>NW_026542598.1:26900670-27559879 GCF_028750875.1 Macrosteles quadrilineatus
TCAAAAAGTCTGACATTGGCCCACTTAAAACCCTCTGGGGCAGAGCCCTTTTGACGGATCTGCACCAAACTTTACTCGAACCATCCTTGAAAGATGCTTAATAATGCCTGAAAGTTTCATTACAATCTGTCGAGCGGTTTCGGAGTCCATAACGTATATACACACACACACACACACATATACATACATAGTTCCTCTTTTATAGATATAGATTTTGATGAATCTTTATTTATTCTATACCAAGTTAACATTTGACTAAGTTAGACTTTCATACCTTTTTTGTAGCAGCAAGCCTGAGTAATTGTCATTTAAATAGGGACTTATTATGACCTGTTTAAGTAAATATTCAAGTGAAAATCTAATCTGGGAAATGGAAATTTGTGTAGTCTGCAGGTTTGCTGCGGTCGGGGTATTATTTTAACTTATTATTGCATTACAAAGCCTATTAATTACAAACTATATAATAATGATAGCAAGATAAATGTTTCCTAGCCATAATCAGACTGAACAATTTTGATTCAGTATTATCACTGTATGCTTGATATTAAATTCCTGCCTTTGAGAGAGGCCTGATCATTAATTTTGATTACTGGTAACACATGCCTTGGTAAGAAACAATATTATTACTTTCTCCCCCAATACATAGTACATAGAGAAAGTCTTGTTTTCCTCAAAATCAAAATTTTTGAGTTCTGTGTGGAAATATAAAGATTTGTGATGTCTGTGTGGATGTGTACTGAGCTACAGACTACATTCTGTGGTATGATTTTTATGAAATTCGTAATTTGAGGACTAATTCATAGTCCTCTCCAGAAAATGTTTTTCTTTTTGCTGAAATTTTGATTTTTTTTTAAATTATGATTTACCCATAAAAGCCCTCAGTCACAGAAAAAATAGGATTTTCACCAAATTTTCTTTACGGATTTTAAATAAAGATTTGTCCTTAGTGGTCCTATCAACTCTAGTTAAAATGGCACAAACTACAATGCAGTACTGTATAAATCTATATATCTAATTCCGTAAGCCCAAAATTTTACAATGAAATTGTGAGCGAACCGGAGGGCGTAGAAAGCTGGGAGGGGTCTCATTTTAAAGGTCTGGGCATGAAATTTTGGGGAAAATTATTCATTTTTCTTAATTATGCACCAAAAGGTTGTGACAGAATAAAATAATTCACATTTAAATAACATGGGAATCTAGGTCATGTTTGCTTTGTTTACATTAAAACATGTGGTTTAACTTTATTTAAAGCATATGGTAATATGTAATATGCACTGTAATATGTATACTAACCCGAGAGGTTGAACCTACCAATTGACTATATTAATTTAATTGCACGATCTGGAATACCACCACACAAATTAGTTTTAAAAGTTGGTTCAATAGTGATGCTCATTAGAAATATGAAGCTAGGGTCTGGATTAGTTAATGGAGTACGATTGGTTGTGTTAGGTATTACTGGAAAAAGTGTAAAGTTAGTAGTAATTACTGGAGTAGGCAAAGGAAACGTATTTTCCATGCCAAAAATAATACTAATATCCACAGATCCTAATATGCCGTTTAAGTTTACAAGGAAAATTTTCACAAAAATTGGCATTTATTTGAAAAATTTATCTCCATGTATTTTATCTAAGTGAATTTGTCTATATTCAAAGAAATGTATATACATTTAATTAATAGTCATGAAGATTATAATTGAAAATTATCCTTAGTTGTATTATGATTAGAAAGTTTATACTATAAACACACCGCATGAAAAATCCTTTGTAATTTTTATTTTTAACAGAGCAGACCTCAAAATGCATTATGCAGGTATGTAATAACTATTATACATATTATAATATACAATAATGTTAAACGATAATCAAGGTAGGGTAACCCATGGGACTAATAATTTGTACAAAATAATTACTAGAATATATATATAGGGGCTACTGCCCCTACAAGCCACTAGTTATGGTTCTAAAGTCATTACAACTTATTTGATTTTCCTCATAAAATGTCATTGTTTTTAATTTGCAATACGGTACAAGGCCTATTAATTACAAACTAAATTATAATGATAAAAATTTTGATTATCAGTATTATCACTAAATGCTTTATATTAAAAACCTGCATTTGCAAGGCCTGATAATTAAGTTCGATTACCAGTATCACATTTTTAATATCACGATAAGATTGGTAAGGCTCCTTTTATACTCTGCGGCGCCCGCCGCTGCGTTTATGTTTGGCCATGGCCTCAGTGTGGGTATCAGGGCTACCAACTTAAAAATTATTTTTATTCACCACACCATTAGTGTGATTAAGCCCCTTTGTCATCCCTGAGCCTTTAGTCCTCTGATGAACAATCCCACAAACTTGGTCTAGATTTCAATTTGTAGATGAACTGTTCAATGTTGACTTTATTCGTTGTAGTTCTCTCATTTTGCATACACAAAACTTGCAGACTGATGCTCAGAAAATAAAAACAAAACCACCTACCGGCAACAGAAAGTGAAGAGGCAAGGCAGGACCGTGTTGGGCTGAGTTTGTTTTGGTCAGTTGGCAGCAATCGACAGTGCCGCTGCGGCACGCCGCAGAGTATAAAAGCTCCCATATAACGCAATGCACCTAGAGGCCGCAAGTTTCTGCGTCTCCTAGGTGCTCCGTTACATCTAACCAGCCGCAGTGGCGTGTGGCGGCCGCCGCTGAGTATAAAAGGGGCCTAAGATACAATATTTCTTAGTTAGCTATTATGGTTACTGTAAACAGCAATTTTTTTGTGTATTCAATTAAACTGTTTTCCTGCCTGTGGGCACTTTCATTTAGTAATAATGGTAAAGATTTAAAAATATAGTGACTTTCTGCAAAAGCAAAAAGGTAAATACTCAACGACACCTCGAATGTCGTAAAACTGAGACTTTCAAAGGGAAAATAATAGCACATCATGATGAAAAATAGAGCTAGTTTTATTTTAGTCAGTACTATTTAGTTATGTACAAACATTACCTTACATTTACTAAAATCATGACAAACCTACAGAAACTAAGCAGAATTCAAAATCTGTAAAATAAATTTAATATCACCATAAACTAAACAAGCAATAATGAGAATTTTAAAAACAACAACAAATTTATAGGCAAGAGAGACACACTCATACATAACATTTAAACATTTTGTACTATTAAAAATATTTACAAACAGAGGAGAAATATATAGTTCCCTAAATCTACAACATAAAGTACATCTTCTGGCACATAAGACCAAACTAGAGTATCCGTAAACAAAATTAAGATATAGGCTACCTTCTTTAAAAATTGAGTAACTGTTGAGTATTTTCATTAATGGCTGTGTACTGACACGAGTTTTAGGTTTTGAAAAGGCAATATTATTGAGCACCAAACATTTCTGATAGAATCATTACTGTCATCATCATAATCATTAATATCTGTATTGTATTTAATTGTTTATAAAGTTTTTAATTTCAGTAATGCAGTAGTCAAATTTATTCTCTTTTACTTTTAGACATTGAAAGCGTGGTGGACACTTGTCCAAACTAAAAACACCAACAATGTTTGAAGTTAAAAAGTACTCTATTATTTTAGTAACATTATCTGAATTGTTCAAACAAACTAATAAAATAACTATTCCGCTAATAACGTCTTACTATTAACAGCAAGCATTACAAATTAGCAGTACCTCGGTAATACAATTACTTAGAATGTGATTATTTTTGTAACGCAAGAACTGCAATTCAAACAAGTAAAATAACGCTGATCCTTTTTCCCTATTAACAGCGGACAGCATGAAATAATTTAATACCTTGGTATCTGATTATTTTTGTAACATCATCTGAACTTTTAAACGAGGGAAATAAGCTGATCCTGTCTTCATATTAACGGCGACCGGCTGTAAAGTCCTTAATAAAAATGTTTTATATCAATATTACCAAAAAACTAAGGAAAGTTCCTGACTATTATTGCATAGGTACAGTGGAACCTCGATAACAAGACCCTTAATAACAAGTCTCCCTTGATAACAAGGGTCGTTTAAAAGCCCCTTGAAATGATTTTACTCCTAATCACATGTTATTGCAGACCTTAAAAACAAGTCCACATTGATTATAACCTTATTTAATAACTCCCATGATATTCTTAGTATCTAGGTTCTACTGTATGTTCCATCTCTGGTTTGTTTTTGTGGCTGTGAACAAAGCGGCGAGATTGAGCGGAGTACACAAGTCACTCACGGGTGGCCTTCTGAACCAAATGGATCCAAACAAAAGGAAGTCTACAGTACAAAACTTTTGATTTAATCCTAAAAGAAAAAAAAACAATACCTGGATATTAACCAGGATGATTTCTAAAAGGATGATTTCAAATTTCTTTATGCAAACATTACTTGATTTTAGAGGATCCTAACTTCTAGACTAGACAGAAATAGGCCTTGACAATACAACCAGCTTTATACCGTTTACTTAATACCAACACCTGTATTAAACTTCTTTGCTGACAAAATGTATGAACGAGTGTTAACAAAATGGTGAACATTACATAAATAAATCAAATGTAGTGTGTGTATCTGACCCCCTATGCATTAAAGGATTGCTGAAAAAGTGGAGTATAAAAAATATCAAGTTAAGCAATTAGTATAATATAAATAGGCCTAGCTATGGATTTGTATCCCTAGGCACAAAAGGTTTTAGAATATGTTCAAGTTTGTTTACTATGCATAAAATGCTACTAGAGTACTTAATATACAACATTTTTTAAGTGTTTCAGCCAGTATTTAAACATTTAATTAACTTGATGATTGTAATTTAATTTCAATTTATTCATTCAAATGCATACAGTTACGTCACTTCTGGCACATGGTAACATATTGAAGTCGGCAGTTTTAGTGGATCAATGAAGGCTTAAATATTTCACCCAAACCAACATAGTTAAGCGAAAGCATAAACCCACAATTTAAAAATGGCTTAAGAGTTAACATTTAAGTTTTTTACTTTAGTAAAACCATTGACTATTGGATACTGAAGTAAACATCCCATCTACATTGACCAGCTGTCGCAATATTTATTTAAAAAAGAACATTGCTGAGCGAGCCAGTCACAAAATGCGCTAGTGTCTAATATTCTATTTTCAACCTAATTATGTTGCTGACATAGTTGACGGCTCATTACAGTTTCTATAGCTCACAATAAGTCGTTGCATCAGTTTTACTTGGTATTCTAAGAAATTAGTCATTTAAATCAGCACAATCTGTCCGTGGCTCACATCAACTATGACAATTTTGAAAAAAAAACAGGCAAAAACTTTTAAAACAGGGATGGAATATCTAGTTTTATAAATAGTTAAATGTAAAACCTAATTGCATACAATGTAAAGAAAATAGCATAGACTACTTACATTTATGCTTCACATAAAATAATATTACAACAGTCTTAAAATCGTCCTTTATAACTAAGTTACTTAAATCTACCAATAGTATTAATATCAGTTGTATGGCACCCTGTAAAAAATGAGACGTTTACAAAAACTATGTGTATAGTCAAACAACAGAACTGACAATTGAATTTGTTGAATAAAATTAAACAGTCGAGGTTGAAAATAATTTGTGGCTAGCTAGACAAAGGAGGGCAAGTACACATATACTTACTTGCCCCCCTTCGTCTTACAAGCCACGAATTCATGACCGTGTCTGGCCAGTATTTAATAGAACTCTGGAAATAGGCCAATTATCAAAATAGGATGGACCATTTTATTTGTTGTTGCAAACACATTTAGGTTGTAGTTTTGTTGCTGATATCATTTTGGTATATAAAATAACTAACAACTACCCACATCAACATTTTGAGCTCAAAGATACAAAAGTAAGTGATAACCATCATAAATTGAATTGTACCAGTTAAAAAATTCAGTTTCTTGGCATTAGTATTAATCACATAGGATAACAATAATTACATTGCTAGACACTAAGTAACAAGAAATAATTATATTTACAGTTTCTGTAGCCCTTTACTGTACAAGGAAGGAGTCAACTTCAGTTTCAAACTTGACAACAGGTTGTGTGATATATGAAATCAATTCATAAGCTTTACACATACAAATCGGTTATTGTAATATCAAAAGTTAATATTGCACATCTGGATATGTATGTAGATGTAAAAGTAAAACTAAAACTATATTCCTGTTTTGAATACGAACAAAAAGTTGGGGGGATTATGGAAGCTGTTCTGGAGATAACTTCTTTAGAAAAAATATTTATAAATTAGATACCATCAAAAGGTAAAATACCGAAAATGTTAATTTTTCATCAAAGAGAATGCAGCTTTAGAAGCTTTCATAGGAAGTTAAGTTGTACACCTTATCTGATGTAGTAGTCTTTGATTTCCAAAATGACAGTAGAACTCCTAATAATATTCACAAATCCAACTTGGTGAAAAACTTAAAAAGTTAGCTGTTTTTGAACGACATGCTTTTAGGCGAGGTGTTATTATTCACGTAGATTATTGTGGGCTTCACTCACCTTTATTTTTGTCTGTGATGTCCGGGACTCGTCAAAACACACATAAATACACATATATAAAACACAAAATCGTCCACGGCATCAAAGTCCGACGTTTCGCGGAACTCAAAAAAACGTTCCGCTTCTTCAGGGTAGAAATATACTATTTTTAGCCCGCACACGGGTTGAACGCCTAACCACGACTGCCGGATCAGCTGAGCTTGGAGGAGGACGGGCGGGGGCGGGGGATATTCATATTAATGATAAAAAAGGAGTGTAGTGGTTTTTTTGAGTTCCGCGAAACGTCGGACTTTGATGCCGTGGACGATTTTGTGTGTTATTTATGTGTGTTTATGTGTGTTTTGACGAGTCCCGGACATCACAGACAAAAATAAAGGTGAGTGAAGCCCACAATAATCTACGTGAAGTTAGCTGTTGTAATGGAGTCATGAATTACGGTTACAGATTCGTAAAAAACAAATGAAACAATAATGTATCTTGCTCCTAACAACTTAAAATCTTGTACTACTGGATCTTGATGAAGTCAGGAAAACGTTTTACTTTCACCTTATGAAATCTCTCCATATCATGACTAGACCTTAATAGGTGACCCATACAGTAGATTCCCTCTTCTCCTCGGAACCAAAGCCTGGCCTGATATAGCTTTTTCCAGTTAAACCGATGTCAATAATTTAGAAACCAGTAATTTACATCATTACAATCTGCCGGTATCTCACTTCAATTCTGTCAATTTTTTTATTTAAAAACTGGTGACAGCTTTAACATGGGGATGGAATGTCTAGCTCTATTAAGTCAAAGATATAAGATATGTAATTATTATAAATGCTATTATTATTAAAAAATAACCCAAATATTATGCTTGAATTTAGGAGAGCATTGTATTTAGACACGTAATCACTGGTCTCAAACTTTCCCATCTTTCTCAGAAAGGTCGTTTCAGTACCCATCACTTCCTGCCATCCAGTCCGCTTAAATCCATGTGCTGATAAAAATTGTGCGGGTAAAGAGATGTCACCTCTGCCAAGTGTAGTGGTTAAACCGATTTCCGGTAAAAAATAATCCGAATAAGAGCAAGTCTACTGTAATAGCATTCCCAGTGATTTGCTAGTTTAAAAAGTAAAATCATAGATAAAACATACTCCCTAAGTAGATTTCTCATCCTTTATAAGCTGAAGACAATTATATTGTTAGTTCTGTCCGGTGCACTGTAGAGGTCGTGTTTTGTTTGCAATTTGTTTCTTGTTATTTCAGTCATTTAAAACCTGGTTCAACCAAATAAAACGATCTAATCATATAAACCATAATTCACCCCTTGCTTACATAACT
Source organism: Macrosteles quadrilineatus (assembly GCF_028750875.1). Classification (NCBI taxonomy): domain Eukaryota; kingdom Metazoa; phylum Arthropoda; class Insecta; order Hemiptera; family Cicadellidae; genus Macrosteles; species Macrosteles quadrilineatus. Next base: position 26,908,504 of record NW_026542598.1, read on the forward strand.
AAACAGTAAAGCACAAATTATGAAATTAACCCTTAAAATAATAGAAACAATATTTCATTGACACCAGAAATTGAATTGAATTAAATTTGATTTTTCTATCAGTGTCACCAAATATGAATTAGACACGATAAACAAGCTAAAAAATGTACAATGGGATGAGAAGTCTACTTGTGTTGGTTAGTCTATGGTAAAATCTTTTTTTTCAGTTTTTCCCCAAAAGATTTTTTTTGGGGAAACTGAATTAATTTATAACTAAAGAGTCACTAACCTTACACCCCAGGAAGTTGATGTTACCAAAAGTCCCTTATTTTAGTAAAACAGTTGAACTAGGTGTTTGATTCCTTGCAAGTCCATAATTCCCGTGATTTTTTTACACTAAAAAATAGTTCATTCCAAGATTAAACCTTAGGAGTTCTACTGTACAACCTCTTCATGATAAGTATTTTTATCATAAACAAATATATCAATCACAGTCAAGTCCTCGTCACTTGTGACTTGTTTTATAAAGTATCGAGATCTAAATGAACTTGTCTGTCGTTGGACGCAAGCTTAACCAAAGTCTTCTTCACCCTCAAGGAAGGTAACCTTACGTTTGGCTTTTGATGCCAACATTCTCGGATTATCTTGCTGATCCCAGCTAACGTCTGTGAACATCAAAACAACAGTAGTTAAAATTAAGTCATGTTTATTTTTTACAAAGTAAGTAAGTTATTTTTTACAAAAGGTTCAGCCTTGTCACAATACTCAGTAGGAAAACATCCCTATAAACTTAATGCCAAGGCCATTTGTACACACAAGTGCTTACATAATAAAATAATGTTGTAAAATAAATGATTTTAATCATTTTACAAGATTTATTTTCAATTAAATAGGTTTATTGTCATTTTTAAATTTGGAAAGAGAGACAAATGTGTTTCTTATGTTTTTATCAAAATAGTGCAATAGTTCATCTGTTTTCAATTTTATTACTAGTTTATTGCTAGTTGGTACTTTTATTTAGAAGTTATTTAACCATCAAGGATTTCAATCAAATCTGGTAACCGGTTTAACCCTTTTTTTAATAGAGGGCCAGGCTTTAAGTAACCATGGGATTGCAGCGCAGCTAGAACAGCTTATTGTGCACCCTCATTCACAGGTCCTCATTCTTTGTCAAATCCCAGGTCCTTTGTGAGCCGTGAGATCCTTTTGACTATGGTGACCCGTTCTTCCCTTTGATCTCCAGTCGATAGGCCAAGGGATCTCATGCGCAGACCTTGTAGGGCTGGGCACATAAATATAACGTGGAATGCTGTCTCCTCCTCCTCTCCACATTTCCTACATAAGAGGCTTTCAACTTGAATTCCCATCTTGTGTAAATGTCCACGGAATACCCAATGGCCTCTAATAAAGCCAACCACCTTCCGCAGGGTCTTCCTACTCAGCCCAAGGCCATCTGCCGCTATCGCACCTGTAGGTGCCAGCAGCATTCTCTTTGACTGTGCATTTCCTTCTGTTCTTTCCCAGTTCCTTGAATGTTCTATGCCCATCCACTGGCGAACAGCTCTCCGTGCTGTGCTGTAAGCAATGCCACACGTCGGCTCTGGACCCACGAGCGGGCTTTCAGCTCCTTTGTTTGCCCACTTGTCAGCTCCCTCATTGCCAGCAAAACCTTTGTGCCCTGGAACCCAACTAAGGATGATCCTGTTGTTCTTTCCCAGGGCTTTCATGGCCTGATGACAGTCCCATACAGCCTTGGAGGTAAAGTCAAAACTGTCAAGTGCCATTAGTGCTGCTTTGCTGTCTGAGTTCATGTATACAGTATGGCCTATAAGACCGCGCTTCAAACACACTCTCGCACACTCAGACAGGGCAACAACTTCTGCCTGGAATACAGTGGCCATTTTTCCCAGGCTTACGCAGAACTGCGCCTTGGGTCTGACTCCATATATTCCAGCCCCCGTGCCCGTTGGCTTTTTCGAGCCATCTGTATACCAAGTGATCCTCCTTTTCATGTATTCAGGTTCACCCTTGTCCCAGGCATCCCTGTCAACAATGTTGACATTGTATGGTTTTTCTAGATCTGTGATCTTCACCAAGTAGTCTGGTAGCATTTCCAAGGTGTTCATCTGCACCTTGACTACAATTCTTGTGTGCTCACTGGAGGCATTATACTTCCAGTTGTCACTGCAAGCCATTCTGTAGGCTGCCATCCTTGCCTCTCCTTTCACAATGATGTCGAGAGGTGGCAGGTTTAGCACTACTTCCAGGGCTGCAGTTGGAGTGCCTTTGTTTAACCCTTAACCCCTTAACCGCGACACACGTGTTATTCCGTGGTAGTGTTCTGTATACGATATGGCGACGCACGGAATATCACGTGCAACAGCCTTGTGGCGTTAACCGCGACGCACGAGTTTAGACGGTTTTGACGTTCTCAGCTGATGCATTTCGTTGAAATTAGTCTTCTGCTAATTTTTTTTCTGGTCATTGACCCAAAGAATAGACAGTCCATTTGGTGCTGCACTCAAGTGTATGTTTCTGGAACTACGTCTACACCACGTGTTCTGCATTGTCAAATGTCAAAGGTCCTACTTGCTAGTTGCTACTGTCGCGTTTAGATGATAACGTCGCATCTTCGTGTTATAATACAAACCCGTTGTTTCTGTTATATCTGTTTTTGATTTTATGTGCAATATTGTGTGTTTTTGTTGATGGTAATAATCAGTGATTGAAATGGCCGATGGCGAACTGTTACGACTCCTGGAACTGCCCAGCTCGGAGTTAGGACCCGGTGAAGACTTATCGGATGATGGCGGATGGATGAGTGATGACGGGGATCTTGACCATGCTAATTTAGATGCGACTCCAGAGATAAGTGATAATGATAATTTTATAGATGATGATTACAATAACCGTAATTTAGATGACATGGGTTCGGAGATAGATGAGCCTGATTCCCCCCCTATGCCTAATAATCCTGGTCCTTCCGCACCTAAACGAGGTCGACGAAATATACCAAACCAAAGTAATAAAAAAGGAAGACAACCTAAACCAAAAACATTTAAACCAAAGAAGAAAAAGAAAAGCCTTAATCCAAAAAGAAAGCCAAAAGAACCTAAATATCCTCACGTATGGAATTCCAATACATTTGTGCCAGTAAATTATGATTATGATACCACAAATAGTGGGGTAGTAGGTAGAGATATGTATCCCGATCCTTGTCGTGAGGTGGATTGTTTTGACAAAATGTTCCCAAATGAGATCTTAGAGTTTATTGTTGAGCAAACAAATAAACACTATGACTTTATTGTTTCGTCACAGGCCCCAACACCCCGTTCAAGGCTCAAAAATTGGCAACCGTTGACTGTGAAGGAGTTAAAAGTTTTTATTGCTGTTTCCATACTAATGGTACACAATAAAAAAATTGTTTTGGAAAATTATTGGTCCACTGATAAATTACAGCAAAATTTTATCCCTAACATCATGCGCCGAGATCGATATTGCACAATATTGCGTCTATTGCATTTCAATGACAACTCTGAGCCAAATCAGTATGGTAAGCTTACCAAAGTCAAACAGCTAATCGATATGTTTAGGCGAACGTTTTCACAGAACTTTATTCCGTTTCGCAATTTATGTATTGACGAAAGTCTTCTATTGTTCAAAGGCAGATTAGCATACAAACAGTTTATCCCCTCCAAAAGAAGTAGGTTTGGGATAAAGACCTATGTTTTGTGCGATTGTGAATCAGGGTATGTTCTTGACGTGATTGTGTACACTGGAAAAGAAACTGAGATATATGACACAGAAAGCAACATGTCTCTCCATTATTTTATCTATTCATTGTGTTTGTCAAGAATTTCAATTTTTTTAATCATATTAGGTTTTTGTTTTATTGTAAAGAGTTTTGGGACTTCAAGATGTTTGTGATAACAGGCTAGAGAGATAAGGAGGACACACACACTGACTGATGGAAGTGATAAGAGTTTGGACTTGATTCCCTTTAGTTTAATGAGCTGCAGACAAGCCATGTCAGGCTTTTGCAGCATGGTGAAAAATGATATGTAAAAATGTGTGTTTCAATTTGTTTCAAATAAATAAATAAATAAATAAATAAATAAATAAATAAATAAAACCTAGGTTTGTCGGGTGCGATTGTCACAACACTTCTCGCACCTTACTTGAACAAAGGCCATTGTTTGTACGTTGATAATTGGTATAGTAGTCCTGATCTGTTTATGTTTTTGCATTTGAACGAAACAAATGCTTGTGGTACAGTTAGATGGGACAGAATTGGCATGCCTGAATTTCAAAAAGAGTTACTAGTTGGTGAACGGGAGGTTGTCAATGATGGGACGAGCATGGTTGTAAGGTGGACAGATAAAAGAGAAGTAATGATGATCACAACAGAACATGACGATAAAGTAGTTGAATCCGGAAAAGTGAACCACGTAACAAAAGAAAAGGTTATGAAGCCAAAATGTGTCCAAGAATATAACTATAGCATGGGCTCCGTAGACCGCACAGATATGATGCTAAGCAATGTTACATGTGTAAGGCGCACCCAAAAGTGGTACAAGAAGCTGTTTTTACATTTTGTGGATCTAGCAATACTAAACTCTCATGCAATATACTTATGTGTAAGTGGCAAGAAACCAACTTTGGCCGAATTTCATCTAGAGCTAGTTCGGCAACTTTTAGAGGAAAACATGGCAGCTCAGACCCACAGTCAAAAAACCGGTGGTCGTCCTTCTCACGGTGATACACCACTAAGATTGACTCAGCGTCATTTCCCGTCATGGCGTCATGTATTCCTTCAACTGAAAAAAAAGAGTATCCCTCACGCCAGTGCTACGTTTGCCGTCACACAACGCGACGTGAACCGGCCAGGCGGGAGTCGCGGTACCAGTGCCAGGATTGCGCGGTTTCCTTGTGCGTAGTGCCGTGCTTCAGGGAATATCATAACCTGAAGAATTTCTAAGAAATGTCAAGGAAACTTTGTACATAGTGTATATATATATATAGATTTCAATATTTACATCCGCTTGTGTGACCAGACAACAGAGTAAAACCCGTACAGTAAGTAAATATGAATAATACAATATTTTATTATTTATTTATTAGTTTATCATTATTAATTATTTATAAAATAAGAAATTAAATCATTATTTACGCTAACATGAAAACTAATACACAGTTTATAATAAAATTTATCATAGTTAATAGCTTTAAAATACGTTTTTAACATATGATTTCTCAGAATGTTAAAAAACCACGAAAAATGTGAAAAAACCCCGCGCTAGGCCATCGGCGAGCGTAATTAAATTGTGCGCCACTGATCGCGTCTGAACCGCGGCGTGCCAACTTCGGCCGCGGTTAAGGGGTTAAGAGACACAGACATTTCAACTTTAAATCTTAACTAGTTTCTAATTTACAATGTAGACCTATTAAAGTCTTCAAAATTTGGAAAGTGGAGAGTCCATTGAAAACACGCAATTGATCATTTTGATTATGACAGAACGGAGATTTGGCCCCAAGGTCCCGGATTTGATTTCTCGCCAATCACCAATGGATGTTGTCCAATTGATAATGCCACCACGGTCTTAGCATGAAGTAATGTGAAAACGGTTCCAGAACAGAGCCAAATGTCCTCCTAGGATGTGAAGATGAGACAACAAAGACTCATTTTCTTAGGGTTTGAAAACTACTTAAGAACAAAAATTATCTCGCAAAAAAAAGGTTTGTGAAAGTACTATGTGATAATTATGCAAGGACTTTAAGAAATTTATCAATGATTTTTAGGGATGGACGAGATTGGATTTTTAGTTTCGAGACGAGACGAGACGAGATTTTTTATTTCTCATAAAATTTCGAGACGAGATCGAGACGGGATTTCCCTTCTCATACACAACGAGAAATGCACGTTCGGAATTGTTACCTGATTTTGTAACATTGTTAGATGACTGTTTAAATACAAAAATAATGATAATAGGCAAGAATATTTACAATCTTTTATTAAAAAACATCAGCATAATAAAATAAATCATAAAATAAAATATTAATTTTTATAAAATAGTTACTTGTTTTGACTTTTTTTATAGTAATAAAACATTCCTCACACTGCTAACACTTAACAAAACTTCTCAAATGTTATTAAAATAATTAAAGTAATATTTACATTTGAAGAATTAATTAAATAAGAACGCCTTCGCAAAGGAAACGCAACTACAACACGCTCCTGTATTGCGGGTATTGCATTGACTTTCTGCAGGCGTTTTTAAATTTTTTTTTTTTTTTTATTCTCGTCTCGATAAAAATCTCGGGCAAAAAGAAATCTCGTCTCGTGTAACGAGATTTAAAATTTCCCGAAAATTTCCCGAAATTTCGAGACTTGACCATCCCTAATGATTTTCAAGCTTCACAATTTAAAAAAATTACCTTAGCCTATTTTGATATTTACAGTTGTGTTTTTTTAGACATATCCAAAATAAAAACCAAATATCCTACTCACCGGATCAGAAGCCCATCTGTTGGGAATGGCAGGCCGTTGCTGGTCTACACACACGACTTTGCGCATGTCCTCAAAGCTGGGGTCGTTGGGGACTGCGTCGTAAAACGGGGGTTTGTAGTCTTCAACCACTCCATTACACAGAGTTCGGCGGCCGATCTCCCACAGAACGAGCCCTACAGCGTACATGTCTGCGCGGCGCAGCGCTTCAAAACACTGCATATTTATCCTGCAAACAAATACAAAAACTTATCAGTTTGAATGTATTTGTAGATTTTTTAGATTAAGCGTACCATTAGATGTGAAGGTGTTTGATTGATAAATGATTGTTTTTAATACATTTGTAAATTTGAATTTCATTTGTTTATTTAACAGTTTATGATAACTTGATGACTTTATTCTTGAATAAAATATTACCTTTGATTATGTTAAAGTTGTAACCAGTTTTAGAATAAAAACATAGTTAAATTGAGACACAGATTATCATTTGTTGATTGACATTGCTATTTGTCTAATACGCTACACAAACTTTGCCCTAGACACCAGTGACCAAATTGAATGTTTCCAAGTTTATTTCAATGTGTTGTAAAGAACTGTGTATCTGATAGTTTTTACTCACGTCTCATCCAACACCTCGGGAGCCATGTATCGCTTGGTGCCGACCCGTGGGTTTGGTGCCATGTCTAGAGCTCCAGTGGCCTGGGTGTGGGTCACGGCCAGACCAAAGTCAGCAATAACACAAGTGCCGTTGTTCTTCACCAGCACGTTCTTGCTCTTTATATCTCTGTGGGCGATTGCTGGTTTTCCCTGCAAAATAATCATTCAGGTTATCAATATTTTCTGTAACAATGTAGGCTATTACAACTTTGTTTTCTATTGTAGTGGATACAAGAAACCTGAACAATTAGGCATCTTTAATTTCTTTGAGAACTTGCAATCTATTTTTAAAAAATCCCGTGGTAAGTATGTTCATGAATATATTAGCCTTAACGATTTTATTTTAACTATTCATACTTACTTTCTGTATAATTCAATGGACATAATTCTGTATGTTTAATGAAACAGAGGGCAGCAACAAAAAAAATATTTTTTATTTAACAAACATAAAATATTTGCTTGACTACTAAACAAACCATTTAAATTACACCTAAAGACTCGGTGTAGGCTATTGTATTTTATAATTGTTTAGTTTTTATGAAAGATGGATTTCTACGTGATTTTAGTTCATTTGTAATTTTATTACATGATTTTAAACACACCTGTCAGACAATAATGTTCATTGAATCGGCCAACAGAGTATCCGTCTCTAGATAATTAAATGTAAACACCTAAATGATGTGTTTAATTAACCAAAATTGATTATAACATAATTTTGGAATCTATGTTAAGAAAAAATAAAACGATGGTTCCCATTCTCAGTTTTTCTTGCCATAACTACTTTCTTGATTAATTTTTCCGACAAAATGTAAAAAAAGTATTCACATTATTAATATTCGTACAAAGTTAAGTTTTTCCTAATTAGTGAAATCATAGGCAAGTACCTATAAGGCCACAGTACACACAATTATAGAACATTATAGACATTATAGAATTTCAGATTTCTTCCAAGGAAGAACTTTGTCAAGTGTGGACAAAAAAGTATACACTTGTGGTAAAGTGCACCAGGGGACAACATTTTTAATGTTTTATTTGTGTGTACTAAGGCTTACCTAGACTTTTTCTAATGTAAGCTAACTACTAACTCTTTACTCTAAAAATCACAACCCTAGCCAAGAGTCTTCCCTTTAAACAACTCAACCCATTTAAAAACTTTCAGTCTATTCCACACTATTAGTTCTGAAAACAGTAGACTATCAAGGATAACTAAATAACCTACAACAGCTAACACATTTTTACAAAGGCCTACCTGAGTTCCGAATATCTCCGAGTGCAGATGGACCAGTCCATTGATCATTGACAGACACAGTTTCATCATCTGGTGGTGAGTGAGTGTCGCGCGGTTGAGGTGGTCGTACAGAGAGCCGAGTGCATGGTAGTGAGTGATGAGCCATAGTTGTGTGCAAGAATTGCGGGACGTCATGTCAGACCCGATGTAGCCGAGGATGTTCTCGTGACGCAGCAGTACAGTGCTACAGACACAACGAGAATGATGGTTTAATTTTGCCAATAGATAGGGTTCCAAGCACTAAGTATACAGACCAATTTTAGTCTTTGAGAAAAACCAACTTAAATTGGTCTTCGACCTTTGAATTGGTGAAAATATTGACTTGTGTGTTGAATGCATAGGTGTTCAGTTGAATCGTAACCGCAGAAGGATTGCTTTTTTCACATTCAAAATGTCAGCCAGTATTTTCATCAGTTCAACATTCATACTCTTCCTTAGGTTTACAAGGCTGGTATTGAAATTGAATGAAGATGCTTGTTTATGGAGGCAAGGTTAGGACATGATGATTCATTTTTAGCTTACTTCTAAATAAATAAAAATTATGAACCATCATTCCGTGTTTTTCAGAGTGCAATTTTAAACTGGATAAATGTATAGGAACAGAAGCAGCACAACAGCAAGTTGACCCACAAATTACTAATGAAAAGAACACTGCAAAGCAATGATAAGAATAGGAGTTAGGTATGTATACACTTCAACACAAAATTTTCAATCCTCACGTATCCACTGCATTATGATCGTAACAGCAGATGAATAAAACCTCTCGTGATTCACTTTTAATCACACCCTGTCTCTTCAACCAACAGCAAAGTATCAGTGTGAATTCTAAAAATCAATTTCCCAAGCTTCCCTTGAAAACATAGTAACAATTCTACCCTAACACAAGGTGTTAAAAGTTGTATTCAAGCTAGCTAATTTTTCTTTTTGTGAAAGTTAAGGGTTTCATTTGCTTAAACATAATTTGCTGCTTTAAAAAAATAATAACATGTTGACACAACTGATGGTAACTATATAAAATAACAAATTTGCCTTATCATTTTTTTTAAGGCAAGTTACCTATAAATCTCTGTTTCTCTACTCCAAGACGCTTCATCACGGGAGAAGAATATCTTGACAGCGACATTCTCGCCATGCCAGATGCCTCGCCACACCTCACCGTATCGGCCCTTGCCTATACACTCCGCCAGAGAGATCTGCTTGGCCAGAGTACGCTGGATCAACAGCGGCAGACCCGAGCCTGAGCCTGAGGTTAGCGACTGCTCCAGATATTCCTACAGTTAAAGATTCATCATCAATCAAATGTATATTCAATGGGGTTCACACAGGTTACAAAATAAAGTTCCAGGACATTATGGTGAGTTTCATGATATTCAAAGTATAAGCACTAATAAATCTCTTTTTTTCAGATCGTAAGGAAATGCCCAGCCATGAAAGGCTGATGACAATAATAATTGGATCTCAGCCATCAATAAACCTGATGGTCTACCATACAAATAATAGAGCCTACCAAGAAACTTTAACGTTCTCTCTCATTAGTTCTAGACCTATCCAGGTCTCAAAATGTCACGACGCAGATGTAAGCTGTTTTTGTACAGTTATACTTGCACGTGTGTATCGTTGGTAGTGAAGGTTTTTTTATGTCCCTAAAAATCAATAGGCCTATGTCAGAAATCATTGTTGAAAATGTTAGTGGAAAATTTGCAGTGTTTCAATTAACTTTGCTTTTAAACTTTGTTCTTTTGTTATACATGTAAAGTTTATCCATTTTACGTTTAATTGGGGGAACAATCCTTTACTTCATCCACTGATATTTGATATGATTAAAGATCTTTATACAACAGAAATTTCACAGCACATTACAAGAGGAACTGACAAAAACCAACTTCTAAGCCTAATTACCCGCAGCGTGGTGTCCCCAGCAGCAGTGGCCCGCAGCATGTCATCACTGGGGCAGTAACTCTCTGGGTCCGAGTGGAGCGACCGGGCCGCCATGAGCCGCTTGCGGTGACGTCTACGCATCAACAGAATCACCACTGAGCCGAGAGTGCCCAACACCACGATGGGGCCCAGTATTGCCAACGTCAACTTCCAAATGTACACCGAGTGGTCGGAATAGACTGGCACCTCATCTGTAAATACACGTTTGTGAGTTAATTGGTTGTACTGCAACACTGCTTGCTAACTATCTACTAAAACTAAATATAGTTTGTTTTATCCATGGGTTGTACTATCCAAAGGATTATCTCAACCTAGATATAGCCAGAAAAAAAATATCTTTAGGCCTAAGCTTTAATAACTGTTGGCATTTTCTATTATAGCATGAACAGTGTTGTAGGTGCTGAATCTCTAGCAGCTTTGACTATCATCAGAACTAGATCATTCCATTCTCATGTAAAAGTTGTGGTCCTTTTAATAATGAAAGTGGACGTAGTTGGGTTGAGCCACCGGCAGATTAATGTCAATTATCGATTTCTGTTGAACCTCCTCACTTCATAGCAAGCCTCTAGCTTAAAAAACGCTCAGGTGCTATAAAAACTATACTATCTTTTATCTTACCATAGTTTATAAAAATATCAATGAACAAGAGAGGAATTCCTACAGATGCACTTAATGAGTGATTCAGCTACCTACATAATAATTAAAAACATTACTACAGCTGGTCCATATAGGTGACATGTATACTTCAATATACAAATGTCAATGGTAGTAATAAGAGTTAGCCTAACGTCCAACCTGGATATATGATTGGTGGCAGGAGAGGAAAGCTGCCGTTGTTGCAGAAGTCGCCGACACAACAGTCAATGGCATACTGTCCGCCAGTGTGACGCTTGGTGTGTCCGTGATGGTGATGATGTTGAGTAGAACAGTACAGAGGTACCTGCTCTTGCTGTGTCGTACAGCCGCGAGATACTCGCTCCTGGCCATTAGAGTCTCGCACTCGGGACTTCCAGCACTGTATAAATGAAGTAGACATAGATTTTGAGGAAACAATTTTCTATATGCATCTACATTGAACTATCAGTAAAAATAAATTTTAACTTTAACACATAACCTCATGAAATCCGGGTTTTGCTAGATCTCATAAGCCCACACATCAGTTGACTCACTATTGATTGCTGCAGAGATGTCATTTAGAGTTTCGAACCACAAAATATAGGCTACCGGTACCAAATAAAAGAGTATAATTTTCCAAACGTGCCAATACCAAACAAGACATCATTTCTTCTTCTACGATTATATTTTTAGCACTGAAAATTCAAACTAATATTTGCATAATCACATAACCTTATTTATGAGATCTACCTACCTACATAGAAACTGATGATTAATTTAGGATCATCGGGATTTCGGATTAGGATACAGTATTTTTGGCTTTAACGCCTGATTTTCATCTTTACTGTTTTCCATATAAAAAGGTAGAACATGACGCTTTAAAAAGATCACATATACATCACAACGGGAAATTCATGCAGGATAAAACAGGATTTTTCATTATAAAATAGGATTTTTTTACCTACTAAGCGGGATTTTTGTTTTAGGCATGTGGAAACACTGATTAAGATGTGGATTAAGTGATGTTCCATTTAGCCCACATAACATAGTTTGATATAGGCTAGCCTAGTTGAAATGTACCTATAAGAAATTTTCCTTTGATAATGAATTAGGTTAAATAACAGTGGTGCGAATAAGAAATGCTAATAACTTAAATCTATACAGCATCAACAACCTTCAGTTGTTCACGTATTTAAGTAGGCCTAGTCCTGTTTTAGCCTTGTAATATTGTCAATTATCCCCCCCCCCCCTCCCCGAAGTAACAGAATGAGAGACATGGCCCAGTTGAGGAGAGTTGCAACCTACTGTTAATACCTACTGCATTAAGGTTGCTGAGCAGTATTAAGATTACCTGTAAAGCGTTGTAACAGGGTGGTCCCTCTCGACAATCTGGCGGCTCACAAGAATAACATTTATACTTTTTCACGGGAATCTTAGAATATGCTTTAATCATCTGATCGTGGAGTTTATTGCGTAGGTCTATGTCTCCTGTGTCATCCTGCAGATTCTCCTCCGGAGAGTCTGCTTCATTTTCTATCAGATGATTTTGTGGAAGACCCAAGTCACCTGAAAAAATGTGGTAACGTAAAATATTTAGCAGCAAATTGTGAGGTAAAAGAACCTTCTGCATGTTCTATAGGCTACCTCAAAATTGTCTTTGGGTCAAGAGGTGTTTTGTTTTGAGCAATTAGCTCCTAGCATATATTCATCTCGTTAACTTGAGTATCATAGCCCTGATTTCCTGGTTATTCCTAAGTAATTAGGTTACTTGCAAAAATGCTGATAGGCCTATTGATCAACAAATAAATTAACAAACGTTAACAAACATACCTACCATGTAAAAACCAACAAGCCTATTCAAATTAACTTAGTAGGCCTAGGTTACTTAGGCCTATGTAGCTTCCACCAGGTTCACACGAGCGTAAGTTATGGCCACAGCGGTCGAGCCGCGATCTAGTTTGGTGTCACACACTATCGCCAGGCCCCGCTTCTAAGCCAAGTGTCATAGCAGTACATGTAGCCACATGAGAAGTTTCACATTGATAAACTTAATAACAAATTGAAACATATCGGCTGACAACTACGATAAGAATACAGTATATAAATATTGTTCAGTATCAACAAACAATTTTAAAATACATTATATTGAAATGAAACTGTTCTAAACTAACCTAGGCTAACTAACCAAACTTGCTGTAACATTTCAAAATTGTGTTTGATAGCCTATTCCCCATAAGTCTTTTCTGTTAATGTATCAAACGGAATATTGAAACGGTAACTTAGCCTAAGTTACATCAAGTTTGGTAAGCTATGTTTGGTTCTAGATTAGAATAGTGTCATTTCCTAAACCAATATATATAGGCTAGGTAGGCTATCTATTATTTTTGCCTAAACAAGGTTAATTCTTAACTTAATTTGTAAAAAATGCGTTTGAACTTTGAAGATATTAAAACACCGTGAGGAATATTCAAATAAGCCCTAATCGAAACCGCCATGCCACAATGTTTTTGTAGTGTTGTAAATAGGCGATTAGCTTTGTATAAATTTGTATACCTATATAAGAATAGTAATTAATTGACGCAATCTATCTGATAATGTCGGTCAAGGATGAAGACATCAAGTATCAAGTAAACTAATTAAGTGCCTATCAAGTAAGTAACAGAAGGGATACGGATCGTGAAGTAAAACAAAAATATCGATATAGGCCTATCGAAAAAAAATCATCGATAACTTAATAATGAATGTTCCCTTTAACCCCTTAACCGCCGTCTAAGTAGCCTAGTCAAAATCCGCCATTGCCACTTATTTTTGCCGTTTTTTGACGATTTTTACTTGTGATTTAAAAAATTGTACCAGTTGTTTTTTTTAAAGAAAATAGTTATCAATATTGTTTGTAGACATCTTCAAAAACATTAAGCTTTAACGATACTAAAATTTGAGATTGGGGGGGGGGTGGGGTTCGGGGGTTTCTTGAGTTAGGCCTATAATAAAAATTAGGCCTACAATAAAGTCTACAACTCTAATAAATCGTCATCCTCAAGCATGTCACCAGCCATTACGACTAATATTTACTACTCATTCAACACTAGGCTACCAAGTAAATAACCACCAAAAATCACAATTATAATGACATGCATAATGTACGTTACAAGCATTTACGTAAGCTTCCGCAAGCACGAGTTTTACTGAAACTACGAACGGAACGGATCGGGACCATTACTGACCTATAATACCACTAAAATCCACCAGATTGCAGCACTAGTCAAGCAGCACTGTCAACAACTTGTTTACGTACGTATATCAGAGATAAGGCGGGAAGTGAGCTGTTAAAAATCAAACACAACAGCTGATTACGTCAACACGAGATAACTCGTACGTGGCGGTTGCTCTGAAAACTAGTATCGCCCGGCATATCTCGTGCGTGGCGGTTAAGGGGTTAACAGGAAAGTAAACTTATCCTATTTTCATCCCACACTGTACGGTAAATAAAACATGTGGTTGGAATTTCTTCCATTTTTTTTATTTTCCGTTTATTTCCCAATATTTTTGTTATTTTGGGTAAAAATTTGTTATCAGCATGGCAACCCATAAGGCCCATGTTAATGTTTTATATCTTTAAAATTCTTTTGATAGGCTATGCTTATTTTTGGCCTATTTTAATTTAATATATAGGCCTAAAGCGATTCTGCACATCTTGGCTAACTTACTGGAAATATCTTTCTAAGTTACGTAGCCTATGCAGTAACTTTAAAAAGTTAGGTAGGCCTAGCCTATGCAAAGGATTCTCCCTGTGATGCACACAAGCTGAGAAAAAGTTTTTGAGAAACATGCTTGCCTATTAATATATAGGATGGATAAATGAATGACTAAACTAAAGCCTAGGATGAAGTTAATATGATGACTTTGTAAGGCAATGAGCCTAGGCTAGACTAACTTCAGTCAAGGTAAAAATAAATCATTTGAAAAGGCTGAATCTCAATCAAAGGTTCAGTTGTAAGGTTCAGTTTGTAGAACCTGAAATGTATTCATAGGGCGAAAATTGGGTTGTAGCCTATAGCCTATTACAATGTGTTGTAAATTAGAAATTGTTTAGGCCTATTTAATTTACTTAGCCTATCCTACAAGAAAGTTTATGCCCAGACACAAAAGTAGACTATGACGTACACAATAACGAAACTAAAGTTATTCGCATCTTTGTACATAACTAATAGGTGTTAGGGATTAGAACAAAATTATTTAGTGCAATACTTACAAACAATTCCTCGGATAAATATCAATAAATTAAATAATAACAAGACCGACCCAGCAAGAGCCATTTTCTAATACTTTACATTTTTTTAAGGTTTTATTTCTGTCTGAATCTGAATCTTTTTTCGCCCATCGGTATCGCTGCCACAAAAACAGTGTGACCACCAACAAGCCACAAATAATCTTAGGCCAGGCGCACACAGGCGATTTTGAGTCGCGCAACAGTTGCCCGACTAAAATGTTCAACATTGTTTTAAATTGGAGTGCGCACACGAAGGAAACAGTCTGGGGACAGTCGCGCAACTGTTGCAACCGATTCCCGGACCCAATTTGCCAGCGACTGCTCTGCGACTGAATTGTTGCGGGACTATCGCTCCAGGTTTGGTATCCATTGAAACGAGTGTAGATGCGCACACATGCAACTAAATAGTCGCTGTGTCGCTCAGTCTCACCCCAGGAGTTCAACTACTCGTGGCCAGAACTGTCACTAGTGTTTGCTCTCTTGTTGTGTGAAGTTTTTAGAAAATTACAAGTATGAGTGTGCGTGATGAGGATGTCGAACAATCAATTGATGAAGTTGAGAAGACGCCGACTATATTTAAAGTCATTGAAACTGTCCTTTCACAAGTCGCTCACTATATATGGGATGAACCCAGTATCTTCTCTTTTCTTTCGCGCGCGAAACTTCAGCAACAAAGCACATACTACGGCTGTATCATTTAAATCCATTCGGAACGCTGTAACGAATGTATTTCCAACACGTCTCAAGACTATATCCGCGACTAAAAAGTTGCCTGTGTGCGCACTCCAGCTCAACTGTCGCTAGACTTCAGAGTCTCCGAGAGAGTTGCGCAACAGTCCCCCGATTAGTCGGGCAACTGTTGCCCAACTCAAAATCGCCTGTGTGCGCCTGGCCTTACTAATATTATAAACTAGGTGAAACCCGTCGAAATCGACGGTTACTTTCCAGGCTTACGATAATTAATCTAACTGCGATAAATTGAGTGAAATTATACATATTTTGAGCATTTAGCATTGTTTGAATATTAATGAGTGTAAAAACAATAATGCCATTAATTGCGTTAGTTAGTAAATATTTTTGATCATTCCACGAATAAAATATTTCCCATACTGTACGTTATCGGAGTTGTGAGTATGCTATCTGGTATCTCTTCCTTTGGAAAAACCTTTAAATAGGTACCTAGTATTGAAATCGTTTTGGCGGATCTTTTGTAGTTAAACACTCCCGTGATTTCATCAGTGTTATGCAAATTAATCTATGATTTTATTTGAAAAAAAAAAATCTCTTTGTTGGGAAGACACGTTCTAACTTCAAAGGGAGGTACATCTGTTACAGTGCAAGTTTGATTTTTCCTTCGTCACGTCGCGTAAGTTCATATCGTACTTCTGTGCCAATGAATAACCCTCTAGCACAGTTTTAAGAAATTGGTTGTGAGGTTACTGTTAAAGCTGGCATTCCTTGACATGGGGGATGTCAGTTAGTTGTCTCAGCCTTATCAGTTACATCAAGTTGTCAATATAATCTCTCTACGGAATGTTAGGTGTAGTTGAATATACTTTAAGTGAAGTTGGCTTTTATTATTGAACTGTTAGGGGCCTCCTCATTCATATGCTAAAAATAATGTAAATTGGCTGTTACGTAAATATTGATGTTTACATGAATTGTTAATCAACGTATCTTATAAATGATAATGTGATCTAGTTTAAAAGGATGATCTTTCAGTCATGACAATAGCTGCTTAGATAGTATTTACTCATTGGGCCATTTTTACAGCCAAAATGTCGTGTTATTTTCAATAATGTTACCAACCCAGTGGGCCATGGTCCGTAATATAGGCCACTGTGAAAAAATATAAGGAAAATAAGGTGTTAAAAAGGCAGACACCAACTCGTAAAATAGATTTAAGATGATCAATAAGAAATAATTGTAAGAGTTATTGTGATAAAAGGATTTTCCACTGATTTCGTAAAATAACTTTATATTGCAAAACATGACATGATACAAAAGACAATCAATTTTAAAATAAGAAAATAACATTGCAAATACTTCTTTTGGACAATTCAGTAACTCCCAATAAATGTGTGTTGTTTAAAATACAATTTTAAAATTACCAGCTGTTTTATTAAAAAGTATTATCCACCTGACCAAAATGTAAACAAATCTGTGGAGGGATCTTTAAAGGCTTCTGGGGCAGAGCCCTAGGCTAATTTACTTCGTTTTTCTTTTGATAACTCATCTACAGACCAAAGACCTTTCTTTGGACACCTCTACCAAGTTTCTACGCCCAGCCGTTCTCTCAAATTAGAGGAGGCAAAGTTTCCAATTAAATATTTTGATTCCCCCATGTTAATCTTATGGGAGAAAACCTAACTTTGATGGAAGATCCTGCCCAAACTAATAAAGATATAAAAAAACGAAAAACACTTTGCAAAACTACAGATCAGGGCAATTCTTTTGACACCTTAATCATCAAAATCGGTCCAAAAATGAGGGAGGAGTTCTGTTCACAAAAATCGGCTTAGCGTATTACTTCGTTTTTCTTTTGATAACTCATCTACAGACCAAAGACCTTTCTTTGGACACCTCTACCAAGTTTCTACGCCCAGCCGTTCTCTCAAATTAGAGGAGGCAAAGTTTCCAATTAAATATTTTGATTCCCCCATGTTAATCTTATGGGAGAAAACCTAACTTTGATGGAAGATCCTGCCCAAACTAATAAAGATATAAAAAAAACGAAAAACACTTTGCAAAACTACAGATCAGGGCAATTCTTTTGACACCTTAATCATCAAAATCGGTCCAAAAATGAGGGAGGAGTTCTGTTCACAAAAATCGGCTTAGCGTATTATATATATAGATGTGAAAGTTTGTGTGTTTGTTTGTTTGTTTGAAGTTCAATCACGCATAAACCACTGGACGGATTGGGCTGAAATTTGGCATGATGATAGCTTACATTCCCGATTAACATATAGGCATATTCTTATCTCAAAAATCCTTTCGGGCTCCGCCCCAGTGGCTCTGTAATTCCCCATGTTAACCTTATGAGTATTCATATTTAAAGGGAATTAAAGAATTTAATCAGCTGTTTCAACTAAAAAAGTTGGTTCTATGATATGGAAAAGCATTAAAAAGTTATAAGATTTACCAACAGGGTGCAGCACTATATTTTTTTGCATTTATGAAAACAGCTAATTTGAACTAAGCAGCAACAAAAAACTGTGATTCGCAATGAGAACTGTCAAAGTAGGATTGTTTACAGTTATGTATATGTTTTTCATTTCATGAATAATTTGTGATATTTTGCGAATTGATAATTTATTTTTCTCTATTGTTTAGGTAAAATGGTAGAACATTATGGCTATGGTAGATGTGTAATACTATAGAATACTGTAAATTTAAAGAAGCAAATTTTATCAAACTGTGTCCTCCACCCATTGCAATCGCAAAGCTTGAGTATAACTGCAATAAGCATTTTATACTTATATTCCAACCCCGTACGAAGGACGGGTACTGCTAGTATACTAATAATTTTGACTGAGATAGATATTATCATTGATTATATATTGTTAGAAGTACTGTATGTACGTACAATGAATACAATGAATTTATTTGGCCAATCAACAACATTGTTATATCCTCTACTGGCTGCCATTTGAAGATAAAATCATATGTTTTATTAATTTTTACGACCTTATTTATATTACTTTATTTTTTTTTGTCACAATTTTATTTACAATCTGTTCATTTTTTGAACATTTAGCAAATACAATAACAACTTTTAATAAAACGTTAGTTAATCTCTGTCCATTGACAGAGCTAACTTAAAAATATTTCAATGAAAAAAAAAATATGTAAATAAACAAGGGAAAATTAAATTGTTCAAACAAAACGTGTGCTTGGATCCAAAACATGAATCCTTTTTAGCCTGTATATACTGGTACTGTTGTCCAAGAGGTTTTAGAGCCAGGTGATTAGGGTGATTTTCAAGTTTCTTTAGATATTTTGCACTAAATTTGGTTATTTCCTCTTCAACCGTAGGAATTCCACTGTCCTTGTGAAGGATATTGTTTTATAACATACCACGGGGCTTGCAGAATGAACCTTAAAACTTTTGACTGAAATCGTTGGATGATGTTTATGTTCGACATACTGGACGTTCCCCACAGTTGGATTCCATAAGTCCAAATTGGCTTCAGGATTACTTTGTATAGTAATAATTTATTTGCAATGGTCAATTTTGATTTACTATTTAGGAGCCATTATTATTTGTCATGAGAGCCGAAGCCCCCTGACTGCATACCCGGTACCTATCCTTTAGGACATACCCGGGCCCCATGATGTAGGCCGAAGCTTACGCATCAGCCTTTAGCACATCATGGGCGGATGACTTAAGGTCATCCAGGCTCGCCGGCTGCCGAAGCAGACCCTTCGGAAGGAGGGTTGCCCCTCAATCCTAACCAGGGATTCCGGCTGCTTGTTTAAGCGTCACTCCACCTGGGTTCCACTAGGTCAGGACCTAGAGGTCCATGGTAGGGCGCCCCGACGCATTTAGTGCAAGCAACACTCGGGACCTATCTAATCCCTGACAGGCAGAACCCGCCATCAATAGCCAGGAGGAAGGGGACCGTCAGCACGCTGAACCCCAACCTCCCATTTACACCACTACCCGATCGAGGCCTTACCCATTGCTGGGAAACCAGAGATAACCAGAGCGATAGATCCCCAGATACCCCTGGCGGGCTCGGACCCAGCACCCGATCTACTTCGTTTGCCCGTCAGACCCAACATCACTGCCAGGCCATCAGGGTTTCCCAAAAAGAGGCAGGTATAGAAGTGGGACCCACCCGGATGAACCTATCCACCAGAGGTGGCGACACCCTTGACTCAATTGAGGTTCCGGGAAGAACCCCCCACACTCAAGATAACCATACCGTCCGTACTCAGAGACAGGGATTGGTTTGCATAAGTGCCTACAAACCGTTGCCCTCACACTGCGGAAAGTTACGTTGCCCTTGAGTGTCCCCGTGAGCTACGGGTACTTGCCCGTTTTCACCTCCAGGAAAGGTTACTTCCAAAGTCGAGGATTTGCCCACTGAATGCTGGTCGCACACAACAAGCAGGCCGAAGCCCAAAGAACCACAGACACAGGTAGGTTAGAGATTATGATGCACTTCCATCTCTCCTAGAGCTAAACACCCCTCCATCCTGGATAAAGGAATGTCACTGGGACCCAATGCCCAGTCGTCCATTTCTGTGGCCTACTTGAAAATGCCGATACCAACACGGAGCATTTACCTCCCCTCTGGGGGCTAGGTATTTCACCTCCCAGGACGAGGCTACTTCCAAAGTCGAGGATATGCCTCACAAAATGTCAGTCGTACACAACAGGTAGGACTCAGTCACAACCACAAGCTACAGGCAGGTGAAAGATCTATGAACTTAATCAACACTAGCAGAGCTGAACACCCCACCACCCTGAATGGAGGGAATGTCACTGGGTACTCTCACTTTGGGTACAACCCAAAGAGGCTGGCTTGTCCAGTCGTCCATAGCTTATGGTCTACCTGAAGTGCCGGTTCCAACACCGGGCAATTACCTCCCCTCTGGGAGAGCTAGGGTCCGCGTGGTCGCCCAGGCCACGAACCCACGCAAGCGTGGGCCCCCTGCGGTTATTTAGGAGCCAGGAAAGATTTTTAAATTTTAAATTTAGATACATTATTTTATTCCAGATATGGTTTTTCCATGTTAATCTTTTGTCAATCGTCATGCCGAGATATTTCACTTCGTGGGATTGTGGAATTTGGACATTATTTAAGGTTACAGGAGGACAAGTACCTAATCTGGTAGTGAAGGTCACATGAGTAGATTTGCTCTCATTCACTTTTATTTTCCATGTTTGCAACCATTCTTCTAAGTCATCTAGGGAATTTTGAAGATTAAGTGAAGCTACCACTGGATCAGGATGGGACGCTAAAATAGCTGTATCGTCAGCAAAAGTGGCCACAGAAGTATTCACATTTTCAGGTAAATCGGCTGTAAATAGCGTATATAGTACAGGTCCGAGAACGCTTCCTTGGGGAACGCCAGCTTGAATTGGGTACAATTTTGTAATGCTATCTCCAAATTTAACTCTGAAATTTATATTACTTGTTTACATTTAATCAGTTTTGTTCTCAACTATGTTAATAAACCATCTATTGTTTTTCATCTCTTTTATTGAGTAAAATCATCGGTGGGGCACACGGAAGATTCATCAGGTGCCGTTTGACACTTTGACGTCACTAACTGCTGACGTCACTAACTGCTGCGTCTGAAGAACAATTTTATAATTTGTCTATTATTAAATTAAACTGTCATAACCTAACCAAACGTGCTGATAGTGAAAAAAATCGAATGAAGGTTTACTAATCTAAAAATAGTTTTGTTAATAAAATAAAATTATAAATGCCAAAATTCAATTTTTTAATTTTTCAATTATAAAATTAAACTGTCATAACCTAACCAAACCAACCAAACTTGCTGATATGAAAAAAAGTTGACAAAAAGTTAGTGCTACCAGCGGGATTCGAACACGGTACATTAGGATTATCAGCCCGACACGCTATCCCGACGCTATCCACTACACCACCGAGACCGATGGCTCTAAGGCCCTGTACACATATGAGGGTGGCAGCCGCCGCGGTTGCTATTTCGCGGGAACCGCGGCGGTTGAAAGTGCAAAGGAGCAAATGGGACCGATCACATGCAACCGCCCACTTCCAGTCAACCGCAACTAACCGCGGCGATCGTAGATTTCCCTTCGACCGCCGCGGCTCCCATGCGGTTGAAGTTACTAGAGTTGGCTTGAGAGCGTACACATGAGGGCGGTAGCCGCCGCGGTTGACTGCAGTTGCTACTACAGTCACAGAAAACGTACTAGTACGTTTTCTGTGCTACAGTATATAGGATCACAGACATCTGCGCGCTTGCCCTGTGGACATCGCTCTCTGTGTTGGTGAAGTGTGTAGCTGTGGCTGGAGTTGATGTAGTGCTCGTAGTGTAAGTTTAAATGGCCATGCGTGCTGCTGTGGAACCAGAAAAATGTGACACTGATCTGTTCATTACAGAAATACAAAAAGAAGATACGTTTAGGAAATAAACTAAAAAAGATTGCGTAGCAAGAGTTAGTTGAGTTTTTTGCTGAAAAGATTTGTCAAGCGTTACGCGTTTAAAAGAAAAATAATTGGGTAAATCCAGTACTGGCTGTCGAGCGACGGTCAATTCACACCACAACCGCAGCGTAACCGCGGCTTCAGCCGCTGCCATGTGTACGGTCCTAGGCGGCCGCCGCTGCGGCCACCGCGGCGGCTGCCGACCTCATGTGTACAGGGCCTAAACCGTATCGTTGCGGTAATGGTGTTCCCTCAAAGTGACGTCAGCAGTTATTGACGACAAACGGCACCTGAGAAATCTTCCGTGTGCCGTTTTGCTGCTCCAGTGCTCCTACTGCACTGCTCCAGTTTCCAGTCTGCTCCTGCTCCTGCTGTCGCTGTCAGATCTAACTAGAGATGTGCCAAGCAGTTACTTGGCCGAAACAGCTGCAGCTAGTTCCAAGGTCGCCGTGGAACTCGTTCCAAAAGCAGTTCCAGCTGCAGCTAGTTTTGCCCGCTGCAGCTGGTTTTCCCGTTGCAGCGGAGCTATGGCTGTGGAACGAGGCAAAAGGGCGGATGAACAAAATCTCAATTTATTACCATAATTTGAGACGGATTAGTTTAAGCTGTTCTTGAATTAGAATATTGTTTTAAATAATGCAAAATAGCGACTGTAAAGAAATCAATATCGTGTTTTGGAAAGTAATTAAGTATTAATTATCAAGTAATTGATTATTTTAGTTTGTCTATCTAGGGTCTAAAAATAATACGTGACAAGGCCGGTATAAATTATTTTAGAGGTTCTTCATATTATGCATTTATTATTCATATTATACATTTTTTTATTGTTAAAATAATATTATTCAAACACCTCTTACACTAACTCTTAATATAAAATTCTAAAGTTAATAGCGAAAAAATCCTGAATTAAGTTAAACACAAACAATTATCACGATACTGATTACTGAGGAAGAGATAATTAAATTTGTATATATTATGAGCACGACTTAACTGGGACTGATGTACTTTTATTTAATTCCTGCCTGAAAAAAATAAAAAACAGGAAATGAATTTCTATTAAGGCATGTCAACCATATCCGCTAATCAAACCTTTGTAGATTAGACCAAATAAGTCAAAACGCATCAGTTGCACAGGCTAGAACTTCATGTTTAGTGAGAGTATTAATAAACCAGCTGCAGCTGTTTTGTTGTAACTAACTGTATGTGTTTTACAAATCCAGTTACTCCGGAACTATCTTTAGAAATTTACAAAAAGGCTGCAGCTGTTTGTGCGGAACTACATTCAAATCGTTCCACCGAGCTGCAGCTGAAAAAGTAGTTCCAGTGGAACTGGAACTGGATTGTGGTTCCGCTTGGAACGGTGGAACGAGTTCCACTCTCGGAACGGTGGATAAATGTAGTTCCAGCTGCAGCGACACATCTCTAGACAGTGTTCTCAGACGTACGATAATTATCGTTTTGTACGATAATTTAGCCTCCCGTACGATGTACGATACGTCACCGTACGATAATGCTATTTGTACGATAATTTGGGCAATTGAATAGTACTCTTTTACAAAATTGGTTTGGGAGGTTATACCCAAAAATTTGGAAACATTTTTGCTGTCTTAAATCAAAACTCAGTATTTATTAGAGATGGGATATAAAAATCAATACAAAAAAAATCAATCTTATGAAAACTATAAGTTAACTGTTAGTATGAATAAAATTAAAACGAAACCATTTCCATGAAATGTGCTTCTAAACTGCTTGAATGCTTCTGCTTCGCTTCTTCTGCTTCTCCTACACCACGAGAAAGTCTGTTACCATAAGAACAGACCTTCCGTACATAATCTCGCCCATTTGGCGAATTACCACGCCATCGATCTCTATTTTAGAGATCGATGGTGCACGGGTGCACGCACGGCCGCCTTTAACTCCAGGCCTCGGCCTTCAAAGTGGCAACATCACAAGAGGTGTTGTAACAGCTGTTTTGTTTGGAAGTGAAGCAGCTAATGGTATTTGTGTATTAACGAAATATTGGTTACTGGACTATGACAATATTGACTCCGCTTAAAATGTACATAATAGATTTTTAATTCATATTGTTTCGGTTTTCAATTCTGTATGTCTTTTTTTCAATATTTTAATAAATTTATGTTTATAAATTTAAATTGAAATCAATAAAGTGCGAATTAATGAGCTGATATCACCTGTCTGCCATGTTATCTTATGGGACGTCTGTCACTGAACAACATACCACTTGTGGAGATGCCAATTCTACCAGGCCGCGGCCTGTAGTTAAAGGTGGCCGTGAGTGCATGGTGGAAGGAAAATACTGGTGTAGTGTTTGTGTTGAGGTTGAGAAATATTCACATAATATCAGTTACCTACTATGATTACAACGTGCAAAACTAAAAATAATATGGTTTTATGGCGATTTTGAGATTTATAATAAAAAAATATATAAGTCTATTAGGTATTTCAATACTCAAGCCAGTTACGATTGTTATTTAAAATTGTACGATAATTTTTCGTGAAATACGATAATTTAGGACCGCGTGTACGATATTTGACTACGGCCAATCTGGGAACACTGTCTCTAGATCTAACTGAAATTATTTTGAGGTTATGTTTTCCATTGTACTTTTATTCGAAGGCTGTTTTGTTTATTTTTATTTTACTTTTAGAACCGTTATTGTCAATTAAACTTTTGTTGAACCATAAAATGATTATTTTTCTACATAACAATGGAATGAGAAAATATCGCTTGTTTTCAAAAATTAGTTATTCACATACCGGTAGTAGGCCTAATCATATTGTGATAAGTACTAAACCTAATGCTTACAGTTTGCAAAAGTTAAGCAAATTTAAATTACATAACAAAGAGAAGGATGAGACTGTTAAAAATAAAATTGTTTATAACTCAGTTATAAAGACAAACAATACATTTTACGGCAACAGGAAACAACAAATTGAAGAAGATGAAAACCTAACCAATTATAAACTAAACGGTGCTCCAGTCTTGGCGCTGAAGTATTTTACAAAAGACTACATAAGCACAACTCTTGCTAACAATGAAACTTTCCCTTCCAGACAAAAAGATTCTCTTTCGGAAAGAGAAATAAACCAAGAAATTAACTTTCCTTATAAAAAACATGATCATGTGGAAATAGACTCTAATTATGCCAGTACCAATGATGACATTGATAAGGATGACTTTGACAGTGATACATGTTCATCATTTAATGAAATCAAAGATATCTCATGTAAGTAGTTTAATAAATTCTTAATAAGTTTAGATCATGTTTTTAATTAGTCTGGTGCTGAAAATAGGTCTGTTGTGGCTGTGCTACTATTTGATTCACATAAGTTAACTTACTGTAGGTATCACGATTGTCAGGATTGCGCCATATATCATCGTGACAATAATTTAATCAGGGAAGAACTAAATTAAATAAGACTTTATTTAAACATGTCTTTTGTAAGAAGTCCTGACCATCGTGGCTCAGTGGCTGGTTTTACAACTGTTCCAGGTTTTTCCAATCCAGATATCCAAATGCTATAGGACTCCAGATTTCAAACTTCCAAGAGATTTCCCACCATGCCTGGAGTCATAATTTCTCTTGTACTATTCTTTGTAATTTCTCTCCCTTTGTTTCAAGTCACTCAAATCTGCCTTTGATCCCATTTTTAACTCAATTCCAAGCTCCTTTCATTTTACCTAAACCACTGAAAAAGGCTGGATATTTTTGTACCAGCTGGTCGAAGTCGAAGAAACACTTTGGAAAACTTGTAGAATGTTAAGTTTTTCAATGGCTGGTTTATCTAGGAGCGGTGTTTTACAATTTTCCGCTACCTACATAAAAACGCTATCCAAACACGATTTGTTCTTATAGTCTAACCTTACATTACCATCCCTCCTACAGTTAAGAGAGTCCCATCTGGTCCTGAGAGTCTTTTACAGATATGTTGAAGTTAGCACTCCAATCATAGGGGTTGAAGGTAAAATTGTCTGGAGGCGTGACATGGATTTTATTTGTTTGAAGTGGGTTCTCTTCAGTTTCCTGTTGGAGTTGCAGAGGCTGCAGTGGAGATAGCAAAATGCACCCTAAAGAAAAAGAAGACCCTTACCTGGCACTCTTGTCATACTGTAACACTATCGAACACGTATAGCCCTGCACAACTACTAGAGGACAACTCAAGATACAAGACTAGACACGGGCGTGGCGTGAAGTACATCCTCCGAGAAACTCAATCTTTAAAAAGGGAGGGGGATGTTTCATAAACACTACAAATAAAACATGTGTTTTATTTAGGATATTATTATCAGATGTAAACAAATATTGTTATTGTTTTTGACTTCTTACAAAATACATGTTTAAATAAAGTCTTATTTAATTTAGTTCTTTCCTGATCAAATTTTATTGTCACGACAACTATCACAAAAAACAAGCCAACAACAACCAAGCTGTGTGTGTCCAAAAAAACAAGCTGTTTGGATTACAGTTGCTATAGCTAACAATAAGTCGTTCCATCTGTTTGACTTAATAAAGTTTGTGTATTCAACAGAAATCAGTAATTTATATCAGCACAATCTGTCGGGAGCTCACATCAAATACGTTGATTAAAAAAAAAAAATGGCAACAACCTTAACATGGGGATGGGATGTCTAGTTGTATAGCCTATAGTCAAAGCGTCAAGAACATCTAAAACTTATATTATAAGTTACTATATCAAACACACTTTGGAAAAGGACAAGATTTAAAAAAAAATTGTTCCCAGGACCATTATATGGCAATGTGTAACAACCAACAGTCAATAGGCCAATGCAATTGAATTTACGTGACGTAGCACCATATTTTGGCCGTTAGGCTAAATTCTCAAATAATTGTATTACTGTAGTTGTTTATAAGAGGGCTGTAATAAATTAGCAATTCTAAGTTAAATAGGCTAATACTTTGGTTTGTAAATCTTGTGTTTTTTTGTATTTTTGTAAATTTTTGTTGTGAGGTTAACATTTATATTTTCCAGCTCTAAATAGTCTGGCTACAATGTACCTTTATGTAAATGCATAACTGATATTATTGATTTCACATTTCCTCAATAAGGTAGCAGACATAAGAAGACTTGGATGCATGATTACAACAAATTTGCAGAAGTGTCAGTTAGGCAGGAAGATGAGGAAGAAACTGACGATGAAGATGAAAGAACAGATATAAACTACGGCTCTGCTGACCCCAGCATTCCTACCAGCTCCGTTCCTTGTGGGGGTTGCGGTGCTCATTTACATTGTAAGGTAGGTTGAACAGTTTAGAGGCCTTGTCCAACAATATCGGAGAGTTTCATTAGGAAAAGCAGCTAGCTTATCCATATTTTTACCTCCTGGATTGATACAACTCATCTCCCAAAGCTCCTAAGCTCTACTCATTTAAGTACTCATTCAATTTAAATTACTTTAAATGGTTAAGCAACAAAGATATTTTTCTAGATTCTTAAAGGTGTATATTTGTTGCGAGACAGGATCCAGCCATCCCAGGTTACCTGCCTAAGGAGATATTCACTGGATTGAAGCCACAGCAGTTACGAGCAGTTGTGTGTCAAAGGTGTCACTTCCTTCAACAGTACAACACAGCGTTGTCAGTTACTGTAGACCCAGACACATACCCGAAACTGCTGTCCAAGATCAAGGGAGAGAAAGCAATGGTTATTTTGGTGGTTGACATG
The DNA here is from genome assembly GCF_028750875.1 of Macrosteles quadrilineatus. NCBI lineage: Eukaryota > Metazoa > Arthropoda > Insecta > Hemiptera > Cicadellidae > Macrosteles > Macrosteles quadrilineatus. The sequence goes on from NW_026542598.1 coordinate 26,936,613, forward strand.
ACAGACTTCCCCTGCAGTATTTGGCCTGGAATACTTGACATAGTTGGTGAGTGTGCTTAGCAAACAAAAACTTTTAACTATGCATTTCTTCTTGCAAAATAACTCAAGTGTTGATATTTTTATATTTTGTGCAAGAAAAACCCATTAATGAATTTATTTTTACAGCTTTTATTCCATTGTCTTGTCAGTGGCATTTTGTAAGGAAGAATATATAACGCTTTAAAGGGAAAGCATTCCGAAACTTCTCAATTTTTTGGATATGCTGAGAATTGAACCCGTCCTTACAGGGATGTCCAAGATGCTAACTACTAGGCTAACAACAAATCCAATATAGGGTAGCCTGTGTCTTATATGAATTTTAACCATTGTGCTTCTCTTAAGCCAAAGATTTTGATAACTAGGCCAACGTAGTAGACTGGGACGGTGGCATTGTCCTGTAATCTAGCCTCTAGGAGGTCACAAATTGTGGATATTTATAGGCATGCACTGTATATGCGATACTCCCTGGTGTGGATTAACATACGCACTTATAAGTACTACGATTATCCGCAGTACTATCCTGATAATTAGACTAATTTGGATTTAAAATACGAAGTGACTATTCGCACGTCAAAATGACGTCGCAACCCGTTCCTGTTCCATTCCAGTTCCAGTATTGTATTGCAAAATAATGCAAAGGGAAAAGTTACTTATAGAAGCAATTTTGAATAACTTACTTTAGGCCTACTCACTCTCATTAAAATTCGTTGGAGATGGAGGCTCCTTTAACATTTTGCTATTTTGAAGCTTTAAAAAAATGTATAGCAAAAAAATAAAAATACGAGCATATTAAGAATTGAACGTTCTAGACTAGAACAGTTGATGGAGCGCGAAAGCCATTTCTGCTATCAAAAGGAATTTTTGAAACGTTACAGAATGTTTTGTCAGGTTAGTTAAGAACAGTTTCATTTCAGAATTCTGCTATCAAACGGAATTTTGAAATGTTGCAGCAAGTTTGGTTAGTTTAGAACCGTTTCATTCTATAATCAATATATAGTTGCGGGCAGATAACATGAAGTTGATTCCATCCATTTCGGCTAATGAGGTTTAGAGGTACTGGTACTACCGTTCCTAATACTAGGTTTTCTTTGTATGAAACCTGTTCCCAAGCAGTTATAAAAGTGACTGGATTAGGAACGTAAAGTGGCGTAATTTGGAACAGACATGCGGGGTAGCGGCGCACGTCTGACGTGCGAATAGCCTCTGCCTTTAAAATACGTAGACTCCTACTGTATAGACCAATTATCAAACGAGAAAAGTAGGTGGCCACGTGATATATGTTTATAAGTTTATTTACCTCACCAAAACTATCAGAATTTTCTTTTATGCGTATGTAAACCAGCTGTTCTGAATTATGTACTTTTTTGCGCTTTTAATGGATAACCGTCCAAACCCATTAAAGTTTTGTAGATGTGTCGGCAATTGAACCCACCCCTCAATGTTACTCACTAAGGGTCAGCTAGTTGTACATTAAACATCAACTTCCTCAGAATGTTAATGTCTGCCAGGTCGCAGGCGTCCCTTGGTAGTGGTGGGTAACAAGGTAGATCTGCTGCAAGATTGGTCCAGAGGCATGCTACAGAAGGCCAAGCAAGCTCTACTCGCCCAGCTGCCTCCCAAGGCCAACATTCTACACACGGCCCTCGTCAGTGCCAAGACAGGCTTCGGCATAGAGGACCTCGTCACTGCACTCTACAACATCTGGCAGTATAGAGGTTAGATATTTTTACGTTTTACTTTATATCTCACAAGAAAATTGTAATCATTCGTGAAATCTTTGTTGTAATTTCATTAAAAATGCAGGGGTGTCGTACTCGAATGTAAGACACATTTTCATCAGTTTTCTTCAAACAGATTTTGTAGCGAGGATGTAGAATGTCCACTGTGAACTATTATTGTGTTCTTGAAGCAAGACAAGAATTAATTACATCTTAACAATTAATTTCCTGTACTTACTGAGGTTCTAGCCTGACTTTTTGTTCTTAAAATTAGCATCCCATAGGTTACAACAACCACACGTACGAGGAAGAAACCACTAAAAGATTGTGCTACAGTCTAAAATTAGGTACACTTAAATTTTAACACATTCGCTGCGGCTGGGTCCCCGGTGACGCATGAAGTGCCGTTGTGCTAGGCGGCTGCGTCTCCCGGACACAGCATGCAATGCATTGTTTGCCCAGTCAGTGTGGCTCAGGTTCTTGCCGGTTGGTTCGCGTTATTGTGTCTCTAATACCAGTCTATAATTGTAGTGTAGGTTGGCAGTAAATTTCCCCGTAAAATCCCCTTCTGGTAGGCTTAGAAATCAACTTGTTGTACAGTCTTTCTCCCTCCAATTGGCAATACAATGACCGGCTACGTTCCAAGAGCTGCTATCTGTGGTTATTTTATCAAAGTATGTTGACTGTTGACTCTCGTTGTAACGCAGCTCATTACCGCACGTTATTTGCTATTCGTCAGACCGAAATAATTGCCCGGCGATTGAATGGGTTCGTTCGACGCTGCGCCACACCAGGGCTACGAATGTGTTGACCCCTAGTTGTTGTTTCTTAGTGTAAAATAAAAGATGCTATATAGTGTACAATAAGTTGTTGTAGTGGTACAAAAGTCAGCATATTTGACATGAGTCACTAATTATCATCAGTGCTCTTAATTGTTGGCTCGACTCAAGTACACTAATTTTTACTAAAAATTAGGCTTCAATTTTAACATGGGGACAAATTTCTGTAAGAAAAGGGTCAGTCCTTATTAGGTACCGGTACTTACAGTTTTCAGTTGATAGATTTGTGTGCAGAAAAGTGTTTTGTGGTAAAAAATTTGTACAGTTTAGAGAGTTCCTAGAAGGTAGCAAACATTTGAAGAACAGGGCCAACAACAGATGTTCATCAGTTCCTATCGAGACAATGGTTGAATTTGATTAAACTTTGCTTGCTTCATTGGCCTCTTTCAAACATCCAAGGCTGACTGTAGTCCATGAGAGTCTCATAGAGATGTCCTCTATTACTTCTACGATCCTTCTTGTTCAGTCACACCGTGGTCGGAATGCAGAATTCTTTTAACTTCGGTCACTGCTTCAAATAAAGTAATTGGAACAGCAGAAAACTATTTAAAACCACCTCCGAACTCACTACGGTACTCCGTTTGAGTAAAATATCAATGTTCATCACTTTACCCCATTCTTGTCTATCAACTAGCAATGGACTTCAAATCAAATCAAATATATCATCATTCATAATATGTACATCTGTACAAAGAATGGTGTCAGGCTTATTTCTAAAAAATAAACATAAGTAAATTAAAATTAGCCTAGTTACAATTATACTATACCTAAATCTTACCAACACCATTTATTTTATTTAAAAATGCATTAACTAAATAACAATTATTGTTCTCAATCATGATAACTTGAATAGACGTTGATGATTGAGACCACAGAAATCACTGAGCAGGATCCATACTTGGTGTGAGTGTCAATTTTCTTTCAAGATGTTTTAGTGAATTTCCCATATAGGGAATAAGCAATTACCAGTACTCATGGTAAGACCTGGACCCGGGACCGTTTTAATTTTTCGTTTTTAGGTCCCTAGAGGCCAAAAACACCATCCGTTAAAATTCATATATATATGTGTCCGTTAGCGCGATAACTCGAGCAAAAATGATCCGATTTTTATTAAATTTGGTACAAACGTGCAAACATACAATTATTCGAAGGAGTTCGCGAACCAGCATAATCGGACTATGGGAACGGGGGTTTATGGAGGGTTTTATGGGGTAAAAATGGGCCTTTCCCATTTTCTATCCCAAAAACAAAAAATTTTGCAATTTCTTTCTAAACCGTTTTGTAGAGCTAAAAAAAAATTATTTAGTAGGGCCTATATTGAAGCGCTGTTGTATGCCTAAGATTCACGGAGAAAATTCAAAAATAGTGTAATTTAAAATTCCCATGTTATTTTTATGGAGAAAATGAAAACTGTTGTAGTTTACTTGTTTATGGATATAAAATATTGAAAAAAATTGGCAAATTTATTTATATACTATTGACGTAAGGACAAAAACACTTTTTAACTTCCCTGTAGCAGCAAACCTAAGAACTTGTTAAATCTAATGTTATTTAAATTTGAAATAAATTTGACATATTTATGAAATATTTGAGTAAAAATGTAATCACACAAGTTGAAATTCGCTTAGTCAGGTTTGCTGCGGCGGGGGTATTTTAAATGAATGTCAGCATTGGATGTTTCTTGTACCAGTAATCAAAAAACGTATCACTGACCTTACCTCTTCTATGGCGAGAGATTTGACTGTTTAAAGATTTATTTAAACAGACAACGAAATGTACATGACAGCTACAGAGCTGTTTCATTCTGTTCACAAATTATGCCAGTAAATCTGTTTTGAGCCTCGTGTCGTACAAGCCAACTACCGTACGGATTTATATGAAAAAAGTCCTTGCTTAATAAACCGCCCTCCTATTTAATCAATCTATCCCTTACTAGTGCATACATGTATCATTGAACCAACACAGTTTAGCCAAATATCCAGCCAACTTCCTGATAAAACTTACCTCGATAGTGCAGATATTGCTTAATAGATAATTCAAATATAAAAAGTTATAACAGTTAGTATTTTACAAACCTGTTGGAGTACTTCAGGTAGCCTTTTCTCAGTTTCTTGACTTCAGACTTCTCACTATGCTGTCATGACGATCATCTTCTAATGTTTTTTACTTCTATCGTCTCTTTTGCCAGTGTCTTGACTCTTCAAATGTAGATCCAGATGACCTAGAACCACCCTCCCCCTGCTATTCCCACTATTCCCAGAGAAATAAACAGGATTGTGCCTCCAAAAAGAATCAAGTCATTAGATCATCCATCCCCACGATGCCCCCCTCTAGCCTACTTCCCCATAACCCCAGACCCTGACTAGCCTACCAATATACTTCCCACTCCATAACTCAAAAATGTTAACCCTCCCCCCTTAAACCCCCCAATAACCTACTATTTTTTTAAGTTCCCTCGTCCCTGTCTAGCCTACTTTATCCCCCTCCCTGTCTGAAATGGATGATCCAAGGACCTGTTGTATACTTCTCTATACAATAAACCCAAGATTATCAACCCTGAATTGTTACTTGATTCCCTGTAATTAACATGTAAATGCCCTACTTTTAAAGTATTTTGGTAACAATTTTCTTTTGCACTATGTCTTAAACCCATAAAATCTTTTTCATGATAAAATCATGTTTCTTTAAAATTTGTTGTCTTTGTACATACAGGGGTCATAAGAACTTCCGACTTTCGATGCCCCCCTCTAGCCTACTTCACCCCATAACCCCAGGCCCTGACTAGCCTACCATGATACATCCCACGTCCCTAAGTAAAATGTTCAAACCCTCCCCCCTTTACAACCCCCCTCTAACCTACTTTTTTTTATTCCCTCTCCCTGGCTAGCCTAGCAAGTTCCCCTCCCTGTCGTAATCGGAAGTACAAATGACCTGTTCAATAACTATGAAACGATAACCTAAAAATCTTTCTGGTCCGTTTTTGTTCTCACAAATTCCCTAGCTAACAACCCCCCACCCCACTCCCTCAAACCCACACGCACTAACAACCATACATCTTCTTTTTTGATCCAAGCAAACATCATCTTCTTTTCAGGGAATCTGGAACATCAATATTGTGGTTAGTAAACGTTTCAAGATGTCTATAAAGTTAGCTAAAATTGCAATTTAGATAAGGTTCTAATAAGACAGAGATAGAAAATTAATTCATTACATTAGTTTTTAATTGGTGCACATTTTTAATTTACAAATTTTCAATGTTATTTTGTCTTAATGGATAATTCAAATATAAAAAGTTATAACAGTTAGTATTTTACAAACCTGTTGGAGTACTCCAGGTAGCGTTTTCTCAGTTTCTTGACTTCAGACTTCTCACTATGCTGTCATGACGATCATCTTCTAATGTTTTTCACTTCTATCGTCTCTTTTGCCAGTGTCTTGACTCTTCAAATGTAGATCCAGATGACCTAGAACCACCCTCCCCCTGCTATTCCCACTATTCCCAGAGAAATAAAGGATTATTCCTCCAAAAAGAATCAAGTCATTAGATCATCCATCCCCACGATGCCCCCCTCTAGCCTACTTCCCCATAACCCCAGACCCTGACTAGCCTACAAATGTACATCCCACGCCCTAACTCAAAAATGTAATCCCTCCCCCCTTAAACCCCCCCAATAACCTACTATTTTTTTAAGTTCCCTCGTCCCTGTCTAGCCTACTTTATCCCCTCCCTGTCTGAAATGGATGATCCAAGGACCTGTTTTATAGGCCTACTTCTTCAAACAATGAACCTAAAATTAACAACCCTGAATTGTTTTAAAATTCCCTTTAATAAACATGAAAATGCCCTATGTTTTAAATGTTTTAATAACAATTAATAACCTTTCACTGATATAAATGTCTTAAATGGACGCTAAACCTTTTTCATGATAAAACCATGTTCTTTAAAACTTTTTGCCTACATACAGGTCATTAGAACTTCTGACTTTCGATGCCCCCCTCTAGCCTACTTCCCCATAACCCCGAGCCTTGACTAGCCTATTATGATATATCCCACGTCCCTAAGTCAAATGTTCAAACCCTCCCCCCTTACGCCCCCCTCTGACCTACTTTTTTTATTCCCACTCCCTGGCTAGCCTAGCATGTTCCCCTCCCTGTCGTAGTCGGAAGTACAAATGACCTGTTCAATAACTTTGAAAAGATAACCTAAAAATCTTTCTGGTCCGTTTTTGTTCTCACGAATTCCCTAGCTAACAACCCCCACCCCCCCCCCTCAAACCCACACGCACTAACAACCATACATCTTCTTTTTTGATCCAAGCAAACATAATCTTCTTTTCAGGGAATCTGGAACATCTGAACATCAATATTGTGGTTAGTAAAAGTTTCAAGATGTCTATAAAGTTAGCTAAAATTGCAATTAAGATAAGGTTCTAATAAGACAGAGATAGAAAATTAATTCATTACATTAGTTTTTAATTGGTGCACATTTTTAATTTACAAATTTTCAATGTTATTTTGTCTTAATGGATAATTCAAATATAAAAAGTTATAACAGTTAGTATTTTACAAACCTGTTGGAGTACTCCAGGTAGCGTTTTCTCAGTTTCTTGACTTCAGACTTCTCACTATGCTCTCATGACGATCATCTTCTAATGTTTTTCACTTCTATCGTCTCTTTTGCCAGTGTCTTGACTCTTCAAATGTAGATCCAGATGACCTAGAACCACCCTCCCCCTGCTATTCCCACTATTCCCAGAGAAATAAAGGATTATTCCTCCAAAAAGAATCAAGTCATTAGATCATCCATCCCCACGATGCCCCCCTCTAGCCTACTTCCCCATAACCCCAGACCCTGACTAGCCTACAAATGTACGTCCCACGCCCTAACTCAAAAATGTAAACCCTCCCCCCTTAAACCCCCCCAATAACCTACTATTTTTTTAAGTTCCCTTGTCCCTGTCTAGCCTACTTTATCCCCTCCCTGTCTGAAATGGATGATCCAAGGACCTGTTTTATAGGCCTACTTCTTCAAACAATCAACCTAAAATTAACAACCCTGAATTGTTTTAAAATTCCCTTTAATAAACATGTAAATGCCCTATGTTTTAAATGTTTTAATAACAACTAGGAGTACGCTCCGAAGTCGCGTATGAGAATGAACGAAGACAATTCCATGTAGGCTACCATATATAATCTGTCTTTAGTCTTTGGTGCCCCTTAACCCTGCCTCTGCGGCCCGCCGCAAGTTTGTGAGGCGACAGTGGCAGTGATGACCAGCGTTGCCAACACAACTTGCTCATTTTACCCGCAAAATCTGGTGGTAATCCCCGGAATTAGCCGGAATCAAGTCTTGATTACCCGCAAAATCCCCTGAATTCAAATTTTAAAGATTTCGGCAAATAGTTTGGTAAAAACCTCGTTGTAACCACGTTGTTACGGTGCATTGAGAGAATTATTAATATTTATACCATTCTTTCTTATATTCAGCAAACCGTTCATCATTCATTTCAAGTTTTTTTTAAGGTTACCTTTTTTAACTGAAGTCAAATGAAATATCATTTATGTAGGTACCTATTTATGCAAATATTTTTATCTTTCTGAAAGAGAGGTACCCGAACTCCGTTCCACTGCATTCCCCCCAAATCGAGCACTGAATAACAGTAAGACTCTATCCCCTATATCAACCATACAAATTACAAAAAAAACATAAAATTTACAAGATTTTAAACCTTACGTGATGGCCCCTGGCCCTATCATAAATTGAATAAATAATGTTAATTATAATAGCTAGAGCAAGTAATGCAAGAGTACCCTAGGTCTATCGCGAATGGCAATTTGAGTACTGTGGTTAATTCGGAATTCTTATGAATAATATTCAATAGTTTGATGCCATAAAATGGTGTTAGTAACCCTTATGGAAAAGTGGACTGGTCCCAGATCTGGATTCTATATCTGGCCAGATCTGGGATGACATATCTGGACATATTCCAGATCTGGCACCCATATCTAACCAGATATGGAATTAGTTCAGATCTGGCATCACAGATCTGATCGTATCTGGCATCCAGATCTGATCGTATCTGGCATCCAGATCTGACCAGATATGGAATATGAAATTGGTAAAATTAGTGTTTTAAGAGACAAACTAACATTTTATGTTATCCACACTTTATTCTTATAAAATCCAAGCCTAAAAAGATACAGTAGTAACCATTGACAGAGAAAATTAAAAAAATTTAAATAAATTAACACATGGGTAAAAAAATAGTTTTAATTTGTTTAGTTTGTAGAGTGTTGTTTATTGTAGGCCTTTCACAATCAATGTTGTTTTTGTGTCATATGGTTGCCAACTATTTGTTTTAGCATAAGTAAAGGACCATTAAAAAAAAAGTATTAAAGTACTTAAGTTAGCCAACGATAACATTGGGTTTAGGCCTAACTTATCTATGGTTTACTTTTTAATTATTAATTAACTGGTGAACCCCTCTTGACATTTTCTTAAAAATATTCCAATTTTTCACTTCATTGATAGATAGGTCTATAAGATTAATAAATGATTAAATCTGTAGGAACTGTTGTAGTCAGTCGAATTTCGTTTGGTAAAAGTTCTACCGAGCAAGACAATTTTTGGGAATGTTATCTTAAAATTACGAGACCTAGATTCTCGTATTCGTAATGGCTTTCGTTACAATAAGTAATTAGAAGTGGCCATGGTATAGTGGCTAAGTGATCGGAGTTCCACGCTAGAGTCCCTGGTTCAAATCCCGGTCGGGCATATTCAAAACTTTTACTAAAATTTTTTTCACTTTTTAATTTTTATTGAATTTTTAATGCATTTTTTAGCCACATAGTTCATTAGGTTTTAATGTTAAAACATCTTATATTCTTTTTTATTTTATAAAAATAATTTTCTTTATAAGTAATCTGGAACTCCTTCTTAAGGGAAGATGCAAAACAATGTTACCATTTAAAATGCATAACAATTTTATTATTTAAGTATTTTAACCTGTAGGACCATGTTAGCCTACCAGAAGAATAGAAGCCTGTATATAGAAACAAATAAAGTACTGTAGGCCTACCTATGGAAATTGAAATTAAGATAAAAATAACAAGATAAATATTTCAATTTGTTTGATTTGCAAGCATGTTTTATATTGTTATTTCATTGTGTTTCAACCACTATTTCAATTGTGCAAAGACAGTCTGGAGTAGCATAAATTAATGAGCCGGTTCATTATAACCTAAACTTTACCTTCCTAATCGAACCTAACTTCAAAACACTTAATACGGTCACAAATTCGCATAAAACCCAACCTACCTTCCCCACATGCCTAACTAAGAGCTGATTATTTAACAAATTGATTTAATTCCGCATTGAGTCAAGTATAAACAGCTGTTTGCTTTGATCACACAGTCCTCAGCCCACATTCGGATCCGTTCAGACCACGCCATATTACTATCCGAACCGCGAAATGAACCTTAGATTCGTAATTTTAGCCTTCGTTTTACATCCACTTAGGAATCTTTCCGACAAAAACGGATTGCATTTTTGGAATCAGCGTGAAAAATACTGTAAGTAAACATCTAAAAATTACATCATTTTTCAATGTAGACATACTAAATGATTGCCAAATATTTTATCGGATGAGTAAGTTAAATTTAATCTTAACAATCCATATCCGATTCAATTTTTCGATTACAATTTTTTTTCCAATGTATGTCGCTAAACATCAAATTGATTTATGGTTGGTACGGTTTTTGTTCATATTTAAGAAATTAGGCTAAACTACTGTCTATGACTAACTTACAATTGACAAAAAATAAATTATAAGTTAGGCCTATAAAAAGAAAGGGTACAGTTTCATATCTTTGGCACAAACAACCGAATGAGTAATATTGATTAGGCCTATTCGATTGTTTAATTTGATATATCAATCGATATTACTCATTCGTTTGTTTGTGCCAACAGATATGGAAGTGTACCCAAAAGAAACAAAACAAATAGGCCTAGGCCTACCTAATAACAAAACAACCAAGGATAAAACAATAAAATGCTTCTTTAATGTTTGGTTACCTCGGTAGGTGTACCTATGGCTCTGGGGAGTGGGATTTTTTAAACGTTATTTTTTTATATATCATATGGTAAATGTATGATGAACTTAAATTCAATAGGCCTAGGCCTACGATATTAAGTTAAGTTAAAATCAAACCGATAAGTAGTTATTCATTTAATAAAATAAGTAAGTTATTGTTGGTTCTCTGTAACTTACCCAGTAGGTAAGATAGGTAGCCTACATTTTTATAAACTCATGAAAAAGATCAAAGTTAACTTACCGTAGCCTAACTTATTCATGTTGTCATGTCAAAAGATTCATGTTGATTTTTAGAAATGTTACCTTTGTTATTAGGCCTATTATAAACTAAAAAGTAAGCTACACAGTATAAAGAGTCTCCTTAAAAAAAGATCTTGTAGGCATAAATTGTTCAATATTGAAATAGGCCTTGGCCTACATGATAAATAGGTACGGTAAGTTGTATCGCCTAAAAGTGAACCGATTACGATAAGTTATCGCATATAGGGTATATTAAGTTAAACAAAAATATTTCATCTGATAAATTATCGTAGGCTAGGTTCTCTGTGAAACTGTTCCCCTGAATATGGGTAACTTAATCTAAGTAGGCCTACATAAGGACACAGATCTAACTTAGTAGCTGAAAGAAAGTTATAGGCTATATTACTTTTTTAGGTCTATTTAGGTAAGTTAGGGTTAGGCCTATACTAAGGCCTACCTTTCTTAGTTTAAACTTTCTACCGTAGGCCTGCATTCTTTGACGGTGAAAAACACATTAAACACAGATTGTTGTATGAACAAATACACATAGTACTGTGACATCATTAGACACAGATTTTAACAAAACACTTGACAGGCCATACCTAGGCTAGGCAACACGGCCGTCTAGGCAATTAATGTCAACAGACACACTTTACACAAAACAACTTTACATGACACAGCACTTCCTCGCTTCACCGCCTTCCTTCAAAAGTTTATACTGTTTAGGCTATATTTTGAAGTTAAGATTATCTACCTCAGCATTATGATTTCTGTTTCACCATTCTTCCACTGCCTTGGTACAATCGATGAAGACCTGTGAGCCCAATGTTACGTCTGCTCGTACCGTACGTCTTGATCTTCACTTCTTGGTTATCTAAGCGTAGTCTAGTCCTTTTGTTATGGGCCCTTAGCAGCATTATTATAAGTGGGCTAGCTCTTTGAAGCAGTAGGTTTCCACTTATTGAACTACAGTAAGTTATTTAGTGTTCAATACTTGATGAAGGGTCCATAAGCTCAGTTGGCACATAGTCGACTGAGAGTTCAATATTAAACTCAATAAAATTTGTCACTTATTCAGACCAAATTCGGGAAAGCTCCTTCCTATTGCCTATTCTTGTGTCCATTGGCTGAGCTTCATCCGCTCTTCATCAGAACTGAGTCTACTTGTTCTAGGTTAACCTTAACCTTAACTTAATGGATGAGGTTTGAGTTGGATCTAAAATGCAGTTTGATTGCATTACTTACCTACGTAATTTAAATGGATAGGATTTTATTCACAAACTTTTAAAACCTGCTTAGGTTGCCGTCTTATTATCAATAGCAGAATGCACTAAACCTTGAGGAGTATGTTCTAAGACTTAACTTAACTTAAGGCAGCATTTCTGATTCTGTCTTAGTTAGCGAGTGAACTGCAGACGACCGATGAAAAAAGATATATTAAATGAAAAAACCTTATTCGATAAAAAAAGTCTTAGTACTTATGTTTGGTTATATCATTATACAGTAATATGAAAGTACAGTAACTTATCTAAATATTTTGGGGCAACATTTGAATGACTGACTGAATAGATAAAGCCACCGACGCGAGGCCTTACTAAAATTTAATTTAGTTAAGAACAACCAGAACGAAAATAACTAAAACCATTGATTATTAGATAGTGAAATCTTATATAATATTAATTAGTCAAAGATAACACTTAACTTTTAGCAAGTTAGGAAACAATAGTAGACTTTCACCCACGGCATCGTTTACCGTCGCGTCGTACTTATTATATAGCACAGCCTACTGAAGAAACGTAGCCTGTAGAATAAACATGTAAATATTTATTTTTCAAATCAATTGCGATACATTTTAGTAGATAGTTTGTTAACTACAAATTGTGCTATTTTCGTAAATACATTATTATCCTAGAAATTGTAGAGTTAGTTATAATGTGAATACGGTATGACTGTTACTCTTTGGATGAAAGAGTAGTCGTTCTCTTTGTCTCAAGTAAACGACAAAATTGTAGGTCGTAAAATGTAAACAAATAAAAAGAAGAAGAAGGTAGCTCATAATGTTAATCTTATGGGACAAAATTAAAAATGTTTTTTTAAGATTTTATAATAATTACGGAACAAATATTTTTGAACAACTAATGGTCGCAAGATAAAGTGGTATAGAATCTTTGTGCAACACATCAAGTTTATAACTTTAGTCATTCTCGAGATTTCGATCAACATAAAGATGCATTTCACACCAGTATGAGAATTCACTTCGTTCATTCAATTAATAACCTTGCACTGATATAAATGTCTTAAATGGACGCTAAACCTTTTTCATGATAAAACCACGTTTCTTTAAAACTTTTTGCCTACGTACAGGTCATTAGAACTTCTGACTTTCGATGCCCCCCTCTAGCCTACTTCCCCATAACCCCGAGCCTTGACTAGCCTATTATGATATATCCCACGTCCCTAAGTCAAATGTTCAAACCCTCCCCCCTTACGCCCCCCTCTAACCTACTTTTTTTATTCCCACTCCCTGGCTAGCCTAGCATGTTCCCCTCCCTGTCGTAGTCGGAAGTACAAATGACCTGTTCAATAACTTTGAAAGGATAACCTAAAAATCTGTCTGGTCTGTTTTTGTTCCCGACAAACTTCCTAGTTAACAACCTCCTCCCCCACCCACACACTCACACACCCATACATCTTCTTTCTTCTTTTTGTTTCATCAACATCATCTTCGTTTCATGGAATCCGGAGCATCTGAACAACAATATTGTGGTTAGTAAAAGTTTCAAGATGTGTATAAAATTAACTACAATTTTAATTTGATAAAGTTGGAACAAGACAACTTGAAGATTAATTTGTTATGTGTGGTATTGGTTTTTATTTTGTGTATGATTGTAATTTTAAAATTTATGCAATGTTATTTGTCAACTGCAACAGTGGTTTCAACATTGCTTTGGATAGGTATCTCTTTATATTAACAACTGGTTGAGATAATGAGTCGAGGCAAGTAGTTGAGTATTGTCGCAATTGAGAGTAAAGTCTTCAAAACTTAAAACCTGACTATGTACCTACTTTGTTCTTCTTGATGATTTGTTCTTGAAGTCTGGAATACTATTTTATGGGGAGAAAAGTGCCATTCCAAGGGATCTGAGGTCTCCAATCAGTCAATCACTCAATATTCAATTCATAGGGGTTGTTAGACAAACATTTGTTTTCTGGCTGGTAATTTAAAGCACTAAAATAATTTGTTGATTATTCCTTTCTTTAAATACTTTGTTTAATATTTTGAAAATTATTGTTGTTCTTGTGATATCTTAAAGAAATACACTAGTAAATATCAATAATATTAAAATGATAACAGCTACTTACTTGCAACATCCATTGAGCTTAGAGACTTTGAAACTCTTGAAGTTGGCTGGATTTTGGCTAAATTCTTGTGCTTAGAGTTTAAACTGTGTTGGTTCAAGACTAAAATGTAGAATTACCTTTTACAACCTATGAGCATTTTATTATACAACCGATTGTGTGAAATTAAATAAATAGCACCTATAGAATCAGAATTTTATTTAGAATTACTAAAGCCTTATAAGTAGCAATCTGTGCTGTTCATTAGTTAACAACCAAAAATAGAACAAGAATACTGTTATTTGTTTTTTGCTGTTCAGTAGTTGTTAACTGGGTTGAAACAGTAACAGTTGTAAACGTTATTAAATGTTTCTACCACAAAGCTGTAAACTATAATATTCTTTAGATTTTTTCAATTGGTTCTAAGACATGGAATGTTACTTAACTCACACTTTGTAAACATTGAATCGAAACAAAGTTACCTAATACGCCCATAAAATTTGCTTTAAATGTATGAATTGTAACCTGTCGTGCGAACAAATCGTAAAGGTTTTTACAATGATCACCAGACTAGTCAGCAACCACCCCGTGGACATACTTATTATCATAACAGTGCTATCTAAATATTTGTACATATGTACTGTTATTATTTTGTGATGTGTTTCTTTAAGTTTTTTGTTAGACGAGCTGCATCCTTTGCAAATTTTGTCTTTGCATCGAAACATATACTAAGCTACTGAGCAATCTAAATAATTGTTGGACTATTTGATGGATTTCCTTAACATAATGTATTATCTCAGGGGCCAGAAACATGAATATTTAATTGGTAATTTTTTAGTTGTGAAATGAAATTAGATTGGTTACTGTTTCAAAAAACATAATATTAGGCTATAACAATTAATTTTTAAAAATATCAGAGTATAGTGATAAAAAAAATACAATAACAGAATAGCCTAACAGAGAAATTATAAACGTTCGTCAATAGATGTATCTGCATACACTTATACCCTTTTATATCCTTCCAAGTGCGTTCTGTCTGAATGGAAGTATTAACAATTTTAGTATGAAATTTAAACTGTTGGGCTAATATAATTTTATCAAAACTGTATGATGAAGATGAGATGACACACTGTTGAGGTTACTCACCATCTGACGATTTTCACATAGCTGTCTCAGGTAATATTCATAGAAGAGGCTACTTACGACTATCAGGCATCTTTCATTTTTAATTTCAGAATCCTTTCAGCCTGTGTTTCCCTGGAAACAAATATGCACCAAATTAGTAAATAGTAAGAAGTCTTATGTTTTATATGATCTATTTTGGAGGCGTAACAATTCGTGAACCATATACATACCGCGCTGATACTGATGATACGTGGGGGGAAGATTACACTGTGACCTGAAAGAACTATTGTGTCCCCCAAACTGGTCTCCAGTCTTTGCCTAGAGAACCTCCTCCAATCCTAACTCCTTAATGAAGTTCAGCGTCAGGTGGGGTTCTAACTCGGAAAATCTCCAACTGCTACTAAGTGTTTTCCCAAGCTCTTGGCTCTCTTTCGCCCAATTGTATCCTGCATCCCATTCAGCCAATAGGTTTCTGGGTGTTTCTTCCCCTGATTGGCAGGATCAGCAGTCACATTCCTAAATGATGTTCATTTTTTTTCTCAGAAACCTCTGAGCCTACAATGTTCAATTAGAAAACCTGTTAACATTCTCAAACAGCTCTTACTCAGGGGTGTGCCCCTTCAGTCCGCCTTTTAGCGAATTTCCCTATAGGGAAGTAGCTATTACCGTAGGTCTCATGGTAAGACCTAGGCCCGGGACGGATTTACTTTTTCATTTTGGAGTCCCCAGAGGCCAAAAACACCATTCGTTCAAATTTTTTATATATCTATATATAGAGAGAATTATTAACACTAATACCGAAACCCCACCTAGGCTGACGTTAACCGAAACCCCCGGTCTGTGAGACCCCATTTGAAAAATAATGGACCCCGCTTAGAAACACACAAACCGAAAAACCCTGGGCCTATGAGACCCCGCTTTAAAATACACTAACGCTGGGCTTCTGAGACGGACATGTTATGAACAGACGACCTGTCAAGGTCACGGCACCCATGCAAAATGAACAAATGATATATCAATAGGTAGGGGAGGAAAAGAGGGGAAGGTATTGGGGGAATGGAATCTACCAAGTAAACAGTGTTGCCAACATGCGTTTTTGAAAATTCCCGTGGGCCTGTCAGACCGGGGTTTCGGTATTAGTGTTAATGAAAAGTACTATATTGGTCAAACAGGTCAAACATTCGAAGTCAGGTACAAAGAGCATATACAGGCAATAAGATCAAATAACATGACAACACAAAAATCCTCATAAGCCGATCATATACTTCAGACCGACCATACATACTCAGAAATGAATAAAAATATGCACATTCTAGATGTTGAAAATAAAGGTGAAAAAATGAATGCAAAAGAAGAATTTTATATTTATACACATCATATTACTGACAAAGACAATTTCCTAAACTTGACACAAATTGAAAATCAAAACGTCATATTCAATTAAATTATTAATCTTAAAGAAAAACACCTCCTTCCCTTAAGATAAAAATTATCACCTGTTCATTAAACAAGAAATATCTAATAATGTTTGTAAATCAAATAAATTAATAGGTTACTAGGTTAATAGGTTTACTGTGATCATGGCATTAATGTCCGAAACACTTGTAAGTAATATAAAATAAAATGTTTTTAGGGAACTTTGGTATTTTAATTTACTTAGTAACATTTAAAGTAGCCCTCATTGGTGCATATAATAACAAAATATATATATAGACTAGCTGACCCGGCGAACTTCGTATCGCCTAAGTTATAGGTTTCCCCTAAGACAGACCGATGGAAAGAAAGTACCGTTACGTTTAATTTTCAAGATGATCTCGTTCGCATCGCTCAATCACGTCCTGGTTGAAGTTCGTTCGCTACGCTCACTCACCTTTTGGTTGCAAATTAGCTGTTGTCATAAATGTAAAAGAAATAATAGTGCTGCACCCTGTTGGTAATCCTTGTAACTTTAATGCTATTGAACATCATAGAACAGAACCAACTTGTTTAATTGAAACAGCTGTTAAGATTCATTAATTCCATTTCTCATAAGGTTAACATGGGAAACTCCAGAGCCACTGGGGCGGAGCCCTTTTAAGAATTTCGAAACGGGAAATAGTTTACCTCCGATTCGCATACCTACAGAATTTACACACCAAATTTCATAACGATCGGTGAAGTCGTTCCGGAGGAGTTTTGCAGACAAACACTGTGACACGAGAATTTTATATATTAGATATTATGTGTGTGTGCCCGTCCGGACGATAACTTGAGTAATTTTTGTCCGATTTTGATGAAATTTGGTTTGACGGTGTAAGGCGGGATAAAATTTGAATGAGTTTGTGAACCAGCATGATCGGACCATGGGAACGGGGTTTAACAGGGTAAAAATGGGTTTTTCTCATTTTTTCCTACCCTTACAACACAAAATTTATCAATTTTTCTCCAGACCTTTTTTAAGACCTTAAAAAAACAAATAATTTAGTATATCTAAGTGTTTCTGTACGGTGATTGGTTACGGAGAAAAAAAATTGTTAATTAATAAATTCCTATGTTATTCTTATGGAGAATATTTTAAAATGTTGTAGTTGGCTTGTTTATAGATCAATTTTGATCAAACTTGGCGGATTTATTTATTTTAAGCTATTGATGTCAGGATTTATGGCAGGCAGGTTAACAACCGACCAGATTTTCATATTGAAAGAAATAGCATCTAAATACTGGGAATACAAAAAAGACTTGTATATTCTTTTTGTTATTTGCAAAAGCTTATGATAGCATATCAAGACAATACCCCCGTCGCAGCAAACCTGCAGACTAAGCGAATTTCCATTTGACTGATTGGATTTACACTGAAATGTCTACTTAAAAATATAACATTTATTCCCAATTTAAATAGAATTAGTTTAACAAGTACTTAGATTTGCTGCATCAGGGAGGGTAAAACTTTTTTTTTTTTGTAAAACGTTAATAGTTAGTAAGAAATAAAAACATTTTCCAAATTTGATCAAAATATGTTCATAAACAAGCAAAGTACAACACTTTACTTATTCTCCATAAGAATAACATGGGAATTTTAAATTTACAATTTTTTGGAATTTTCTCCGTAACCATTAGGCGCATAATAACGCTTCAATATACTAAATTATTTGTTTTTTTAAGCTCTACAATATGGTTTGGAAAGAAATTGCAAAATTTTATGATTTTTGGGTCAAAAATGGGAAAAAACCTATTTTTACCCCATAAAACCCCCCGTAAACCCCTGTTCCCATGATCCGATCATGCTGGATCGCGAACTCGTTCGAATAAACGTAGGTTTACACGTTTGTACCAAATTTCATCAAAATCGGATCATTTTTGCTCGAGTTATCGTGCTGACGGACACATATATATATATATAAATATATAAATATATAAATATATATATATATATGAATTTGAACGGATGGTGTTTTTGGCCTCTAGGGACCTCAAAACGAAAAAAAAAATCGGTCCCGCGTCCAGGTCTTACCATGAGTACTACGGTAATAGCTTATTCCCTATATGGGAAATTCGCTAAAAAATGTGGAAGTTGATGGAAAAACACAGGATTCCAAAGAAACTTGTCAATCTTACAAAAATGTGCACATTTAAGACCATATCAAAAGTCAAAGTAGAAAATTAATACTCAGACACCTTTAGAATTAACACAGGACTAAGACAAGGCGATGCACTATCCCCATTATTATTTAATCTAGTCATTGAAGAAGCGCTGAGAGAGGTTAGCAGTCTTCAGGGAGGTGCAAAGATTAACGGGAAGACAAACGTTCTAGCATTTGCAGACAATGTGGCACTTATAGCAGAAAATAAAAAGGATATTAAGGAGCTAGCAGAAAAGCTAATCACTGAAACACAAAAAGTGGGACTAATAATAAATTAAGAGAAAACTAAGATAATGGAGATAAGTAGACTACCTGATAACCAACCAGACTTGGAAGTCTTAAATTTTAAATTCACAAAAACTGACAATTTTAAATATCTTGGAGTGACAATAAGTGAAAGCAGACAAGACGACAAAATCCAATATAGATTAGCAGCAGCTCAACGGTGCTATTGGGGAGCGAGCTGGCGTGGGGAGCGAGCTGGCGTGGGGAGCGAGCTGGCGCGGGGAGCGAGCTGGCGTAGTGGCTAGAGCGCGGGACTTCGGTCCGTGAGGTCCCGGGTTCGATCCCCGCCAAGTCACCAATGGATTTTATCTAAGTGATAATGCCGCAACCCCTAGGTCTAGCCTGAAGTAATGTGAAAAACAATCCCAGGCTCGTGCCTAGCGTCCTAGGACAAAAAAAAAAAAAAAAAAAAAAAAAGCTCAACGGTGCTATTGGAGTCTAACAAAACTATTTAGAAGTAGACTCGTGACCAGAAGAACTAAAATAAAGATGTATAAAGTAATAATACAACCAGTTCTACTATATGGAGCCGAAGTCTGGACGCTTACAAAGCAAAATGAAAAGAAATTAATAGTTTTTGAAAATAAAATCTAACGTAGAGTGTTTGGACCTATTGATGACAATGGTGAATGGCGGATAAGGAAGAACCAAGAATTAAGAGAACTTTATAATGACCCAGATATTATAGCAATGGTAAAGAGCAGAAGATTACGATGGCTGAGACACGTTTATAGAGGAGATGTTAACAGTATGATTAAAAGTGTATGGATGGGGCAACCAGAAGGAAGACGGCCGCTGGAACGGCCCAGATTAAGATGGAATTACCAAGTGAGGCAGGACCTCAGGAGGTTAGGATCAAGTTTGGAGGCAGCAGAGGACAGGCAGCAGTGGAGGCGCATTGTTGGCGAGGCCAAAAATCACTTGGGATTTGTGTGGCCACAGGAGTAAGAGTAAGACTAAGTAAGCTATTGATGTTTTAATAAAAAACCCACTTTATTGGTTTCCCTGTAGCATCTAACCTAGGTGCTCGTTAAACATAAATGTTAATTTAATAGATGAATTGAAAATCAATCCAGGCAAATGGAAATTCGCTTAGTCGGCAGGTTTGCTGCAGCGGGGGTATTTTCCTTTCTAGGCACCGGTTTGTTCTGCGCTGCTGATACTTTCATTTCATCCACTTTCTTCCTGGCTTCATCAGGTTCCAGCCCTGTTCTAAGAAACGTAGGTACCAGCCTGTACTGCTCAGCCCCACTCTATGAGGATCGTTCCTTTCTACCAGGTTCTCCTGGTTTCAGGTAGCTCTTCAAAGGTTGGGGCTTTTTACCTCCCTTTCCATAACTTGCTATACTAGCCTCTCTATCTAGGGATCTAAAGTCGACCTGGTATCCTGCAGGTACCATTCAGACACCATACAAAAGGGGCCTGATGCCATCCACCCCTCAGCACGGTCCACTTAACACCTTGGGTTGGTCTGTAACTGAAGAAGGAAAAGGAGGGGATGGAAGTTGGGAGAAGAAGAGAGCATAGACAGAAAGATAAAGACAGTTGGTCCATGCTTGGGAAGAAGAAAAACATGAGTGAAAGGTCAGACCCTGCTCAGCTGAAGATTAGGGAGTCAGGGAGGCTGATTGCAATGGCTAGCCACTGGGCGATGGGATCGCCAACCCCTACGCCGAAAACCTTAAACCTAAACAGTTACACTTTCCCTTTTGACTTGATTACTGATCACTTAACGCTTCCAAATTTCTGGTGATCATAAGCCTCATCAACAGACGCTCTGCCTGTCTTCAGAGGTTTTGAATGAGGTTGCTATCTTCAGCTTTGTACAAAAAAGACAAAAACTTCTTTATTCCTGATATTATATCAATGAACCCGATGGCTCTGAGGGATGAAGACAACACACTACTGTAGTGATATTTTAAACTAAATAGAAATTCATGTTTGTAAAGTAATGTCATACATTTTTGTCAAATGATGTTTTGTAAAATACGTATTAAAGTGCGAAAACTAAAATTATTCCTCCACCGGTAAAAGTTGTTCAATTTTTTTTTGCCATTTATTATTAAATTCTACGTACATAACACAATGCCTTATCCTCCATAAAAACCTGATAAGTGTTTTAAATCACAATCTTTCCCATACTAGTGCACACATGAATCATTGAACCAACACAGTTTAGCCAAACAATCCAGCCAACTTCCTGAAAAATACTTACCTTAATAGTGCTGATTATATTATACTTAATGAACAATTCAAATATAAAAAGTTATAAGGGTAGTACAAACCTCTTGGAGTGCTCCAGGTATCCTTTTCTCAGTTTCATGACTTCAGACTTGTCACACCACTGTCATGACGATCATCTTCTAATGTTGTCCTCTTCTAACATCTTTTTTTTACCAGTGTCTTGACTCGTGAAATGTAGATCCAGATGACATAGGACCTAACTAACGCCCCCCCCCCCCCACCCTACTATTACCAGAGAAATAAACGTTTATTCCTCTAAACAAAATCAAGTCATTAGATCATCCATCATGTTTCTTTGAAATTTATTGTCTTTGTACATACACAGGTCATTAGAACTTCCGACTTTCGATGCCCCCCTCTAGCCTACTTCACCCCATAACCCCGGGCCCTGTCTAGCCTACCATGATATATCCCACGTCCCTAAGTAAAATGTTGACCCTCCCCCCTTTACAACCCCCCTCTAACCTACTTTTTTTATTCCCTCTCCCTGGCTAGCCTAGCAAGTTCCCCTCCCTGTCGTAGTCGGAAGTACAAAGGACCTGTTCAATAACTTTCAAAAGATAACCTAAAAATCTTTCTGGTCCGTTTTTGTTTCTCAACGAATTCCCTAGCTAACAACCCCCCACCCCCCCTCAAACCCACACGCACTAACAACCATGCATCTTCTTTTTTGATCCAAGCAAACATCATCTTCTTTTCAGGGAATCTGCAAGATCTGAACATCAATATTGTGGTTAGTAAAAGTTTCAAGATGTCTATAAATTTAACTAAAATTGCAATTAAGATAAGGTTCTAATAAGACAGAGATAGAAAATTAATACATTACATTAGTTTTTAATTTGTGCATATTTTTAATTTACAAATTCGCAATGTTATTTTGTCTTAATGGATAATTCAAATATAAAAAGTTATAACAGTTACTATTTTACAAACCTGTTAGAGTACTCCAGGTAGCCTTTTCTCAGTTTCTTGACTTCAGACATCTCACTATGCTGTCATGATGATCATCTTCTAATGTTTTTCACTTCTATCGTCTCTTTTGCAGTGTCTTGACTCTTCAAATGTAGATCCGGATTACCTAGAACCACCCTCCCCCTGCTATTCCCACTATTCCCAGAGAAATAAACAGGATTATTTCTTCAAACAGAATCAAGTCATTAGATCATCCATCCTCACGATGCCCCCCTCTAGCCTACTTCCCCATAACCCCAGACCCTGACTAGCCTACCAATATACTTCCCACTTCCTAACTCAAAAATGTTAACCCTCCCCCCTTAAACCCCCCAATAACCTACTATTTTTTTAAGTTCCCTCGTCCCTGTCTAGCCTACTTTATCCCCCTCCCTGTCTGAAATGGATGATCGAAGGACCTGTTGTATACTTCTCTATACAATAAGCCCAAGATTATCAACCCTGAATTGTTACTTAATTCCCTGTAATTAACATGTAAATGCCCTACGTTTAAACTATTTTAGTAACAATTTTCTTTTCACTATCTCTTAAACCCATAAAATCGTTTTCATGATAAAATCATGTTTCTTTAAAATTTGTTGTCTTTGTACATACACAGGTCATTAGAACTTCCGACTTTCGATGCCCCCCTCTAGCCTACTTCACCCCATAACCCCGGGCCCTGTCTAGCCTACCATGATATATCCCACGTCTCTAAGTAAAATGTTGACCCTCCCCCCTTTACAACCCCCCTCTAACCTACTTGTTTTTATTCCCTCTCCCTGGCTAGCCTAGCAAGTTCCCCTCCCTGTCGTAGTCGGAAGTACAAAGGACCTGTTCAATAACTTTCAAAAGATAACCTAAAAATCTTTCTGGTCCGTTTTTGTTCTCAACGAATTCCCTATAGCTAACAACCCCCCTCCCCCTCACTCTCACACACACAAACAACCATACATCTTCTTTTTTGATCCAAGCAAACATCATCTTCTTTTCATGGGATCCGGAACATCTGAACATCAATATTATGGTCAGTAAATTTCAAGACGTATATAATATAATTAACTAAAATTGCAACTTATATAAGGTTGTAATAAGACATAGATAGAAAACTAATTCATTAAATTAATTTTTAATTCATGCATATTTTTAATTTACAAATTTGCAATGTTATTTTGTCAACTGCAACAGTGGTTTCAACCAATGTTTCAACTTTATCACTTTACGTTAACAACAGGTTGAGATAATGAGTTGAGACAAGTAGTTGAGTATTGTCGCAATGGAGAGTAAAACTCTTATATGTACTTAGATATGATTTGTTCTTTGAGTCTGGAATACTTTTGTTATGGGGAGAACACTATCATCGCAAGAGATCTGAAGTCTCCATCAGTCAATCACTCAATATAGTTATTTATAATGGTTCCTAGACAAACATTTGTATGCTTCCTGTACAGTACTCGTGTTGTCTTAATGGAATACACTAGTTAATATCAATATTATTAAATTAAAATTCAAAATGATAATAACTACTTACTTGCAACATCCATTGAGCTTAGAGACTTTGGAACTCTTGAAGAAGTTGGCTGGATTTTGGCTGAATTCTCATGCTTAGAATTTAAACTGTGTTGGTTCAAGGTTTGAATGTAGAATTACCTATTACAACCTATGAATGTTGCATTACACTAACAAATAGTGGAGAATGAAATAAATAGTACCTATAGAATCAGGATTTGCATATATATGATTTGATCAAAACTGCATGATGAAGATGAGATGACACACTGTTGAGGTTACTCACCATCTGACGATTTTCACAGCGCTGTCTTAGGTATTATCCATGGGAGAGGCTACTTACGACTATCATGCATCTTTCATTTTCTTTTTTTAGAATCCTGTGTTTCCCTGGAAACAAATATGCACCAAATTAGTAAATAGTAAGAACTCTTATGTGGTAAATGATATTTCTTTCTCATCTGTTTTGGAGGTGATACATTTCACGAACCCTTTACATAAATTGATTGTTGCGTTTTGGTTTTATCGAGATAGAATTTTCAATTATTTTTTTTATTATGTATGATTTTTCGGGGTAACTTACTTTCAATAATAAAATATTATAGTTTTTTACATAAAGGGAGACCAACGCAAAATTGTTTTTTCAATTTTCAAATGTTTGTTTTATTTGTTAATTTAAAACTTTTTGAACATTTTGATACTAATATTATCAAGGTTCTAAATTAAATTATTTTTCTTATAGAAATAAAGGATTATTCCCCCAAACAGAATCAAGTCATTAGATCATCCATCCCCACGATGCCCCACTGTGCTGGTTCAAGGCTTAAATGTAGAATTACTTTTTACAACCTATGAACATTTTATAATGTACAACCTTAATCGTGGGAAATGAAATACAATTTGTTTATACTCCCAATACTTGTCAAATCAAATCATTTATTGTCCATAAACATATATACAGGGAGCGGCAAAATGATCTGACGGTTTTCTTTGCCGCCCTGTCGAGCGAGTGAGTGGCCTAGGGTGGTGGGAATAGGGGCGTTACAAAGCCAACGTGTGAACATTTTTTGTAGCCATGGAGCCGTGGGATAGCTGAGAAACATGTATTTGTAGTAGAAGTGTTTTTAAAAGTGGAAATTCCTGTGTAGCTGTTCAGTACACGTTTCAATGTGGGTCATAGAAGAAAAGTCCTAACTCGAAACACCATTTTGCTGTGGGTGGGTAACTTTAGAGCTACTAGTTCAGCATTGAAACTAAAATCTGACTATGTGGTGTGAAACTAAAGAGAGTAAGGACGACTGTATGTTGTGGTTGAAAGTGTGATTCGTCGCTCATAATGAAAATGTTGTTACATGTAAGAAAATCAATCACTACTTGTTCTGAAAAAGAGATGCGCTTTGCATCTCTGGGTTTCAGCTGTTGTACAATTGCCATTTTGTATGAATGGAAATGCAGGTCGTGTTGTAATACTCTTCTACCGAGCGGCCAGACAAGTACAGAGCTGCAGCTTATTAACGTTTAGGCCACTGAGGACTAACTTCCACAGGTTCTCTTACTCTCTCAGCGTTCTCTGGCGTCCGGGCTGACCTTGGACTTAGACTGCCTGTTGGCTTTTTTCAATGCTGAATTAGTAGCTCTGAAGTTACCTACTCACTGCAAAATGGTTTTTTGAGTTGGGACTTTTCCCCCTTGAACCCACATTGAAACGTGTACTAAAAAGCTACACAGGAATTTCCACTTTTAAAAACACTTCTACTACAAATACATGTTGCTCAGCTATCCCACGGCTCCATGGCTACTAAAAATGTTCACTCGTTGGCTTTGTAACGCCCTTATTCCCACCACCCTACGCCACTCATTCGCTCGACAGGGCGGCAAAGAAAACCGTCAGATCATTTTGCCGCTCCCTGTATATATATACAACTAGCTGTACCCGCGGGCTTTGCCCCGTTTAACTTCATAAATATTCGCATGGCTCATTCACGTCCTGGTTGAAGTTAGTTTGCTACGCTCACTCACCTTTAGGTTGGAGCTCGTTCGCTGCGCTCACTTGCCTTCAGGTTGGAAATTAGCTATTGTCATAAATATAAAAAAATAATAGTGCTGCACCCTGTTGGTAATCCTTGTAACTTTTATGCTATTGAACATCATAGAACAGAACCAACTTGTTTAATTGAAACAGCTGTTAAGATTCATTAATTCCTTTTAAATATGAAAAATCATAAGGTTAACATGGGGAACTACAGAGCCACTGGGGCGGAGCCCGAAAGGATTTTTGGGATAAGAATATGCTTTAATGTTAATCGGGAATGTGAGCTATCATCATGCCAAATTTCAGCCCAATTCGTCCAGTAGTTCATGCAGGGCCGATTTACCGAATAGGCACGGTAGGCACGTGCCTAGGGCGCGAGGCAATTGGCTTTTTTGGGGGCGCCAAAAATTTGGAAATTAAAAAAAATTCGTGGTAGTATTTGCATGCTATCGCGGTAAACTTCTGATAACCCCTCGCGGTCGTGTAGGCATCGTATTCGGCTCGCGTTTGCGGCAAGATTCTTACTATTTTCTGCAGTCAGGTCGTTTGGACATAAAATTGTCTTCCATGATCGAGGCAATATATGAACATATCCCGCAGTCGTGAGGAGATTATCATCGTCTACCGCAAATGAGGCAAAATTCTGATATTTCTTCGCGGTCGTGAGGACATTATCCTCGTCTTGCGCGATCGCGGTCAAATTCTGACCACCCCTCGCGGCCGTGGTGGAGACATCTTATCGTCCCCCGCGATCGTGTGGACATAGTAATCACCTCCCGCAATTGTGGCAAAATGGTAATCATCTCCCTCGATCTTGTGGAGATTATCATCCTCTTACGCAAATTAGGCAACATTTTGACCTTTTCCCGCGATCGTGTGGCCATTATCATCGTCTTGCGCGATTGCGATAAAATTCTGATCACCCCTCGCGGCCCTGAAGACATCATTATATCGTCCCCGTCGGTCGTTTGGACATAGTAATCGCATCCCGCGATTGTGGCAAAATGGTAATCATCTCCCGCGGACATATGGAGATAATCGTCTTCGGCGAATGAGGCAAAGTTCTTATCTTTTCCTGCGGTCATTTGGACATTATCATAGTCTTGAGCGATCGCGGCATTATTGTATTCCGCGTTTCTGTAGACATCGTAATCGTTTCCCGCGATTGCGGTAAAATGTTAATAATGTCCTCCAGTCGTGTGGAGATCATCATCGTCTTCTACGATCGCGGCAAAATTCTTGCTGTTTCCCGTGGACGTGTGGACATTATCATCGTCTTCGTGATCGCGGCAATATTCTGATCATCCCTCGTGGCCGTGTAGAAATTTAATGTATCACCCGCGGTCCTGTAGATATCGTACGTATCCCGTAGTCATGAATCCATGGTACCTAATCGTCTCCCGCGATTGCGGCAAAATTTTAATCATGTCCTGCAGTTTTTTGGAGATCATCATCGTCTTCCGCGATCGCGGCAAAGTTCTTGCGGTTCCCGCGGTCGTGTGGACATTATCATCATCTTCCGTGATTGTGGCAATATTCTGATCATCCGTTGCGGCTCTGTAGATACCATTATCGTCTTCTGCGATCGCGGAAAATTCTGATCATCCCTCGCGGCCGTGTGTAGACATATTATCGTCTCCCGCGGTCACGGAAACGTCACTGTTGTCATGCACGATCACGGAAAATTGAAAACTCCAGGTAGAAATACAAAATTCACGGTTCAAAAATCTCCCACATGATTCCCGGATTTCCCGGTCGGTGTACACCCTGTTATATATATATATTGCAAAGGGGCGCTACTATTAGACGTGCCTAGGGCGCTGACATGGTCAAAAACGGGCCTGAGTTTATGCATGATTGAGCAACAAACACACACACAAACACACACACAAACACACACACAAACACACACACAAACTCACAAACTTTCAGATTTATAATGTTAGTAAGATGCATAGACAAAAGTCACCAGTGTCAAAATAAGTCATCAAAAGTCAGTTTTGAATATAAAATAAAATACCCCCGCCGCAGAAAACCTGCCGTCTAAGCGAATTTCCATTTGGCTGAATTGATTTTCAATTGATCTATTTAAATAACATTAGGTTTAACGAGTACCTACAAGAGAGAATAGTGTGTTTTAAGTATAATAATTATTGCTTAGTATAAAATGAATATATTTGCCAAGTTTGATCAAAAGATATCCATAAACAAGCAAACTACAATATTTTACAATATTCTCCATAAGAATAACATGGGAATATTAAATTTAATTTTTTTTTAGTTTTCTCCGTAACCAATAACCGTACAATAACACTTTGATATACTGAATTGTTTGTTTTTTTAAGCTCTTTAAGAAGGTTTAGAGAAAAATTGGAAAATTTTGTGTTTTGAGGGTCAAAAGTGAGAAAAACCAATTTTTACCCCATAAAACCCCCCATAAAATCCTGTTCCGGTCCGATAAAATGATGGTCCGATCATGCTGGATCGCGAACTCATTCAAGGTTATCCTGCCTTACACCTTCAAACCAAATTTCATCAAAATCGGATAAAAATTACTCAAGTTATCGTGTTCACGGACACATATATATATAAATCTATATATATATATATATATATACATATATAAAAATTTGAACGAATGGTGTTTTTGGCCTCTGGGGACATCAAAATGAAAAAGTAAATCCGTCCCGGGCCTAAGTCTTACCATGAGACCTACGGTAATAGCTACTTCCCTATAGGGAAATTCGCTAAAGAATACAATTTCAATGTCTATAAAAACAATAAGAATTACCTCTTAGTGTACATACCTGGGATCAACTTAGATTACTCAAAATGTAGTTTTTCCAAATTGTTATGCCGAATCGGTATTTAAATATGAAATGTTTTATGAATACGGTCTTTTTTTAACTTGCCAATTCTTCAAAGCAATTTTGAATTTAGTGCCTTCTAATTCCTTTATATTGTTTGGTAGGGGGTTGAAATAAATTGACCCCATCACAAAAGGACTTCGGCCAGTTCTGTTGAAATTCCTCCTCACACGGTGAAAATCATCCTTTCGTCTTATGTCCTATGGATTTGACTATTTTTATTTGTGTGCTTTACATCATTTTTCACAAGCATAATTAATTGATAAATGTATAGTCCATATAAAGTGAGGAGATTTAAATTAACAAAAATATCTTTAAAAGACCTTTTGTACCATACTTTGGCTATCAGTCTGAGGCTCTCTTTTCTGGAGAACAAAAATTGTATGCAAATTACAGTCGGGAGAACTTCCCCAGAAAATAAGGCCATAAGACAAGAAAGAATATATGACACCAAAATAAATTAAATTAAATTATTTTTAACGTATCTGTATCTAAATAAAAAGATATTCTTCTGAGGAGGCTGATTCCACTTAAAAGTCTAGATCTTACAAGAGATATATGATTCTTAAAAGTTAAGGTCTGATCTATATATAGTCCCAACAACTTACAGCACTCTTTACTTTCAAAGATCACATCACCCTTAACTTAATCTATCAGAGGAATGCGCGTACTACTCAATCCGAAAACTACAATTTCTGTCTTATCAAGATTGACTTTGAAATTAATATTTTCAAAATATGAGCTAGCTTTATGTACAAAATCGGCCATGCCCTGCTTGAGTTCATCAAAAGACGGAGCCCAGTATACACCTGACGTGTCATCAGCATACATACTAATTCCAATGTTATTGATAGCAGGAAAATTACTAACATAGATATTATACAGATGAGGGCCTTGTGGGACTCCTGAAACAACATGTTTTTGTTCTGACATGACATTGTCCAATGACCAACCATTGTCATAATAAAAGTACTTGTGCTATAGGAATGTTTTCAGACATGTGTTTAGATGGATGTTTTGACAATTTTAATATGTACTTTAAACTGTCGGGCTAATATGATTTTATCAAAACTGCATGATGAAGATGAGATCATACACTGTTAACGTTACTCACCATCTGACGATTTTCACAGCGCTGTCTTAGATATTATCAATGAAGAGGCTACTTAGGTCTGACATGAACCTTTCATTTTTAATTTCAGAATCCTTTCAACTTGGGTTTCTCTGGAAACAAATATGCACCAAATTAGTAAATTGTAAGAAGTCTTGTGTTAAGTCAAGTCAAGTCAAGTAAATCTTTATTCAGACATACAACAATGTGTACATGAATGTGTCTTAATCTTAAACTATAACTAATTTAACTTAACTTAACTATAAACCATTTTCCGGATCCATTTATTTTTACATTATTCCATGTTTATTTACATATTTGAAAATAGTGCAGTAAATTCTAGTGCTAGTTGAAAAAGTAAACTTTTTTCAAATAGAAGATTGTTGACAAACTGATGATCTCTCATCATGTTATAAAATAGTATAATTAATTTTATCTTCCCTAAAATACAGTCACACATACATACAACCTCTGCTGCATCTAGCATCCCGCCAAGCCACGGCCATCCGGTCAAGGTAATATCCTTTCAGCGCCATCATCAGTCGGGATTGGTTTTCTATGAATTTAATGTGAAAAGGTATGGAGTTCCATAAGCGGCATGCTGTTACTAAAAATGATTTGTTATAAACAATTGTTCTATGATGAGGAATGCGAAGCGTAGACAAGCCAGAGTGGGTATCCCTTGTGCCTCTTTCATGCAAAAATTTAAAATTCTTTGCAAGACGATTTGGAATTCCAAGATTGATGGCTATGAGTAATGAAAAGTATTCATATTTTTTTATGTCCTCCAATTTCAAAATTGATTTGTTAATATAATTGGGTGTGACATGGTCATCACGCCTAAGATTGAACAAGAATCGAACACAATAATTTTGTACTCGTAATTTTGTTGTCAAAGCCACAGTCATATCATTAACCACAGTGTTGCAGTAGTTGGAGTGTGGAAAAAGGAGTGATTTGACCAGTAAGAGTTTAATGTAAAAAGGTAGAAGTCGTTGCATCTTCTTCAGTGTGTGAACAACAGGAACCACTCTTTTACAAGTGCTTACCACCGCGTCAGTCCAGTCCAATGTGTGGTTTAAATTCAAACCAAGACTTTTTACTTTGCCCTGGTATTGCAAAGTGCACTTACAGTAATTTTTGGTAAATAGTCCAAGTCCAATTTGTTGAGTAACTGTTGGCCTGGGTTGGCCTGTAACAGAAGAAGGATAAGGAGGGGGTGGGAGTTGAGAAGAAGAGAGCAGAGACATGAAAGATGAAAAAAAGTTGGTCCATGCTTGTGAAGAAGAAGAAAAACACATGGAGTAAAAGGACAGACCCTGCTCAGTTGAAGAATAGGGAGTCAGGGAGGCTGATTGCAATGGCTAGCCATTGGGCGATGGGATCGCCAACCCCTACGCCGAAAACCCTATACATAAACAGTTGCGTTTTGGTTTTATTCAAAAGGGTGGAAGTGCAGGGCCAAAAAGAGCCATAACTAGAAGTGTCAGCAATCATTGCCTTTGGTTTGTTGTGTAAGTCTGTAGATCAAGTTGACTCAGATGTCGAGTGGGTGACTAAGTACCCTAATGTTTTCAACGGTTTAAAAGGTAATGAATACACCATTTAATCATCTGATGATGCCAAACAGTTTGCAGTATCTAGCCCTCGTCGGGTAGCTCTACTCTTAAAGGCTAAACTGGACAATATGATTAAGACCGGTATTATTGTTCCTGTCACAGAAATAATTGACTGGTGTACCCTATGGTAGTAGCACCCAAAAAGGATGGTTCTATTTGACTTTGCGTTGATTACACAGAGTTAATAACTGCTCCGGAGCATTTCCAAAGAAAGATTTAAGGCTATCAAGGGGTTGAAAGGGTGTTGTCAATTACCTTATAAACTACTTGATATGCTACTAAGAATATGCAAGACAAAGGCACTACTTAGAACAAGAACAATGTGTTGTAAGTGAAGTCATTGAATTTATTAGGTCATAGGTTTGAGAATGGTCAAATAAAACCTGATCCACATAAGGTTTCTGCGATTAAAGCTGTGCAACCTCCAAGGAATGTGAAGGAGCTGCAGTCTTTTCTTGGTATGGTGAACTACCTCATGAAATTCATTCCTCATTTGTTGAATCATGTAGTTCCACTAATAATTATACTTAATACAATTTACGAATAGATTTGGACTGATCAAAATCAGATGCAATTTGAGAACATCAAGAATCTAGCTACTGATGATGTGTTGCTTGCCACATTTGACCCGGAGCTGCCTATAAGAATTTGTGCAGATTCATTAGGCCTTGGGATTGGTGGAGTATTGGAACAGTGGCTCAACAGAATTTGGCAGCCAGTTAGATTCATATCTCAAAGTCTCAGTGAAGTTGAATGGAGATATGATCGAATATAAAAGCAGGCTTTGTCATAAACATGGGCTTGCAAATATCTTTCTCAATTTGTGTTAGGGTCTTTTAGACTTGATTACTGATCACTTACCGCTTCAAAATTCTTGGTGATTATAAGCCCATCACAGTCGTTCTGCCCATCTTGATATGTTTCGAATGAGGTTGCTACCTTCCAGCTTTGGTATCCATTACAAAAAAGGCAAAGACTTCTTTATTCCTGATATTTTATTAATGAACCCGATGGCTCTGAGGGATGAAAACAACTCACTACTGTAGTTATATCTTAAACGAAATAGAAATTCATGTTCGTCAAGTAATGTCATCCATTCCTGTCAAAATAATGTTTTGTAAAATACTGTAAAAATTTAAATTATTTCTCGGTACCTATGTGTTAATGTACTAATGCGAACACTTATTAATTTCCTCTTAACGTAACTTGTCACTTGTAGTATTTAAATATTTGTTTTGCCCTTTATCATTAAATTCTACGTAAAAAAACACAATCCCTTATCCTCCATAAAAACCTAAGAAGTGTTTTAAATCACAATCTTTCCCATACTAGTGCACACATTTATCATTGAACCAACACAGTTTAGCCAAATAATCCAGCCAACTTCCTGAAAAATACTTACCTTAATAGTGCTGATTATGCATGTTTGACATTTTAAATATATATATTATTTAAATATTTACACACCTCATGGAATGCTCCAGATATCCTTTTCTCAGTTTCTTGACTTCAGACTTGTCACACCACTGTCATGATGATCATCTTCTAATGTCGTCCTCTTCTAACATCTCTTCTACCAGTGTCTTGACTCTTCAAATGTAGATCCAGATGACCTAGAACCACCCTCCCCCTGCTATTCCCACTATTCCCAGAGAAATAAACAGGATTATTTCTTCGAACAGAATCAAGTCATTAGAACATCCATCACCACGATGCCCCCCTCTAGCCTACTTCCCCATAACCCCAGACCCTGACTAGCCTACCAATATACGTCCCACTCCCTAACTCAAAAATGAACCCTCCCCCCTTAAACCCCCCTATAACCTACTTTTTTAAGTTCCCTCGTCCCTGTCTAGCCTACTTTATCCCCCTCCCTGTCTGAAATGGATGATCCAAGGACCTGTTATTAAAATATTTTAGTAACAATTTCCTTTCCCTATGTCTTAAACCCATAAAATCTTTTTTCATGATAAAATCCTATTTCTTTAAAATCTTCTGCCTTTGTATATACACAGGTCATTAGAACTTCTGACTTTTGATGCCCCCCTCTAGCCTACTTCACCCCATAACCCCAGGCCCTGACTAGCCTACCATGATACATCCCACGTCCCTAAGTAAAATGTTCAAACCCTCCCCCCTTTACAACCCCCCTCTAACCTACTTTTTTTTATTCCCTCTCCCTGGCTAGCCTAGCAAGTTCCCCTCCCTGTCGTAGTCGGAAATACAAATGACCTGTTCAATAACTATGAAAAGATAACATAAAAATCTTTCCGTTCCGTTTTTGTTCTCAACGAATTCCCTAGCTAACAAACCCACCCCCTTACTCTCACACACACAAACAACCATACATCTTCTTTTTTGATCCAAGCAAACTTCATCTTCTTTTTTGATCCAAGCAAACTTCATCTTCTTTTTTGATCCAAGCAAACTTCATCTTCTTTTCATGGAATCCGGAACATCTGAACATCAATATTATGGTCAGTAAGTTTCAAGATGTGTATAAAATTAACTAAAATTGCCACTAATATAAGGTTGTAATAAGACAGAGATATAAAATTAATTCATTAAATTAGTTTTTGATTCGTGCATTTTTTTTATTTACAAATTTGCAATATTATTTTGGCAATTGCAACAGTGTTTTAACCAAAATTTCAACTTGATCCCTTTATGTTAACAACAGGTTGAGATAATGTTTTGAGGCAAGTAGTTGAGTATTGTTGCAATGGAGAGAAAATTTTTACTATGTACTTAGATATGATTTGTTCTTTGAGTCTGGAATACTTTTGTTATGGGGAGAACACTATCATCGCAAGGGATCTGAAGTCTCCATCAGTCAATCACTCAATATAGTTATTTATAATGGTTCCTACACAAACATTTGTATGCCTCCTGTACAGTACTCGTGTTATCTTAAAGGAATACACTAGTTAATGTCAATAATATTAAAATAAAAAAAAAAATTATAATAACTACTTACGTGCAACATCCATTGAGCTTAGAGACTTTGAAACTCTTGAAGTTGACTGGATTTTGGCGGAATTCTCATGCTTAGAATTTAAACTGTGTTGGTTCAAGGCTTAAATGTAGAATTACTTTTTATCATACAACCTTAATCGTGGGAAATAAAATAAGACTTTTTTATACTCCCAATACTTGTGCTATATTAATGTTTTCAGATATGTTTTTTTTTAGATTAATGTAGTGACAATGTACTTTAAACTGTCGGGCTAATATGATTTGATCAAAACTACATGATGAAAATGAGATGACACACTGTTGACGTTACTCACAATATGAAGATTTTCACAGAGCTGCCTTAGGTAATATCCGTAGAAGAGACTACTTACAGCTGGCAGTCAGGCATCTTTCATTTTTAATTTCTGAATCCTTTCAACCTTTGTTTCCCTGGAAACAAATTATACCAAATTAGTTAATAGTAACAAATCTTATGCTGTAGATGATTTCTTACTCAAATACTTTTGCAGGTGATACAATTCACGAACCTGTACATAAATAGTTACTTTTTGTTTTTATTGAGATAGAATTTTTAACGATTACCTTATAATCTGTTATTTTTCACCCTCATAACAGTTTAGGCCTAAGGGCAACCTTCTTTCTAGAATAAAATCATCAGCTTCATGCCACTACTCCCACCACGAGGCTCAGAATATTTGAAAAGGCGTCTCTACCAAACCAACACCGGAACAATGTTCGGCAAACATGTTTGGTAGGGACGCAGCTTTAAAAAATTATGTCTTTATTTACACCTTTGATTATCAAGAGTAGTTTCTCTGAAACAATAGTTAAAATAATAATTGTCTTGTTTAGTGATCTTAATTTTATATTTGGGATATATTATAAACCCAAACGTTAAGACTCAAAATGAAATGTAGGTTTTCCGCCCACTGCAATGAATATAAGTTTTTTTTTTTTTTGCAATTGTCTTAACACTAATACCGAAACCCTACCAAGACTGACGTTAACCGAAACCCCCGGTCTGTGAGACCCCATTTGAAAAATAATGTACCCCGCTTAGACACACACAAACCGAAACCCTCGGCCTGTGAGACCCCGCTTTAAAATACACTAACGATGGGCTTCTGAGACAGGCATGTTATGAACAGACAACCTGTCAAGGTCATGGCATCCATGCAAAATGAACAAACAATATATCAATAGGTAGGGGAGGAAAAGGGGGGAATTTATTGGGGGAATGGAATCTCCCAAGTAAACAGTGTTGCCAACATGCGTTTTTGAAAATTCCCGTGGGCCTGTCAGACCGGGGTTTCGGTATTAGTGTTAACTAGTTAAATCACCAACCAAATGTAATTAGAATATTTGCTCACCTACGTTGGTTATTCGATATTCCATGTTATTTTATACAAGATGAATATTTTCTGGTGTAGTTAATTTGCTCGTTAAAGATGTATTTGTTAGTATAATCCATGGAAACAATAATAGTAGTAACTGACAATCAAATCTATATTTATAAAAGAGGAAGTTTGTATGTTTGAACGTTATGAGCTCGGACATCTTTGGACCGATTGCCACAAAACTTGGTACATATGTGTAGAATTTCATGGAATAGGTTTATACACCATAAATTTCGTGATCCGTCCAATTGGCTCCGCCCTAGTGGCTCTGGAGTTTCCCCATGTTAACCTTATGAGTAGTTATGTTTAAATGAAATTAAAGAATCTTAACCAAACAACTGAACATGTGGTTCAACTAAACAATTTGATTCTGTGATGTTCAATAAAATTAAAAAGCTAATAGGTTTACCAACAAGGTGCAGCACTATTATTTTTTTTTTATTTATGACAACAGCTAATTTGCAACCAAAAGGTTAGTGAGCA
This sequence comes from Macrosteles quadrilineatus, assembly GCF_028750875.1. Classification (NCBI taxonomy): domain Eukaryota; kingdom Metazoa; phylum Arthropoda; class Insecta; order Hemiptera; family Cicadellidae; genus Macrosteles; species Macrosteles quadrilineatus. Next base: position 26,973,100 of record NW_026542598.1, read on the forward strand.
AACTTCAACCTGGAGGCGAGTTAGCATAGCGAACGAGCTAAACCTGAAGGCAAGTGAGCGCAGCAAACAAGCTCCAACCTAAAGGTGAGTGAGCGTAGCAAATGAACTTCAACCAGGACGTGGTTGAGCAATGCGAACGAGCTCATCTTGAAAATGAACGAGCATTTGACGTAAAACCACATTAGGACAGGACGACGTCTGTCGGGCCAGCTAGTCTATATATAAATCAAGAATGTTGTTATTCTGATGAATGGAAAATGCCTCTGAACTAACTGCTATGCACGGTTTCATCTATTGAACACAATCACTCTTTTCATATGCGCTTACTAATAATAAACGGCATATAAATATCCAAAACAGCAGTTTATATTTGTAGGTATTCAAACATATCATTAGAAAATGTATCTCATTTACTAAAAAGATTTAAAATTTGTATTACAACTCAGTCAGTATTGACGTATTAACCTGTCGTGGGTCAATGTGAGTGCAGCGGCGCTGTACCAAATGGTATCGTACTCTAATAATACTTCATGTGTAATAAAAGAAATAGCTTTACAGTTACAGATAGTACTATGGTAATATTTCCCCTAGCACGCAGAGTAACGCAGTTGATATCGTAGCGAGGCTCTCAACGGAAGGGAAGTAAGAAACATAGAATAAACTTCATGGTACACCCTTGTCTAGCTCTAGTGCTGGGGTCTAGGGCAAAGTCCCACACCGCCTCCTCGCCCCTATGTACTAAAATGCTCAGGGTTGAGGAAAACCCTGTACCCAGTGTGATATGAATTTCCACACAGTGCTCGCCAGTCGGGCTAATATGATTATATCAAAACTACATGATGAAAATGAGATGTCACACTGTTGACGTTACTCACCATCTGACAATTTTCACAGCGCTGTCTTAGATATTATCCATTGAAGAGGCTACTTACGGCTGGCAGTCAGCCATCTTTCGTTAAATTTCAGAATCCTTTCAACCTGTGTTTCCCTGGAAACAAATATGTACCAAATTAGTCAATAGAAAGAAGCTTATGTTATAAATTATATATATCTATCTCATCAGCTTCTGCAGGCGATACAAATCTCTATCTCTATCTTGGCTAGCTCTAGTGTTGGTGTCTAGGGCAATGTCTCGACTGCCTCGCTTGCCCTATATACTACAATGCTCACGGTGGAGGAAGACCCTATGCCCTGTGCAATTGGAATTTTCACACAGTGCTTGCCGTTTGGGCTCTTCCTTGCTTGTCACAAGTATATTTCTGCCCCAACATATCAGAGCCCAAAGTGCACAGTTGTCCCTTGCTTGTTTCCTCCGTACCTTACTTCTCTGTGGGCTCTCCCTCTAGCCTCACATTCCTGACATTACAATCTTTGACACCCTTTCTATCCACTTCCATACACAAAATAATATTAACAACAAATATTAACAGGAAACATATACTTATTCAAAATAGCCAGGGAGCGAGCTGGTCTAGTGGTTAGAGCACGGGACTTTGGTCTCTGAGGTCCCAGGTTCTAATCTCGCCAATGGATTTTTCTAAGTGATAATACTGCCACCCCTAGTTCCAGCATGAATTAATGTGAAAAACTATTCCGGGCTCGTGCCTAACGTCCTTGGACAAAAAAAACCTTGCCCTGTTAGTTCTGGTGAAACTCACGAGGAGATAGCCTACCTGTCAGTGGTGGAGTTCAGAGGAAGAAGCTCGTTTATCTAGTCGTCCACTCAGGCTTTTACAGGATCAGTGGATTCTTAGTCTTTTGCAATGCATATTAGTAATTCCGCTAACTATTCTCATTCTTGTTAGTGTGCTAATCGTATCTCTATTAATATTAATTTTTACTTTTGGTTGCAAGTTGCAAGAAAGAAAAATGTGATCAATACTGATTCCTCACAGTAAATTTTTAATTTTTTTTAATAATTGAAATGAAAGCCATGGCAACTAATTTAACCAAACTATCAATGTAGGTATTACAACTGAGCAGGTTTAGCATGACCGGTGGACTGGAGATGCGCAGTAGCTACGGAGTGGATTTCAGTGGTGGGAGGAGCAAGCAACTCAGTATGTTGCTACTCCCGCTACTGTGCATATCGCTCCAGACTACTATGTGCGTGCCAGACTAAAAACCTTTTGAAGATTGTAATTTTTTTTTTATTGTAATTTTAGTTACTATCTATATCTATAAAAGAGGAACTGTATGTATGTGATGTGTATATACGTTATGGGCTCCGAAACCGCTTGTCAGATTGTAATGAAACTTTCAGGCATTATTAAGCATTTTTCAAGGATGGTTTGAGTGAAGACTGGGATGGGTGGCGTCGTCCTGTAATCCAGCTACTAGGAGGTTACGAATTGTGGATATTTATAGGCATACACTGTGGATGCGATGCTCCCTGGTGTGGATTAACGTCCGCACGAGTGAGTACTCGACTATCCGCAGTACTATCCTGATAATTAGACCAATTCGTTAAATACCAAGAAAAAAATGTGGTTCGGATTCCACTCTAAACTGTAGGTCCCTTAGTTGCCGTTAGCTGTATGGGCTATTAATTAACAGCTGTGTCTAAGGAACATGTCGGCCTTAGTCACTAACAAGACTACAAGATCGCACCACTCATCCTACACTCATCCTTCACTCATATTTGGGTTAAAATACACACATAGTGGCGTCCCCATCTTAAATAATTGATAATTGAATTGAATTGAAGTTTGGTGCAGATCCGTCAAAAGGGCTCTGCCCCAGAGGGTTTTAAGTGGGTCAATGTCAGACTTTTTTATCTACAATGTTTACAAATAAGTATAATTTAAAAGCAGATGTTTACTTTCACCAACTGTTTTGTAGGTTTGAATAATCACAACATTCTGTATTAGCATTAGTCATGATTTTAAATAGTGTCACAGTGTTTCTACAGATTGCAGCACAGAAAACTATTTTACTTTTGAATAGATCAAAATGTATTAAACCCCAATCGCAGCACACCTGTGCACTCAACGTTTAAATTCTCCAATGTTAAATATTAAAAACATAGAAACCTTTATCAAAGGAATATTTTTATCTTTCGTTCTATACCCACACAATCTAACATTAATTATTAAGTGAATAATAATCGTGCGTGCTATCTTGGGTATTCAAATGCCTCTCAATTTGTCATCAACCTACCACTTTACTGTCATTAAAAGAAGGAACTCCAATAATACTAATGCGAAACTTAAATCCACTTAAGCTGTACAATGTTACCAGACTAACGATTAAAAAAATTGTGTCAAAATTGATTAAAGCAAAAATTATCAGTGGTAGGTTTAAGGGAGAAATAGTCTTAATCATAATAATACTGATGATTTCACCCGAATTACCCTCTGAATTTAAGCAGCTACAATTTCCTTAGTGTCTTGCTTTCGCAATCACCATTATAAGGCACTAGGGCAATCCCTGACTATCGTCAGTTTAAATGTAGAAAAAACATGCTTTTCACACAGACAGGAGACAGATTTATTTTGTTAGCGCAGCAATGCGCGCCGGGTAACTGCTAGTTTGAGATAAAAGACAATGGATGGTGGGGTTAGGAAAAAAATTGGAGACAGAAAAGTTATTCACAGCCAAACACGTGAAGTAATTGCAAATGTTTATCGTTTTATGAATCACGAGATTCCCTTGGATGTAGAATTACTATATTCCTTACTATGCTTAAATGTAGAATTACCTTTTACAACCTATGAACATTTAATCATACAACCTTAATTGTAGGAAATGAAATGCACTTTTTTTATACTCCCAATACTTGTGCTATCTGAATATTTTCAGATATGTGTTTAAATGGGAGAATTGAAAATTTTAATATGTACTTTAAACTGTCGGGCTAATATGATTCTATCAAAACTACATGATGAAGATGAGATGACACACTGTTGACGTTACTCACCATCTGACGATTTTCACAGCGCTATCTTAGAGTGGTAATATCCATAGAAGAGGCTACTTAGGTCTGTCATGAACGTTTCATTTTTAATTTCAGAATCCTTTCAACTTGGGTTTCTCTGGAAACAAATTATGCATCAAATTAGTAAATAGTAATAAGTTTTATGTTGTAAATGATCTCTTTCAAATCTGCTTTTGCAGGCGATACAATTCACAAACCCTATACATTCTGATACGGATACTGATGATACCTAGGGGAGATTACACTGCGACCTGTAAGATCTATTGTGTCCCCCAAACTAGTCTCCAGTCTTTGCATAGTTGGATGTCCTCCTCCAGGGTTCTAACTGGGGAAAATCTCCAACTGCTACTTGTTGCATTCCCAAGCTATTCTCTTTCTCCCAACTGCATCGCATTCAGCCAATAGATGTCTGGGTGTTTCTTGCCCTGATTGGCAAGGTCTACAGTCACATTCCTGAACGATGTTATTTTTTTTAGATAACCTCTGTGCCTACAATGTTCAGTTACAAAACCTGTTAAAGTTCTTACTCAGGGGTGGGGTAATCTCTTGAATCTCCCTTTATTCCTTTTCTAGGCACCCATTTGTCCTGCGCTGCTGATGCCTTCCTTTCATCCACTTTCTTCCTTGCTTCATCAGGTTTCATGCCCTGTTCTAAGAAGCGTAAATACCAGCGGGTTCCTACTCTGCTCAGCCCCACCCTACAAAGATCGTTCCTACCCACCAGGTTCTCCTGGTTTCAGGTAGTTCTTCAAAAGTCGGGGCATTTTCCCTCCCCTTCCATGACTTGGGGTACAAGCCCGCGTTCCCACGACAAGCTAGGGATCTCAAGTCTACCTGGACAGAGCCCCACATGCCCATGAAAGGCTGCTTACTGCAGGAGCGCCTGGTATCCTGCAGGTACCGCTCAGACACCATACGAATAGGCTTGTCGCCATCCACCCCTCGGCACGGTTCACCTAACTCCTTGAGTTGGCCTGTAACAGAAGAAAGAAAAGGAGGGGTGGAAGTTAAGACAAGAAGGGAGCAGAGACATGAAACATGAAGACAGTTGGTCCATGCTTGTGAGGAAGAATAAAAAACCTGGAGTAAAAGGACAGACCCTGCTCAGTTGAAGAATAGGGAGTCAGGGAGGCTGATTGCAATGGCTAGCCATTGGGCGATCGGATCGCCAACCACTACGCTAAAAATTCTATGGATAAACAGTTGCGTAGGGAGTGGAGGGCCCAAAAGTGCCATTACTAGAAGTGTCAACAATCATTGCCTTTGGTTTGTTGTGTAACTCTGTAGATCAAGTTGACTCAGATGTCGAGTGGGTGACTTAGTACCCTAATGTTTTCAACGGTTTGGGAGTTGTAAAAGGTAATAAATACACTTATTACACTTATTAGGTAATATATGCAATGTGGTATCTGATGATGCCAAACAGTTTGCAGTATCTAGCCCTTGTCGGGTAGCTTAAAGGCTAAACTAGACAATATGATTAAGACCGGTATTATTGTTCCTGTCACAGACACAATTGACTGGTGTACCCCTAGAGTAGTAGCACCAAAAAAGGATGGTGCTATTTGACTTTGGGTTGATTACACGGAGTTAAATAAGTTTGTCATCAGAGAAATGCTTAATTTCCCTGCAGATGAACAGCAAATATAGGCAAATACAGGATCAGCCTCTGTGATGTCTAAGCTCGATGCTCAAAGCGGTTTTTTGCAGGTTGTGATTGATGAAAAATCTTAGAAACTCACAAATTTCATCACACCAGTCGGTTACTTTTCACTTTAGAAGACTATCATTTGGACTTTCCTCACCTCCAGAGCATTTCCAAAGAAAGATGATTCATCGAGGGGTTGAAAGGTGTTGTCAATTACCTTATGAACGACTTGATTTTAATTTTTACATCCTCTAGATACTTAATCCTATACGATTGTAGATGTGTAGTATGTATGTATATGACGTAGGCCTATACATAGGCTGATGTGTTGACTTTGTCAATGATTTGTAAAAATCCAAAAGAAAAATAAATGATATGATTTGATTTGATTTGATATGCTAATAAGAATATATTAGAACAAAAACAAATATATGTTTAAAGTGAAGTCATTAAATTTATTAGGTCATAGGTTTGAGAATGGTAAAATAAAACCTGATCAACATGAAGTTTCTGCGATTAAAGCTGTGCAACCTCCAAGGAATGTGAAGGAGCTGCGGTCTTTTCTTGGTATGGTGAACTACCTCATGAAATTCATTCCTCATTTGTTGAATCATGTAGTTCCACTTATAATTCTACTTAATACAAATTACAAATATATTTGGACTGATCAACATCAGATGCAATTTGAGAACATCAAGAATCTAGCTACTGATGATGTGTCGCTTGCCACATTTGACCCAGAGCTGCCTATAAGAATTTGTGCAGATTCATTAGGCCTTGGGATTAATGGAGTATTGGAGTGGCTCAACAGAATTTGGCGGCCAGTTAGATTCACTGCTTTTCAAAGTCTCAGTGAAGTTGAATGGAGATACAATCAAATAGAAAAGGAGGCTTTGTCACAAACATGGGCTTGCAAATATCTTTCTCAATTTGTGTTAGGGTCTTTTAGACTTGATTACTGATCACTTACCGCTTCAAAATTCTTGGTGATTATAAGCCCATCACAGTCGTTCTGCCCATCTTGATATGTTTCGAATGAGGTTGCTACCTTCCAGCTTTGGTATCCATTACAAAAAAGGCAAAGACTTCTTTATTCCTGATATTTTATTAATGAACCCAGCCTCACTCACTACTCACTACTGTAGTTATATCTTAAACAAAATAAAAATTCATGTTTGTCAAGTAATGTCATCCATTCCCGTCAAAATAATGTTTTGTAAAATACTGTGAAAATTTAAATTATTTCTCCACCGGTACCTATGTGTTAATGTGCAAACACTTATTAGTTTCCTCTTAACGTAACTTGTCACTTGTAGTATTTAAATATTTGTTTTGCCCTTTATCATTAAATTCTACGTAAAAAACACAATTCCTTATCCTCCATAAAAACCTAATAAGTGTTTTAAATCACAATCTTTCCCTTACTAATGTACACATTTATCATTGAACCAACACAGTTTAGCCAAATAATCCAGCCAACTTCTTGAAAAATACTTACCTTAATAGTGCTGATTATGCATATTTGACCACTTAAATATATATATAATTTAAATATTTACACACCTCATGGAATGCCCCAGATATCCTTTTCTCAGTTTCTTGACTTCAGACTTGTCACACCACTGTCATGACGATCATCTTCTAATGTCGTCCTCTTCTAACATCTCTTCTACCAGTGTCTTGACTCTTCAAATGTAGATCCAGATGACCTAGAACCACCAGGCAGGGGGAGTGCTATTCCCACTATTCCCAGAGAAATAAACAGGATTATTTCTCCAAACAGAATCAAGTCATTAGATCATCCATCCCAACGATGCCCCCCTCTAGCCTACTTCCCCATAACCCCAGACCCTGACTAGCCTACCAATATACTTCCCACTCCCTAACTCAAAAATAAACCCTCCCCCCTTAAACCCCCCAATAACCTACTTTTTTTAAGTTTCCTCGTCCCTGTCTAGCCTACTTTATCCCCCTCCCTGTCTGAAATGGATGATCCAAGGACCTGTTTTTAAAATATTTTAGTAACAATTTTCTTTTCCCTATGTCTTAAACCCATAAAATCTTTTTTCATGATAAAATCATATTTTTTTAAATCTTTTGCCTTTGTATATACACAGGTCATTAGAACTTCTGACTTTCGATGCCCCCCTCTGGCTTACTTCACCCCATAACCCCAGGCCCTGACTAGCCTACCATGATACATCCCACGTCCCTAAGCAAAATGTTCAAACCCTCCCCCCTTTACAACCCCCCTCTAACCTACTTTTTTATTCCCTCTCCCTGGCTAGCCTAGCAAGTTCCCCTCCCTGTCGTAGTCGGAAGTACAAATGACCTGTTCAATAACTTTGAAAAGATAACATAAAAATTCTTCTGGTCCGTTTTTGTTCTCAACGAATTCCCTTGCTAACAAACCCACCCCCTTACTCTCACACACACAAACAACCATACATCTTCTTTTTTGATCCAAGCAAACTTCATCTTCTTTTCATGGAATCCGGAACATCTGAACATCAATATTATGGTCAGTAAGTTTCAAGATGTGTATAAAATTAACTAAAATTGCCACTAATATAAGGTTGTAATAAGACAGAGATAGAAAATTAATTCATGAAATTAGTTTTTGATATGTGCATTTTTTTATTTACAAATTTGCAATGTTATTTTGTCAACTGCAGTGGTTTCAACCAAAGTTTCAAATTGACCACTTTATGTTAACAACAGGTTTAGATAATGAGTTGAGGCAAGTAGTTGAGTATTGTCGTAATGGAAAGTAAATTCTTATATAGATATGATTTGTTCTTTGAGTCTGGAATACTTTAGTTATGGGGAGAACACTATCATCGCAAGGGATCTGAAGTCTCCATCAGTCAATCACTCAATATAGTTATTCATAATGGTTCCTAGACAAACATTTGTAGCCTATGCTTCCTGTACAGTACTCATGTTATCTTAAAGGAATACTCTAGTTAATATCAATCAATAACAATAAATTAAACTATTCAAAATGATAATAACTACTTACTTGTGACATCCATTGAGCTAAGAGACTTTGAAGAAGTTGGCTGGATTTTGGCTGGATTCTTTTGCTTAGAATTTAAACTGTGTTGGTTCAAGGCTTAAATGTAGAATTACTTTTTATCATAGGCCTACAACCTTAATCGTGGGAAATGAAATAAGACTTTTTTATACTCCCAATACTTGTGCTATTCGAATATTTTCAGATATGTGTTTAGATGGATGTATTGACAATTTTAATATGTAGCTAAACTGTCGGGCTAATATCTGATTTTATGAAAACTGCATGATGAAGATGAGATGACACACTGTTGACGCTACTCACCGTCTGACGATTTTCACATAGCTGTCTTAGGTAATATCCGTAGAAGAGTTTACTTACGGCTGACAGGCATCTTTCATTTTCAATTTCAGAATCTTTTCAAACCAGTGTTTCCCTGGAAACAAATATGTACCAAATTAGTTAATAGTAAAAGTCTTATGTTGCAAATGATTTCTTTCTAATCTGCTGTTGCGGGCAATTAATGAATCCTGAACCTACATAAATTGTTGCCTTTTGGTTTTATTGAGATAGAATTTTCAACAGTTATCTTACAACCTGTGATTTTTCACCCTCGGAAGATAACTAATGCGACTTGGTATATAAGTAACAACACTGAATGAGGACCTTATAGTACCTACAATCAAGGAAGAAATCATGAAGTTGAGTGAGAAATATATTTCAAAATTGGAATCTCATCCAAATAATTTGGCATTGAACTTGCTCGACAACACCGACAAAATTTACAGACTTAAAAGACATTCAATTCTGGACTTGCCCTTTTGATTTTTGTGAAGTATTTAATTATCATCTATATAATTAATACGCTACATGAAACTTTGTCGGTTGAACTCCGCCGCCATTTCTTAACCGATTTTATCCATTGACGTCTCATTGGAAAGAGCGTGTCGCGTAGATTTGCAAACTGACCTTACATTTTTGAAAAAGTCCCTTGGGCTCTGCCCCAGTGGCTGTTAAAGTTCCCCTGTTATCCTTATGAAGAACATGATTGTTTACATTTTGATCAGCTGTATATTTTAATTGCTGTTATTTTTCATTTCAAAGTCTTTTAAACTCATCGGAAATTATGATGACTTTTAAGGCCCGGTTTCCCCAAAATGGTGTAAACTACGTTTATATATAATAAACTAGTATAACTTATTGTTAAATATAAAAAAATACTTAATTAATAAAGTTTCTTGTGTGGTAGTTGAAATATATTCAAAACTTGAAGAATGTTTCTTATATGGATCCTAAATCAAACTGAAACGCTGGACCCCTTCATTACTTTTTATAAAAAAATCAATAAAAGTGAACAAATTTATCAATTTCCATTTGAATCTAGGATAGGACTTTTGCGCCTAAAGTCGTTTGGAGAATCCACACTTGAACTCTAAGTTCTGCAATTTTCAATTTTACAAATTATTTATTTTGTTACACCTTTGATAAAAAATTAAATGTTATGAGATTCTTTTTTTCATATTCACTATCTTAATGTATGATGTATGTATTGTGTATTATATCAATTTTGATATCAATCTATTCAATCTGTTTGTATCATACTCTAATAATACTTCATGTGGAAATAAATTAAATAGTTTTACCGTCACAGATGGTACTAGGGTAATATGTCGCCTAGCAAGCAGAATAACACGATTGATATCGTAGCGGCTCTCAACAGAGAAGTAAGAAACATAGGATACACACAAGCGTCTAGGCATCCAGTGCAACTCCGAGGATTGTGGATCAGAACACCCCCCACCACCGCACCATGTCGTACGCTATCAAGTCATACCGGCACATTAGCATAGCCTAACAGTTCGCGGAAAATTGTTATCTCTGTCACTGTCGCTGTCAAACTCAAAACGTATCGTTTGTAGGTTAAATTTAAATCAAATGTAATTAAACTGTCATTACATAACCAAACCCTAGTAGCACAAATATGTATTAAATACATATGAATAGATATATATTTAAAATCTATTTTATATATATCAAGTGTGTATTAATGTCAATTTTATATAATACTAGCAGTCACAAGTATATTTCTGCCCCAAAATACCAGAGCTGAAATCGCAGGCTGTCCCATTCACAAATATTCGTGGAACAACATGTAACGGGTAACATATACTTATTCAAAATAGCCAGGGAGCGAGCTTGTCTAGATTAGAGCATGGGACATCGGTCCCTGAAGTCCTGGGTTCAAGTCCTGCCAAATCAACAAAGGTATTTTATCCAAGTGATAATGCCATAGGCCTTTTGCCTAGCGTCTCAGGAAAAAAATGAGCAAGAGTTTGATGAGCATATGTGCAGGTATAAAAAGGTTTTCTTTAGAAAAGCATATCTTGTGAGGCATGATATCTCAAAGTGCTACCAACGGAGGGTTTAATGTTTAACCATGGTTTAACTAAATCTTGCCCTGTTAGGCTTTAGTAAAACTCTTGAGGAGATACCTGGTCAGTGGTGAAGTTCGGAGAGATGGTCGCCCAGTCGTCGACTCGGACTTTTACAGGATCAGTAGATTCTTAGTGATTGCAAAGCATATCAGTTACTCTGCTAAATTTTCCTCATCCTATTTAGTGTGCTAACAGTATTTCTATTGATACTAATTTTTACTTTTTGTTGCAAGAAAGGAAACGTAATTAATAAGGGGATTCCTATTAACAAATTTTTAATTTTTTAAATCATCGAAATGAAAACCATGGCAACTTATTCAAACCAAAATAATAGGGACAATGAATAAAAACCTAATAAGAAGCTAAATGCTTTGGAGAATAGTGATCTGACTCAAATTTTGCCACCAAAATGAGCTTAGCGCGGCCGCCACTAGGATGCTACCCTAACTCTCTCTCTCTCTCTCTAAACCGATTCTTTGTCTCAGTCAGTGTGGGTCTCGTTGACTTGGCCGCACTCTCGCAATTGTAGGGCCTTTGGGGTAGGTGCACTCTGCACTGTTCCTAGCCCAATGGGGGATCTTGAAATGTAGATCCAACACTCGTCGTGGGAACAGTAGGTCCGCAATTAATGTACGCATATTCACTGATCCGTTTCCTGATCAAGGACATCCATGATATGGCCCCACAACGTGTCGTGGGAACAAAGCTTCATAGAGACGTCCTCTATTCGACAATCCTTGTTTAGTTACGCTGTGATCCGAATGTAGAATTCTCCTAACTTTGATCACTGCTTAAAACAAAACAAATGAAACAGCGAAAAAATTTGTAAAACCACAGCTGATCACCCTCCTCTCTTACTTACTTGCAACATCCTTTATTTGAGCTAAGAGACTTTTACATTCTTGCAGAAGTTGGCTGGATTTTGGCTTAATTCTTAAGCTTAGAAAGGAAACTATGTGGGTTCAAGGCATAACTACCTAACAACCTATGAACATTATCCAACCGAAATTGTGGGAAATGAAATACATTTGTATACACACACTCCCAATACATGTTCTCTGTGAATATTTTGAGTTATGTGTTTAGATGGAAGTATTGAAATTGTAGTTTGTACTTTGAACTGTCAGGCTAATATCAAAACTACATGATGAATATGACTCACTGTTGAGGCTACTCACCATCTGACAATTTTCACAGCGCTGTCTTAAGAGTTCACTTACGCCTGCTTCTTTCATTTTTACTTTCAGAATCCTTTCAGCCTGTGTTTCCCTGGAAATAAAATATATACCAAATTAGTAAATAGTAAGAACTCTTATGTGGTAAATGATATCTTTCTCATCACTCAATTTAAGAAAGCCCAATTAATTGTTATACCAAAACCAGGAAAACCTCCTCATGAAATCACTTCCTACAGACCTATAAGTCTCTTGCCTATAGTGTCCAAGTTGTTTGAGAAATTGTTCCTCAAAAGACTACAAGCTCTTTTTGAAGAAGACGACGTCATTCCAGGACACCAATTCGGGTTTAGACGGAGACATGGCACCGTGGAGCAGGTCCATAGGGTTGTTCATACAATTCAAAACTGTTTGGAAAACAAACAATTTTGTTCTGCTGCTTTCCTTGATGTCAGTCAGGCATTTGACAAAGTATGGCACTCTGGCTTACTATTCAAAATTAAGAAGTTACTACCCCATTCAGTTTTTCCTATTTTAAAATCATATCTTACCAACAGAACTTTCCAAATTAAACATCAAAATTACTTAACTGACCTTTACCCTATAGAATCAGGAATCCCCCAAGGAAGCGTGCTTGGACCATACTTGTATATTCTCTATACATCGGACCTACCAGAAAGTGTAAACACTATGGTTGCTACATTTGCGGATGACACGGCGATTTTATCTGTCCACGACAATCCAGCTCAAGCTACAGCAAATTTACAGCTAAACTTGGATGAAATTTCTCATTGGTTTAAAACATGGAGGTTCAAAATTAATGAAAATAAATCAGCACACATTACTTTTACCTTAAATCAGGCTACATGTCCTCCAGTATCCATGAACAATATTCACCTCCCTCAAGTAACGGAAATAAAATACTTGGGCATGCACTTAGATGCAAAGCTTAATTGGAAGGCACATATCTGGACTAAAAGGCAACATCTAAATTTAAAAACAACTAAACTTAATTGGCTTCTTGGATCTAAATCAAAACTCAGTACACAAAATAAATTGTTACTTTACAAAACAGTTTTAAAACCAATTTGGACTTATGGTATTCAGCTTTGGGGATCAGCAAGTACCTCAAACATTGAAATTATTCAACGTTACCAATCAAAATTATTACGTAAAATTGTCAACGCTCCTTGGTTTGTTACCAACAGAACACTTCACAATGATCTTCAAATTCGAACAGTAAAAGAAGAAATTACAAAATATAGTGAAAAATACATTATAAAATTGGAAAATCAATCAAATCATCTTGCACTTAATTTATTGGACAATCACAACACCATTTACAGACTGAAGCGACATACGATATTGGACCTACCATTCAGATTCGGCTAAGTGTTATCAAAATTCTCTTTGTTTGCTAGTGTTGACGGTGGTCAATCACTAGCTCATGTTCTTCAAGTTATTTTTGTATTACTTTTTATATCATTTGCTTATTGTTCAACTTGAACAGATTGTAAATTAAATAAAGTTAAAAAAAAAAAAAAAAAAAAAAAAAAAGTTTTGCAGACGATACAATTCACGAACACTATACATAAATTGTTGTGTTTTGGTTTTATCGAGGTAGAATTTTCAATGATTTTTTTGTTACATGTGATTTTTTACCCTCGGTTTAAGGGTAACATGCTTTCAGTAATAAAATACTATTAACGATTTTGTTACATAAAGGGTGACCAACACAAAATCCTTTTTTTAATTTTGAAATGATTGTTTTGTTTGTTAAATAAAAAATGTCAGAACATTTTGATACCAATATTATCAAGGTTCTAAATGAAGTTATTTTGATTTAAAATATTATTTTAATTATATAAGTGATACAATCTATTAACACGTTCGCTACTGCAATAGTACGAAATTTTCCATTCACATGGACCAGCGACGCACATATGCGACGGCCGGTTTCTACCCATAGACTGCCGTCGCATATATGCGACGGCTAGTCACATTAAAATAGACTGCCGACGCATATTTGCGTCGGGGTTCTAATGTTATTAAAATGCTTATATCTTTGTAGTGGTCTATTTGAAGGCACTGAATTCCCTGCAGTGGTCTACAGAGATGTCTGACGCACAACTGCGTCGCTTGGTCTGTGGATATGATGATTGGTGACGTCATATAATAGTAGGAAAAACTGGTCTTTACTTTTCTGCATCACTGTATGTATGTATGCAGTATGTATGCTGCATTATCCTATGTAGCTTTTATATTTGTTCAGTTATAAACTGTTCTTGAATAATCAGTTTATTTTTTTACTTACTTTCACCTTAAAACACAAAAAAATGTACCGTCGCATATATGCGACGTTTAGTCTATTTCAAGAAAACTATGATAATTTTCACTATTGTTTTCGCTGTAGACCGGGCGTCGCAAATATGCGACATTACAAAAGGTTATAAAAAATACAAAAAAACAAGAACAATTTATTTACAAACACTATTGTAGCGTATTACAATGTAAATGATCACTGTTTTACAGGTTTTCGCCCGTGGTCTGTGTGTACTGTTATCCAAATAAATAAAAGGTTAAAATACCTGCTTGTCGCCTTGTGGTCCAAATTGTTGTCCTAGTGGATTATGTACATTTCGGCGCGAGCGCCATCGTCGGATCCGTATAAGAACTGTTTACACTAAACTTCCCTGAAGAGGTGCGTAAGATGTTCACAACACAAAAGACACATAAAAATCGGTCGACCGTTAATTAACATTTTTTAACTTTAGGTACGCGTGCACGGGCAGGATATGGAGGCGCGCCAGACGTGTGTCGAGACTCGACTGAAGACGGTAGTTGGTTGTGATCTGACCTTTGTCCTGGTGACGTAGCTAGTGCAGCATTGTTTCGGCTATTATTCATTTGTATTAAGGTTTCAAAAAGAATGTTGGATTGCAGGGTGTTTTTGTCGTTTAACAGGTTGTTTGTTTCAATTTTAGAGGCTCTGTAAATTTCGAACTGTTCCAATGCAGTCATTGTTCGGCCTTTTTGGCAAATATGTAAAGGCTGCAAATTTGTTGTTATATCAGTATAACTATGGTTACTGGCTACCAAATGGTCGGCGAAATTTGATTTTTGAACGATGGTTTTCTTGGGAAGATGTTCTTTAAACCTCTTTACAAAGGGCCTTCCAGTTTGGCCAATGTAAAACTTATCACAGTCATTACAGGTTATTTTATAAACTCCTGTTTTTTGACAAAAATCCTGTGGTGTATTTTTTACGGAAAGGAGATTTTGGAGTTTGTTAGATGTTTTGAAGGCTACAATTTTACCATGCTTTTTCATCTGGTTTTTCAGTGTATGGGAGAGGTTGGTTCCAAATTCAACTGATACATACTCCATTCGCTCTTTATTGATATCAGTGCTAGTAATGGCTTTTTTCTTTATTATTTGTTTATTGGTCAAATTATCGATCAATTTAGGGCTGTATCCATTTGAGACGGCGATGTATTTAATTATGTTTATCTCTTTTTCATAATCATCGGGGTTTAGAGGAAAAAATCAATGCTCAACAAACTACTGCTCAGATCCCACATCACTATGCTAAATCTAATTCATCCAACTCAAATAAATGAAATAACACAAAAAATAGAATCTCAGATAAATATAGTTATCCAAAACAAAAAGAAAACTTTAAAGAAAAAACTTGACAACCTATTAAATACTAAACACAGCTTCGACATTAATAAAATCTCCCACAAGTTCTACCCCCGAACCATCAATCTAACAAACATAGTTTTTGATTCAGATGAAATGGATCTCTTGAACAAAGGACTTAAATACAACCTACCCCAACATGGCAGCAAGAGTCTTTTCTCAGAAATTATCAACTCAGATGCAACCATACAAACCTTGAGTGATACAAATGAACAAAACACTGTAAGAGTCATGGTAAATAACAAACTCAAGAAATTAATAAAACATCCAATCCATCCCAAAATCAATAGTCTCCACATTAAAGAGGCTAAAATATTGAAAACTATTCGTCAGAAACTTAACACAAACAATCTAGTCATCACTAAGGCAGATAAAGGCAACACACTCGTCATAATGAACCATGATGAATATAATAAAAAAGTACATGAGTTTATTAGTAATAACCAAATAGAAAAACTTCCACAGGATCCCACAGTCAAGTATGTTAAAGAAATAAATAAAGTATTGTCAAGCAGCAAATATATATTGAATGAAAGAGAAATCAGAGAATTTAAACCCATAAATCCTCATGCCCCACCTCTGAAAGGTTTGCCTAAATTACATAAAAACGGACAGCCTATGAGACCATTAGTAAACTACATGCCGGCCCCTGCATACAAACTAGCTAAAAGATTAGAGAAAATTGTGAAAATGAATGTCACATTTAATAACAGCCACAGCCTGAAAAATAGTATGGATCTAGTAAATAAAATCAAAGACATAAAACCTAATGACAGACACACTCTAGCCTCTTTAGATATCTCCAACCTATATACTAATGTACCCGTCCTAGAAACTTTAAAAATACTACTGAAAAATCTGACCGAAAATTCTAATTTGAACCAAGATGAAATAAATGAATTGATGCTTTTACTGAGAACAGTACTCCAACAAAATTATTTCAGTTTCAATAATGAATATTTTACACAGAAAGAAGGGCTCGCCATGGGGTCACCTTTATCAGGAATATTAGCAGAAATATTCCTGAATGAAATGGAGAATCAGCATTTATGGACAGACAACACCAACAAATACAAGGACCGTATCATTTTCTACCATAGATATGTTGACGATATCATCATCATGTATAATGGCAACAATAGACAAATACAGCTTTTTAACAATTATTTAAACAATATTCATCCACAGCTAAAATTCACAATAGAATTTGAAGAAAACGAAAAACTAAATTTCTTAGACCTAACACTAACAAAAACAAAAGATAAGATTGTATTCAGCATCTACAGGAAACCTACAGCCACTGATACCACCATTCATGAAACTTCCCATCACCCCTTCCAACACAAGATAGCAGCATACAATAGTTTCATTCATAGAATGCTTACCGTCCCTCTAAACCCCGATGATTATGAAAAAGAGATAAACATAATTAAATACATCGCCGTCTCAAATGGATACAGCCCTAAATTGATCGATAATTTGACCAATAAACAAATAATAAAGAAAAAAGCCATTACTAGCACTGATATCAATAAAGAGCGAATGGAGTATGTATCAGTTGAATTTGGAACCAACCTCTCCCATACACTGAAAAACCAGATGAAAAAGCATGGTAAAATTGTAGCCTTCAAAACATCTAACAAACTCCAAAATCTCCTTTCCGTAAAAAATACACCACAGGATTTTTGTCAAAAAACAGGAGTTTATAAAATAACCTGTAATGACTGTGATAAGTTTTACATTGGCCAAACTGGAAGGCCCTTTGTAAAGAGGTTTAAAGAACATCTTCCGAAGAAAACCATCGTTCAAAAATCAAATTTCGCCGACCATTTGGTAGCCAGTAACCATAGTTATACTGATATAACAACAAATTTGCAGCCTTTACATATTTGCCAAAAAGGCCGAACAATGACTGCATTGGAACAGTTCGAAATTTACAGAGCCTCTAAAATTGAAACAAACAACCTGTTAAACGACAAAAACACCCTGCAATCCAACATTCTTTTTGAAACCTTAATACAAATGAATAATAGCCGAAACAATGCTGCACTAGCTACGTCACCAGGACAAAGGTCAGATCACAACCAACTACCGTCTTCAGTCGAGTCTCGACACACGTCTGGCGCGCCTCCATATCCTGCCCGTGCACGCGTACCTAAAGTTAAAAAATGTTAATTAACGGTCGACCGATTTTTATGTGTCTTTTGTGTTGTGAACATCTTACGCACCTCTTCAGGGAAGTTTAGTGTAAACAGTTCTTATACGGATCCGACGATGGCGCTCGCGCCGAAATGTACATAATCCACTAGGACAACAATTTGGACCACAAGGCGACAAGCAGGTATTTTAACCTTTTATTTATTTGTCAATCAATTGGTCCGGAAACACCACAACAAAATATACTGTTATCCAAGTGACAGCCGGTCTATGTGTAAGATTGAAATGTATACCTCGGTCTGTGGCAATGACCGCGGCGTCGCATATATGCGACGCTCAGTAGCGAACGTGTTAACCCACTAAATGTTTTATTTTTTATGTTATGTCGTATTATGGATGTTAACATAACATTGACGTTCATGCAAAAAGTCGTATGTAAAATAACTGTACCTTTCAAAAGACAAAAAAAAACTGAAATCGTTAAAAAATAGATGCTATTTTGACATTATAAAAAGCAAAAGACTCACTGTACGTTTTTTTTTTTTTTTTTTTGTAGTTCCAGGCTTCTCCACTGCACTGCAGCGGCGCAGCGCTTAACAACGTCTTTATCCTTGTTAGGCTGTCAGCCTCAGTAGCTCAGTTGGTTGAGTCTCTTTGACCAAAGGGAACCGAGCGAGTTTGAAACCCAAACGGTGGCTCCTAGGGAGTTTTTGTCAGTGCACAGGCACATGATATCAGCATTCTCGGAATAGGCTCCTGGCCAAGCTGCCAGGAAACCCAAGAAAGACTCCGATGTGGCCAGCCTATGCCTTTACAATAGGGAGGATCTGATATTATATATTCTTGTGCACTAACACCAAACATCCATTTTGCTTTTTTAGAACGTTAAAACATTAGTTTGATTACATTATTAATAGATGAGTGAACGAAGTGAACGAATCTATGTATCGTGTATAGCGGCGTCGGAGAAAAGTTGTCCGCTTGTCTGTGAGTGAGTCTGTGAGTGCAAGATAGCAGCATACAATAGTTTCATTCATAGAATGCTTACCGTCCCTCTAAACCCCGATGATTATGAAAAAGAGATAAACATAATTAAATACATCGCCGTCTCAAATGGATACAGCCCTAAATTGATCGATAATTTGACCAATAAACAAATAATAAAGAAAAAAGCCATTACTAGCACTGATATCAATAAAGAGCGAATGGAGTATGTATCAGTTGAATTTGGAACCAACCTCTCCCATACACTGAAAAACCAGATGAAAAAGCATGGTAAAATTGTAGCCTTCAAAACATGGAGTTTATAAAATAACCTGTAATGACTGTGATAAGTTTTACATTGGCCAAACTGGAAGGCCCTTTGTAAAGAGGTTTAAAGAACATCTTCCCAAGAAAACCATCGTTCAAAAATCAAATTTCGCCGACCATTTGGTAGCCAGTAACCATAGTTATACTGATATAACAACAAATTTGCAGCCTTTACATATTTGCCAAAAAGGCCGAACAATGACTGCATTGGAACAGTTCGAAATTTACAGAGCCTCTAAAATTGAAACAAACAACCTGTTAAACGACAAAAACACCCTGCAATCCAACATTCTTTTTGAAACCTTAATACAAATGAATAATAGCCGAAACAATGCTGCACTAGCTACGTCACCAGGACAAAGGTCAGATCACAACCAACTACCGTCTTCAGTCGAGTCTCGACACACGTCTGGCGCGCCTCCATATCCTGCCCGTGCACGCGTACCTAAAGTTAAAAAATGTTAATTAACGGTCGACCGATTTTTATGTGTCTTTTGTGTTGTGAACATCTTACGCACCTCTTCAGGGAAGTTTAGTGTAAACAGTTCTTATACGGATCCGACGATGGCGCTCGCGCCGAAATGTACATAATCCACTAGGACAACAATTTGGACCACAAGGCGACAAGCAGGTATTTTAACCTTTTATTTATTTGTCAATCAATTGGTCCGGAAACACCACAACAAAATATACTGTTATCCAAGTGACAGCCGGTCTATGTGTAAGATTGAAATGTATACCTCGGTCTGTGGCAATGACCGCGGCGTCGCATATATGCGACGCTCAGTAGCGAACGTGTTAACCCACTAAATGTTTTATTTTTTATGTTATGTCGTATTATGGATGTTAACATAACATTGACGTTCATGCAAAAAGTCGTATGTAAAATAACTGTACCTTTCAAAAGACAAAAAAAAACTGAAATCGTTAAAAAATAGATGCTATTTTGACATTATAAAAAGCAAAAGACTCACTGTACGTTTTTTTTTTTTTTTTTTTGTAGTTCCAGGCTTCTCCACTGCACTGCAGCGGCGCAGCGCTTAACAACGTCTTTATCCTTGTTAGGCTGTCAGCCTCAGTAGCTCAGTTGGTTGAGTCTCTTTGACCAAAGGGAACCGAGCGAGTTTGAAACCCAAACGGTGGCTCCTAGGGAGTTTTTGTCAGTGCACAGGCACATGATATCAGCATTCTCGGAATAGGCTCCTGGCCAAGCTGCCAGGAAACCCAAGAAAGACTCCGATGTGGCCAGCCTATGCCTTTACAATAGGGAGGATCTGATATTATATATTCTTGTGCACTAACACCAAACATCCATTTTGCTTTTTTAGAACGTTAAAACATTAGTTTGATTACATTATTAATAGATGAGTGAACGAAGTGAACGAATCTATGTATCGTGTATAGCGGCGTCGGAGAAAAGTTGTCCGCTTGTCTGTGAGTGAGTCCGTGAGTGTGTTCGCGTCAAATCTCAAGAACCGTTGCACTTATAGTGTTCAAATTTTGCACACATAATTATGACACCAGTGGGAATACCCCATTAAAATTCTAGACGATTCCGCTCAGTAGTAATTATAAAACCCTAAAAAAAACATCAGGGTGTCCACATTCTGGAAAGTCAGGGATAGTCATGGAAAGTCATGGAAAAAAATTCTGGTCATTGAAAGTCATGGAAATAGGCAAAAGTCATGGAAAGTCATGGAAATCCCCAATGATGGATGGATTCCAGGGGACCTTTCAATGCTCTAGTGGGTCGTAACCCCAACTATTGTAGCATTTTCCGAATTTTTCACAAATGTACGCCAATTTCAATTTATACAGTTGTCTTAGTTTATGGGTTTTGAGTTTGTATTAGTTCATTGTTGTACCTAT
Source organism: Macrosteles quadrilineatus (assembly GCF_028750875.1). Lineage (NCBI taxonomy): Eukaryota > Metazoa > Arthropoda > Insecta > Hemiptera > Cicadellidae > Macrosteles > Macrosteles quadrilineatus. The sequence continues at coordinate 26,994,350 of NW_026542598.1, forward strand.
TGTACTCCATTGTTATCTGTTATTACATATTTCAATATTTTCTGTGAAATAACTTGTCTAGGCAGTATTATTCGTGTGTATACGGTATATTATAATTTTTGAGTTAAGTTCGTGAGTCATGGAAATCAATGGTTAATGGTCATGGATAGTCATGGAAAGTCAGGGAAATTAAAGACAAAATTTCTGTGGACACCCTGAACATTTTTAAATTCGTCCCATAAGAATAACATTAGAAGCTATCTTCTTCTTCTTTTTATTTGTTTACGTTTTGCGACCAACAATTTTGTCGTCTACTTAAGACAGAGAGAACGACTTATCCTCTAAGCTCTTTTATTCATAGAGTAAAGAGTTTGATGTTTATGAATATATATGACATCATAATTTCACAACTTTCAGAATAATAAATTGAACTTTACTATATTAGTCGGCAGCTATACAGTTTTATGTTCAGGTCAATTCACATTTGCACTACAAATGTATATATTTAGTACTAAGCAGCTATTTACTTAATTCAATTTAATGTTGGCATTTACTATTAAATAGTCAAAGATGTTAGTCCATTTTTATACTAAAATGCTATGTGAAGGGGGGGAAACAGTTCCACGACGTAGGAAGTGGTGAAGGAAGTAGTCGAGGGGAACAGTCTGGAGTGTGGGAACCGTTTGTGACAGCTAGAATAATGTACCTGCAATACTAAAATACTTTGGGAAGGGAGGGAAACAGGTCCACGACGAAGGAAGTGATAAAGGAAGTAGTCAAGGCAAGGGTCCGGAGTATGGGGAGCCTTTGTGACAGTTAAAATAATGTATCTGGAATTCTCAAAATGCCATAGGAAGGGGTGGAAACAGGTCCACGACGTAAGAAGTGGTGAAGGAAGTAGTCGAGGGGAACAGTCTGGAGTGTGGGAACCGTTTGTGACAGTTAGAATAATGTACCTGCAATACTAAAATACTTTGGGAAGGGAGGGAAACAGGTCCACGATGAAGGAAGTGATAAAGGATGTCGTCAAGGCGAGGGTCCGGAGTATGGGAAGCCTTTGTGACAGTTAAAATAATGTATCTGGAATTCTCAAAATGCCATAGGAAGGGATGGAAACAGGTCCACGACGATGGAAGTGGTAAAGGAAGTTGTCAAGGCGAGCAGTCCGGAGTGTGGGAACCCTTTGTTACAGTTAGAATAATGTATCTGCAATTCTGAAATGCTACGAGAAGAGAGGAAAACAGGTCTACGACGTAGGAAGTGGTGAATGAAATGAAGTGTTAAAGGTGAGCAGTTTGGAGTGTGGGAACCGTTATTGGCAGTTAGATTAATATATTTGAAATACTAAAATGCGATGGAAAGGGAGGGGAATAGGTCCACGACGTAGGAAGTGGTGAAGGAAGTAGTCAAGGCTAGCAGTCCGGAGTGTCGGAAACCTTTGTGACTGTTAGATTAATGTACCTGCAATACTAAAATGCTATGGGAAGGGAGGGAAACAGGTCCATGACGTAGGAAGTGATAAAGGAAGTAGTCAATGTGAGAAGTGCGGAGTGTGGAAACCCTTTGTGACAGTGGGATTTATGTATCTGCAATATTAAAATGGTATGAAAAGGTTAGGAAACAGGTCCACTACGTAGGAAGTGATGAAGGAAGTAGTCAAGGCAAGCAGTGTGGAGTGTGGGAACCGTTGGTGGCAGTTAGATTAATGCAACTGCAATACTAAAAGGCTCTGGAAAGGGAGGAAACCGGTCCACGTCATAGGAAGTGGGGAAGAAAGTGGTAAAGGCGAGAAGTTCGGAGTGTGGGAACCGTTTATGGCATTTAGATTCATTAGTTAGATAAACATATATTGGATTTTTAATCATTTTTAGGTGATATAATAGCGCTATCGTTAGTATGTGTTATATATCATCATTATAAGCCATACGATATTTTTAGAAGACTCCTTTACAACGTGCTGTCGCAATTAGGTTAAGTTAGATTCGTTCAGTTTGTTTTAGTTTTGTTTATGATAGGCCTCATAACAAATAAGGAAATAGGCTTCATTTAATCAAAAGACGTTTTGTACAGGAACAATGGATTTACCTCCTATCGATAACTGTTGGAAATCCATTACGTATATTACCAATGACTTTGGTTAAGTAATGGACGAGAAGTTAGGATTGTGTTGACTGAGATTTGGTTGATTTGCCTATACAAATAACACTGTGTTCACCAGTGACCCCGGTAAGAAGGCTAGGTGCGGATGGACTCTTCCATTGTTGCGCTCACGTTCACTCATCCCATTACGCGCAGAATAAGCGTACTACTAGTATTTAATAAATGATCAATTAATTATATGTTAGAAGAGTTGCGATCTTTGCAAATGTTGTCTTCGCATCAAAACATATAAGCTACTGAGCAACCTTAATCTGAGTTAGATTATTTGATGGAGGTACGCAACAAATTGTCTTGTCTTAGCAAATAGCTCAGGGGCCAGAAACATGAATATTGACTTGGTAATTACTTTAAATAATAACTTAGGGAAAAACCGTAGCAATAGTGGTTATTTCCCAATTTGCGATTTTTGCAGAAGACTTGGGTATTGGGACCGAATTGATGCATTAAAACTAAATTGATGCATCGGTATTTTGATTCATGGTGAATCAAATCAAAATTTGGATGCATTTTCAATGCATCGCACACTACTAGTTTTTTTGCCTCTAAAATAATTTACATGCATGCATCAAAATCAAAAACCAATTCTTAATTTCTACGTAATTTTAACATCCATCATTTGATTACAACATTTTTACATAAAACAAAACGGATATTAACAATAAAATTGTTTTGTTACCTTGCAATATCCTTGTTCGATGTTGGTAGATAAACTACATGTTTTGTGGCGACAGCCACATCCTCAGGTTTATCCTCTTCTCAGAGTAGTCATAAACTTAAAATAAAATACATAGAACACACGTAAAAGACATCACATTTAATTGATTGAACATCACGGTGCGTGCATTTGTCGGGCCGTCCTTTCAATCCTTTCAATTTAACCTAAATTTTAATGCGGCCCGACCAAATGTTGCACGCACCGCAACGTTCGATCAATTAAATGTCTTTTACGTGTGTTCCATGTATTTTTTTTAAGTTTGACGAATCTGAGAAGAGGATAAAAACATGTAGTTTATCTACAACATCGAACAAGGATATTGCAAGGTGACAAAACAGTTTTATTAATATAAAACAATATCCAGAAGTAGGACGATGAATTCTGGATATTTACAGATTCAGAATAATGTTAAGTAAATATTACATCAAGCACAAATATTTAAGTTAAGTATTAAACGATGAAAATTCAAATTAATTTACTATCCGTACCTAAGATTTAATACACAACTAATGCTAACACTTATTAATTTCCTCTTAATGTAACTTGTAATTTGCATATAAACACGAGAAAACTGTAGAAATGACTATTTTTTTATTTAGGATAACCCACTTCACAGGGTATTTAAATTTGTTTTATCCTTTATTAATAAAACAATGGATTATCCTCCATAAAAACCTGATGAGTTATTTAAATCCCAATCTTTCTCTTAATTTCTTAATTACCTTAATTTCTTTTAATTCTCTATTGTCTATTGTCTATTGTCTATTAATAGTGCATACATGTATCTTTGAACCAACACAGTTTAGCCAAATAATATCCAGCCAACTTCCTTAAAAATACTTACCTCGATAGTGCAGATTTTGCTTAATGGATAATACAAATATAAAAAGTTCTAAGGGTAGTACAAACCTCTTGGAGTGCTACAGGTATCCTTTTCTCAGTTTCTTGACTTCAGACTTGTCACACCACTGTCATGACGATCATCTTCTAATGTTGTCCTCTTCTAACATCTCATCTACCAGTGTCTTGACTCTTCAAATGTGGATACAGATGACATAGGACCTAACTAACGCCCCCCCCCCCTCCACCTTACTATTACTAGAGAAATAAAGGATTAAGTTCCCTCATCCCTGTCTATCCTACTTTATCTCCCTCCCTGTCTGAAATGGATGATCCAAGGACCTGTTTTATACTTCTCTATACAATAAACCCAAGATTATCAACCTTAATTGTTACTTAATTCCCTCTAATTAACATGTAAATGCCCTACGTTTAAAATATTTTACCAAAAATTTTTCTTTGCACTATGTGTTAAGCCCATAAAATCTTTTTCATTATAAAATCATGTTTCTGTAAACCTTTTTGCCTTTTGTATATACACAGGTCATTAGAACTTCTGACTTTCGATGCCCCCCTCTAGCCTACTTCACCCCATAACCCCAGGCCCTGACTAGCCTACCATGATATATCCCACGTCCCTAAGTAAAATGTTGACCCTCCCCCCTTTACAACCCCCCTCTAACCTACTTTTTTTATTCCCTCTCCCTGACTAGCCTACCAAATTCCCCTCCCTATCGTAGTCAGAAGTACAAATGACCTGTTTAATAACTTTGGAAAGATAACCTAAAAATCTTTCCGGTCCGTTTTTGTTCCCAACAAATTCCCTAGCTAACACCCCCCCACCCCCACCCTCACTCTCACACGCACTTACAACCATACATCTTCTTTTTTGATCCAAGCAAACATCATCTTCTTTTCAGGGAATCTGGAACATCTGAACATCAATATTGTGGTTAGTAAAAGTTCCAAGATGTCTATAAAGTTAACTAAAATTGCAATTAAGATAAGGTTCTAATAAGCCAGAGATAGAAAATTAATTCATTACATTAGTTTTTAATTTGTGCATATTTTTAATTTACAAACTTGCAATGTTATTTTGTACTAAATGGATAATTAAAATATAAAAAGTTATAACAGTTAGTATTTTACAAACCTGTTGGAGTACTCCAGGTTGCCTTTTTTTAATTTCTTGACTTCAGACTTCTCACTATGCTGTCATGATGATCATCTTCTAATGTTTTTCACTTCTATTGTCTCTTTTGCCAGTGTCTTGACTCTTCAAATGTAGATCCAGATGACCTAGAACCACCCTCCCCCTGCTATTCCCACTATTCCCAGAGAAATAAAGGATTATTCCTCCAAAAAGAATCAAGTCCAAAGGAATCAAGTCAAGTGGGGATCATCAATCCCCACGATGCCCCCCTCTAGCCCATTTCCCCATAACCCAGACCCTGACTAGCCTACCAATACACATCCCACTCCCTAACTCAAAAATGTAAACCCTCCCCCCTTAAACCCCCCCCCCCCCCAATAACCAATAACCTTTTTTAAGTTCCCTCGTCCCTGTCTAGCCTACTTTATCCCCTCTCTGTCTGAAATGGATGATCCAAGGACCTGTTTTTTAGGCCTACTTCTTCAAACAATGAACCTAAAATTACCAACCCTGAATTGTTTTAAAATTCCCTTTAATAAACATGTAAATGCCCTATGTTTTAAAAGTTTTATAAATGATAAATAAATTATATTGGTATAAATGTCTTAAATTGACACAAAATCTTTTTCATGATAAAACTATGTTTCTTCAAAACTTTTTGCCTAGGTACAGGTCATTAGAACTTCTGACTTTCGATGCCCCCCTCTAGCCTACTTCCCCATAACCCCGGGCCCTGACTAGCCTACCATGATACATCCCACGTCCCTAAGTCAAATGTTCAAACCCTCCCCCCTTACACCCCCCTCTAACCTACCTTTTTTATTCCCTCTCCCTGGCTAGCCTAGCATGTTCCCCTCCCTGTCGTAGTCGGAAGTACAAATGACCTATTTGTAATAACTATGAAAAGAAAGCCTAAAAATCTGTCTGCTCTGTTTTTGTTCTCTTAGAATTCCCTAGCTAACAAACCCCCCCCCCCCTGCACACTCACACACACAAACAACCATACATCTTCTTTTTTGTTCCAAGTGAACATCATCTTCTTTTCATGGAATCCGGAACATCTGAACATCAATATTATGGTCAGTAAGTTTCAAGATTTGTATAAAATTAACTTTTTAAATTTTAACTTGATAAAGTTGTAACAAGACAACTAGAATATTAATTTATTATGTATTGGTTTTTATTTTGTGCATATTTGTAATTGAAAATTTCTGCAATGTTATTTGTCAACTGCAAAAGTCGTTTCAACATTGCTTTGAATATCACTTTATATTAACAACTGGTTTAGATCGCAAGCTGCGGCAAGTAGTTGAGTATTGTCGCAATGGAGAGTAAAGTCTCAGAAAACTTAAAACCTGACTATTTAGGTACTTTGTTCTTCTTGATGATTTGTTCTTCAAGTCTGGAATACTATTTTATGGGGAGAAAAGTGTCATTCTGAAGGATCTGAGGTCTCCATTCAGTCAATCACTCAATATTCAATTCATAAGGGTTGTTAGACAAACATTTGTATTCTGGCTGGTAATTTAAAGTACTAAAATAATTTGTTGATTATCCTATCATTAAATACTTTGTTTAGTATTTTGAAAATTCTTTCTGTACTCATGATATCTTAAAGAAATACACTAGTAAATATCAATAATATTAAAATGATAACAGCTACTTACTTGCAACATCCATTGAGCTTAGAGACTTTGAAACTCTTGAAGTTGGCTGGATTTTAGCTAAATTCTTGTGCTTAGAATTTAAACTGTGTTGGTTCAAGGCTTGAATGAAGAATTACCTTTTACAACCTATGAGCATTTTACTATACAACCAATTGAGGGAAATTAAATTTATGTGGTATTCCCAGATTCAACACCAAATAATTAACTATGTTGTTTACCTTTTGGTTGCCAGGTTCTTGATGAAATTATAAGTTAACGCTCAATCTACATTTCGCCACAATTGTGGCATCATCAGGAGCTGTTTCTTGTTTCTTCTCACATCACTATCACTTAGTCACTAAAAACGCACTATCCTATTTTATTTACACTTATTTACATTCGCGGACGAGAAGCCTGTACAAAGACAACAGCCGGGCAGTCGGACGGTGACATATGTAGCGCCCCCGGTCCGTGCACATGCTCGGAATTCCACACTCGTGCCACGAATCGTCATTCATTTTTAGACTATTTGATGGAGATACCTAACAAATTGCTATGTCTTAGCAAATAGCTCAGGGGCTAGAAACATGAATATTCATATGGTGATTTATTAGTTGTGAAATGAAATTAGATTGATTACAACAAAACATAATATTATAACAATTGAAATATCAGAGTATAATGACGACAAGTACTGAGAAATTATAAACATTCGCCAAAGATGTATCGGCATAAACTTTTATATCCTTCCAAAAGTGTTCTGTCTGAATATTTCAGATGTGTTTAAATGGAAGTAGGTATTGACAATTTTAATGTGTACTTTAAACTGTCGGGCTAATATGATTTTATCAAAACTGCATGATGAAGATGAGATGACACACTGTTGAGGTTACTCACTGTCTGACGATTTTCACAGCACTGTTTCTGGTAATATTCATAGAAGAGGCTACTTACGACTATCAGGCATCTTTCATTTTTAATTTCAGAATCCTTTCAGCCTGTGTTTCCCTGGAAACAAATATCCACCAAATTAGTAAATAGTAAGAAGTCTTATGATTTATATGATCTGTTTTGCAGGGGATACAATTTGCAAACCCTATACATATTGATACTGGTACTGATAATACCTGGGGGAAAGATTGCACTGTGACCTGTAAGATCTAAGATCTTTTGTGTCTCCAGTCTTTGCCTAGATAATCTTCCAATCCTAACTCCTTAATGAAGTTCAGAGTCAGGTGGGGTTCTAACTCGGAAAATCTCCAACTGCTACTTGGTGCATTCCCAGGCTCTTGGCTCTCTTTCACCCAACTGCATCGCATTCAGCCAATAGTTTTCTGAGTGTTTCTTCCCCTGATTGGTGGGATGGGCAGTCACATTCCTAAATTGATGTTCATTTTTCACTCAGAAACCTCCGAGCCTACAATGCCCAATTAGAAAACCTGTTAACATTCTCAAACAGTTCTTACTCATGGGTGTGCCCCTTGTGTCCCCCTTTTTCCCTTTCTAGGCATCGGTTTGTGCTGCGCTGCTGATGCCTTCCTTTCATCCACTTTCTTCCCGGCTTCATCAGGTTATATATATAACCTGTTCTAAGAAGCGTAGATACTAGCAGGTTCCTGCCCTGCTCAGCCCCACCCTACAAAGATTGTTCCTACCCACCAGGTTCTCCTGGTTTTAGGTAGTTCTTCAAAGATCGGGGCATTTTACCTCCCCTTCCATGACTTGGGGTACAAGCCCGCGTTCCCACGACAAGCTAGGGAACTCAAGTGGACCTGGACAGAGCCCCGCATGCCCATGTAAGGCTGCTTGCTGCTGGAGGGCGCCTGGTATCCTGCAGGTACCGTTCAGACACCATACAAAAGAGGCCTGGTGCCATTCACCCCTCAGCACGGCCCACTTAACACCTTGGGTTGAAATTAAATGAGGCGAACTTAGGACCTCACAGTCCTTTCTTACAGTTAACCTCTAAAAAAAAATAATAACAATCAAATACAAAAAAAAAAAATACAATACAGTTTTTAACATAACAAGTATAAAACTATAAAATAGTATAATTTATTTCATCTTCCGTAGCATACATTCATACATACATAAACTCTCTCCTGCATCTAGGCTTAACGCAGGCCATCCCGCCAAGCCACGCCATCCGGTCAACGCGCCACCATCCTTTCACACTGAAGAAGATGCAACGACTTCTACATTTTCACATTAAACTCTTAATGGTCGAATCACTCCTGTTTCCACACTTCCACACTACTGCAACACTGTGGTTAGTGATATGATTTGATGATATTTTTTCACTATCCTTTCAGCGCCACCATCAGTCGGGATCGGTTTTCTATGAATTTAATGTGAAAAGGGTATCCCTTGCGCCTCTTTCATTCAAAATTTAAAATTCTTTGCAAGATGATTTGGAATTCCAAGATTGATGGCCGAATGAGTAATGCAAAGTATTCATATTTTTCTGATGTCCTCCGATTTCAAAATTCATTCATTAATATAATAGGGTGTGACATGGTCATCACGCTTAAGATTGAACAAGAATCTAACACAATAATTTTGTACTCGTAATGTTGTTGCCAACGCAACAGTCATATCATTAACCACAGTGTGCAGTAGTTGAAGTGTGGAAACAGGAGTGATTTGACCAGTAAGAGTTTAATGTGAAAAGGTAGAAGTCGTTGTATCTTCTTCAGTGTGTGAACAGCAGGAAACCCCCTTTTACATATTGCGGTGCTTAACACCGCGTCAGTCCAATCCAATGTGGGGTTTAAAGTAAAACCAAGATTTTTTACTTTGTCCTGGTATTGCAAATTGGTTCCGTTTATAGTGATTTTTGGTAAATAGTCCAAGTACAATTTGTTGGGTAACTGTTGGCCTGAGTTGGCCTGTAACAGAAGAAGGAAAAGGAGTGAGTGGAAGTTGAGAAGATGAGAGCAGAGACATAAAAGATAAAGACAGTTAGTCCATGCTTGTGAGGAAGAAGAAAAAACATGGAGTAAAAGGTCAGACCCTGCTCAGTTGAAGAATAGGGAGTCAGGGAGGCTGATTGCAATGGCTAGCCATTGGGCGATGGGATCGCCAACCCCTACGCCGAAAACCCTATACATAAACAGTTGTGTTTTGGTTTTATCCAAAAGGGAGAGAGTGGGGGACCAAAAAGAGCTATTACTAGAAGTGTCACCAATCATTGCCTTTGGTTTGTTGTGTAAGTCTGTAGATCAAGTTGACTAAAAGATTGCGCTACAGTCTAAAATTACATTTTAATTTTAACACATTCGCTGCGGTTGGGTCTCGCATGACGTGCTGTGGTGATAGGCGGCTGCGTCACTTGGGACACAGCGCATAATGCATTGTTTGCTTAGTCAGTGTGGCTCAGGTTCTCGCTGGTTGGTTCGTGTTATTGTGTCTCTAATACCAGTCTATAATTGTAGTGTAGGTTGGCAGTAAATTTCCCCGCAAAATCCCCTTCTGGCAAGCTTAGAAATCCAGCTACGTTCCAAGCAGTGCTGCTATCTGTGGGTGTTTTATCAAACTACGTTGACTCTCGTCGTAATGCAGCTCATCACCGCATGTTATTTGCTATTCGTCAGACCGAAATATTTGAAAGCCAATCGCCCGGTAATCGGGATCATTCGACGCTGTACCACACCAGGGCTACGAATGTGTTGACCCATAGTTGTTGTTTCTTAGTGTGACATAAAAAATGCTATATAGTGTACAATAAGTTGTCGTAGTGGTACAAATGTCAGTGTAATTGACATGAATCACTGATTATCATCAGTGCACTCAATATTGTTGGCTCGACTGAAGTACACTAATTTTTACTAAAAATTAGGCTTCAATTTTAACATGGGAACTGTTATATATTCAATCTAGTGTCAATTAATAATATTCTATTTTCCTATATTTTAATACCAGCTGACTGGTTAATTATTTATTGTTTTCTGTTGTGAGTCAGTTGTACAATTTAATGTTTTTGTTTTCAGTGTTCGTACATTTTACAATGTTCAAATATATTTCTCAAATGTTTAAAGTTTATTTAATTTAGACACAATATTGGCGACGAGAATAAGTGAAATACTTAAGCTTAAAAAGGTATTAACTGCAGTCAAAATTCAAATTAGGAAAGCTTACAATGCAATTGTACAAAATAAAACAGTTAGAGAAGACATTAGTAGTGATGAAGTCACAGTGCGGTTGTCTTCATTACGGACATATTGGAACTGATTCGAAAATGCTCAATCTGAACTCGAATCATTAGTTGATGAAGAAGATATTGAGCAATTAGCAACTAGCAGAAGTGAAATTGAAGAGCTGTACATTACAACCGAAGTGGTGTTAAGAAACAAACTGCAATCCCCAACCACAGTTACGAATCAGTCTTCAGTAGGTCTACACCCTTCTGTTACATCAAATATTGCTTTTGCTCCATTCGATGAAGGAGAATCATTTACAAACTTCGTTAAAAGATTTGAAAATTTTATTTCCTTGAAGGAAATTTCTGATGATAAAACCAAACTTTGCACATTACTTGCAGTACTTCCACCAAAACTACATGAACAGCTTCAAGACCTTGTTTCTCCAGATGATCCATACAAGATGAATTACAAAAATGTGGTAACAGTGTTGAAGGATTATTTGGAACCGTTACCTAGTGTTATATCTCTTCAACACAAATTTTTGTGCCATGTTCAGCAAGACGAATCAACGATGGATTTTTCAATGGAACTGAAGAGACTAGCAAAGGATTGTCGTTTTCAATGTGAATGTGGGAAATCGGTATCAGACATGTTACTAAGAATGCAGTTTGTTAGAGGACTTAAAGATAATGATGTAAGAGGGCAGTTACTACAGAAAGAAACAAGTACTTTCAAAGAATCAGTGCAAGCTGCAATTTCCTTCGAATCCTCAAGACTTGAGAGCAGCATTATATCAAATCCTAAAACAGCTGCTGTTCTTAAGCTAACAGGAAGTACTGAAAGAAAGATGCCGGAACAACAACAATATGCAAGCAAAGGCCCAACCAAGAAGACCGAAAGATATCATACAGTTCGCTCTACATTTGACCAACTACGTGGACGGTGCTATCGATGCAGGGATAAATTCCATAAAGCTGACAGTTGCAGGTATAAGGATGAATTCTGCAATTCTTGTAATAAGGTTGGTCACTTAGCCAGGGTCTGCATGGCAAAGAACAGAGCTAGGCATATCAACCAGATCGAGGACAATGAAAATGTAAATGATGTTGACCACGCAACGTACGACACATATAAGATACAAATGAATGGTTCTGACAAGTTCATGGTTGAAGTTACACTAGAAGGAAAGCCAATTCAAATGGAATTGGACACAGGAGCAGCTTTATCGTCGATATCATACAAGGATTATAAGCAACTAAATTTGAGTAAAAAGCTATTTCAAACTCATGTACAACTAAGAACTTACACGGGCGAACTTATCAAACCAAAGGGGGTAGTGTATGTCGAGTTTAACTTCAAAGACAAAGCATACTTTGGTAAGCTGTATGTTATTGGACAAAATGTTGAACCTATTTTCGGAAGAGAATGGCTTAGGGAGATTAACTAAAAAATTGGGGATATCCGAACTATTCAAGAAAACTCGTGTGATCTTTCTAAACTCCTTACAGAATTCTCTGATGTTTTCAAAAAGGAAATTGGATGTATTCCAAATGAGAAGGTTCATTTATCCCTTCAAGAAGGTTGCAAGCCCATTTTCATCAAACCCAGACAAGTTCCATACTCACTTAAAGGAAAAGTAGAGGACGAACTAAATCGACTAGAGAATGCCGGTATAATCACTAAGGTGAACAATGCTCAGTGGGGAACGCCAATTGTCCCAGTGGTTAAACCCAATGGATCTGTAAGAATATGTGCAGACTATAAAACTACACTGAATAAAGTGATACAAGACGACAAACATCCAATACCTAGGATAGAGGACATTTTTGCGGAAATGAATGGAGGCAAGCTATTTTGTACCTTGGACATAAGCAATGCTTACCTGCACATGCAAATGGACGAGGAAAGTTCAAATATGCAAACTATAAGTACTGAAAAAGGTCTTTACAAAGTCAACAGAATGATGTTTGGGGTTAAGGTAGCACCATCAGTATGGCAAAGGTTCATGGACAGAATACTACAAGGAATTAGCGGTGTTAAATGCTTCTTTGACGACATTATCATACAAGGATCAAATTATGAAGAAACTGTGCAAAGATTGAAGCTAGTCCTAGATAAAATGAGGAAACATGACCTTAGATTGAATTTTGAAAAGTGTAAATTCTTTCAGAAAAGGATTGCTTACTTAGGTCATACAATTGATGAAAATGGACTTCAAAAAGGGTCTGAAAAGGTAAAAGCAATTGTTGAAGCAAAGCGACCTCGTGATGTCAACCAATTACGTTCTTTCATAGGTTTGGCAAACTACTACAACAAGTTCATACCTAAACTGGCAGAGAAACTAAACCCATTGAACAAACTCTTACAGAAGGGCAAGAAATTTGAATGGACTGATGAATGTGAACGAAGTTTTGAATCTGTTAAAATGGACATTGCCAAAGACAAAACTCTAATCCACTACAATCCATCATTACCTTTAATACTGTCAACAGATGCATCACTGGCTTAGGAGCTGTAATTTCACACAGGCTAAATGATGGAACAGAAAAGCCAATTGGCTTTTTGACCTTTGCATCTAGATCACTGAGTAAAAGTGAGAATCAATACAGTCAAATTGACAAAGAAGCGACTGCCATTTATTGGGGTGTGAAAAAGTTCTTTCCATACTGCTATGACAGGAAATTCATTCTTGTCACAGACCACAAACCTCTTGTATCTATTTTTCATCCTTCAAAATCCCTACCTGCAATGTCAAAATTTCAGTTCAGGATCTAAGAAAAGTTTTTACCAGTCTTAGCAATACTAAATCTTCAGGTTGGGACGAAATTCCCCTCTTTGTTATTAGTAGAGTTTTTAAAATTATTGAACAACCTCTCTGCACACTAGTGAATCAGTCCCTTGAGGAAGGAATTTTCCCTGAAAAACTTAAATATGCAGAGATAAAACCTCTTTTTAAAAAGGGTGATGTTAACAATCCTTCTGACTACCGACCAGTTGCTCTTTTGCCCTGTTTTTCCAAAGTTTTTGAAAAAATTGTGAAAACTCAACTTACAGATTATTTGGAACAAAATAATTTACTAAATCCATCTCAGTTTGGTTTCCGCTCAAAATCCAGTACTGAAAAGGCTATTACCAGGATGATTAACTGCATTGCGGAGGCCTTGGACGGGTCGCAGCGCACAATAGGTGTGCTGTGTGACCTGTCCAAGGCTTTTGACTGTGTTGATCATGATATATTGCTAGAAAAATTAAGTAGACATGGAATAAAAAATGTGGAATTAAAATGGTTCATTTCATATTTAAAAAGCCGTAAACAAAGAATTATATTACAGAAATGCCAAACCAAATATAAGTCAGAGTGGGGTTACACACCCTACGGAGTTCCTCAAGGTTCCATTCTTGGACCTTGTTTATTTTTAATTTATGTAAATGATTTATGTAATGTTACAAAAATGCATACTTTTCAATATGCAGATGATACTGCTTTAATCTGCACCGAACAAAAAACATTGGATTTTAAGCAAGACTTAATTACTAATGAGTTTTAACTCCTCGGGGACTGGTTCACAGTAAATGGTCTATCTATGAATGTGTCAAAGACACAACTAATTCACTTTTCAGTTGCTAATGAGAATAGAGACATTGTTGTAAATTCAAACCAAACATCAATATATTCTCAAAACTCAGTTAATTACCTTGGAATTGATATAGATTGGCAACTTAATTGGCAAACAAACATTAAGAATCTATCAAAGAGACTCAGATCAGCTATACTTGTTCTTCGGGTAATTCGACATACTACAAATTTAGACACACAATTAGCAGTATACCACGCTTATTTTTCTTCCATTATGAATTACGGTTTAACGGTATGGGGTTCTTCTAGTCATGCCGAACAAATTTTTATCCTCCAAAAAAGAGCAGTTAGAGTCTTAGCGAAAGTGTCTCGAATTACTCACAGTAAAGAGTTTTTCATTCAGTTTAAAATTCTTACTTTGTATAGTTCTTATATCTTTAAACTAGCTTTAATGGTTAAAAGTGATTTTGACACATTCATGGAAGATCAACATGCCCATCCTCACAACACTAGATTTAAAAACAATATAAAACCAGTTCAACACAGACTTAAAGTATTCCATTTATCTCCTCAGTACATGGGCCCAAAAATATATAACAAATTACCTTCTTCAATTAGGGACACTGATTCATTCCCTGAATTCAAAAAGAAGTTAAAAAACTTTCTTTTGGAGAAGGCCTTCTTCTCATTGGAGGAATATATGGAAGCTATGTAGATGTTAAGGCTCAGCAATGAAATTTATTTTAGTAATAATTTTAGTATAATAGAGACTATAAAATATTGTAACAATGACGAATCGCCTGTCTGAATATGATGTTATGTGATTATTGGAAAATAAATAAATAAATAAATACACGTTTGTTAAATTACGCTCTTTTCCTTGCTGGTTTTGACTATAAAATAGAATACAGAAAAACTTCAGACCACTCCAATGCAGATTTTCTTTCAAGATTCCCAGTAGAAAAGTTAGAAGAAGGTGAAGATCTCTATTCAAAATTTCAGATGAATCAAATATCTATGCTACCACTCACCAAAGAGACAATTGCAGAACATACGAAGAAGGATACTTTTTTTTCTAAAGTCAAGATAGCCCTTGAAAATGGAGATGATCTTGAGACAGTGGGATTAAACAACAACGAGTACACATTACACAAAGGATGTGTTTTTCGAGGTATAAGGGTTGTGATACCTTCATCTCTTCAGAAAGAAGTACTCAAAGAACTACACGTGGGCCACCTTGGGATGACAAAAATGAAAGCAATGGCAAGAAGCTATTTGTACTGGAAGAATGTTGACAGAGACATTGAAGAGTTGGTCAGAAACTGTAAGATATGTTCCCAGAAGAGAAATGAACCTCCAAAAGACAGGAATCACCCTTGGGAAGAACCATCTGGACCATGGGAGAGAATACACTTAGATTTCCTTGGGCCTATGAATGGAAATTACTTCCTAGTCATCATTGATGCCCATACTAAATGGCTAGAAATATTACATACAAAATCTACTACAGCAGAATGGTGTATCAAAAAGCTACAACATCTATTTACAACGTTTGGTCTTCCAGTGACAGTCGTTACAGACAACGGGACACAATTCACCAGCACGGCTTTTCAAAACTATTTGAAAGAAAATGGAATTTGTCACAGAACATGCGCACCATTTCACCCTTCTAGCAATGGACAAGCAGAAAGATTCATACAAACCGTGAAGAAGGGGCTAAATTCAATGGTGGGGGAGAGAGGTGACATACAAACAAAGATCGATGCATTAGTCACACAGCTGAGGAAGCCACCAAGCTCTACAACTGGAATGTCTGCATACAAGATGATGTTTGGCAGAGACATCAGAACTAAACTAAACGTCATGTCAGATAAAACAGAATGGTTTAGAGTTGAACAAAGGAAGATGGGAAGACAGTTCATTGTGGGACAAAAGGTGCAAGCAAGGAACTATGCATCCAAAGAAAAGTGGAGATTAGGAGAGATCATCAGTCGAGTGGGCAATGTCATGTACAGAATAAAAATGGACAATGGATTGATATGGACCAGACACACTGACCAGATCCTCCCTCATAATTAAGAGGGGAGAGTTGATATATATTCAATCTAGTGTCAATTAATAACATTCTATTTTCCTATATTTTAATACCAGCTGACTGGTTAATTATTTATTGTTTTCTGTTGTGAGTCAGTTGTACAATTTAATGTTTTTGTTTTCAGTGTTTGTACATTTTACAATGTTCAAATATATTTCTCAAATGTTTAAAGTTTATTTAATTTAGACACAATAGGAACAAATTTCATTAAGAAAGGGGTCAGTCCTTACTAGGTACTTACAGTTTCCAGTTGACCGATTTTTTGCAGAAAAGTGTTTTGTGGTAAAAAATTTGTACAGTTTAGAGTTCCTAGAAGGTAGCAAACATTTGAAGAACAGGGCCAACAACGGATTTTCATCAGTTCCTATCGAGACAATGGTTGAATTTGATTAAACTTTGCTTGCTTCATTGGCCTCTTTCAAACATCCAAGGCTGACTGTAGTCCATGAGAGTCTCATAGAGATGTCCTCTATTACTTCTACAATCCTTCTTGTTCAGTCACACCGTGGTCGGAATGCAGAATTCTCCTAACTTCGGTCACTGCTTTCCAAATAAAGTAAATGGAACAGCAGAAAAATATTTAAAACCACCTCCGAACTCACTACGGTAATCCGTTTGAGTAAAATATCAATGTTCATCACTTTATCCCATTCTCGTCTATCAACTGGCAATGGACTTCAAATCAAATATATCATTATTCATAATATGTACATCTGTACAATGAATGGTGTCAGGCTTATTTCTAAGAAATAAAAATAAGTAAATTAAAATTACCCTAGTTACAATTATAATATACCTAAATCTTACCAACGCCATTTATTTTATTTAAAAATTCGTTAACTGAATAACAATTATTGTTCTCAATCATGATAACTTGAATAGACGTTGATGATTGAGACCACAGAAATCACTGAGCAGGATCCATACTTGGTGTGAGCGTCAATTTTCTTTCAAGATGTTTTATAGTGAATTTCCCATATAGGGAATAAGCAATTACCGTAGTACTCATGGTAAGACCCGGACCCTGGACCGTTTTAATTTTTCGTTTTTAGGTCCCTAGAGGCCAAAAACACCATCTGTTCAAATTCATATATATATGTGTCCGTTAGCGCAATAAATCGAGACAAATTATCCGATTTTGATTTAATTTGGTACAAACATGCAAACATTTGTTTATTCGAACGAATTCGCGAACCAGCATAATCGTACTATGGGAACGGGGGTTTATGGAGGGTTTTATGGGGTAAAAATGGGCCTTTCCCATTTTCTTCCCTAAAAACAAAAAATTTTGCAATTTTTTTTAAACCTTTTTGTAGAGCTTAAAAAAATTATTTAGTATATTGAAGTGCTGTTGTATGCCTAACGATCACGGAGAAAATTCAAAAATAGTGTAATTTAAAATTCCCATGTTATTCTTATGGAGAAAATGAAAACTGTTGCAGTTTACTTGTTTATGGATATAAAATATTGAAAAAAGTTGGCAAATTTATTTATATACTATTAATGAAAGGACAAAAATACTTTTTAACTTCCCTGTAGCAGGAAACCTAAGAACTCGTTAAATCTAATGTTATTTAAATTTGAAATAAATTTATCTTATTTATGGAAATATTTTAGGAAAAATGTAATCACACAAGTTGAAATTCGCTTAGTCTGCAGGTTTGCTGTGGCGGGGGTATTCTAAATGAATGTCAGCATTGGATATGTTTCTTGTATCGATAATCAAAAAACGTATCACTGACCTTACCTCTTCTATGGCGAGAGATTTGACTGTTTAAAGATTTATTTAAACAGACAACAAAGTGTACATGACAGCTACAGAGCTGTGTCATTCTGTTCACAAATTATGCCAGTAAATCTGTTTTGAGCCTTGTGTCGTACAAGCCAACTACCGTACGGATTTATATGAAAAAAAGCCCTTACTACTTAATAAACCGCCCTCCTATTTAATCAATCTATCCCTTACTAGTGCATACATGTATCATTGAACCAACACAGTTTAGCCAAATATCCAGCCAACTTCCTGATAAAACTTACCTCGATAGTGCAGATATTGCTTAATAGATAATTCAAATATAAAAAGTTATAACAGTTAGTATTTTACAAACCTGTTGGAGTACTTCAGGTAGCCTTTTCTCAGTTTCTTGACTTCAGACTTCTCACTATGCTGTCATGATGATCATCTTCTAATGTTTTTCACTTCTATCGTCTCTTTTGCCAGTGTCTTGACTCTTCAAATGTAGATCCAGATGACCTAGAACCACCCTCCCCCTGCTATTCCCACTATTCCCAGAGAAATAAACAGGATTGTGCCTCCAAAAAGAATCAAGTCATTAGATCATCCATCCCCACGATGCCCCCCTCTAGCCTACTTCCCCATAACCCCAGACCCTGACTAGCCTACCAATATACTTCCCACTCCATAGCTCAAAAATGTTAACCCTCCCCCCTTAAACCCCCCAATAACCTACTATTTTTTTAAGTTCCCTCGTCCCTGTCTAGCCTACTTTATCCCCCTCCCTGTCTGAAAATCCAAGGACCTGTTGTATACTTCTCTATACAATAAACCCGATTATCAACCCTGAATTGTTACTTAATTCCCTGTAATTAACATGTAAATGCCCTACTTTTAAAGTATTTTAGTAACAATTTTCTTTTGCACTATGTCTTAAACCCATAAAATCTTTTTCATGATAAAATCATGTTTCTTTAAAATTTGTTGTCTTTGTACATACACAGGTCATTAGAACTTCCGACTTTCGATGCCCCCCTCTAGCCTACTTCACCCCATAACCCCGGGCCCTGACTAGCCTACCATGATATATCCCACGTCCCTAAGTAAAATGTTGACCCTCCCCCCTTTACAACCCCCCTCTAACCTACTTTTTTTATTCCCTCTCCCTGGCTAGCCTAGCAAGTTCCACTCCCTGTCGTAGTCGGAAGTACAAATGACCTGTTCAATAACTTTGAAAAGATAACCTAAACATCTTTCTGGTCCGTTTTTGTTCTCACAAATTCCCTAGCTAACAACCCCCCACCCCACTCCCTCAAACCCACACGCACTAACAACCATACATCTTCTTTTTTGATCCAAGCAAACATAATCTTCTTTTCAGGGAATCTGGAACATCAATATTGTGGTTAGTAAAAGTTTCAAGATGTCTATAAAGTTAGCTAAAATTGCAATTAAGATAAGGTTCTAATAAGACAGAGATAGAAAATTAATTCATTACATTAGTTTTTAATTGGTGCACATTTTAAATTTACAAATTTTCAATGTTATTTTGTCTTAATGGATAATTCAAATATAAAAAGTTATAACAGTTAGTATTTTACAAACCTGTTGGAGTACTCCAGGTAGCGTTTTCTCAGTTTCTTGACTTCAAACTTCTCACTATGCTGTCATGACGATCATCTTCTAATGTTTTTCACTTCTATCGTCTCTTTTGCCAGTGTC
Source organism: Macrosteles quadrilineatus (assembly GCF_028750875.1). Classification (NCBI taxonomy): domain Eukaryota; kingdom Metazoa; phylum Arthropoda; class Insecta; order Hemiptera; family Cicadellidae; genus Macrosteles; species Macrosteles quadrilineatus. Next base: position 27,014,114 of record NW_026542598.1, read on the forward strand.
CTGACTCTTCAAATGTAGATCCAGATGACCTAGAACCACCCTCCCCCTGCTATTCCCACTATTCCCAGAGAAATAAAGGATTATTCCTCCAAAAAGAATCAAGTCATTAGATCATCCATCCCCACGATGCCCCCCTCTAGCCTACTTCCCCATAACCCCAGACCCTGACTAGCCTACAAATGTACGTCCCACGCCCTAACTCAAAAATGTAAACCCTCCCCCCTTAAACCCCCCCAATAACCTACTATTTTTTTAAGTTCCCTCGTCCCTGTCTAGCCTACTTTATCCCCTCCCTGTCTGAAATGGATGATCCAAGGACCTATTTTATAGGCCTACTTCTTCAAACAATGAACCTAAAATTAACAACCCTGAATTGTTTTAAAATTCCCTTTAATAAACATGTAAATGCCCTATGTTTTAAATGTTTTAATAACAATTAATAACCTTGCACTAATATAAATGTCTTAAATGGACGCTAAACCTTTTTCATGATAAAACCATGTTTCTTTAAAACTTTTTGCCTACGTACAGGTCATTAGAACTTCTGACTTTCGTTGCCCCCCTCTAGCCTACTTCCCCATAACCCCGAGCCTTGACTAGCCTATTATGATATATCCCACGTCCCTAAGTCAAATGTTCAAACCCTCCCCCCTTACGCCCCCCTCTGACCTACTTTTTTTATTCCCACTCCCTGGCTAGCCTAGCATGTTCCCCTCCCTGTCGTAGTCGGAAGTACAAATGACCTGTTCAATAACTTTGAAAAGATAACCTAAAAATCTGTCTGGTCTGTTTTTGTTCGCGACAAACTTCCTAGTTAACAACCTCCTCCCCCACCCACACACTCACACACCCATACATCTTCTTTCTTCTTTTTGTTTCATCAACATCATCTTTGTTTCATGGAATCCGGAGCATCTGAACAACAATATTGTGGTTAGTAAAAGTTTCAACATTGCTTTGGATAGGTATCTCTTTATATTAACAATATAAAGACACACTGGTTGAGATAATGAGTTGAGGCAAGTAGTTGAGTATTGTCGCAATTGAGAGTTAAGTCTCCAAAACTTAAAACCTGACTATGTACCTACTTTGTCCTTCTTGATGATTTGTTCTTGAAGTCTGGAATACTATTTTATGGGGAGAAAAGTGCCATTCCAAGGGATCTGAGGTCTCCAATCAGTCAATCACTCAATATTCAATTCATAGGGGTTGTTAGACAAACATTTGTATTCTGGCTGGTAATTTAAAGCACTAAAATAATTTGTTGATTATTCCTTTCTTTAAATACTTTGTTTAATATTTTGAAAATTCTTTTTGTTCTTGTGATATCTTAAAGAAATACACTAGTAAATATCAATAATATTAAAATGATAACAGCTACTTACTTGCAACATCCATTGAGCTTAGAGACTTTGAAACTCTTGAAGTTGGCTGGATTTTGGCTAAATTCTTGTGCTTAGAGTTTAAACTGTGTTGGTTCAAGACTAAAATGTAGAATTACCTTTTACAACCTATGAGCATTTTATTATACAACCGATTGTGTGAAATTAAATAAATAGCACCTATAGAATCAGAATTTTATTTAGAATTACTAAAGCCTTATAAGTAGCAATCTGTGCTGTTCATTAGTTAACAACCAAAAATAGAACAAGAATACTGTTATTTGTTTTTTGCTGTCCAGTAGTTGTTAACTGGATTGAAACAGTAACAGTTGTAAACGTTATTAAATGTTTCTACCACAAAGCTGTAAACTATAATATTCTTTAGATTTTTTCAATTGGTTCTAAGGCATGGAATGTTACTTAACTCACACTTTGTAAACATTAAATCGAAACAAAGTTACCTAATACGCCCGGAAATTTGCTTTAAATGTATGAATTGTAACCTGTCGTGCGAACAAATGGTAAAGGTTTTTACAATGATCACCAGACTAGTCAGCAACCACCCCATGGACATACTTATTATCATAACAGTGCTATCTAAATATTTGTACATATGTACTGTTATTATTTTGTGATGTGTTTCTTTAAGTTTTTTTTTAGACGAGCTGCATCCTTTGCAAATTTTGTCTTTGCATCGAAACATATACTAAGCTACTGAGCAATCTAAATAATTGTTGGACTATTTGATGGATTTCCTTAACATAATGTATTATCTCAGGGGCCAGAAACATGAATATTTAATTGGTAATTTTTTAGTTGTGAAATGAAATTAGATTGATTACTGTTTCAAAAAACATAATATTAGGCTATAACAATTATTTTTTTTTAAATATCAGAGTATAGTGATAAAAAAAATACAATAACAGAATAGCCTAACAGAGAAATTATAAACGTTCGTCAATAGATGTATCTGCATACTTATACCCTTTTATATCCTTCCAAGTGCGTTCTGTCTGAATGGAAGTATTAACAATTTTAGTATGAAATTTAAACTGTTGGGCTAATATAATTTTATCAAAACTGCATGATGAAGATGAGATGACACACTGTTGAGGTTACTCACCATCCGACGATTTTCACATAGCTGTCTCAGGTAATATCCATAGAAGAGGCTACTTACGACTATCAGGCATCTTTCATTTTTAATTTCAGAATCCTTTCAGCCTGTGTTTCCCTGGAAACAAATATGCACCAAATTAGTAAATAGTAAGAAGTCTTATGTTTTATGATCTGTTTTGCAGGCGTAACAATTCGTGAACCGTATACATACTGATACTGATACTGATGATACCTGGGGGGAAGATTACACTGTGACCTGTAAGAACTATTGTGTCCCCCAAACTAGTCTCCAGTCTTTGCCTAGAGAACCTCCTACAATCCTAACTCCTTAATGAAGTTCAGCGTCAGGTGGGGTTCTAACTCGGAAAATCTCCAACTGCTACTAAGTGTATTCCCAAGCTCTTGGTTCTCTTTCGCCCAATTGTATCCTGCATCCCATTCAGACAATAGTTTTCTGGGTGTTTCTTCCCCTGATTAGCAGGATCGGCAGTCACATTCCTAAATGATGTTCATTTTTTTCTCAGAAACCTCTGAGCCTACAATGTCCAATTAGAAAACCTGTTAACATTCTCAAACAGCTCTTACTCAGGGGTGTGCCCCTTGTGTCCGCCTTTTAGCGAATTTCCCTATAGGGAAGTAGCTATTACCGTAGGTCTCATGGTAAGACCTAGGCCCGGGACCGATTTACTTTTTCATTTTGAAGTACCCAGAGGCCAAATCACCATTCGTTCAAATTTTTTTTTATCTATATACTAGCTGTACCCGCGGGCTTTGCCCCGCTTAACTTCATAAGTATTCGCATGGCTCAATCACGTCCTGGTTGAAGTTCGTTCGCTACGCTCACTCACCTTCAGGTTGAAAAATCGTTCGCTGCGCTCACTTGTTTTCAGGTTAGCTCGTTTGCTACGCTTGCTCGCCTCCAGGTTGATGTTCGTTCGCTACGCTCACTCACCTTTTGGTTGCAAATTAGCTGTTGACATAAATTTAAAAAAGTAATCCCTTTTATTGTTTATAATACTTTGATAAAGGTTTTTACGTTTTAATATTTAACATTGGAGAATTTAAACGTTGTTGAGTGCACAGGTGAGCTGCGATTGGGGTTTAATACATTTGGACTTATTAAAAAGTAAAATAGTTTTCTGTGCTGCACTCTGTAGAAACACTTTGGCACTATTTCAAATCATGACTAATGCTAATACAGAATGTTGTGATTATTCAAACCTACAAAACAGTTGGTGAAAGTAATCATCTGCTTTTAAATTATATTTATTTGTAAACATTGTAGATCAAAAAGTCTGACATTGGCCCACTTAAAACCCTCTAGGGCAGAGCCCTTTTGACGGATCTGCACCAAACTTCACTCGAACCATCCTTGAAAGATGATTAACAATGCCTGAAAGTTTCATTACAATCTGTCGAGCGGTTTCGGAGTCCATAACGTATATACACACACACACACACACACATACATACATAGTTCCTCTTTTATAGATATAGATAGAGAGAATTATTAATGAAAAGTACTATATTGGTCAAACAGGTTGAACATTCAAAGTCGGGTACAAAGAGCATATACAGGCAATAAGATCAAATAACATGACAACACAAAAATCCTCATAGGCCGAACATATACTTCAGACCGACCATACATACTCTGAAATGAATAAAAATATGCACATTCTAGATGTTGAAAATAAAGGCGAAAAAATGAATGCAAAAGAAGACTTTTATATTTATACACATCATATTACTGACAAAGACAATTTCCTAAATTTGACACAAATTCCAAAACGCCATATTCAATGAAATTATTAATCTTAAAGAAAAACCCCTCCTTCCCTTAACATAAAAATTATCACCTGTTCTTTAACACGTTCGCTACCGAAACGGCACACGGAAGATTTCTCAGGTGCCGTTTGACGTCACTAACTGCTGACGTCACTTTGAGGAAGACCAATACCGCAACAATACGGTTTTGAGCCATCGGCCTCGGTGGTGCAGTGAATAGCGATGCGGGCTGATAATCTGAATGTTCCGGGTTTGAATCCCGCCGGCGGCACTAACTTTTTATCAACAATTTTTTCATATCAGCAAGTTTGGTTGGTTTGGTTAAGTTATGACAGTTTAATTTTATAATTAAAAAATTATAAAATTGAATTTTAGGCAATTATAATTTTATTTTATGAACAAAACTATTTTTTAGATTAGTAAACCTTTATTCGATTTTTCCATTATCAGCACGTTTGGTTAGTTTGGTTAGGTTATGACAGTTTAATTTAATAATAGAAAATTATAAAATTGTCTGTTTCTTCAGACGCAGCAGTTAGTGACGTCAGCAGTTAGTGACGTCAAACGGCACCTGAGAAATCTTCCGTGTGCCCCACCGCGTTCGCTACTGCAATAGTACGAAATTTTCAATTCACATGGACCAGCGACGCACATATGCGACGACCGGTTTCCACCCATAGACTGCTGTCGCATATATGCGACGGCTAGTCACATTAAAATAGACTGCCGACGCATATTTGCGTCGGGGTTCTAATGTTATTAAAATGCTTATATCTTTGTAGTGGTCTATTTGAAGACACTGAATACCCTGCAGTGGTCTACAGAGATGTCTGACGCACAACTGTGTCGCTTGGTCTGTGGATATGATGATTGGTGACGTCATATAATAGTTGGAAAAACTGGTCTTTACTTTTCTGCATCACTGTGTGTATGTATGCAGTATGTATGCTGCATTATCCTATGTAGCTTTCATATTTGTTCAGTTATAAACTGTTCTTGAATAATCGGTTTATGTTTTACTTACTTTTACCTTAAAACACAAAAAATGAACTGTCGCATATATGCGACGTTTAGTCTATTTGAAGAAAACTGTGATAATTTTCACTATTGTCTTCGCTGTAGACCGGGCGTCGCAAATATGCGACATTACAAAAGGTTATAAAAAATACAACGAAACAAGAATAATTTATTTACAAACACGATTGTAGCGTATTACAATGTGAATGGTCACTGTTTTACAGGTTTTCGCCCGTGGTCTGTGTGTACTGTTATCCAAGAGACAAGCCGGTCTATGTGTAAGATTCAAATGTATACCTCGGTCTGTGCCAATGACCGCGGCGTCGCATATATACGACGCTCAGTAGCGAACGTGTTTTAAACAAGAAATATCTAATAATGTTTGTAAATCAAATAAATTAATAGGTTACTAGGTTAATAGGCTAATAGGTTTACTGTGATCATGGCATTAATGTCCGAAACACTTGTAAGTAATATAAAATAAAATGTTTTTAGGGTACTTTGGTATTTTAATTTACTTAGTAACATTTATTAAAGTAGCCCTCATCTATATATATAAAAGGCAAAGCCCTCACTGACTGACTGACTCACTCACTCATCACTAATTCTCCCATTTCCCACTTACCTAGGAGGCTGAAATTTGGTACACTGATTCTTTAGGCATTAAATAGGAAAACTAAGTGGTTTCTATTCTGATCGGACTCTCGGGCTCCGCCCCAGTGGCTCTGGAGTTTCCCATGTTAACCTAATGAGTACTCATACAGTATTTAAATGGAATTAATGAATCATAACAGCTGTTTCAATTAAACAAGTTGATTCTGTTCTATGATGTTCAATAGCATTAAAGTTACAAGGATTAACAACAGAGTGCAGCACTATTATTTTTTTAAATATCTGACTCTGACAACAGCTAATTTGAAACCAAAAGGTGAGTGAACGTAGCGAACGAACTTCAACCCGAAGGCGAGGTAGCGTAGCGAACGAGCTAACCTGAAGGCAAGTGAGCGCAGCGAACGAGCTCCAACCGTAAAGGTGAGTGAGCGTAGCGAACGAACTTCAACCAGGACGTGTGAGCGCAGCGAACGAGCTCCAACTTAAAGGTGAGTGAGCGTAGCGAACGAACTTCAACCAGGACGTGATTGAGCCATGCGAACGAGCTCACGTATGAAGTTAAACGGGGCAAAGCCCGCGGGTACAGCTAGTTGGTGCATATAATAACAAAATATATATGTAGATATATAATGTGTGTCTGTGTGTGTGTCCGTCCGGACGATAACTTGAGTAATTTTTGCCTGATTTTGATGAAATTTGGTTTGACGGTGTAAGGCGGGATAAACTTGAATGAGTTCGTGAACCAGCATGATCGGACCATGGGAACGGGGTTTAAAAGGGTAAAAATGGGTTTTTCTCATTTTTCCTACCCTTAAAACACAAAATTTATCAATTTTTCTCCAGACCTTTTTTAAGACCTTAAAAAACAAATAATTTATTATATCTAAGTGTTTCTGTACAGTGATTGGTTACGGAGAAAATTAAAAAAATTGTTAATTTAAAATTCCTATGTTATTCGTATGGAGAATATTTTAAAATGTTGTAGTTGGCTTGTTTATAGATAAATTTTCATCAAACTTGGCGGATTTATTTATTTTAAGCTATTGATGTCAGGATTTATGGCAGGCAGGTCAACAACCAACCAGATTTTCATATTGAAAGAAATAGCATCTAAATACTAGGAATACAAAAAAGACTTTTTTGTTATTTGCAAAAGCTTATGATAGCATATCAAGACAAAAAATGTGGAAGTTGATGGAAAAACACAGGATTCCAAAGAAACTTGTCAATCTTACAAAAATGTGCACATTTAAGACCATATCAAAAGTCAAAGTAGAAAACTAATACTTAGACACCTTTAGAATTAACACAGGACTAAGACAAGGCGATGCACTATCCCCATTATTATTTAATCTAGTCATTGAAGAAGCGCTGAGAGAGGTGAGCAGTCTTCAGGGAGGTGCAAAGATTAACGGGAAGACAAACGTTCTAGCATTTGCAGACGATGTGGCACTTATAGCAGAAAATAAAAAGGATATTAAGGAGCTAGCAGAAAAGCTAATCACTGAAACACAAAAAGTGGGACTAAAAATAAATGAAGAGAAAACTAAGATAATGGAGATAAGTAGACTACCTGATAACCAACCAGACTTGGAAGTCTTAAATTTTAAATTCACAAAAACTGACAATTTTAAATATCTTGAAGTGACAATAACTGAAAGCAGACAAGACGACGGAATCCAATGTAGATTAGCAGCTCAACGGTGCTATTGGAGTACTACCTGATAACCAACCAGACTTGGAAGTCTTAAATTTTAAATTCACAAAAACTGACAATTTTAAATATCTTGAAGTGACAATAACTGAAAGCAGACAAGACGACGGAATCCAATGTAGATTAGCAGCAGCTCAACGGTGCTATTGGAGTCTAACAAAACTATTTAGAAGTAGACTCCTGACCAGAAGAACTAAAATAAAGATGTATAAAGTAATAATACAACCAGTTCTACTATATGGAGCCGAAGTCTGGACGCTTACTAAGCAAAATGAAAAGAAATTAATAGTTTTTGAAAATAAAATCTAACGTAGAGTGTTTGGACCTATTAATGACAATGGTGAATGGCGGATAAGGTAGAACCAAGAATTAAGAGAACTTTATAATGACCCAGATATTATAGCAATGGTAAAGAGCAGAAGATTACGATGGCTGGTACACGTTTATATAAGAGATGTTAACAGTATGATTAAAAGTGTATGGATGGGGCAACCAGAAGGAAGACGGCCGCTGGGACGGCCCAGATTAAGATGGAATTACCAAGTGAGGCAGGACCTCAGGAGGTTAGGAGAAAGTTTGGAGGCAGCAGAGGACAGGCAGCAGTGGAGGCGCATTGTTGGCGAGGCCAAAAATCACTTGGGATTTGTGTGGCCACAGGAGTAAGAGTAAGAGTAAGTAAGTAAGCTATTGATGTTTTAATAAAAAACCCACTTTATTAGTTTCCCTGTAGCGAGCTAACCTAGGTACTCGTTAAACATAAATGTTAATTTAATAGATGAATTGAAAATCAATCCAGGCAAATGGAAATTCGCTTAGTCGGCAGGTTTGCTGCAGCGGGGGTATTTTCCTTTCTAGGCACCGGTTTGTTCTGCGCTGCTGATACTTTCATTTCATCCACTTTCTTCCTGGCTTCATCAGGTTCCAGCCCTGTTCTAAGAAACGTAGGTACCAGCCTGTACCGCTCAGCCCAACTCTATGAGGATCGTTCGTTTCCACCAGGTTCTCCTGGTTTCAGGTAGCTCTTCAAAGGTTGGGGCTTTTTACCTCCCTTTCCATAACTTGCTATACTAGCCCGCTATCTAGGGATCTGAAGTCCACCTGGTATCCTGCAGGTACCATTCAGACACCATACATAAGAGGCCTGATGCCATCCACCCCTCAGCACGGTCCACCTAACACCTTGGGTTGGTCGGTAACTGAGGAAGGAAAAGGAGGGGACGGAAGTTGGGAGAAGAAGAGAGCAGAGACAGAAAGATAAAGACAGTTGGTCCATGCTTGGGAAGAAGAAAAACATGAGTGAAAGGTCAGACCCTGCTCAGCTGAAGATTAGGGAGTCAGGGAGGCTGATTGCAATGGCTAGCCACTGGGCGATGGGATCGCCAACCCCTACGCCGAAAACCTTAAACCTAAACAGTTACACTTTCCCTTTTGACTTGATTACTGATCACTTAAAGCTTCCAAATTTCTGGTGATCATAAGCCTCATCAACAGACGCTCTGCCTGTCTTCAGAGGTTTTGAATGAGGTTGCTATCTTCAGCTTTGTACAAAAAAGACAAAAACTTCTTTATTCCTGATATTTTATCAATGAACCCGATGGCTCTGAGGGATGAAGACAACACACTACTGTAGTCATATTTTAAACTAAATAGAAATTCATGTTTGTAAAGTAATGTCATACATTTTCGTCAAATGATGTTTTGTAAAATATGTATTAAAGTGTGAAAACTAAAATTATTTCTCCACCGGTAAAAGTTGTTTAATTTTTTTGCCATTTATTATTAAATTCTACGTACATAACACAATGCCTTATCCTCCATAAAAACCTGATAAGTGTTTTAAATCACAATCTTTCCCATACTAGTGCACACATAAATCATTGAACCAACACAGTTTAGCCAAATAATCCAGCCAACTTCCTGAAAAATACTTACCTTAATAGTGCTGATTATACTTAATGGATAATTCAAATATAAAAAGTTATAAGGGTTGTACAAACCTCTTGGAGTGCTCCAGGTATCCTTTTCTCAGTTTCTTAACTTCAGACTTGTCACACCACTGTCATGACGATCATCTTCTAATGTTGTCCTCTTCTAACATCTTTTTTTTACCAGTGTCTTGACTCGTGAAATGTAGATCCAGATGACATAGGACCTAACTAACGCCCCCCCCCCCTACTATTACCAGAGAAATAAACGTTTATTCCTCTAAACAAAATCAAGTCATTAGATCATCCATCCCCACGATGCCCCCCTCTAGCCTACATCCCCATAACCCCAGACCCTGACTAGTGACTAGCCTACAAATGTACGTCCCACTCCCTAACTCAAAAATGTTAACCCTCCCCCCTTAAACCCCCCAATAACCTACTTTTTTTATATTTCCCTCGTCCCTGTCTAGCCTACTTTATCCCCCTCCCTGTCTGAAATGGATGATCCAAGGACCTGTTTTATACTTCTCTATACAATAAGCCCAAGATTATCAACCCTGAATTGTTACTCAGTTCCCTGTAATTAACATGTAAATGCCCTACGTTTAAACTATTTTAGTAACAATTTTCTTTTCACTATCTCTTAAACCCATGAAATCTTTTTCATGATAAAATCATTTTTCTTTAAAATTTGTTGTCTTTGTACATACACAGGTCATTAGAACTTCCGACTTTCGATGCCCCCCTCTAGCCTACTTCACCCCATAACCCCGGGCCCTGACTAGCCTACCATGATATATCCCACGTCCCTAAGTAAAATGTTGACCCTCCCCCCTTTACAACCCCCCTCTAACCTACTTTTTTTATTCCCTCTCCCTGGCTAGCCTAGCAAGTTCCCCTCACTGTCGTAGTCGGAAGTACAAATGACCTGTTCAATAACTTTCAAAAGATAACCTAAAAATCTTTCTGGTCTGTTTTTGTTCTCAACGAATTCCCTATAGCTAACAACCCCCCTCCCCCTCACTCTCACACACACAAACAACCATACATCTTCTTTTTTGATCCAAGCAAACATCATCTTCACTTCTTTTCTTGGGATCCGGAATATCTGAACATCAATATTATGGTCAGTAAATTTCAAGACGTGTATAATATAATTAACTAAAATTGCAACTAATATAAGGTTGTAATAAGACATAGATAGAAAACTAATTCATTAAATGAATTTTTAATTCATGCATATTTTTAATTTACAAATTTGCAATGTTATTTTGTCAACTGCAACAGTGGTTTCAACCAATGTTTCAACTTGATCACTTTGTTAACAAAAGGTTGAGATAATGAGTTGAGACAAGTAGTTGAGTATTGTCGCAATGGAGAGTAAAACTCTTATATGTACTTAGATATGATTTGTTCTTTGAGTCTGGAATACTTTTGTTATGGGGAGAACACTATCATCGCAAGAGATCTGAAGTCTCCATCAGTCAATCACTCAATATAGTTATTCATAATGGTTCCTAGACAAACATTTGTATGCTTCCTGTACAGTACTCGTGTCGTCTTAATGGTTAATACCTATACCACTAGTTAATATCAATATTATTAAATTAAAATTCAAAATGATAATAACTACTTACTTGCAACATCCATTGAGCTTAGAGACTTTGGAACTCTTGAAGAAGTTGGCTGGATTTTGGCTGAATTCTCATGCTTAGAATTTAAACTGTGTTGGTTCAAGGTTTGAATGTAGAATTACCTATTACAACCTACGAATGTTGCATTACACTAACAAATAGTGGAAAATGAAATAAATAGTACCTATAGAATCAGGATTTGCATATATATGATTTGATCAAAACTGCATGATGAAGATGACACACTGTTGGCGTTACTCACCATCTGACGATTTTCACAGCGCTGTCTTAGAATGGTATCATCCATAGGAGAGGCTACTTAGGTCTGTCATGAACGTTTCATTTTTAATTTCAGAATCCTTTCAACTTGGGTTTCTCTGGAAACAAATATGCACCAAATAAGTAAACTGTAAGAAGTCTTGTGTTAAGTCAAGTCAAGTCAAGTAAATCTTTATTCAGACATACAACAATGTGTACATGAATGTGTCTTAATCTTAAACTATAACTAACACTAAAACCATTTTACCGGATCCATTTATTTTTACATTATTACATGTTTATTTACATATTTGAAAATAGTGCAGTAAATTCTTCAAAATTATAAAACTCCACTAATTAGAATATTCTTAAGCTTTTTTTTTACTTATTTGTTTTCCTCATTTCTGATGCTACAAGGGAGAGAATTAATTAATACAAGCCCAATATAATCAGGGCTTTCTTTAAATTTTTCTTGTTTATGCTTTTTAATTATACAATTTTGTTTGTCTAGTATTGTACGTATGTCATAAGAAATATGGGAGTGTATATTTGAATAATAAACCACACGCAAAATTTCTTTACTGCAGAGGGGATATAGTCGTCTTAAAGTAAAAATACCGGAGCTAATTTTATTACATATTTTATCGACATTTGAGGTCCAATTTAGTGTACTGTCCAAGGTTAGACCTAAAAATTTGGTTTCACATGCAAAGTTTTCAAATATTTTTTCCCCAGACACTCAAATTTGATGAAGGTTGTTTTGTTTTCATTAAGTAAAAGGTTTTTTTCATAGTAATCTCCAAATAATTTTGAGCAAATCTTTCATATTTATTTCAAGAAGTTCAATAATCTTATCATGCATAGACATACTTATGTCATCTGCATACAAGCAGACGGCATTGTTTTCTACTCGGTCAGATAAATGTTTTGGCATCCCTCCCAAGTAGAATAGGAACAGGAACGGACCCAACACAGATCCCTGAGGAACAGAATACTTATCTTCCCTAACATTAGATCTAACATTGTACATCTTATTTCCATCCAAATACCCAATGTTAACAAACTGTTGGCGGCCCTCTAAATAAGATTTTATCCAACTCAGTTCTTTACCACTAATTCCATATGCTCTGAGTTTTTGCAGTAACATTAAATGATTCACGCTATCAAAAGCCTTAGACATATCTAAAAAGGCGCCAACAATATAATTGTCCTCATCCAACTTATGTAATACATTTTCAATATAAGAAATTAGAGCTGTAGTAGTAGATTTATTTTTTCTCTATTCATGCTATTCTTGATCTAATAAGTATTTATTTTCAAAATAATCTACTAGTTGAAAAAATAAACTTTTTTCAAATAGAAGATTTTTGACAAACTGATGATCTCTATCATCATGTTATAAAATAGTACAATTAATTTTATCTTCCCTAAAATACAGTCACACATACATACAACCTCTGCTGCATCTAGCATCCCGCCAAGCCACGGCCATCTGGTCAAGGTAATATCCTTTCAGCGCCATCATCAGTCGGGATTGGTTTTCTATGAATATAATGTGAAAAGGTATGGAGTTCCATAAGCAGCATGCTGTTACTAAAAATGATTTGTTATAAACAATTGTTCTATGATGAGGAATGCGAAGCGTAGACAAGCCAGAGTGGGTATCCCTTGTGCCTCTTTCATGCAAAAATTTAAAATTCTTTGCAAGACGATTTGGAATTCCAAGATTGATGGCTATGAGTAATGAAAAGTATTCATATTTTTTTGATGTCCTCCAATTTCAAAATTGATTTGTTAATATAATAGGGTGTGACATGGTCATCACGCCTAAGATTGAACAAGAATCGAACACAATAATTTTGTACTCGTAATTTTGTTGCCAAAGCCACAGTCATATCATTAACCACAGTGTTGCAGTAGTTGGAGTGTGGAAAAAGGAGTGATTTGACCAGTAAGAGTCAGGAACCACTCTTTAACAAGTGCTTACCACCGCGTCAGTCCAGTCCAATGTGCGGTTTAAAGTCAAACCAAGACTTTTTACTTTGTCCTGGTATTGCAAAGTGGTTCCGTTTACAGTGATTTTTTGTAAATAGTCCAAGTCCAATTTGTTGAGTAACTGTTGGCCTGAGTTGGCCTGTAACAGAAGAAGGATAAGGAGGGGGTGGAAGTTGAGAAGAAGAGAGCAGAGACATGAAAGATGAAGACAGTTGGTCCATGCTTGTGAAGAAGAAGAAAAACACATGGAGTAAAAGGACAGACCCTGCTCAGTTGAAGAATAGGGAGTCAGGGAGGCTGATTGCAATGGCTAGCCATTGGGCGATGGGATCGCCAACCCCTACGCCGAAAACCCTAGACATAAAAAGTTGCGTTTTGGTTTTATTCAAAAGGGTGGGAGTGCAGGGCCAAAAAGTGCCATTACTAGAAGTGTCATTGCCTTTGGTTTGTTGTGTAAGTCTGTAGATCAAGTTGACTCAGATGTCGAGTGGGTGACTAAGTACCCTAATGTTTTCAACGGTTTGGGAGTTGTAAAAGGTAATAAATACACCATTTAATTATCTGATGATGCCAAACAGTTTGCAGTATCTAGCCCTCGTCGCGTAGCTCTACTCTTAAAGGCTAACTGGACAATATGATTAAGACCGGTATTATTGTTCCTGTCACAGAAATAATTGACTGGAGTACGCTATGGTAGTAGCACCCAAAAAGGATGGTTCTATTTGACTTTGCGTTGATTACACAGAGTTAATAACAGCTCCGGAGCATTTCCAAAGAAAGATTATTAAGGCTATCGAGGGGTTGAAAGGGTGTTGTCAATTACCTTATAAACTACTTGATATGCTACTAAGAATATGTAAGACAAAGGCATTACTTAGAACAAGATCAATGTGTTTAAAGTGAAGTCATTGTATTTATAAGGTCATAGGTATGAGAATGGTCAAATAAAACCTAATCCACATAAGGTTTCTGCGATTAAAGCTATGCAATCTCCAAGGAATGTGAAGGAGTTGCAGTCTTTTCTTGGTATGGTGAACTACCTCATGAAATTCATTCCTCATTTGTTGAATCATGTAGTTCCACTTATAATTATACTTAATACAATTTACGAATAGATTTGGACTGATCAAAATCAGATGCAATTTGAGAACATCAAGAATCTAGCTACTGATGATGTGTCATTTGTCACATTTGACCCAGAGCTGCCTATAAGAATTTGTGCAGATTCATTAGGCCTTGGGATTGGTGGAGTATTGGATCAGTGGCTCAACAGAATTTGGCAGCCAGTTAGATTCATATCTCAAAGTCTCAGTGAAGTTGAATGGAGATATGATCAAATAGAAAAGGAGGCTTTGTCACAAACATGGGCTTGCAAATATCTTTCTCAATTTGTGTTAGGGTCTTTTAGACTTGATTACTGATCACTTACCGCTTCAAAATTCTTGGTGATAAGCCCATCACAGTCGTTCTGCCCATCTTGATAGGTTTCGAATGAGGTTGCTATCTTCAGCTTTGGTATCCATTACACAAAAGACAAAAACTTCTTTATTCCTGATATTTTATCAATGAACCCGATGGCTCTGAGGGATGAAGACAACACACTACTGTAGTCATATTTTAAACTAAATAGAAATTCATGTTTGTAAAGTAATGTCATACATTTTTGTCAAAATGATGTTTTGTAAAATACGTATTAAAGTGCAAAACTAAAATTATTTCTCCACCGGTAAAAGTTGTTTAATTTTTTTTGCCATTTATTATTAAATTCTACGTACATAACACAATGCCTTATCCTCCATAAAAACCTGATAAGTGTTTTAAATCACAATCTTTCCCTTACTAGTGCACACATTTATCATTGAACCAACACAGTTTAGCCGAATAATCCAGCCAACTTCGTGAAAAATACTTACCTTAATAGTGCTGATTATACTTGGATAATTCAAATATAAAAAGTTATAAGGGTAGTACAAACCTCTTGGAGTGCTCCAGGTATCCTTTTCTCAGTTTCTTGACTTCAGACTTGTCACACCACTAGTCATGACGATGATCTTCTAATCTTGTCCTTTTCTAACATCTTTTCTACCAGTGTCTTGACTCGTAAAATGTAGATCCAGATGACATAGGACCTAACTAACACCCCTCCCCCCCTACTATTACTAGAGAAATAAACGATTATTCCTCCAAAAAGAATCAAGTCATTAGATCATCCATCCCCACGATGCCCCCCTCTAGCCTACTTCCCCATAACCCCAGACCCTGACTAGCCTACAAATGTACGTCCCACGCCCTAACTCAAAAATGTAAACCCTCCCCCCTTAAACCCCCCCAATAACCTACTATTTTTTTATGTTCCCTCGTCCCTGTCTAGCCTACTTTATCCCCCTCCCTGTCTGAAATGGATGATCCAAGGACCTGTTGTATACTTCTCTATACAATAAACTCAAGATTATCAACCCTGAATTATTACTTAATTCCCTGTAATTAAACATGTAAATGCCCTACTTTTAAAGTATTTTAGTAACAATTTTCTTTTGCACTATGTCTTAAACCCATAAAATCTTTTTCATGATAAAATCATCTTTCTTTAAAATTTGTTGTCTCTGTACATACACGGGTCATTAGAACTTCCGACTTTCGATGCCCCCCTCTAGCCTACTTCACCCCATAACCCCGGGCCCTGACTACCCTACCATGATATATCCCACGTCCTAAGTAAAATGTTGACCCTCCCCCCTTTACAACCCCCCTCTAACCTACTTTTTTTTATTCCCTCTCCCTGGCTAGCCTAGCAAGTTCCCCTCCCTGTCGTAGTCGGAAGTACAAATGACCTGTTCAATAACTTTAAAAAGATAACCTAAAAATCTTTCTGGTCCGTTTTTGTTCTCAACGAATTCCCTAGCTAACAACCCCCCACCCCCCCCCCCCTCAAACCCACACGCACTAACAACCATACATCTTCTTTTTTGATCCAAGCAAACATAATCTTCTTTTCAGGGAATCTGGAACATCTGAACATCAATCTTTTGGTTAGTAAAAGTTTCAAGATGTCTGTAAAGTTAAAGTTAATAACTAAAATTGCAAGTAAGATAAGGTTCTAATAAGACAGAGATAGAAAATTAATTCATTACATTATTTTTTAATTGGTGCACATTTTTAATTTACAAATTTGCAATGTTATTTTGTCTAAATGGACAAATCAAATATAAAAAGTTATAAGAGTTAGTCTTTTACAAACCTGTTGGAGTACTCCAGGTAACCTTTTCTCAGTTTCTTGACTTCAGACTTCTCACTATGCTGTCATGATGATCATCTTCTAATGTTTTTCACTTCTATCGTCTCTTTTGCCAGTGTTTTGACTCTTCAAATGTAGATCCAGATGACATAGGACCTAACTAACACCCCTCCCCCCCCCACTATTCCCAGAGAAATAAAGGATTATTCCTCCAAAAAGAATCAAGTCATTAGATCATCCATCCCCATGATGCCCCCCTCCAGCCTACTTCCCCATAACCCCAGACCTTGACTAGCCTACAAATGTACGTCCCACGCCCTAACTCAAAAATGTAAACCCTCCCCCCTTAAACCCCCCCCCCCCCAATAACCTACAATTTTTTTATGTTCCCTCGTCCCTGTCTAGCCTACTTTATCCCCTCCCTGTCTGAAATGGATGATCCAAGGACCTGTTTTATAGGCCTACTTCTTCAAACAATGAACCTAAAATTAACAACCCTGAATTGTTTTAAAATTCCCTTTAATAAACATGTAAATGCCCTATGTTTTAAATGTTTTAATAACAATTAATTACCCTTGCACTGATGTAAATTTCTTAAATGGACCCAAAATCTGTTTCATGATAAATAAAACCATGTTGCTTTAAAATTTTTTGCCTACATACAGGTCATTAGAACTGACTTTCGATGCCCCCCTCTAGCCTACTTCCCCATAACCCCGAGCCTTGACTAGCCTATTATGATATATCCCACGTCCCTAAGTTAAATGTTCAAACCCTCCCCCCTTTACAACCCCCCTCTAACCTACTTTTTTTATTCCCACTCCCTGGCTAGCCTAGCATGTTCCCCTCCCTGTCGTAGTCGGAAGTACAAATGACCTGTTTGTGAAAAGATAGCCTAAAAATCTTTCTGGTCCGTTTTTGTTCTCTTCGAGTTCCCTAGCTAACAACCCCCCCCCCCCCCCCGCACACTCACACACACACACCCATACATCTTCCTTTTCTTTCATCAACATCATCTTCGTTTCATGGAATCCGGAGCATCTGAACATCAATATTGTGGTTAGTAAAAGTTTCAAGATTTGTATAAAATATAAAATTAACTATAATTTTAATTTGATAAAGTTGTGTAACAAGACAACTAGAATATTAATTTATTATGTATTGGTTTTTATTTTGTGCATTATTGTAATTTTAAAATGTATGCAATGTTATTTGTCAACTGCAACAGTCGTTTCAACATTGCTTTGAATATCACTTTATATTAACAACTGGTTTATACAATGAGCTGAGGCAAGTAGTTGAGTATTGTCGCAATGGAGAGTAAAGTCTCCGAAAACTTTAAACCTGACTATGCACTTTGTTCTTCTTGATGATTTGTTCTTCAAGTCTGGAATACTATTTTATGGGGAGAAAAGTCTCATCCCAAAGGATCTGAGGTCTCCAATCTGTCAATCACTCAATATTCAATTGATAAGGGTTGTTAGACAAACATTAGTTTTCTGGCTGGTAATTTAAAAAACTAAAATAATTTGTTGATTATTCGGTTCTTTAAATACTTTGTTAGTATTTTGAAAATTCTTTCTTTAAAGGTATATTACTAGTAAATATCAATAATATTAAAACGATAATAGCTACTTACTTGCAACATCCATCCGTTGAGCTTAGAGACTTGGAAACTCTTGAAGTTGGCTGGATTTGGGCTAAATTCTTGTGCTTAGAATTTAAACTGTGTTGGTTCAAGGCTTGAATGGAGAATTACCTTTTACAACCTATGAGCATTTTACTATACAACCAATTGAGGGAAATTAAATATTATGTAGAATTACTAAAGCCTTAGTAGCAATCTGTGGTGTTCATTAGTTAACAACAAGAAACTTTTTTTGCTGTTCATTAGTAGTTACCTGGGTTGGAACAGTAACGGTTGTAAACGTTAATAAATTTTTCTACCACAAAGCTGTAAACTATAATATTCTTTAGATTTTTTCAATTGGTACCGGTAATTAAGATTTGGAATGGTAAGTTAACTCACATTTTGCAAACATTAAATCAAAACAAACTTAGCAAATACGCCTGGAAATTTGCTTTGATTAACTCTTCGTCCAAAAATAGGCTCAAATGTTAAGGTAAAGTAAGAATATTTTTTACTATTTGTAACAGATTAGTCAGCAACCACCCCGCGCCAGAATTATATGATCATAACAGTGCTATCGAAATGTTTGTAGCATGTTTATGTCCGTGATGTGGTTGTTTTAATTATGTTTGATGAGTTGCAACCTTTAGAAATGTTTTCTTTACATCAAAAAATAATATGATTATATTATATTCTTATATATTATTATAAGCTACTGAGCAATCTGAATAAGTTTTAGACTATTTGACAGAGATACCTAACAAATTGTTATGTCTTAGCAAATAGCTCAGGGGCTAGAAACATGAATATTTATATGGTGATTTATTAGCTGTGAAATGAAATTAGATTGATTACAACAACATAATATTATAACAATTGAAATATCAGAGTATAATGACGACAAGTACTGAGAAATTATAAACATTCGTCAATAGATTTATCGGCATACAGTTTTATATCCTCCCAATTCATGTGCTATCTTAATATTTTCAGATAATCTGAATATTTTAAGATATGTGTTTAGATGGTATTGACAATTTCAATATCTACTTTAAACTGTCGGGCTAATGCTAATACAGGGCCTTCCCTAGGGTTGGCGGCGCCCGGAGCAAACGTGGTCACAGCGCCACCTCCCGCCCAGCAGTAATAGTCACATTCGCATATTTTAATACAATGTTAATACAAATAGCAGCTGTGCGGCACCCGGGGCAGCTTGCCCCGGCTGCCCGCCCCTTTGGACGGCCCTGGGCTAGTATGATTTTATCAAAACTGCATGATGAAGATGAGATGACACACTGTTGAGGTTACTCACCATCTGACGATTTTCACATAGCTGTCTCAGGTAATATCCATAGAAGAGGCTACTTAAGACTATCATGCATCCTTCATTTTTAATTTCAGAATCCTTTCAGCCTGTGTTTCCCTGGAAACAAATATGCACCAAATTAGTAAATGGTAATAAGTCTTATGTTTTAAATTTCTTTCTCATCTGTTTTGCAGGCGATACAATTTGTGAACCGTATACAAAATTAAATGAAATGTTTATTTGTCACATAGAATTAACATAATTGGGGATACATCACCAGTAAAAATATGACATGTCAGATTCTCACAACAAAATACATTATATTATATATTTTATTTCATTGTAGTTAGTAATATATTAAAAAATAAGGTCAGAAGTTTAAAATAAACCAAAAGAATGACATTAGTTGTTACAAAAAAAAAATCATGAACTGAATAAGGACAAAGTAGTTCCAAATGTTCCCTAAGTATTTTTTTTTAAATATCCATCTTTTCTGTCGATTTGATTTTGTTAGGGAGGTTGTTGAATAGCTTCCTACCCATATACAAAGGAGCTTTCTCATAAATAACTGTTCTATGGATAGGAACTGAAGAGTGTTTCTATGTCGAGTGTTATAATGGATGTTGGTGATTTTTTGATGAGAATGAGGTCAAGTGCTTTTTAACAAATATACATAGTCGATATATATACACAGCATGAATTGTTAATAGTTTCAAATGTACAAACAGAGGACGACAAGCAGTACGAGGTGCAGTGTCAGTTAAAACTCTGATGGCCTTTTTTTGACGAATAAAAAACCCATCTATGATCGTAGAGCTGCCCCAAGAAATAATGCCATAGCAAGCCCTGGACATAAAATAGGAATAGTAAACAGTCAAAGCAGCATTTAGTTTTGAAGATGACCCTTAATCCAAACAAAGCTTTGGCTAACGATTTAGTCACCTAAAATTGATGTTCTGTCCATTTTAAATGTTCATCCATATACAAACCCAGAATTTTTTTGTTTTCTGAAGCATTGATTTGTTCCCCAGAATCCAAGCTGATGGTTACCTTTTCTGTATTTAACTGTGGATTGTGAAAATGAAGTGTGTTTTTTTTTACAGTTGAGATGAAGACCATTTTGTTTTAACCAAAGTTCTATTTTGTTCAAATTTTCCGATGCTTTGATAGACGCTAGGGCAACAGATGGGGCTTTGACCAACACTGTGGTGTCATCGGCAAATTGTATGATTCTGGAATTCAATGTGGCAGCTAGATCATTTATGTAGAGAATAAAAAGAAGAGGTCCAACTTTAGGTCTCCTATACATACTGATACTGATACTGATGATACCTGGGGGGAAGCTTAGACTGTGACCTGAAAGATCTATTGTGTCCTCCAAACTAGTCTCCAGTCTTTGCCTTGAGAACCTCCTCCAGTCCTAACTCCTTAATGAATTTCAGAGTCCTAACTTTCAGACTACTAACTAATTACAGACTAATTTAACTAATTTCAGAGGGTTCTAACTTGGAAAATCTCCAACTGCTACTAAGTGCATTCCCAAGCTCTTGGCTCTCTTTTGCCCAATTGTATCCTGCATCACATTCAGCCAATAGTTTTCTGGGTGTTTCTTCCCCTGATTGGCAGGATCGGCAGTCACATTCCTAAATGATGTAATTTTTTTGTCAGTAACCTCTGAGCCTACAATGTCCAATTAGAAAACCTGTTAACATTCTCAAACAGTTCTTACTCATGGGTGTGCCCCTTGAGTCCCCCTTTTTCCTTTCTAGGCACCGGTTTGTCCTGTGCTGCTGATGCTTTCCTTTCATCCACTTTCTTCCTGGCTTCATCAGGTTCCAGCCCTGTTCTAAGAAACGTAGGTACCAGCCTGTACCGCTCAGCCCAACTCTATGAGGATCGTTCCTTTCTACCAGGTTCTCCTGGTTTCAGGTAGCTCTTCAAAGGTTGGGGTTATTTTACCCCCCTTTCCATGACTTGCTATACTAGCCTGCTATCTAGGGATCTGAAGTCGACCTGGTATCCTGCAGGTACCGTTCAGACACCATACATAAGAGGCCTGGTGCCATCCACCCCTCAAAATGGTCCACCTAACACCTTGGATTGGTCTGTAACTGAAGAAGGAAAATGAGGGGACGGAATTTGGGAGAAGAAGAGAGCAGAGACAGAAAGATAAAGACAGTTGGTCCATGCTTGGGAAGAAGAGAAACATGAGTGAAAGGTCAAACCCTGCTCAGCTGAAGATAAGGGAGTCAGGGAGGCTGATTGCAATGGCTAGCCACTGGGCGATGGGATCGCCAACCCCTACGCCGAAAACCTTAAACCTAAACAGTTACGTTCGCCCTTTTGACTTGATTAATGATCACTTACCGCTTCCAAATTTCTGGTGATCATAATAAGCCCCATCAACAGCTGCCTGTCTTTAGAGGTTTCGAATGAGGTTACTATCTTCAGCTTTGGTATCCATTACAAAAAAGACAAAAACTTCTTTATTCCTGATACTTTATCAATGAACCCGATGGCTCTGAGGGATGAAGACAACACACAACTGGAGTCATATTTTAAACTAAATATAAATTCATGTTTGTCAAGTAATGTCATCCATTTCCGTCAAAATAATGTTTTGTAAAATACGTATTAAAGTGCGAAAACTATAATTATTTCTCCACCCGTAAAAGTTGTGTTTAAATTTTTTTTTACAATTATAATTAGATCCTACGTACATAACACAATGCCTTATCCTCCATAAAAACCTGATAAGTGTTTTAAATCACAATCTTTCCCTTACTAGTGCACACATGTATCATTGAACCAACACAGTTTAGCCAAATAATCCAGCCAACTTCCTGAAAAATACTTACCTTAATAGTGCTGATTATGCTTAATGGGTAATTCAAATATAAAAAGTTAAAAGGTTAGTACAAACCTCTTGGAGTGCTCCAGGTATCCTTTTCTCAGTTTCTTGACTTCAGACTTGTCACACCACTGTTATGACGATCGTCTTC
This sequence comes from Macrosteles quadrilineatus, assembly GCF_028750875.1. Taxonomy (NCBI): domain Eukaryota; kingdom Metazoa; phylum Arthropoda; class Insecta; order Hemiptera; family Cicadellidae; genus Macrosteles; species Macrosteles quadrilineatus. Next base: position 27,036,734 of record NW_026542598.1, read on the forward strand.
TAATGTTGTCCTCTTCTAACATCTCTTCTATCAGTGTCTTGACTCTTCAAATGTAGATCCAGATGACATAGGACCTAACACCCCTCCCCCCTTATGCTTTCCAGAGAAATAAAGGATTATTCCTCCAAACGGAATCAAGTCATTAGATCATCCATCCCCACGATGCCCCCCTCTAGCCTATTTCCCCATAACCCCAGACCCTGACTAGCCTACCAATATACGTCCCACTCCCTAACTCAAAAATGAACCCTCCCCCCTTAAACCCCCCAATAACCTAATTTTTTTAAGTTCCCTCGTCCCTGTCTAGCCTACTTTATCCCCCTCCCTGTCTGAAATGGATGATCCAAGGACCTGTTATTAAAATATTTTAGTAACAATTTTCTTTTCCCTATGTCTTAAACCCATAAAATCTTTTTCATGATGAAATCATATTTCTTTAAAATATTTTGCCTTTGTATATTCACAGGTCATTAGAACTTCCGACTATCGATGCCCCCCACTAGCCTACTTCACCCCATAACCCCAGGCCCTGACTAGCCTACCATGATACATCCCACGTCCCTAAGAAAAAAGTTCAAACCCTCCCCCCTTTACAACCCCCCTCTAACCTACTTTTTTTTATTCCCTCTCCCTGGCTAGCCTAGCAAGTTCCCCTCCCTGTCGTAGTCGGAAGTACAAATGACCTGTTCAATAACTATGAAAAGATAACATAAAAATCTTTCTGGTCCGTTTTTGTTCCCAAGAAATTCCCTAGCTAACAAACCTACCCCCTTACTCTCACACACACAAACAACCATACATCTTCTTTTTTGATCCAAGCAAGCTTCATCTTCTTTTTTGATCCAAGCAAACTTCATCTTCTTTTCATGGAATCCGGAACATCTGAACATCAATAATATGGTCAGTAAGTTTCAAGATGTGTATAAAATTAACTAATATTGCCACTAATATAAGGTTGTAATAAGACAGAGATAGAAAATTAATTCTTTAAATTAGAGTTTGATTCGTGCATTTTTTTTAATTTACAAATTTGCAATATTATTTTGTCAATTGCAACGGTGTTTTAACCAAAGTTTCAACTTGATCCCTTTTTGTTAACAACAGGTTGAGATAATGTTTTGAGGCAAGTAGTTGACTATTGTTGCAATGGAGAGTAAATTTTTACTATGTACTTAGTATGATTTGTTTTTTGAGTCTGGAATACTTTTGTTATGGGGAGAACACTATCATCGCAAGGGATCTGAAGTCTCCATCAGTCAATCACTCAATATAGTTATTTATAATGGTTCCTAGACAAACATTTGTATGCCTCCTGTACAGTACTCGTGATATCTTAAAGGAATACACTAGTTAATGTCAATAATATTAAATTAAAATTTAAAATGATAATAACTACTTACGTGCAACATCCATTGGGCTTAGAGACTTTGAAACTCTTGAAGTTGACTGGATTTTGGCGGAATTCTCATGCTTAGAATTTAAACTGTGTTGGTTCAAGGCTTAAATGTAGAATTACTTATTATCATACAACCTTAATCGTGGGAAATGAAATAAGACTTTTTTATACTCCCAACTAGCAGAGTACCCGTCCTTCGTACGGGGTTGGAATATAAGTATAAAATGCTTATTGCAGTTATACTCAAGCTTTGCGATTGCAATGGGTGGAGGACACAGTTTGATAAAATTTGCTTTTTTTAAATTTACAGTATTCTATAGTATTACACATCTACCATAGCCATAATGTTCTACCATTTTACCTAAACAATAGAGAAAAATAAATTATCAATTCGCAAAATATCACAAATTATTCATGAAATGAAAAACATATACATAACTGTAAACAATCCTACTTTGACAGTTCTCATTGCAAATCACAGTTTTTTGTTGCTGCTTAGTTCTAATTTGCTGTTTTCATAAATGCAAAAAAAAATATAGTGCTGCACCCTGTTGGTAAATCTTATAACTTTTTAATGCTTTTCCATATCATAGAACCAACTTTTTTTGTTGAAACAGCTGACTAAATTCTTTAATTCGCTTTAAATATGAATACTCATAAGGTTAACATGGGGAATTACAGAGCCACTGGGGCGGAGCCCGAAAGGATTTTTGAGATAAGAATATGCCTATATGTTAATCGGGAATGTAAGCTATCATCATGCCAAATTTCAGCCCAATCCGTCCAGTGGTTTATGCGTGATTGAACTTCAAACAAACAAACAAACAAACAAACACACAAACTTTCACATTTATAATATTAGTAAGATACTTGTGCTATATTAATGTTTTCACATATGTTTTTAGATTAGTGTAGTGACAATTTTAATATGTACTTTAAACTGTCGGGCTACTACTATGATTTGATCAAAACTGCATGATGAAAATGAGATGGCACACTGATGACGTTACTCACAATATGAAGATTTTCACAGCTCTGTCTTAGGTAATATCCGTAGAAGAGACTACTTACAGCTGGCTGTCAGGCATCTTTCATTTTTAATTTCTGAATCCTTTCAAACCAGTGTTTCCCTGAAACAAATAATACCATATTAGTTAATAGTAACAAATCTTATGATGTAGATGATTTCTTACTCATCTGCTAATTCACCAACCCTTATAGATAGTTTAAAAGAACCCTTACTTTTTGTTTTTATTGAGATAGAATTTTAAACGAATATCTTATAATCTGTTATTTTTCACCCTCATAACAGTTTAAGGGCAACAACCTTCTTTCTAGAATTAAATCATCAGCTTCATACCACTACTCCCACCATGAGGCTCAGAATGTTTGAGAAGGCGTCTCTACCAAACCAACACCGGAACAATGTTCGGCGGACATCACAAATGTCCGTCAAACACTGTTCGACAAACATGTTTGGTGGGGACGCGGCTTTAAAAAATTATGTCTTTATTTACACCTTTGATTGTCGAAAGTAGTTTCTCTGAATCAATACCTAGTTAAAATAATAATCTTTTATAGTGATCATAATATTATAAATTGTGAACAATATTATATTAAGATTATATTATTATTATATTATATTTGGGATTTATTATAAACCCAAACGTTAAGACTCAAAATGAAATTTAGGTTTTTTGCCTACTGAAATGAATATAAGTTTTTTTTTTTGCAATTGTCTTAACCAGTTAAATAACCAGCCGAATGTAATTAGAATATTTGCTCACCTACATTGGTTATTCGATATTCCATGTTATTTTATACAAGATGAATATTTTCTGGTCTAGTTAATTTGCTTGTCAAAGATGTATTTGTTAGTGTAATCCATGGAAACAATAATAAAAAGTAGTAAACAAAAATAAAATCTATAATATAAAAGGCAAAGCCCTCACTGACTGACTGACTGACTCACTCACTCACTCACTCACTCATCACTAATTCTCCCACTTCCCACTTACCTAGGAGGCTGAAATTTGGTACACTGATTCTTTAGGCATTAAATAGGAAAACTAAGTGGTTTTTATTCTGATCGGACTCTCGGGCTACGCCCCAGTGGCTCTGGAGTTTCCCATGTTAACCTAATGAGTACTCATATTTAAATGGAATTAATGAATCATAACAGCTGTTTCAATGAAACAAGTTGGTTCTATTCTATGATGTTCAATAGCATTAAAGTTACAAGGATTACCAACAGAGTGCAGCACTATTATTTTTTTTAATATTTGACGACAGCTAATTTGAAACCCAAAGGTGAGTGAGCGTAGCGAACGAGCTAACCCGAAGGCAAGTGAGCGCAGCGAACGAGCTCCAACCGTAAAGGTGAGTGAGCGTAGCGAACGAACTTCAACCAGGACGTGTGAGTGCAGCGAACGAGCTCCAACCTAAAAAGGTGAGTGAGCGTAGCGAACAAACTTCAACCAGGACGTGATTGAGCCATGCGAACGAGCTCACGTATGAAGTTAAACGGGGCAAAGCCCGCGGGTACGCTAGTAAATATATAAAACAAGTGTTGTTCTGTTGAATGGAAAGGGCCTCTGAATTAACTGCTATGCACGGTTGCATCTATTCAACACAATCACTCTATTCATTATGTGCTTACTAATATTAACATTATATTAGAAAATGTATCTCATTTACTAAAAAGATTTAATATATTACTATTACAACTCAGTATTGACATATTAACCTGCCGTTGGTCAATGCGAGTGCAGTCGTGCTGTACCAAATGGTATCGTACTCTAATAATACTTCATGTGTAATCAAAGAAATAGCTTTACCGTTACAGATAGTAATGGTAATATTTTCCCTAGCCAGCAGATTAACGCGGTTGATATAGTAGCGAGGCTCTCGACGGATGGGAAGTAAGAAACATAGGATACACTTCATGGTACCCCCTTGGCTAGCTCTAGTGCTGGTGTCTAGGGCAAAGTCCCACACCGCCTCCTCGCCCTTATATACTAAAATGCTCACGGTTGAGGAAAACCCTGTACCCTGTGTGATAGGAATATCCACACAGTGCTCGCCAGTCGGGCTACTACTATGATTTTATCAAAACTACATGATAAAAATGAGATGACACACTGTTGACGCTACTCACCATCTGACGATTTTCACAGCGCTGTCTTAGTTACTATAGAAGAGTTTACTTCTGTCAGGCATCATCCATTTAATTTCAGAATCCTTTAAACCTGTTTCCCTGGAAACAAATATGTACCAAATTTGTTAATAGTAAGAAGTCTTATGTTATAAATTATTTCTATCTCATTAGCTTTTGCAGGCGATACAAATCACAAACACTATACATAAATACATAAATTGCGTTTCGGCTTTATTGAGACAGAATTTTCAACAATTATCGTATAATCTGTTATTTTTCACCTGTTTTTTTCCCTGCGTAAAAACGTAAACCTAGCATTGAGAGTAACACGGTTGATATTGTAGCGAGGCTCTCCACAGAGAAGTAAGAAACAGTCGATACACTTAAGTGGTGGCTAGCTCTAGAGCTGGTGTCTAGAGCAATGTCCCGACTGCCTCGCTTGCCCTCATATACTGCAATGCCCACGGTGAAGGAAGACCCTATGTCCTGTGTGATTGGAATTTTCACACAGTGCTTGCCGTTTGGGCTCTTCCTTGCTTGTCACAAGTATATTTCCGCCCCAACGTACCAGAGATAAAAGCGCACAGCCGTCCCTTAAGTGTGTTTCCTCTGTACCTTACTTCTCTGTGGGCTCTCCCTCTAGCCTCACATTCCTGACATTACGAACTTTGACACCCTTTCAATCCACTTCCATACACAAATATTCGTGGAACGGAAGTAACTTGTAACATACACTCATTCAAAATAGAAGGAGAGTGAACTGATCTAGTGGTTAGAGCGTGGCACTTAAGCCCGTCCCTGGTTCAAATCCCACCAAATCACCAATGGATTTTATCAAAGATTTGATCTAAGAGACAAACCAACCACTAGGTCTAGCCTGAAGTAATGTTAAAAATAATCCCGAGCTCATGCCAAGCGTCCTAGGACAAACAAACAAGAAATTGCCAGAGTTTCATGAGCATAGTTACAGATATGAAAAGCTTTTTTTTATAAAAACATATCTTATTAGATATTATCTCACAGTGCTATTAATGGGGTTTATCATTTAACTAAATGTTTACCCAATCTGCTGAAACTCATGAAGAGATACCTGTCAGAGGTGAAGTTCGGAGGGATGGTCGCCCAGTCGTCTACTCGGACTTTTACGGGATCAGTGGATTCTTAGTGATTTGCAACGCAGATCAGTTATTCTACTAATTTTTCCTCATCATTGTTAGTGTGCTAACCGTACTGTATTTCTATTGATAATAATATTTACTTTTGGTTACAAGAAAGGAAATCGTGATGAAGATTCCATCCAGTCCACAATTTTTTTCAAGTTTGAAATGAAAACCATAGCAGCTTATTTCAACCAAAATACTAAAGTAGAGATTAGCTTTAGCAATTTCCAAAATGGTAATGTGTTTTACCAGCATTTTGCATAATCATTCTTCAGGCTCAGCGCCTAGATTATCAATCTCTATTGATTATACTTGATACTTACTTGATACTTGATGATGTCCCACTAGCATCGCTCCTGCGACGTGGTCGTCAAATGGGTAGAAAAACAATAATAGGCCTAATTGAACAGATCTTCTACTTTAAAATAGGCCGCTTCACTTAAATATTCTTTTAACATCTTCTTAAATTTATTGAAATTTTGCTCTTGGATAATGTTCCTTGGTAGTGAGTTGTAGATCTTGACACTACTAAAATATGGGCTCTTGCTGGCCAAAGTTGAGTTAACTTGAGGTACATGTACTTGATTAGCTCTTCTCGTGTTGTACTGATGGACCAGATTGTTTGTGAAAAAGATGTCCGGATTATTTCTCACCAAGATGGCAGATTCTAAAATAAATAGTGATGGGAGGGTTAAAATTCCAAGGTCCTTGAATAGGGGCCTACTGTGAGCAAGACGTTGAGCACCACACATTCTCCTAATAATTCGTTTCTGGAGGAGAAAGATCCTATTGGCCATGGTACTACCTCCCCAGAATACTATTCCATAAGATATTATACTGTGAAAACATCCATAATAAACTTTTAACAAAATGTCAGTCTGGACCAATTTCTGGAGCCTAGTAATTAAATTGATTACAGATCTTATCTGCGCCTTTTGCATAATCTGATCCAACGGGATGCTGGAAGGGATCTGGGACTGGATGGGACAAGCTACAAGAAGCAATGAAGCTAAATCAATTTTGATTTAGTTTCAGAAAAAAACCATGCTTGAGTTACTCAATTAATTGAATGTAGGAATTCCCTAAATACAAACCGTTTTTATCTTCATAACATAAAAAACCATTAATCTCTACACAGTTTTTGATGGATCTAAAATAATAAAAAACAAGGATAAAATCACATATACCTGAAAATGATCGGCCGATTGCAAACTTTAGTTGTCTATTTCTATTACACAGAGACTTCATTCAATAAGTAATATCCAATACCCAAAAATTATTAAGCTATTCACTTATAGAACTTATAGTAAATTTTGAACAAGCAAAAGTGTTATAGTCTTTGCCACCTTAACTTGAGGTAGCCCAGACTGACCTGCAGGGCCTTTATCAGCTGGTCCCTCACGATTCTTTTACAACACTATTAGCGACACTTCCGTGAACGACCTATTTCAATATTAACTTTAAAATTATAATCGGATATATTTTCTATTTGCCAAAGGCAGTTTTCAAATTAATATGAATTTGAACTTAATTAGAGCATTCTCTTCAACTAGTTTTAATCGTTTAAATAAAGGAATCAACATGAAATTATCCCTATATCACAACTTTTATTAGTTACCTACTTTATACTATTTTAAGTTTAGAATATTGATCCTTGAATACTCAGTTTGGTCAAAAAAATACAGACAAGTCAATTTGCACACCACTTAACTCCGCAAAAGTATTACCTTTACAATACACCTTACCAGTTTACAAAAAAATACTAAAGGGTTTACAAAAATAATTTACCATTTACCAAATTAGTTACATTTAAGACTGGAAAAAATAACAAGTTCAAGAGTACTTACGGTCTGACGACTTCCTGGACGTAGTGTTGTCTTAGTTTATGGTTCAGGGAAGTCTGCTTATGTCTTTACAAATATTTTTCTTAAATTTCAGTTATTTTGTTTCCCTGGCAACAAATATGTTCAAAGATAGTAAATGTGTAAAGGCCTACACAGGTTGTCTCAGACCTCTCTTGAGGATTTTGATATTTGTGTACACATTAAAATTAAGAAAGGCAAATACTTGATTATGCCTGTGTAGTGTGTGATTTTTAAACAAAATCCAAATCATTTAAGATTTAACAGTCATTAACCTAAAGTGTTTAATGTAGCAAATAAAAGAAATAGTTTGTAATTTTTATAAACAAATTAAATCATTGATTCGCAAAAATATAAAAACTTAACTGATTGCGGTGTAACAGTGTATCGGTCAATCAATATTTTTAGTTACTGTAAACCTATAATAGTGTGATTATAGGGTTTTGGCGTACATTTTTATTGTAGATTCAAGATGTAAAATTTTAAGAATAAATTAGTAAAATGCTTTTGTAAATTTGCTGTGTTACTTTTAACAGTAAATAGTAAACCATTAACAGTGATATTTGTGCCTTGTTGAGGCCTAGAAGTTTATTTTGAAGTCATGAAACGTATAATTTAAACGGAACAGAGAACCAAAGGAACCTAGATCTGACAATCTTAATTTTTTTCCAATTACGTTTAGTTTAAAATAATCAAGTGTCCATTATTAAACCACATCATGTCTACACAATCACAATAATTATTATTGACAATTTTCAAACCACACACAATGTCTGACTGTATAACAACATACCTTGAACTTTATTATTGGATTTTAATGGTAATGGTAACATAGACAAAGCAAGATATTTTATATTTGTACCTAAAACTTTCACTTGATCTGCTATAACCTCCTTTAGGTTACGAAATAGAGCTTTATGACATTAAGCTTGAAAATTTCCGTGATAAAATACAATTAGCATTTGACTGTTATTATGCGGCCAACATGTCAGAATAGTGTATAGTCAAAATAGTAAAGGTTTTCTTGGAGCAATTGTTTGGTTTGGACTCTGTAGATCTAATATTGTTGATTTTTAAACAATCTACAGTTATCTTCCATTTTAACCTTGATTTTATCTTATCTTTGGAAACATTACTTTATAATTTCCTTGGTTTTATTTTATTTTTACTCCTTAAACAGAAAGGATTACAAAGGAATCCTTATTATAGTTCGGCCGCTTAGAAAACGACCTCCTCCAGCATTGGTTTAGCATTAGCGCGCAGGTCGTTTTCTAAGCGGCCGAACTATAGTTTTGGATTACAAAGGAATCTTTATTAGTTTTGGATTACAAAGGAAATTTAAGATTTTGAAGCCGGTCAATGATAGACTCCGACTTGGGAAGTGTTCGAGTCACTAACATACCCCAACCAGCTGTTCTTTAAAGTTAGTTACTCGACCACTTTTCACTTACCCAGCCATTTTCGATTGCCAGCCGGCTTCACAACCTTAAAATATTAACTTTTATTTAGTTCAAAATTAGCATTTTTACTGGTATGTGTTTTTTACCCTAAGTAACGAGTCTGTGAAGATGACATGTTGTGTTTTTAAAGGCCTGAAGATGGGATTATAATCCCAAAACTTATACAGTCATTGTATAGTTTTATCCATAGCCTTTTGACACTCAACAGCTGATGTTTGTACAGGAGATGTGTACCTGGTCGGATGTACCAACGTAGGCAAGTCAATGTTGTTCAACGCCTTGCTTCAGTCTGACTACTGCAGAACCAGAGCCGTAGACTTGATACAGAGAGCTACCACTGCTCCGTGGCCAGGCACAACTCTCAACCTGCTAAAGGTATGACCCACCTCGGGTAGTTAATCTTAATCAGTAGTTCATCTGTCATTGCATAATAAAAACTAGTCGGTATTTGAAGTTTGTTTTAGCATGCATACATACTCACTCCTCCGGCCACTCAAATCCAAGTTTATTTTTGGCCTCCACAACAAGTTTCCTCCAGACTCCTCATCCTCCGCCATGTCCACTTCCCCCAGTTCTTATATCTCCAGCCAGCTGATCACTCCATCTTAATCTTGATCTTCCTAGTGGCTGCCTTCCTGCCGGTCGACCTCTTTACGCCCTTGTTGTTGCATCCTCCTCTCTTCTTCTCATATGACAAGCCACCTAATTCTTCCTACTTCTTGTCATCCCCACAACACAAGTTCCTGAGTTCTCAAGTTTACTACTGAGAACTGGCTTTATTTTATTTTATTGTTTCTATTTAAACATGAGTAGCATTTATTAACATTATTTGTAAGGGAACGGTTTAAACCGTAGTCTTGTTAACTATCTAACATCGATCTGTTGTTAGAAAGCATCATCAATTGATAGCCCATTGACAATGGTATCTGGGTCTAATCGAACCAGCGACCTTCAGATTTTAAGGCAAGCACTATAACTACTCGGCTACCCAGGCAATAATAATTCTGCATACACACATATTCTCCTCTAACTTTTCACAACTAAACTCTTCTTAAAACTACAAATGATTCGGTAGTACATTTATGTTTTACAACTCTCAGTTACAGTTAAGAGTTATAAAAGGTACTGGTCCTGTTAGAGCAGGGGACTTCGGTTCCTAGGGTCCCGGGTTCAAATCCCGCCAAATCTTTATGGATAACCAATCAAGATGAATTTTTGTTCTAAAGTGGATCTGTTGTACCTTAACATACATACAAAGTTGCAAAATGATTGATTGAAAACCCTTAAAGATAAAAATGTTAAAGTGAAAAAATCAATATGGCGGATATCTGGTTTATGAAGCGATTTTTGAAAAAATATTACTCTTGATTTTCTCTTCATTTTGACACCCATAAAACCATTTCCCGGAGTTAAGCTTTTTACTTATGGGACACCCTGATTCTTTATGCTCCATCCGAAAACTTGGTATGCAGATTTTGGATATTTTATGTATGATAGTAAAATAAATGTTTTTTTCATCATAAGGAAACAATTCCAAATCAGTGGTATAAAATTTAAAGATAGTCTCTAGCCCTTGTATACAAAACCTCCAATAACCCAGTTTTTTCTTTGAACAGTTTCCAATCACTCGGCCCGAGGGACATCGTTTGGCGATGCGTTCTCTGCGGCTAAAACAACAAAATATGAATGACCTACAGCAAATACAACAAGGAGGTCATCACGAGGTTACCCCACAAATGATCTGTAAGTAACCTTTTCTCAATGTTGCTAGGATTAGCTAGGTTTAGTGTTGATAGTTTGACTCAAAATGCATAACGACATTTGTTAGCATACATGATACATGCCATTATTGGATAACACCTTCTTCGGGGATATTCAATAGTTGTCATACACAAAAAAATGTTCAGCCCAAAACTAACTACTGTATATGAAGTGTTTTGGGGCTTCACTCACCTTTATTTTGGACTGGTGATATCCAGGACTCAACAATAAAGGTGAGCGTAGAAGCCCACTAAATTTCACAAATGAAATTAATAATATTACCTTGCTTAAAAGCGAGTAGTTTTAAAACATGAAATTGTTGTACAGTACATGATCCGTATTTTGCACAATCAAAATTCCTCGCAGTGCCAGTATTAAGATAGGAGGTGGATAGAAACTACGAGAAAGTTGTCTATAAATGTAACAATCAATTGTGATCAAACGTTTTCAGTTTACACTTTAAGCGAATATGAAGCTGATCCAGGCATATTCTATCTCGACAACAAATCATCAATTTCAAATTGGAGTTGTGTGTCCATCTTAGTTGGGAATGTACAGTAGTGAAAGTGATTTATAGTTTAGACCTAAAACACATTCTCTTTGAGGCAATTCCAAGGAATTCTACTGTTCCTTTTGCAGCTCAAATCAATCGGACCTTTTCACATGGCAATATTGAGTCTAACTCAGATGAATACAGCGACGACCTCTTCGCCATGCCCAAGTTGGAAGTTCTCCGTAAGATAAGAGAACCAGGATCTGGACTTGATCCTTCAGACCCAATGTTGGCAAAGAGCAAATGGCTGTATGATACTCCAGGAGTGATTACTTCAGACCAGGTACCTAACTTTGTCTGCTAAACTAACTCTGTGTCTAACTATAGTCAAACATTGTGTCTGAGTCTTTGCAGAATTTTGCAGTAACCCATTGACGACTTATGTGTGTAGTCTGTCACTGCATTTCGTGGGATAGTCGTACTCCTAACCCCACTGGTCCTCAAGTACTACGTTAAATCTGACCTACGAATGCTAGTGTTATCGCATGATGACAGTATAAGCATTTATACTGGCAATTGACCCGTTCGGCCAACGGTGGCATGTTAGCTCAGTTGACTAAGGCATTGCACTGACGAGTTTATCGTTGAGGTCTTTCTATATGTGCGGGTTCAAATCTAGTACATATGCAATCCATATTGAGCTTGCTAATGTGTGGCTTAGCTGGAGTGAAGCCCAACTTAAATAAACGATGTCCAACTTGGGTGGACGTTGATGGCATTAGTGAGATTAATAAGGACTGCACACAACACAGGTTTTGCTTCTTTTCACATTTGTATAGAGGAGGAGGACACAGATTTTTCTTTCTTGGCTTTTATTTTGGTTATAAATGCAATTAGGAAATTAACATTGCTCTAATCCTGCCTCTAATTTACAGGCTCGATTTTGTATTATATTTACTTATAACAACAGTACAGAAAATTGAGCATCATGTTTGATTTTGATCATAAATAAACAAAAACTAATTATCACAAAGAACAAAAACCCCAGAAACATTCATACAAAAATGTATGCTAATAGCTTTGCCTCTTCAGAACAAATTGTATAGTAGGTATTTTACACCTTGGAAAAATTTAATATATTTCTCTGAAACAGATTATTAACCTGCTGACCACTGAAGAGCTGATGTTAACTTTGCCTCGGCAACCACTGATTCCTCGCACTTTCACAGTGTGGGCAGGGCAGAGTCTGATGGTAGGAGGATTGGGACGACTCGACTACCTGTCCGGGAATACCAACATCAAGTAAGACACTCCCATTGTACTCTCAAATGTTTTGTTGGAAGAAAAAAAATCATTAAAAAAATTAAATAAACTACAATTAGTACAAAGAGGGTAGGCAAGATGGTGCGTCAAGCTAGTCTGATTTATCCTGATCCAACTTGCATTCAAAGCACCTTGGGGCAGATTTTAACTATATTTTTTTCCTAAACATTCTATTGCGAATGACATAACACTGATCGTGTCTTCCTATTAAGGTGTTTGAATTAAATTGGTCAAATAAATCGGTTGGACAAAACCTAATATTTTGACCATTACCATAACATGTAATATACAATAAGTTTGTATCAGGATGACCGTGCTAGCAGCAGACACACTGCCTGTGACTATCTGCTTCACACAGGATGCTGCGGAGGTGTACAGTCACTACCTCGGCTCCGCAGCACTGGCAGTACCTTGTGGGAGTCCTGAGAGGCTGCGGCTGTGGCCCGGACTGAAGTCCAAAGAAGAGTTCGCCCTGAAAGGCACTGGTTGGAACGAGAGTTGTGGTGATGTCGTTTTGTCTTCAGCTGGTAAGTTGACATTTTTATGAGTTTAATTTAAATTGAGTGCTAAATGCAAAGCCAGGACAGTAAAACCTCTTTGAACCATTACCATTTGGATTGGAACTATAATTTAACTGATTAATTTGAACTCCCAAAAGTCAAAGATCATTTTAAAATATCATAAATTCACTTTGTGTAGCTTAATTTATTTTTGTTTTTTTGTTACTTAAAACTTTCAGTTGATTATAAAAAGTCAACTGTAATCATTGAAACGTGTGGTTGCGCAGGCTGGGTGGCACTGACGGCAGCTAAGGACAATCTTGTCAGATTGCAGCCATGGACGCCTGAAGGTCGAGGAGCTTATGTAAGGATTCCCCCCGTACTGCCCAGAGCCGTTTGTGTCAAGGGGCAACGCATGTTCAAATCCCCAGCTTATGCTCTTTTTAACGACAGCATCAAACTTAGAAATAACTAAATCTGTAAATAGGATTACTATGTACAAGGATAGGGATCAGCTAGCTTACCTGGTAGAGTCCAGATTAGCTTTGGTAACATACACAAAACAGTACAACTTAATATTTTGTCCCTGTTAGAGACATCAGAAGGAAGAAGAGGAGACAGATAAGTAACTGCAGAAGATCTGAAGATCTCGATCTCAAAAGACTGATGAAGAAGTGAGTCTTTTTCTTCTCCCTTCTGATGAAGTCTCTAACAGGGACGAAATATTAAGTATTACTGTTTTGTGTTTGTTATGTGTTTTGTGTATGTTACCAAAGCTAATCTGGACTCTATCTACCAGGTAAGCTAGATGATCCCCATCCTTGTACATAATTATCCTAATCAGCCAATTGACTGTTCCTTAATTTATAAATATGTAAATAAATATTAATTATTACATTGTGTTGGGTTTTATTTTTAAATAATGTTTTCACCCCCTTGGAATTATCATAGTTTTCTAAGTCCAGAACCACAGTATTCAGGGACACCAGAATCTAAAAATTTGGGTTTGTCAAGTATTTCAATAAATTATTATGCTTATTATTTTATTTGTCTATCCATATATTCAAAAACTGTCGTTAAACATTTCAATTTTGATCAAACATATTAACATATTATAAATGTAAACTGATATCTGTAGCCTAAATGTGTAAACCAAAACAACCCAACTAACGGAATCCTTAAAAGTTGGCTGGACTGCACAAATTAGGTCTATGCTTGAAAGTAGCATAAAATCATGAGGAGACTGTATTGGTTCATAGAAAAACAATTGGGAAAATACAAATAACTCCATCCAAACTTGTATATTAAAATTTATTGTACAAATTCCTAGTTTCTCCGGATTTTTTATTTTTAAGTGTTAAATACTCCCACAAAAACTGCCTCTACCACTTGGAAGAATACACTTATGTTTTCCTAGGCTATTGGCACTTCTATGTTCCGATCTACTACTATGCAGCAATGACCTCTTCCAAGATAGCATCATTAAATAGCTTTAGGACAAATTGCATCTGATTCCAGAATCAACTTTGTTTGAAATCAAACCAGGAACTTTTCATAATACTAGACAATTCAACATGAAAGAAAACCACACCTAGTATAATATAACACCACCACTTAGTAAATAGACGTGATTACATTCAGCGTTGACTCTGTGAAGTATCCGGATTCAATTATTGTACAAAAAAATTCTCACAATAATAAAGTTTACTAAAATTATTAGGAATCTATCAAAGAGAATTATTTTTTATAAAATTATGTACAACAGTATTACTTTTACTGTGTAATTTTCATTTACATATAAAACTTGAGTCCGACTTTCATTCTACTGTATTCTTAATTCTCAAAAATTCCACACAAGAATTCTAACTGCAGCATGCACCATAAATGTACATTGTTTTAAATATGACAAACAATACACCTTCATTTTATAACAGGCTTAACACAAAGGTGATTGTTGTCTTGCACATTTATTTACCATTAATTAATATACAAACATAATTGAAACAAATTAGAATACAACACTTACAATTAATAGTCGTCAAAGATAATCGTAATTATGTCGTTAAAAGTAATTATTTAAGTTACTGCTAATACAATTCCTCTTGAAACGAATAGCTCTAACTTCTCCAAATAAGATTTTCTTTATAGTCTTTACAAATTCACTGACAATTGTCTGAACTTGTGTGGAAAAATTTAGCACATTTTAGACTCTTCTGCAACGGCATTTTCTTGGATTTGGTTCAATTTTAAATATGCAGTCATTTAAGTATTTCTCTGTTATACATTTTTTTTCTTACAGTCATATAGCAACACATTAAAACTGGTGATATAACCTCACTACAGAGGCGAGATGTTAAACATCATAACAGATCATTAAAAATTGTATTCGATAGCATGAGAATTAATTGTCATCTTAAGGCAATTAAAAGTCACAATTTTTTACCATAGTCAATGGGTCAACAGATAGGCTATCAGTGTTTAGGCTAATGCCTCTTGTATTATTGTAGTTTCTCATTAATCTAAATCCCTATTTAAAGTTCTATTAGTTAGTCCACCTATAGGTCGGCCGCTTAGAAAACGACCTCCTCCAGCATTGGTTTACCATTAGCGCGCAGGTCGTTTTCTGAGCGGCCGAACTATAGTTCTAATGGCATTGCATTAGAAACTTGATAATATTCCAACAGTGTTTCTATTGACCCATATGGATAATTTTTTTCACGACTAGATGAATCTTGAAACTGTACTCACGACCTAGTGAATTACTCCTCCCTGGACGTTTTCTCCGGTGCTGGGTTTTCGATCTTCTACCTGTCTGTGGTTGAATTCATCTTTCATAAATTTCAATGTTCATTTTATTAGTGTTTCCCTGGAAACAAGTGTTTAAATGTTGAAAATAATATTGCGTTATAAAGGCAAAATGGTTTCATCTTCAGCTTTTGGTGGTAGACATCCCATTCCTATATTGGTCGACAACAGTTTTAGAACAAATAAATAAATAAAAAATTAACGTTATACTGACCGCATGGATAGTGTTGTTTCTAATCACTAATTTCTGTGGTATATACCAACATTTTAACCGAACCAAACTGATAGCACAACTTTTTGTAAACTGCAGTATATTATTAAGTCACGTCGACTAGCTTGATAAAAAAACTAAGCGAGAAAAGAGAAACTTGACTAGCACACTCTGTGAAGTAGGAATTTATACATCCGTAGCGAAACGTCAATAGTCTTAGCTTCATGGTAAACTTTTACACTAAGAGATATCAACATTTTACTAGGTTTAAATGCCTGTATTTTTATTTATAGCATTTTGCGACTCTTGACTCTTAACTGAAAAAAAATCATGTTTTTCATTGTGCTAGTAAGAAAATAAATGCATAGCTAGGGATTCTGAGTTCATAAAATCAAAATGATGCAGTGGCAGTCCCAGGATTTCATTTCGGAGGGGGGGGGGTGACCACCGGGGGTTTGGGGGGTATGGATTATAGCCCCCAAAAAAGGGGGTCCGGGGTAAAAAAAAGTGGAATTTAAAGCCTAAGAACATATTTTTATATATATTTGAGCTCTAAAATATGCTCAAGCTAATAAAATATAAAATATTTCGGGGGGGGGGGGATGTATCCCTCTCATCCCCCTCCCTGGGACCACCACTGAAATGATGAAACCCTCTCCCATGAATGCATTTTCCATCCTAGTACAATGCCCTAGTCATGGCCGCTTTAATATGGGCAAAAGGTTTGTTGGGGGTGCAAGAGAAAAATACCATGACCCTCGTCACCCTTTACACGGCCACCAACCTGCAGAGCGACGGCTTCGGTCCAGAAAGAGCTTTTTATCATGGACACGAGTCCTGGATGGATCACTCTCAAGCAATTGGGTGGTAAGGTGGGAGGCCACGTTGACTAACCCTCCCATACCAGCCAGGGAGGAACTGGCTTGGTGTGGAAGACCCTAAATCGAATTAGGGTCGAGGTACCAAAATGCAAGACAGACATGCAGAAATGGGGTCTCTTACCAGACGAAGAAAACATCTTGTGCGCGTGTGGTGCTGTTCAGGATCCTGGCCATCTGCTGATCTGCGCACGCCTAGACCAGTCTTGCACATTAGATGATCTTTTACATGCGAGTGACAAAGCCATATCGGTAGCTAATTTTTGGAAAAGCTAAGTCTGATTTCCGGACATGGAAAGTAAGAGATTCCATGTCCACTACATCAAATTGATGTCCTACATCAATTGTAGTAAGTAACCGTAAAATCAACAAAATTTCATATTAGATGAGATTGCTTCCAGTATGCCATGAGTAAATATTAATTTTCATCCCCCCTCACTTGAATTAAAAACCACAGATATTAGAACAGAAACCGTATGGAAACATAAATAAATGACGTCATTGGCCCAAATCGTAGACACAAAATAACCTATTCTTTTTCGACGTTTTTTTTTTTTACAGAAAAATATATCACAAACATATTTACTTTCACACTAGTGATGTAATTTCTATCTGTAGGTACCGTTTCTGTTCTAATATATGTGGGAAAAACTATCTGTCAAACATTTCAATCGCCTTTTCAGGTAGTATGTGAACTTGTCTAATATGTCAGATCTTAAAGAGCATCAAGATTCACAAATTTTTTTTCTGAGAACTAGTTTAAATACTGGAAATATTTATCATTTTCACTAAACTAAAGCAGTTTAGTTGTTTATGTTTACAAAGAGACAAAAACATTTGTACATGAAAAAATAGTATGTGTTAATCAGATGATCAACTGGATAAAAGAAAATTGAACAAAGTAAAAATTTATATTAGAAAGGTTGGGATTTAAAATGGTTTGTTTCATTGAGCAAGGTACAGTTATGTATTATATGTAGAATGTAGGTAGCATTTAATTATTTAATCCAAACAGAGCTTATAGCTATATATCTTATGTGAATGAATTAAATTATTCACTCACCAACTTGGATAGAAGATCTCTTTATTTAGCAATGTAATTTCTTGAAGGCTCTTACTGCTATGTTGAATTAATATTTGAAACTAAAATCAAAGATTCCATGGAAACAAAAATTTTATTAAATCAGAACAAAAAGTCTACTCTAACCTCCATAAGAGTATTTTATAAAAATGTATATTCTTTAGGGTACTTATTTAAATTTTCAACAAAATTAACTAAATTTTGTAGACAGAACTTAAATGTATTTTTATTTATCTTTTTTTTACCAAGCTTGGATTTTTGTCATTCACTTAGTATCTACTCAACTTTCTTAATTTGCAGGATTAATCTAAATTGTCCCCATTAGAAAGACATTGTAGGTGTAGGTACAGAAATCTTGCAATTTTCCTCTAAATCTTACTTCGTTTTAAAAAAGGGGGAATGTTAAGATAATACTACCGGTATGCTTTTTATTACTACAAAATTGTTCAGTCAAAGGATTAAATTAAGTTCATTTGAAGTTATTTAAAATTAGTTTTTTCCTTGTTTTTTTTTAGGTTTGTAAGAAAGAAATGTGGTCGTAATGTTCACCTCAATAAAGCAATTCAATTCCCTCACAAGTCTATTTTCATACTTAGGAAAACTTGTACGGTAATTTATTTAAATAATTAACTACTAGCAACCTGTGTCACTTTGTGACTTAAAAATACGTGATATATTTTATGTATAGTTGATAAGGGTGAAAACTATTATTTCTCATCATATCCCTATATTTGCATTGCGTGCCCTATCACTTTCATTGCTAGCGCGATCTCTTCGAGGCATCTTAGTAAAATTACAAATAGGTAATAATGAAACATACTATGAGAACACAAATCTCTTCTTTACATTTTAAACAAACAACATTACAATTATCTACTTAAATTCCCTAAAATATTAATAAAACATACTATGAAAACACAAAATCCTACCACAACACCAAATCCAAATCAAGTAATTTTCTTCTTTATGCCTACATTTTATACAAATAACATTACAATATTTTACTTGAATTCACTGAAACATCACCAACTCCAGATAACCCCATTTTCGTACGTATGTAAACAAAATTGTATTATGGCCATCTGTTTTGATGTAAACTTGAAACAGTTCAGATGATTCGCAACAGAATTCAGCACAAATTCTGAAATTTCCAAAAGCCTGTAGGATGAAGGGCTTTCACAAGATATCACCCAAACCGCAAAAGGCACATCTAGAGGATAAGAGCTTTAAATTAAAATTTATACCCAATATGCCTCTAAAAATAAATATTTAGGGGTCGATTTGCTGCACACAAAAATCCAACAATTTTTTTTATGATATAGATGTTCTTATTAGTAGTAAAGTGGGGGTGGGAACGTGTGTGAACGTGGGGATTGGGATTTTTTCCAAAAATCCTATGTATAGGCTCGTGTTTTATTAAACTTGATTGTGAGCTTTCCCCACTGGACAAATTACGACTACACCACTGGTTCTTATAACAATATTGAATACCTTGAATACATTCAACCCAAAGTGTAAGATGTTGTCTCGGAGCAACATAAAAACTCGAGTATTTGGGGTCGATAGTCACTTCTCCAGTGATAACAAAACAACCCTTGAGTTATTCCTTATCTCTCAGATCCATTAGCCCTACCCTTGCACAAAGGAATGTTGGGGGAAAGATAACCTGACTGCAGTCTGGCTGGTCACTCACAGTTCCTTCCAAGCCACGCCTCAGAACAGCTGTATATACAAGGCTTCAGGGTAGAGGTAAGAATACTTTGCTGTCCATTACAACATCCAATAGTAGTCACCTAAATTAGTTGAAAATCTCTAATTGTAATAAATTAAAATTATATTTTAAACTGAAAATTTTAACTTGGACCGAGAAACACAAACTTTGTCTACATACTTTTGCTTAGATAAATCCTGGTGCATGGATTGAGACATACTGTTTGTAGCTTGGCTAGTTCTTACTGATCGGCCTTTTGATCTAGGTACACTTACTAAAATTTTAAAATATGTCACTGGATCCAGTTTGAACTTTTGAAAAGTTGCTGTCTTCACACAGTTGAATTGTTTGGAATTTTCCTCTTAATTTAGCGTTTATCAAATCCAATAATCTTATTAGTTATATGATTTAAGTTTTGGGATGTGGACATTCAAACAAATGCTTAATTGCTTAATTTGCTTGATTTTTTGTGAAATATTCTCTAACAATGCAAACCTTCAAGTCAGTTTTTTTCTTTAAAATGGAATTTGTAAATGGGTTCCTGGATTGTAGATTTATTTATTCTTAAAGTGCTTACATACATTGTTCTGATTAAAAATGTAAATACTGTACTATGTGAAGGTTCAGAATCGGAACTATAATTAATCCCTAAAATATTAAATAGGTAGCTTTAAAGCTGTTTTAAAATCCAGGACATAGTATATTCAAGTTAATCATTAATTCTTTGAACTATATGTTCAAAAATTTTCAAATAAGATTTAGAATAGGTAGTTAATAAATAATTTCTGAAAATAAATTTAAGTTCAAACCTGAATCTCTACAACCTATTGGCAAACCTAGTTGCAGAACTAAATTTTTATTTTGTGTAAGAATTAAGAAACAGTTCACTGTAGGAATGCTGTAGGTAAAGCAAGAGTTTCTTGTATCAACTTTTTCATAACTCATTATTTAAAGCTCATTTATTGTATTATTGCAGATTTTTTCACTAATTTGTGTTTTACTACTGTGTTTGTATATTTTAAACAACTACTCTACAATGTTTTGTACTCAGCAGGCTCCGAGATGCACAGTTCTATGTTGTTGTTGCTGGCCACCGCAGCGCTAGTGTCAAGCAGGGACGCCAAGTGGTTCTTGCGTCGCAACACTGTCACACAAGTTGTTTACCAACAACGCAGTCAGACGCTGGTCGTACCTTCTTCCTGCGTTGTCGTAGAACCTTCACTCAAACCCTGTCGTCATCTGCGCCAACTACAACCCACTCCTGTCTCCCAGTTGCCCAAGTATGTTTGGTTTTAGCAATAATGCTTCTTGCGATAAAAATCTTGCCTGGGTGTAAAACGGCTACTCTAATCTGTAATCTGTATAATCTGAAATTTTAACCTCCAATCTACCAACCCTAAACAATTGAGCAGTGTCCACTGCTCGCATTGAATTTTTTCCAACTACTCCCACTCTCAAATCAGCTATGTTTCTTTACATAAAACACTCCCAGGATATAATGTTGGCTAAGTTGTTACACCTTTAAATCTTAAGGTCTCTGGTTGAATTCCAAGTAAGACAGATTCTGACCCTAAATTCTATTTGCCAGTGGGTTACCAAATAATGATGCTGTCTAACAAAAGGCCAAGGTGAAAATGGTTCTTAAACAAAAACCATTAAAAATGTGAAAAATATATTTGTGGCAAAAGACAAAACATTGTGAATTTATGTGCCTGTCGTTATGTGGAGCTATTTTGCATTTTATCAGAACAATTACATATTGTTTAATACAACTATTCAGCTATCAGCACAACTTTTACTGGAAATAAGTTTTTTTTTAACAGTAGAACCCCCCCCCCATATTTGGTGTTGGGATCCGAGTGTTCGTTAATTGGTTGGAGCAAAAGAACTTGGGTTGGGTTGAGTCAAGCTGAACATTAATTTCTGTGACTGAAAGTGTTTACAAAGAATGAGGATGCGCGGTTAAAAATAGATCATTTGGCCGAGATCGTAGGAGACAATGATATAGCTGTGACCGCAGAATTTGCTGTAATCTAGGGGAGATGTTCATAATTTCGCCATAACCGTGAAAGATATTCTCGTTTTTACCGTGACCTCATAAGACATTGACGATTTCACTGTGGCTGTGTAAAATGTTCTCAATTTTACCATGACCGCAGGATAATGATCATGATTTTGTTATGACTACGGAAGATGATCTCGATTGTACTGCGACCACAGAAGTCGATCGCAGAAGACAGTTTTATGGTTTGTTATAACCACAGACTAAAATCAGGTTTTCCCGGTGAAATTTTAAAATAATATTCCATAAAATTATATATATATATACATATATATTGCATGTCAGGGTGTTGCCAACCTCTTAAGTTGGATATCCCAATAAGTTGGTTATGCTGAGGTTGGATAAAAGGAGGTCTACTGAACTTAACTGTTTTTACAATTAATTTTTACATTTAGATCCCTCAAATATTTCCTTTAAGATGTTTATTTTCCTAGAATCACTCTGACTGCCTCTCCTCGTCTACAACAAGTCGCTCCTTCTCTGCAGCCCAGTGAGGAAGACCCCAGACAGAACTCATGGTACTCCTACCTGGGTCTGGGTGACGTGACGGTCACACACACAGTCACGCAGCTAGTAACGGCTCGCATGGCCTCGCCAGCTGCTGTGGTCACGTTCTCCGTGCGAGGTTGTCACCCCACCAAACTGCCCTTTGACCTCCCACTGTGTCCAACCGTTAATGCAACGTCAACATCCGCCAATGCTACCATGACCAAGGAAGTCCACTTTTTGCCAGAAAAACCTTGAATGAACTTTATGTGGGATTTATTCTATTTGTAGAAACAATAATTTATTTGATGTAAATAAGTGTCACTATTTGCTGAAGGCTAATCAATACAAACCAATATAATCTAGTGGTCCTTTACTAAGGATCAGAACTAGATGTTCCATACTGATGTAAAAGTTTTTAACAATGAAATGAACGTAATTGAATTGGACCATTGACAGAACACGCTCATGTAAATTACTTATTTATTTTCAATATATAAACGTTAAAACCAGACTAAACTAAACTAATTTGATAACTTATTATAAAAAATTGAAGTAAATATAATTTTAGAGTGTAGCCAATGGTGCGGTCGTAAATTTTCCAGAGTGGGAACACTCACAATATACTACTAGTAGTGACAGACATACCAGCTGTTTAGTAAACTACTTCAACATTCAATTACTTTTCTTTTTTACTGTCCCAACTTTACATCCTAGGACACTAAGTTCTACCCTGAACTGTTTTACATAACTTCAGGCTAGTACTAGAAGGATTAGTCTATGGTGCTATCGGCACTGCTCACAATATTTTAAACGAACATGAAGAAGTCTTAGCACATTAAAAAATGCAGCTTTTATATTGTTTAAAAGGATATTGTTTTAAAAAGTCCATTATAGTAAAAAATAATTTTATTTATTTTGTAAATACCGGTATTATAAATAATTTTTCTTGTAACATTAACTGGTGTTTTAAATATTACAGTAAAATAATTCTAAAATACAAAGATGACTTACATTTACATTATAAATTATTATTAAATATAAATGCATTCTTTATCTTAAAATTAGGTAGCTATCAATTAATTCTATGTTGTTATGTACAAATAAAGCTATTAACAATATTTGATGGTTTCACTTATCCATGTAAAATGAGTATACGAATATGATAAATTATTTCTATCACAAGTAACTACAGTAGCACCAAATGTTTAAACATAACTGGCAATTGAAAAATACTATTTATGGTTGATTGATTATAAATATAAAATAAATACAGTTTTAGGTCATTTAACAAATAAGGAACAGTACTTTGTTAATAAATGCTTAGTTACAACGAGTATTGAATACCCTGCCTATATGTATTAAATATAAATTGGGAAATAATCAAAATCTCAAATAAGAAACCTAAACGTAGTAGACTAACAAACTGATACTAATTATGAATTTGAATTGCTCAAAAGTATAATGGCTTCTTACAAATACTTTACGTTGGTCTTTGGTCTGGATAAAAAACGTACTTTGATCATTTTGGAGGTTCAGGCACATTGCTTTTTTGATCTTCTTTCATGTCGACATTTTCCCCATTTTCAGGTGCTTCAAATGGTTTTACTATAACCTGTGAACAAAAAAGAAAGTGCTAATATGATGGACTAACTGACAAATTAGCGTTTAAGTTAACTTTGAACAATTGTTGTCTTCATGGTAAAAACACACCACAACCAAGGGCGCCACCATATAATTGTACAGGGGGCAAATTTTGTATGGGACAGTAAAATGGGCAAGCATCAATTCCTTCTGACTTCTCTTTTCATACCTTTAGGTAAGCAAACAAACCGGTGGTAGCAAAAATTGCCTTCAGTTACAGTCAAACAACCCTAGAAAGACACTTGTGCTTGGTACAGGGTGATAGATAAATACCCCCCCGCAGCAAACCTGCAGACTAAGCGAATTTCCATTTGCCTGATTGAATTTACACTAAAATGTTTCCTTAAAAATATCACATTTATTTCCTATTTAAATAGCATTAGTTTAACGAGTAGCCTACTTAGGTTTGCTGCAACATGGAGGGTAAAAAGGTGTTTTTTTGTATGTTAATAGTTTAGTATGAAATGAATGAATTTTCCAAATTTGATTAAAATATGCTCATGAACAAGCAAACTACAACAGTTTACAATTTTCTCTATAAGAATAACATGGAAATTTTAAATTTACAATTTTTTATTTTTATTTTCTCCGTAGCCATTAGTCGCATAATAGCGCTTCAACATACTAAATTATTGGTTTATATAAGCTCTACAAAATGGTTTGAAAAGAAGTTGCTAAATTTTATGGTTTTAAGGTTAAAAATTGGGAAAACCAATTTTTACCCCATAAAATCTTCCATAAGCCCCTTTTCCAATGGTCCGATCATGCCGGTTCGCTAACTTGTTTGAAGAAACGTAGGTTTACACGTTTGTACCAAATTTAATCAAAATCGGATGGTTTTTGTTCACTTACCACGGACGCCAGTTGCAACTTGTCCATCAGGTCTGATAGTTTCTTGGCCTTACGCAGCTCATTCTGCTCAATAATGGTACACAAGTGCCCCGTCAACAGTTCCTTGCGCTCTCTCTTGGTGAACAGAGCCAACTTGGCGTCCAAATACTCCCTCTCGGCTCTGTCAAACCTCTTCCTGAAACACTTGGACTTTCAGTATACAATGATATATTGTCAGGCTGTGTTATCAGAAGTAACTATTTCAAATTTCTAATAATTTCAAGTAATAGTTTAAAATCATAAACTGTTTATGATTTTAAACTATTATTCAATTTAAACGGTTGGACGGCCAAAATATAAGGGAGTAAAAGTAAACAAGTAATTGTGCCCCTCAGGGTGCCTGTAGCATTAGTGGCACATTTCTGTAGCAGCTGAGATTAACTAGACCACTGTTTTTTGACGATATCATAGATAAAACATACTCCCTTAGAAGATTTTTCATTGTTATGGAATATCTGAAGATAATTTTATTGTTAGTTCTGAACGGTGTACTGTAGAGGTAGTTTTTTTGTTTACGATTTGTTTCATGTTATTTCAGTAATTTAAAACCTCGTTTAACCAAATAATACGATCTGATCATAGACAATAACTTGCCTCCAAGTTATATACCCAAACAGTAAAGCACAAATCAAGAAATTAACCCTAAAATAATATAAACAAAATTTTGACAACACTAGCGCCCAGTGTCACCGTACATGAACTAGACACGAAAAACGAGCTTCAAAATTTACGATGGGATGAGAATTCTACTTGTGTTGCTTAGTCTATGAAGATATTTAATAAATTTACATCACAAAAGACTCTTGTTTGGTTGTTGTTAGATTGGTGTCTACACCAGTGAAATTTCCACGGAAGGATCAACAAACACTTTTAAAGAAACGCAGTCCAAACCCATTAAAATTCTAGATTCGAGATTCCACACATGATTTCTTAAAATTGTTTGATCCAAGATCTGATATTTCTGGATTTTACTATCAGTAATCTACTCATATTCCTCCACTTCACAAAAACAAACAAAAACAAAACAGAAATGCATTACTGCTGTGCTAGCTGAAATGTTACCACAACTGACACTTTTTCCACTACTTTTGTTTTAACTCTTATTTTCCCCGAAGATCTACCAAGTTGCAGTAGATTAACCAATATAACCACTTACTGAGCTTCCATGAAGTCCAGACTGGCGACTTCAATCTGGTTCCGTAATATTGAGACATCGTTGCTCAACTGAACGTCCAACTTCTTCAGCTCTTCCTCAATCTCTCCCAGCCGACGGGCTTCTTCGTGGGTTTTCTTCGTTCTTGATGTAGGGAAATCAAAAAGTTAATTATTAATTAATACTGACTAGGCAACCAGTTAAAAGTTAGCTATATTACAAATAATCCCGTAGTAGTGAAATTATTGAGAGTAGTGGAGTAAAAAAATGTATTGTTGAGTTTGGTAAAAATTTTTGCTTGATTCCCAATCCATCTGATTTTGGTAAATTTATACATTAACCTATTTTAACTCCATAATCAATAGAAAAGTTAATCAATTTCTGAGACATGATATAAATCCTGAAATAGTTTCAGGATCTATACAAGGCCAAAATTGTAATAACCTCCAAAATATTACAATTTTAACTAGGACTACCTGCTATTTCTTAATTTTTTAAAACCAGAAAAGATTTTTTATTGGTAAAGTTAGCATTACTCAAAGCATTTAACTAAAAATAATTATTTAAAACTACTTTTGAAGCATATATTCATTGACAACAACTAATCACAGTCATTTTATGTTTACAAACTTTTACATTTCACTGAGATTCTTAATCACAACAATGAATATACAATGTGCAAACCTGTAACTAACTATCCGTATCATTGGTACCTGTAGTGTTAGCTATGAGAGACTAGAAGCATGTTCAGTATCAAGTCAAACAGCATTATCTTTGGTGAAATACAACAGTGGGTTGACCCTATCTCATAAACACTTCCTCTCCCACGTGTTATCAGAGAGTCAATGTTTTGCCTACCCAACATTATTGACCTATAGGCTACAATAATGGTGGGTGAATATTTTTAAAGAGTTTTGGAAAATATACAAAATTGTTAACTCATTTTCAATTGATCTGTACCTTAAACTTGTATATTTAAATAAATTTGCCCAAATTCCTCCCCCCCCCCCCCAACCCGAACCAGGGTGCCACCAGAAGATTTTACAGTTAGGGGGCTTACTGAGAAGTGCAAGAAAGAAGGGGGGCCTTTAGCACTCATATTAGGAGATATAGCTGTAGTAGTATATTACAGAAAATGGCCTATATTTTATCTTCCCTACCCCTCTCTTAGAGCTCATTTTCTTAAAAAAAAAAGGTTATTACTTCGCTGTACGGTGGAGGAGTAATTTATAAAACAAAACAGTTACTAGAGACTATGGAGGAAAATTTAAAAAGCACACTAGATTATTAGCTGTAAATGGTCTTCAAAAACATTATAATCCAAATGGTTGAATAAAAAATAAATGTACACTGCACCTCAATTTTTTTTTACGATTCAGAAACCTGAAACCTGAACAATAACTATGGAATCTGAAAATAAAACTTATTTTACCTGAGAATATAGGCCTAGTGTTTAAAAATATGGACCAATTCGAGATACTGAAGGTTGTATAATATGAAAGTAGAGAGAGTTTTAAGAGAGGTCGAGAAACACAGAGATTATTACCACTCACCAAGAGTAGAAAACTGAGATGGGCTAGCCATGTGAAAGATAGAAGTTTTAAGAAACTCATCTAAAGTAATACAGGATTGCCAGACCAGTGACGACAACAGAATCAGGAGAATACTAAAAGTTGGAGAGGCCAGATAGGACTTCAGTGGCCATGTAGGTAAGGTAAGAAGCTGTTTCATTCAACATCAACCTAGCTAAAGAAACATCTCATTTAAGGTACAGTATTAACAAAAGCTACACGAGGTATAACTTAAAATTATCGCATCATTAATTTTTCGGACATTTTTTTATTGTAATACACCCAGTAGGACCCCCATCTTGATTTGTGTCAATAATAATTAATAGTAAATAATAGTAATGTTATTGAACCATACATCACCAATGTGTTATTGTTTACCTGTCTTCCAATGCTTTCCTCAAACACTCTTTCCTTCGCCTGTTTTGTTCCTGTATCATCTTCTGCCTTTTCTCAAAGTCCTCCAAGTCAGCTTCACGAGGAGAGCTAAGGAGTTCAGGCAGTTTTGAAGGCAATGATGGTACTTCTCCTATACTTGACGTTCGTAAACTGTTTTCTTTGCTCTGCGACTTTACTTCACTTTCAGGCAATTTTTCTCTTTGTGCTGATTTTTCTCCACCCTGCATCTCTGGCTCCTCTATCTCATCTTCTTCTGGAATCTAAGGATAAGAAAATGTCAAAAAACTGTAAACATATATGTAAGAATGGAAAAAAATGCTTATAAAACAGCATTATAAATGTCAATGGTTAATGAAAGATAAATTTATTTTATTTCAAACGAAAAGTAGTTATAGATTAAATACAGTTCTCCAGAAATGGGAAGATGAACATCAAAAGTTCTGAAGAATCAAAATAATTCTGTGTTTATCAAATAAAAACTGAGTGGTCCAATATAAGATGAAGAAGGCTAAGTTTAGTAGGTTAGGAAAAAACAGAGAATTGAGAGATAAATAGAAGGTTACCACCCGTCAACCCAGATGTTATAGTTCCGATAAAAGCAGAAAATTAGGACAATAGATAAAGCGGGATTTAATAGCGTAAAATAATAAAAGTGTGGTATCGACAGATATGTTTTAGAAGTTAGCCAATCGCTCAAGAGCAAAGAACTGGAAGATATTGAAACACATGAAGTAGAGAAGAACAACGTATAATTAGAAGAATAATTCTGGATAATAGAGACAAATGGAGTGGCATTATTGGCAAGGTCAAACTTCTGCTTTGGTTTCAGTGGCCAAAGAGGTAAGATAACGTTCTCAAATAAAATGTTTTTTTACCTGAGCAATATAAAGTCTGGCACCGCTGGGTAAATCCACTTTGGCATCAGAAGTCACTGTGAGGTTGTTGGATGATTTCAGCATTCTTTCTCTAGTGTTATTCTTCTTCCCAAATGTATTCTGTTTGAAGATCATCTTCTTAACAGGACTGTTGCTCCCTTTGTCTGTTGAATTTAAAGAATGTAAAATATAATTTTAAAACCATAGCTTACACTTACAAGATAGGTAGGGATAGAAGACGGTCATCAGGCAAACACCATTGATCCTTAAATTTGCCAGTAATATTACATGTTTGAGCATTACATAATCAATTTTATTACTGTAGTAGCAAATTTGCTAAAACATTGTAGCGTTTTAAGTTGTGACATGGCAAAATGCTAAAATAAATGCTACCGCAGCTTAAACCCTGCTTGAGAATAAATATAAGTTGGTTTTAACACAAGAGGCTGAAATCAACTTCATGTAAACCCCACACGCGTCTCAGAAGATCTCGAGACTCGTACCCCGGAAGCACTATCAGTTTTTTCAACAGACTCCCAGCTAAATTTCTACAAAGAAAGACCCTTTGAATAGCAGAAAGTTCAGAACCACCATAAGATAAGATAAGTTCAGAATCACCACAAAATAACATACTTTGTAAAACTCTTTGCATGTCCATAACAGTCTGCGGATGGGTTCAGTGAATTGGTTCACAGCCAAGATGAATTGGTGAGGTTCACTAACCACCATGAGTGATTTAAGTATATTTTTGTTAAGTAAATGGTAAATGGATTGAGAGAAAACAAGTAGGCCTTTAAGTAAAACCGTAGGTCTAATGCCTATTGCCTACAATACAACTTCAACTAATCAGCTGTTTAGACCAATTAATTTAATTGTTAATGGTGCAATGAGGGGTGCTATTAGTGGTTGGTACGAGTTGTTGCAATGCATCATTGTCAATAGCAATGAGAGGTTACAAACGAAAACATAACCTCTCTTAGAAGATAACTTCACTTATGAGTAGTGATTGTTAGTAGGCCTAATTAAAAAACTGTAGTTGGTAAAGTAGTAGGCCTATACACAACTCACATAAATAGTCTTAACAACACACGTAAAAGTTTTTAAGGAACTCGCCGAGGCTCATAGGCCTAACTTACCTAAAATTTCTACTCGTGTTGTTAACACTAGGGTATCTTTAAGCCATTGTTGCGTAAACTACAATAATATTGATGCAAGTAAGCTTAGAACTTACTTATTATTGATCACTTATTATTGATTGACTTATTATTGATTGAACTTAAGTATTATTGATCAAGACATTGATACATTAACTTAAGTTTGGTTATTTTAGGCAAAGTAAGGTTATTAAATCCTTTGATAGCCTACTTCGATGTTCGATATTTGGCTACTATTGGAGTTGATATCAAGGTTTTTCCATCATTTTAGTAAATTACCTGACCTAAAAAAAGTTTAAGGGTTAGGGCTTACCTGATTTAGGCCCAACATTTTTTTTATTACTAATTTTTGTTATCTCTTCTGGAGTAAACCCTTCCCAAGTTTCTTCCATGTTTATTTTTATATTTAACCTAATCACATTTTTAATCTTCAACTCTGAATTATTTTCACCTAATGTAGGCCTAGCCTATAACTTATACCTTGCTATAAAATAAAAAATAAACGAATACTAATGTTCTATGTAATAAACGAAGTTACAATTTTCATGTCTGTGAAACTGCCAATAAACCAACATTAAGCTATGACGTCACCGTCAGATCAGTAGATCAAGAAGGCCGTGGCATCAAAACTTCCTAATCTCAATTTCATGTATCAAAACGTCCTAACCTCAAACACATGTTTCACGTGTCAAAACTTCCTAACCTCAAAAACATTTTATGTTTAAATCATACGTTTTGAGCAGTTTTAAAGTGTTTGTTTTACTAATGTACCATTTATATGTAACTGAGGTGTCTAAATAAAGTATATTAACCACAAATAACACTTGTTTCTATACCATAATTGTATCACGCAATGTACTCCCACGTGCGAAGATAGTATAAAAACCTGAGCTAGTAAAAACAAAAATCTTCAAAAACGGTTTATAAGATTTTGATAATTTTTATGTAGTATAATTATAAGTACTTAAGCAACCTGAGAAATAAATTGCATTCCCATACCATGCTTATGATGGTTTCAATAAGTGGTAGAAGTTGTGCCTGTTCATTTCAAGGCAAATGATTTGCCGATTTAGTTAAAAATGTATATCTCAAAAATCGTTTAAACAATTTTAATCATTTTTATGTAGTATGATCATCATGTTTTAAGCTACCTGAGAAATAAATTGCATTCCCATACCATTGTTATGATGGTTTCTATAAGAGGTAGAAGTTGGGCCTGTTCATTTCTAGGCTACTGACTTGCCGATTTAGTTAAAAATATATATCTCAAAAATCGTTTAAACGATTTTAATCATTTTTATGTAGTATGATCATAATGTCTTAAGCTACCTGTAAAATAAATTGCATTCCCATACCATTCTTATGACGGTTTCTATAAGAGGTAGAAGTTGGGCCTGTTCATTCCTAGGTTACTGATTGGCCGATATAGTTAAAAATTTATATCTCGAGAACCTTTTACAAGATTTTAATAATTTTTATGTAGTAGGATCATAATGTCTTACTCTAACTGAGAAATAAATTGCATTTCCATACCATGGTTATGATGGAATCTATAAGAGGTAGAAGTTGGGCCTGTTCATTTCTAGGCTACTGACTTGCCGATTCAGTTAAAATTGTATATCTCAAAAATCGTTTAAACGATTTTAATCATTTTTATGTAGTATGATCATAATGTCTTAAGCTACCTGAGAAATAAATTGCATTCCCATACCATTCTTATGACGGTTTCTATAAGAGGTAGAACATGGGCCTGTTCATTCCTAGGTTACTAATTGGCCGATATAGTTAAAAATTTATATCTCGAAAACCTTTTACAAGATTTTAATAATTTTTATGTAGTAGGATCATAATGTCTTACTCTAACTGAGAAATAAATTGCATTTCCATACCATGGTTATGATGGAATCTATATGTGGTAGAAGTTGTGCCTGTTCATTTCAAGGCAACTGATCTGCCGATTTAGTTAAGAAAGTATATCTCAAAAATCGTTTAAACAATTTTAATGATTTTTATGTAGTATGATCATCATGTTTTAAGCTACCTGAGAAATAATTTGCATTCCCATACCATTGTTATGATGGTTTCTATAAGAGGTAGAAGTTGGGCCTGTTCATTTCTAGGCTACTGACTTGCCGATTCAGTTAAAATTGTATATCTCAAAAATCGTTTAAACGATTTTAATCATTTTTATGTAGTATGATCATAATGTCTTAAGCTACCTGTAAAATAAATTGCATTCCCATACCATTCTTATGACGGTTTCTATAAGAGGTAGAAGTTGGGCCTGTTCATTCCTAGGTTACTGATTGGCCGATATAGTTAAAAATTTATATCTCGAAAACCTTTTACAAGATTTTAATAATTTTTATGTAGTAGGATCATAATGTCTTACTCTAACTAAGAAATAAATTGCATTTCCATACCATGGTTATGATGGAATCTATAAGAGGTAGAAGTTGGGCCTGTTCATTTCTAGGCTACTGACTTGCCGATTCAGTTAAAATTGTATATCTCAAAAATCGTTTAAACGATTTTAATCATTTTTATGTAGTATGATCATAATGTCTTAAGCTACCTGTAAAATAAATTGCATTCCCATACCATTCTTATGACGGTTTCTATAACAGGTAGAACATGGGCCTGTTCATTCCTAGGTTACTGATTGGCCGATATAGTTAAAAATTTATATCTCGAAAACCTTTTACAAGATTTTTATGATTTTTATGTAGTAGGATCATAATGTCTTACTCTAACTGAGAAATAAATTGCATGTCCATACCATGGTTATGATGGAATCTATAAGAGGTAGAAGTTGGGCCTGTTCATTTCTAGGCTACTGACTTGCCGATTCAGTTAAAATTGTATATCTCAAAAATCGTTTAAACGATTTTAATCATTTTTATGTAGTATGATCATAATGTCTTAAGCTACCTGTAAAATAAATTGCATTCCCATACCATTCTTATGACGGTTTCTATAAGAGGTAGAAGTTGGGCCTGTTCATTCCTAGGTTACTGATTGGCCGATATAGTTAAAAATTTATATCTCGAAAACCTTTTACAAGATTGTAATAATTTTTATGTAGTAGGATCATAATGTCTTACTCTAACTGAGAAATAAATTGCATTTCCATACCATGGTTATGATGGAATCTATAAGAGGTAGAAGTTGGGCCTGTTCATTTCTAGGCTACAGACTTGCCGATTCAGTTAAAATTGTATATCTCAAAAATCGTTTAAACGATTTTAATCATTTTTATGTAGTATGATCATAATGTCTTAAGCTACCTGAGAAATAAATTGCATTCCCATACCATTCTTATGACGGTTTCTATAAGAGGTAGAAGTTGGGCCTGTTCATTCCTAGGTTACTGATTGGCCGATATAGTTAAAAATTTATATCTCGAAAACCTTTTACAAGATTTTTATGATTTTTATGTAGTAGGATCATAATGTATTACTCTAACTGAGAAATAAATTGCATTTCCATACCATGGTTATGATGGAATCTATATGTGGTAGAAGTTGTGCCTGTTCATTTCAAGGCAAATGATTTGCCGATTTAGTTAAAAATGTATATCTCAAAAATCGTTTAAACAATTTTAATCATTTTTATGTAGTATGATCATCATGTTTTAAGCTACCTGAGAAATAAATTGCATTCCCATACCATTGTTATGATGGTTTCTATAAGAGGTAGAAGTTGGGCCTGTTCATTTCTAGGCTACTGACTTGCCGATTTAGTTAAAAATTTATATCTCGAGAACCTTTTACAAGATTTTAATAATTTTTATGTAGTAGGATCATAATGTCTTAAGCTACCTGTGAAATAAATTGCATTACCATACCATGGTTATGATGGGTTCTACAACAGGTAGAAGTTAGGCCTGTTCATTTCTAGGCTACTGACTTGCCGATTTAGTTAAAAATGTATATCTCAAAAATCGTTTAAACAATTTTAATGATTTTTATGTAGTATGATCATCATGTTTTAAGCTACCTGAGAAATAATTTGCATTCCCATACCATTGTTATGATGGTTTCTATAAGAGGTAGAAGTTGGGCCTGTTCATTTCTAGGCTACTGACTTGCCGATTCAGTTAAAATTGTATATCTCAAAAATCGTTTAAACGATTTTAATCATTTTTATGTAGTATGATCATAATGTCTTAAGCTACCTGAGAAATAAATTGCATTCCCATACCATTCTTATGACGGTTTCTATAAGAGGTAGAAGTTGGGCCTGTTCATTCCTAGGTTACTGATTGGCCGATATAGTTAAAAATTTATATCTCGAAAACCTTTTACAAGATTTTTATGATTTTTATGTAGTAGGATCATAATGTCTTGCTCTAACTGAGAAATAAATTGCATTACCATACCATGGTTATGATGGGTTCTACAACAGGTAGAAGTTGGGCTAGTTCATTTCTAGGCTATACTGATTTGACGAATTAGTTAAAGATTTATATCTCAAAAACCGTTTACAACATTTTGATGAATCTTATGTGGTATGATCATAATGTCATAAACTACCTGTGAAATAAATTGCATTACCATACCATGGTTATGATGGGTTCTACAACAGGTAGAAGTTGGGCCTGTTCATTGCTAGGCTACTGACTTGCCGATTTAGTTAAAAATGTATATCTCAAAAATCGTTTAAACGATTTTAATCATTTTTATGTAGTATGATCATAATGTCTTAAGCTACCTGAGAAATAAATTGCATTCCCATACCATTCTTATGACGGTTTCTATAAGAGGTAGAAGTTGGGCCTGTTCATTCCTAGGTTACTGATTGGCCGATATAGTTAAAAATTTATATCTCGAAAACCTTTTACAAGATTTTTATGATCTTTATGTAGTAGGATCATAATGTCTTACTCTAACTGAGAAATAAATTGCATTTCCATACCATGGTTATGATGGAATCTATATGTGGTAGAAGTTGTGCCTGTTCATTTCAAGGCAAATGATTTGCCGATTTAGTTAAAAATGTATATCTCAAAAATCGTTTAAACAATTTTAATCATTTTTATGTAGTATGATCATCATGTTTTAAGCTACCTGAGAAATAAATTGCATTCCCATACCATTGTTATGATGGTTTCTATAAGAGGTAGAAGTTGGGCCTGTTCATTTCTAGGCTACTGACTTGCCGATTTAGTTAAAAATATATATCTCAAAAATCGTTTAAACGATTTTAATCATTTTTATGTAGTATGATCATAATGTCTTAAGCTACCTGTAAAATAAATTGCATTCCCATACCATTCTTATGACGGTTTCTATAAGAGGTAGAAGTTGGGCCTGTTCATTCCTAGGTTACTGATTGGCCGATATAGTTAAAAATTTATATCTCGAGAACCTTTTACAAGATTTTAATAATTTTTATGTAGTAGGATCATAATGTCTTACTCTAACTGAGAAATAAATTGCATTTCCATACCATGGTTATGATGGAATCTATAAGAGGTAGAAGTTGGGCCTGTTCATTTCTAGGCTACTGACTTGCCGATTCAGTTAAAATTGTATATCTCAAAAATCGTTTAAACGATTTTAATCATTTTTATGTAGTATGATCATAATGTCTTAAGCTACCTGAGAAATAAATTTCATTCCCATACCATTCTTATGACGGTTTCTATAAGAGGTAGAACATGGGCCTGTTCATTCCTAGGTTACTAATTGGCCGATATAGTTAAAAATTTATATCTCGAAAACCTTTTACAAGATTTTAATAATTTTTATGTAGTAGGATCATAATGTCTTAAGCTACCTGTGAAATAAATTGCATTACCATACCATGGTTATGATGGGTTCTACAACAGGTAGAAGTTAGGCCTGTTCATTTCTAGGCTACTGACTTGCCGATTTAGTTAAAAATGTATATTTTAAAAATCGTTTAAACGATTTTAATCATTTTTATGTAGTATGATCATAATGTCTTAAGCTACCTGTGAAATAAATTGCATTACCATACCATGGTTATGATGGGTTCTACAACAGGTAGAAGTTAGGCCTGTTCATTTCTAGGCTACTGATTTGACGAATCAGTTAAAAATTTATATCTCAAAAACCGTTTACACGATTTTAATGAATCTTATGTGGTATGATCATAATGTCATAACCTACCTGTAAAATAAATTGCATTCCCATAGGCTTTGATGGTTTCTATTAGATGTAGATTACTGAAACTAACTTAACTGTACCTCCTGTACCGGCTCCATTGTAGGCTACTGCGCTTGAATGTCTGTTCTGTTTATTGAGTACATCGTACACAAACCTGCACCTGGTGGGAGTAGAAGTTCGACCTGCTCCCTATCAATTGACCTACCAGTTAAGACCTTGCCTACCAATTGAAGAGAACCTCACCCTCACCTAGCATGTTCAAGACAATACTTTCATCCGAAAGGCTACTCCTGCATACATTAAGATGGATACAGTATAAGTTTCATATAAAAATAAAATTAATATTTCAAAAAGTATGATAATAAGTACTCAAGATAAATGATAAATAAATGGCATTCCCATACGATGGTTATGATGGTGTCTTTAACAGGCAGACATTCGGGCTGTTAACGATTTAACAATTCAGTTAACAAATCGTTAATTAAAATGAGTGGAGTAAGCATACCATCCATAACAAAGGCAGAGTCTAATATATATATTTTTATAAATTTATGTTAGTAAAGTGGTGCATAAGCATAGTGTGATAAATGTTTGAATTTTCGTTTTGGCTTGTAATAAAGTGTTAAGTTTGCTTTTCATTTTTTTAGATTGTTGCCTCCTCTTCTCCTATAGATTCTCCTTATCTCACCATATAGTTTTATCATTGGGTCATTTTACTTTAAATATTTAAGCTTAAAATACAAATTAGATGCTAAAATATACACTACAAACAAAAGGAACATAAATTAGATGTAACAAAACAAAATACAAACAAAAGGAGCATAAATTTGTTTTAATAAATCAAACTAACTTAGTAAGGATACAAAATAAACATTAACTTTTGAAACAAATCAAATAAACTTTTGAAATATAATGATATAAATAAAATATAAGAGGCATAAATAATAAATATTTTTTTTTATTAAAATATAATAACTAGGTATGGCCGATTGTCGATTGTGCAATCGATAGTATCGATTGTTTTTTACAATCGATTATAATCCGGTGGCACGACGCCATGGTTTAGCGGGGGCACGAATACTAGAAAAGACCCGGTATGGATCATAAACATAAACAAATTACGTTTATGGCCCGAAAGTAAACAAAACCATTGTTAATTAATGCTATTATTATAGGGGTTTTGTTTACTTTTGGGCAAAAAACTTCATTTGTTTATGTTTATGATCCATACCGGTATTTTAGTGTTGGTGTTCCTGTTGGGAAGGTCTCATTCTCTAACCTTACAATGTAACATAGTTGTTCTTTATGTTGTTCTTAACTATCTACCCAGTACCCCAGTACCTAACCTACACTGTGGTCTTATTTTTGCCTTAGCGCTAGATATTAATTAGTAAATATGTAAAGTATTATTTTTAGGAATTAATTGTGAGAGAATTATTAGTGTTAGTTAATTTATTAGCTAGACATAATGAGTAAGAAGACTAAAAAAGTCTAAAAAGTCTAAAAGTCTAAAAAAAACTATCGACAATCAGCCATCCCTAATAATAATAACCAGGGCCGCCGAGAGGGTGAGCAAAAAATGTAGTTTTGTTTGAAAAAAAAATCCAAAGAACAAAAATAACACTATGCAACTATTATTGGATTGTTTTCAATTGTATTATTAAATTATTGGGTGGTTTTGTAATATTAAAATAGTTTTGTGTTAATATGTAGTAATATTTATTAATTAGAAAATAGATTTTAGTCTCAGTTCTGAGCTGCACTTTACTTCACGTCCTACACTCATATTTTAATTAAAATATCGATCAATATATCGATTATTATTGATCGATATATCGATTATTTCATTCGATATATCGATTATTTCATTCGATATATCGATTATTTCATTCGATATATCAAGTTTGGTTGGTTAGGTTATAAAACCTAACCTAACGAAATAATCGATGTATTGAATTATCTACATATCGATATTTATCATTCGATATTTTCATTTGAATGAATGTACGACGTGAAGTAAAGTGCAGCTAAGTTCTGTTATAGGCTTAAAAACCTATTGTTAATTACAATGTGGCTGAGGATTTCTCTCGGCGGCCCTGTTGAGAAAACATAAACATGTTAGAACTAAACGTAACTTAACTTAACAAACTAATTAGGCAGTGGTATTTCTGCTGGTGGGGGGGGGTGGTCGGGGGTAGCCTGGATCTCCTCCTCCTCCTCTTCCATTGTAACCTTCTCCTCCTCCTCTTCCATTGTAATCTTCTCCTTCATAGTACTGGCCCTCTTCATATCCTCCATCATAATGCCCACCTCCACCCCCTCTTCCGCGTCCACCGCGTCCACCTCTCCCCCCTCTACCACGTCCACCTCTGCCCCCACGTCCACCGCCCCCACGTCCACCGCCCCCACGTCCACCGCCCCCACGTCCACCTCCCCCACGTCCTCCTATTAGTAGGCGTAATAGCCTGATGACCACTCGGGAGTCTTTGTACTGGTCTG
Organism: Macrosteles quadrilineatus; assembly: GCF_028750875.1. Taxonomy (NCBI): domain Eukaryota; kingdom Metazoa; phylum Arthropoda; class Insecta; order Hemiptera; family Cicadellidae; genus Macrosteles; species Macrosteles quadrilineatus. Next base: position 27,075,397 of record NW_026542598.1, read on the forward strand.
CAAAGAAAAAACAAAGTTTATACCATTTGCATTTGTTTCAATAGGCTACCATAATTCACCAAATAAAGGTGTGACGGCTCAAGCGCCGCCAGCCCCCAATTTTGGCCACTGGCATTAACTTCACTTTTTTGTTTTAATCAGGAATATTACAGGATACTCAAATAACTTTATTAGCAACATGTATCAATGTATTAGGAAATACAGGTTTCCTATGGATTAATTCAAAATTGTAACAGTAGCAGTATAGTGTAGTATAAAGTGTAATCCTTAAAAGTGTAATTGGCATCTAAATTTGTTTTGTGTAATAAACCATCGTTTTTATGTAATCGTTTTGAACTCGTTATTTAATACAACACTTCCCACTGGGTGCCTTGATGAACAACGAGAGCTCGAGCTACAAAGGGATAAAACTTAGTTAGTTACGGTATGCTTTAAGTGCAATGGCAAATATCCATTAAAGATTTAACTTAAACCATTGACTATTTGATACTAACGTAGACGTCTGACCTATATAGAACAGCTGTAGCCAATTTTTTGTTAAAAAAATTTAACATAGTTGTGTGAGCCAGTCACAGAATGCGCTAGTGACTTAAACTTTCCAGGGTTATTTAGACAAACAATGAGCATGTTTGTACACAAAATAATTACAATTTGATAATGTCTATACAAATTAAAACTAATCTAAAATTTTTAACATTGGCCTTATGGGTTGCTATGATGGTTACCAATTAACAAAACATTGTTAATGTAAATACAGAAAGACTATTGACATTTGGTTATGACAAACCATCTACAGTGAGCTAGCAAATTATTTCTTTGGGTTCCTTCATTCATCCAAGCATTTGACAAAACAAATTGCCGTGGAGACTAATCACTCCATTAGCCTATTTGTGATACAAGATCTAGAGGTCTCGTATCGTAATAAAGTAAAAGTTTATTACTTCAGTGCGTTACGAGATCTATTTAGAACATAACAAATATAATGTTGATCTGTGTGTTTTGTCAAAAATCGGGTTGAACAGAGCGGCAAATCCTCATTTGAAGGGTTTGGCGGGTGCTAGCAACCTGCGGCTGTCATAGCCATACTGCATTCGCATACCTAATTACTGTAAGTTGACTGAATGATTCCAAGCAGGTTGTTTCTTTTAATTTTCCTTACTGTTGGATACTATTAATGTAAAGACTGTTGGATACTACTACTATGTTACTAATGTGACGTATTAGGATAGTATTATTACTGTAAACCTACATTTATTCAAAGGATTTTGCAAACCAGCATGATCGGACCATGGGAACGGGGGTTTATGGGGTAAAAAATGGGGTTTCTCATTTTTTAGATGCTAACGGCAGGACTGATACTTGAAGACGCCATCGGCCACAGGCCTATTGCTTTATTGCTTTGTCTTTGTTCATTAGTGAGTGATTCATTCTCATTCCATCTCATTGAGAATATCGATATTGTGGTGCTGACATTTTATTTCAAGTTCGCAGATTTGACAAATCAAACTTGTTTCAAGATTGAATCAAGTAGCTGAAGTATTTTTTGCTATTTGGGATACCTAGTTAATATGGGGTATTATATCATAAAATACATATAAACATACCATAGAGTCCTGCAGCCAGGCCTGCATCGCACCACGTTACAGCTGAAAGGATTTCACGGACACCATGGCAAACAGAGCGATGCTCGTTTATGAGCATCGCTTCGGCGGTATTAAGTGCTCTGTTCATTCTGTAATGAAAAATTATGAAACAATTTCAGGACTTGAGTATATATTCTATATTTTGTAATTGATTAATGAAATGTACAAAATGAAAAAAAACAATTAATACATTTAAAAAATATGTAAACACTCTACAAATGTTAGATATTGAGAACATGTTGGCCAATTGTCTGCATGGTCCAGCGATTGTAGCACATAGCGGTGAGAAGACATTGGAAAAGCGAGTTGAGCATAATCCTTAACCTCTGTTACAATCACCATGTCAGTTGTCACTTTACAAATTACACTTACAACCCAGGGCTACAGATATACAAGGGCTGGCTCACTTCTCCTATATTAGCGGCTGCCGCATGATCCTACTTGCCTGATCCTACTTGCCTGATCCTACTTCCCCTCCCCGCCCCTCCTAAAGTAGCACTGGTATATCGGTGCGTGGCGCGACGGTAGCCTAGCACGGCAGTGCATAGCATATGTCGCCCGGCATCTACACACATATTAATAATTTTCGGGTTTCGTTAACCCTCCAACTTGCAATGGGTGAACTTTGTAGTGGCAAGGCATTTTTGGCAAAAAAAAATGTATAATTTCGAAAATTTTCAAAAAAAAATAAGTTTGCGCTCAATGAAATTGTATAAATTATAGGCCTATAAATATTTGAAAATAGCCACTTTGTTCTAAATTTTATGAGGATTACAAATCTATAATAATATAAGGAAGTAGATTTGCAAATAAAAAAGTTATGGGCAAAAAACAGATTTCAGTACAATGATAAACAATGATAAACGTAATAAAACACATCAGTCATCGGTCCGAGGGTAACCTAGCTGTTTACAAATACACGCACGTCAGCTCAGTCAGCTGTCTGCTACAATATTTTCGGAACTAAAATGAATAGTGCTTAGAGACAGACCTCTGCAGAAAGCTTAGAATATTACGGACAGAACGATACCTAACTCAATCCAGTACAGTCCGATTCAGTTAGTCATAGAGCCTTCGCCGTAAACAGTGTTCGCGAGTCGCTGCAGCGACGCACGACACTATACAAAGTGCGTTACGCGTCGCTGCAGCGACGCATGACACTCGGAGGGTTAATTAAATCCGTTATGTAAGTAAAACATTTTTTCCTACAGTCACCCGACAAAGTTGGATTCCTTGTACTGTTTATAGTAAAGAAAGCTGTTAATTGCTGCATATTTATTCCTTGCCGTACGGTTTATACTTTGTCGTACGGTTTATACTTTGACGCACATGACGATTCCAACGAAACAACAAAAAACAGCGTGGTTCTATTATGCACGTAATACGTGTACGCTTGGAAATAGGTTGGCAACACTTAATGATAATAATACTATGAGCAGCTGATTGACTATTATAACTACGATTTAACCAGTCATTTCGTGTTTATAGTTTCGGTATTTCTGAGCTTTCTGGACTTTTCTATTAACACGTTCGCAACTGCAATAGTACGAAATTTTTCATTCACATGGACCACCGACGCACATATGCGACGGCCGGTTTCCACCCGTAGACTGCCGTGGCTAGTCACATTAAAATAGACTAACGACGCATATTTGCGTCGGGGTTCTAATGTTATTAAAATGCTTATATCTTTGTAACGGTCTAAAAAGGCCTTTGCTGCACTCGAGATCATTCCGCCTCATGTGCAGCAAAGTGCCACTTTCACCACTAGTTACACAAATAACTATTTATCTCACTTGGTTGGGATTTGCTTTCAAAACGTGATCGGAAAAGGCTGTTGTATTTGTAAACAACATTTGTAAACATATCAGTGACAGGTAGAAAAAATAATCTTGATCCGAACAGATGTTCTTTATTTCATAGATGATTGTGATAACAATTGGATAAAAACTTAAAAATCGCACAAAACTGCATTTTTTGTCCGTAATTTTATTTACAAAGTAATGAGGCCATAGGCCTATTTTAACAACATAAAACCAAGTAGTTGTGTAAGAAGGGAATGTCATCAGCTATCACCATGCCGAATGTAAGCCTATTCCGACATATTGAATATGTTGATTGATCAATCTGATTTTGCTTCAGTTATAGCTGTAGACAAATAATTTGTAAATGCTAGTGAATACATTTGAATAACACACTATCAAACATTGTGCAATAGTGTAGACAAGGATTTTTAAAGATTAATTTACTAATATAAATACTGAAGAATGGATTTGTCTTAATTTAGATATTTTTCATTGTTATGTCTCGATTTTCACTCTCTAATAGCAGTAATATGTATAATAATATAAGATAAACTTACTTTCGTGAGTGTTGGATCTGATGTTGATGTCTCCACTCTCCAAGTTTCCACAACATGAACGTATGGCGTCTCATTTACAGGAACCAGGGGTAGCACTCCCTGTAGTAGTCCCTCTTGCTTGAGTACGAATGTCATACTATATCTAATATCAAATTTGATCGTAGATTAAATATTTATTAATTCAAAACAGATTTACGCCAATTTAACTGTTGAAATATATATAGTGAATACCTATGTGGACAATATCTCATTATATTTCAGTATAAAGTATTAGAGTTAAGTTCATGGATATACTTTGACAATGAAAGATTTAGTAGTAAATAACAAGAATTAAATAATAAAAGGATACAATTGAATAAATAATATATTAGGTTTAGTCCCCGAGCGTAGTAAATAAAATATATTTTTGCAAATTTCCCTTATCGGGATTAAGTAATGTTTCTTTGACATTTTGATAAAGTTTATATTGCCGTCAAAATTAATCTTACAAATCAAACCAAAACATTTATAAAAAAACAAGTAAAATAATGCAAGAGGTGATTTATTATTTTAATATTATTCGTGTTATTAGTATGTACATATTTTTATGAAACAGAAAATTTCAAACTTATAAAATAAAACTGTACTTACTTACTTGATAGCCTACTTGAAGTCTTCATCTTTGACCAGCGTTGCTGGATTGATTGCGTCAATCGTTTGTTTGCCTAGACGAGGTCGCTAAAGTTGTCCTCGAGCTCTAGTTTATATCACTAGCTTATAATATTAATACTTTTATGAAACGGCCAGGTTTGAAAAAGTGTAGTTTATTATTATTTAAACAATGATATGATTATTAAAATGTCTTTCCATTACTAACTTACTTGCGTAATTACTCTATGGCCGATATTTAATTTTGTAGGCTACCAATACTGACGGATATTCTATACCGGAACTTAAGATTTTTTTCATTTTAAAGGGTGTGGTTTCCGTAATGCTATGAATTTATGAATTCTGGGATTGGAGTAGGACTGACTGAAAATAGTAATTATGTCGATTGTGCAATTTATACTACGCCAACTACGCTCAACCAAAGGTGCTACGTAAGGGTTGGTGAACCTTGTTAAACAATTGGTGTAAGTATATTTATTAACATTATATCTATTAACAATAAACTAATAACCGACAATGGGATGAAATTGTGCACATTTTAACCAAACTACCAGTTCTGGTAATATTCTTAATGCAGAGTTAGTACACGACTAAACGACTTCTAGCCCTAACTTACATAATATACCGTATGCATGATGTAGGGATACTTTACCATAGTTGTTAAGCTCATTAATGTTGTAAGAAAGGGAAATTCCCTTTCTTACAATGTATTAAACTTTATTTCATAATTGAAATGAAATTGGTCACATATCTTTGATCTGTAGCATACTTAATTTTGTTTTGTACCTAACTGTGTAAGTATTTCCATACTCTTAAGCAGTGAATTCAGCACATTCAAAAGTAATCTATTACCATATTTAACATTATTATTTAAGTAGGCCTAGTTAAATATTATTATTTTTCGCTGCCTTAAAAAATATAATGTGCACTGTAAACACCGTGAGGGTACAGTTTCTAAACACGTTGACTGCGCGCGCCGACTTTAGTCGGCGTCGCCAGCGCTTCAAAGTGGCACGCGCCGACAAAAGTCGACACCAGACCAACAGAAATATATTGAGTCAGTGTGAGCTAAGCCTCAGACGGAGACGTTATAATCGTTGCCAGGCTGCCAGCTTAGAATGCGAGCTTTACTTTGGTGTAGGTTGGTACTAAAATTTCCCGTAAAATCCTGTCTGGCAATGCTTTTGTCCCGGTTTCGGGGATTTTATCTCTTCAACCCACATTACAAAGACAATGGATATGGATCCGTGCAGTGCTGCTACCTTTGGGTGTTTCAATGAACAACATCCACTCTCGGGGTAACACAGCACAGTCACCACTGCTCTTTTGTGATTCGTCAGACTGAAATATTTGAATACCAATTGCGTTCGCTGATTCGGTTGCGTGCCGGGGCTTCGCCCGCCACTCGGGAGCGCCTGTAAAGTCGGCGCGCGCAGTCAACGTGTTAACTGGGCTATGCTAATATCGATTGAAACTATCGATTAGATTAGTAAACCTTCATGCAATTTGTTAACCATCAACAAGTTTGGTTGGTTAGGTTAGGTTATGATAGTGTTTTTTATAATAGATATATTCAAAAATATCGATTATTAATCAATATTTTCAATTCGATAGTTTCAATCAATATTAGCATAGCCCAGTTAAGAAACTGTACCCCAGAAACTGTATTGCAGTTTAGAAAATAGCAATCTTAAATTGCTAATCTCTGTGATGCAGTTTCCTAAAAAAAAATTTCAATGACCAGCTTAAAATAGGTTTATAACAAAACAATAACACATTTAAGTTCGAAATATATGTCTATTGACTATGTAATATAAAAATATACTAAACTAAAGCTTATTCCACTTACCTCTTTCATACTTTGAATCACTAAGAACCTTACCTAAGGAAAGGTTCCAGTGGCAATCGTGGTGTAGTTGATAGCGTCTCGGACTGCTGTTCAAGAGGTCTCGAGTTCAAATTCACCCGGGGACATTTACTTTTTGTCAAAGATTTTGCTTTTGAATGCTAATACTAAGAACTATACATTTTTTTTTGGATTTGAGCCATTTATAATTTTATTTATGAACATAACTATTTTTTAAAATAGCAAACCTTTATTCAAATTTTTTCATAGAGCTTTTTCATAATATAAGCAAGTTTGGTTGGTTTGGTTAGGTTATGACAGTTTCATTTTATAATTCAACATTTATAAATTAGTTTTATCATTAAAAAGTTAATTATAACTAAACAATTATAAAATTCATTAAAATTTTTTTAACTTAGCGGTTCTATAGGTCGACCGGTTAGAAAGCGTCCTCCTCGTAGCATTGTTGCGAGAGAGAGATACTGAGCTGTGGTAGTGAGACAGACTATGGCTCTTCCCCCACTCCGCTGCCGCACACAGCTAATCAAATTAAATTAAACAGCTGATCAAAATTTAAACAGTTACGTTCTTCATAACTTGAGAAAAATAGTTCCTGCAAACAATATTGTATAGCCTAAATCGCATCAATATTTGAGCATCATGAAATGTTATTACATCATTGTGTAACCAGTTCCATTTGGTAACACAAGATTCCAACTCCCACAACACGGTTACGTGGCGGAGAGGGGCAACATACCCTCCCTCGCCGTTACCTCCCTTACATGTGCTAAAAGTTTCACGCAGGTTGTTTTATAACCGGCCGACCTATAGCAGCGAACGCTAGAAAGTGCCTACTTGTATTTTTAATAAATGTCTTTACTGTACCAATACATCGTTTTAGAGCTTTGGAGCACAAAACATCGTTTAAGTTTATATGTTCAGTAAATTCTTGCTGAGCAAGCTACTGATCTGTTTACATTGTCACAAATCTTGCAATTACTAATGTAGCTACACCACTGGAGGGCTGAATAAGTCTGGCGACACTCGGTGTTTGATGACTCATGTGATTTCATCCGCATCACTCAGTAGCTCCGCGTCTTCAAGCCTAGCGTGCTATTGCCAGTCTATAGCTTAGCAAAATTATGCCACAACACAACCAAAGTATTGCTTGATTTAATACAGGGACCGATGCCAATACTGAATTTATTTTATTTTTCCATACGATCCTAAACAATATGCATTTAAGTCTAATAATTTTACCATACTATATATAGCAACAAGGTATGAGGGCCTATTTATAATCATCCTCTCTTATAATAGGTATTGTAAATGTTTCAAATCATTCACCTAATAAATCACTGTAACTTTTTATTAAATTGGCATGAATGTCCAACTAACTACATTAAATACCAGGCCTACAACATAAATTCAAATCAGTAACAAATAAAGTGTTTCGTTTAAGGGAAATTTGGGTCATCTCCTATCTACTGCTGTGTGTGGAGAACTACGCATATTGGAGAACGCCCGTATTTCCTTGCACCTTGGATGAGTATCTATTTATAATTCTTAATTATAGTCAACTGTTTTACTGGTAACAATTTGCCATAAAGCACCAGGACGTGCGTGCACATTGATGCAATGGTGTTTTATAGATTTGCAAGTACAGTTGAACCTCTATAAGACGAATTTCAAGGGGTACGGGAAATATTCGTACAATAGAGGTATTCTTAATAAAGAGGGTCGTTTTATCGAGGTTTAATGCTGCTGTTATTCTTCTTATAGAGGTTTCTCCTTGCTCCAAGGTTTTTCCAAACAATGATTGAGGAAGGAGGAGGGATGGGTGGGGGTTTCATGTTGAGACAAGCTTCTGTTTGTTTTGAAAACTACGTACTATGGAGGTTAAGATTATGATAAATTCGTCTTATAGAGGTCACGTTCGTCTTGTAGAGGTTTTGTGCTAAGAATATTCGTTGTATAGAGGTTAATCAGTCCTAGCCCATGTCACAAACAAATTCGTCTTATGGAGGTTTTTAACTTAATTACTACGTTGTATAGAGGTGTTTTTAGCATTGACCTATATGAAAGTGTCAAGGGGATTTAAAAAAATTCGTCTTATCGAGGAATTCGTTTTAACGAGGTTCGTACAAACGAGGTTCAACTGTATTTTTAACCAGTAACAATCAAGTGCCAATACCAGCTAAATTGATTAAACTGTATAAGTATATAGTAGCAGTTGAGCTGGAAACTATTGCTGTACCGTACAGATTTATAATATACACTGATATGCTCAGTGTTGTAAGCATTTTCAATAAAACTTATAACCAATAAGTCATAATGAGGCAATTCAATTGTTGATTCAATCTTTTAAGATAAAAATTCAAATTGATCAAACTTAAAAACTATAGTACATCGTAACAATGGATGTAAATAGCAAAATAAAGTCAAACAGAATACTAATGAAAAACAGACTGACATGGAAACAATTATCTGTTTCTAAAAAAATAGCTGCTATTGCTAAAATGTCTTTGCAACTACCACCACTGACGGAAAAAGAGCTGCAAACGGGTACCATTATTGCTGCATTAATTGCTGATGTTATTGCTCATTTTGGTTTAAATGCAAACAAAGACAAAGCCAAAGTTAAAACCTTCATTTTTAAAAAGTGTCACAGTATTATATGTGAAAGTCATAAATTGAGACTTGAATATGGAAAACAGGTAAGACCAACAGTAATCCAATTTGCACCTAAAGTTGGAAAGCAGGGATTAACTCTATCAAATCACTCAACTTTGAGCAGCAGTTTTGCAGATCAAAGTGTTAATTTTGACAACAATGACTTCAAAAGTCCAAGGAGCATTGTTGAACCTAGAGTCACAGACATTGATCATTTAGAGATAACAGGGTTTGATAATGCAAAACTTTGTGAATTTGATGATTCTCAATCTGAAAATAATGGGGTTGTTAATTCAAAAGTAATTGAATATGATGACTCTCAATTTGTAATTAATGGGGATGCTAAGCTGTGTCAACTAGATCAATCTCAATGTGAAATAAATAATGCCTATAAAGTTACATGTGCACAGCGAGACAACTGTGAATATACAACGTCCAAGCGCACTAGCTCAGTTTGTGTAAAGTTAGATATTTTTTCAAACAACTCAAAAACTGACAAACAGCAAAGGAGTTTCTTGTGTACACACTACATGACCACATTTTTTATTCCTCTATCAGTGTGGTCACAATTAGTAGATGATAAAGGTAAATTAATAACAAAAGTTTATCCCAAAGTAATATCTGATTGTTTGTTTTCTGTAAGTAAGGGCTGCATTTTTCAAATGAACAATGTTAACTATTGTAAACACCCCTCAAAGAAGCTGATGTCTATATATTGTTATTGTGGCCATAATTATGTTACCACATTTAGGTTAGATTGTTGCAATAATGAAGAATCAAATTCCATTAAAGTAGATGTTTACACTAATGTGAGTGAATGTATACACCCTAGAAAAAAAACAAGAGAATTAATTGGAGTTGCTAGAGATGTAATGAAAGAAAAACTCATGCAAACAAGTGCATCTATTATTAGATTGGAGAGTGTCAAGAAGTGTGATGTTGAGGGAGTGCAATTAAACAATATACAAGATGCAAAATCTTATAGTGTTTTAAGGCTTGCTAAATCAGAGGAATTAGCTAAGGATGATTTACATAAAGATTGCCTAACTGATTTGTTTTTAATGAGAGACCAACAAAGTGACCCTGAAAGTAGGTATTTGCAACATGTAACACATCCCTTTGAAGCTATTATTTATAGCAAAGATGTTTTAAATGTTGCCTACTTAGCAAAACAAAAAACTAAGCAATTAAAACATGATTTTGTGCTTCATCTGGATGCAACTGGCAAGGTTGTACGTCCAGTTGATCAATGTAATGGTAAAAGAGTGTTATATTATAGTATCGTATTCCAAACGAATGGTTACATTTTACCATTGTCTGAATATATTACTTGCAAACATAATGCAATTTCTATTGGAGGTTGGCTATTAAAACTAAAAGATTTTCTTATTCAAGAAAATAAGTGGCCTCTTGCTCAAAGAGTCGTTGTTGACTTTAGCTGGGCCCTAATCGAAGCTGTCATTGTGCAATGGAACAAAATGGACCTAACTTCATACTTAATCCACTGCCACAACTATGTACATAACAAAGCCAGTGTACAACCGGTCACAGTTACTGTACATGTCTGCTGTTGCCATTTCGTGAAAATATGTGTAAATAATATATATGCAGCAACATTAAATTTGCAGTCAAGGGAACGAAAATCAATTAAACAGTTAGCTTTACAAATACTTTGTTTTATCATAAACTGTACTTCATATGAAAAGATTAAAACAATATTAAGTCACACCTTCACTATACTAATGACCTTCAACAACAACTCAGAGGTTCAATATGCTTTAGGTATTTTAAACTTAGAATGCACTGTTGAGGAAAACACATTTGAAACAGATTTTGATAGTGAAAATGTATGTACAGATGAAATGTTTCATGATACAAGTTGTACAACTTTATATAAAAAAAGTCCATTCTTTAACGAAATTTGTCAAACAAGGGCTGAATTGTTTTCTATGCATGGGTTAGTTGTAAGTTCTCTAAATGATGAAAACAAAGAAGATATAGACCTTTGTCCTATATCTGAAGAAAGTAGCCATGACATCTCAAATATAGACTGTAGGCCTAATAAGAATCCGTTTTACTGCCCGAAATTAGCAATTCTCATTGCTAAGAGATTTGTAGCTTTTTTACCACTGTGGTCTGCCATTATGTTAAAAAGCAAAGTTAATGTTACAGCATTAAAGAGATTAAGCAATGCCCCGGTTGAAAGTTGGTTTGGTATGGTTAAAAATGTAATTTTAAAGGGACAAACTAATCTCAGAGCTAACAGGTTTATTAGGATGGTAAGAAGGGTTATTGAGGCCCGTTGCAAAGAAATCACACTAAACATACCTAAGGAAGGTTGCTGTGTTCGTAAACCGAGGAATAATGTGGTTAAAAGACATTTGAAATTGAGTACTAAATCTAAGAAAAATTCTAAAGCACAGACAGTACCTGATAACAATAAAACTGGAATGCTTTTGCTGTCAGATGAAGACATGGATGTTGTCGAGGAGTCTTGGGAAAAACCCTCTAAGACAACTCGCCCAAGCTATTTCCAATCTAAGTACTTGCAAAATCATGTTCAAAAACCTTACGTTATGACACATGAACACCAATTAACGATAACAAATCTGATTTTAGATAATGGCTTGATTTCTGACCCTAACTATTATACTCAATTACCACAGAGGAAAAATTACATTGTTTGTTCCATCGAAGGTCGGAACAACTCAAAGTGTTGCTTGTACATTAATGATATTGAACTGTTACGGGGCAAATCTTGGCTTGACAACTCTGTCATAGAGGCTGTAGGGCTTATACTCATGGGAAAAGACAACCATAACAGTTCAATAGTTCATGACAATGTTGCAACATTAAGTCTTGTCCAAGGAGAAGATATCAAACCTAACCACTGGTTGCTTACAAAATCAATTGCAGATATTTCTGTTGCAGAACAGCTATTTTTCCCATTGAACATTGATAACGTGCACTGGGTTTTAGGCTATGCAAACGTGAAGGACCATACATTTTACCTTATTGATCCTTCATCAGATTTTGTCAATCCTAACAGAAAAAAGTATATATTTAACAACTTTCTAAAATTTTACTCAAACATAACCAACACTGACTTTGATGACATAGTCAAATCATGGCAACATGGCCATTTAAGACATCCTGTTCAAACTGACAGTTACAATTGTGGTGTATTCATTTTGTATTTCATAGAACAATTAAAAACAAATGGTTCAATAGACTTGATGTTTGATGCAGATCAACATAGAATATTGTTATTCAAAAAGCTCCTTAGCTATTCAGGCTATATGGTTAATACATGTTACATTTGCAATGGACAATTTCCCGACTCACCAAGAAACCAAAATGACTTTTGCGTTGAATGTACTGCTTGTAAAAGGTGGTTTCACACTAGTAAGAAAGGTGGTGGAAATTGCTTACCACCTGATGTGCCAAGTTCTACTCAAGTGTTAGAACACATAGATTTCTTTTGTATTTTATGCAGGTACTACCAAACTAAATATTTACAACAACAAAAATAAGAGTAATATGTTGCCTTCATTCACTGTCTCTAATAGTCTTTAAAAAGTATAGGCTGTAAAATTTATATTTAAATAAAACAGTGATTACCATTATTACATTACAAACCACATGAGAACACTGTTAAGTTCTTACTAATATTTACTAAAATCATCCTCAAGGTTTTCACATCTAACATTGGCCTACAGTCTAAATGAAACAGTGGTAAGGGTATAAACTATGGCGAGGTAAGGAGCAGCTATAAGGGGAGGAGGAGGCTGCAATAACAAAAAATTAAAATTGACAATGTAACATATAATTAAAAGCCTAAACAAAATGATACACCATTCTTAAAAATATATTACCTTACTTAAGATAAAATGACCCAGTGGTAAAAATTATGGCGAGGTAAGGAGCAGCTATAAGGGGAGGAGGAGGCTGCAATAAAAAAAAATAATATTGTCAATGTAACATATAAGTAAAAGCCTAAACAAATTGATACACCATTCTTAAAAATATATTACCTTACTTAAGATAAAATGACCCAGTGGTAAAAATTGTGGCGAGGTAAGGAGCAGCTATAAGGGGAGGAGGAGGCTGCAATAAAAAAAAATAATATTGTCAATGTAACATATAAGTAAAAGCCTAAACAAATTGATACACCATTCTTAAAAATATATTACCTTACTTAAGATAAAATGACCCAGTGGTAAAAATTGTGGCGAGGTAAGGAGCAGCTATAAGGGGAGGAGGAGGCTGCAATAAAAAAAAATAATATTGTCAATGTAACATATAAGTAAAAGCCTAAACAAATTGATACACCATTCTTAAAAATATATTACCTTACTTAAGATAAAATGACCCAGTGGTAAAAATTGTGGCGAGGTAAGGAGCAGCTATAAGGGGAGGAGGAGGCTGCAATAAACCATTCTTAAAAATATATTACCTTACTTAAGATAAAATGACCCAGTGGTAAAAATTATGGCGAGGTAAGTAGCAGCTATAAGGGGAGGAGGAGGCTGCAATAAAACAAATAAATAGTCAATGTAACATTTAATGTAAAGCCTAAAGAAAAAGAAAGATAAAATGACCCAGTGGTAAAATTATGGCGAGGTAAGGAGCAACTATAAGGGGAGGAGGAGGCTGCAAAAAAAATTAATATTGTCAATGTAACATATAATTAATAGCCTAAACAAAATGATAAACAATTCTTAAAAATATATTACCTTACTTAAGATAAAATGACCCAGTGGTAAAAATTATGGCGAGGTAAGGAGCAGCTATAAGGGGAGGAGGAGGCTGCAATAAAAAAAATAAATAGTCAATGTAACATTTAATGTAAAGTCTAAAGAAAAAGAAAAAAAATGACCCAGTGGTAAAATTATGGTGCCAAATTTGAAATATATTTTTTTTATCTGAAAAATCGGTAGCACAGTAAGGTGCAGGCCTAACTTCTACCACATACAGAAACCAGCATTGAATGGGTTCTACCTGTTATAGAACCCATCATAATCATGGTATGGGAATGCAATTTATTTCACAGGTAGCTTATGACATTATGATCATACCACATAAGATTCATTAAAATCGTGTAAACGGTTTTTGAGATATAAATTTTTATCTTAATCGGTCAATCAGTAACCTAACAATGAACAGGCCAAACTTCTACCTCTTATACAAACCACCATAACCATGTTATGGGAATGCAATTTATTTCACAGGTAGCTTAAAACATTATGATCATACCACATAAGACTCATTAAAATAGTGTAAACTGTTTTTGAGATATAAATGTTCAACTGAATCGGCAAATCAGTAGCCTAGAAATGAACTAGCCCAACTTCTACCTGTTATAGAACCCATCATAACCATGGTATGGAAATGAAATTTATTTCACAAGTACTTTATGACATTATGATCATACCACATAAGATTAATTAAAATCGTGTAAACGGTTTTTGAGATATAAATTTTTAACTGATTCGTCAAATCAGTATAGCCTAGAAATGAACTAGCCCAACTTCTACCTGTTGTAGAACCCATCATAACCATGGTATGGTAATGCAATTTATTTCACAGGTAGCTTATGACAATATGATCATAATACATAACATTCATTAAAATCGTGTAAACGGTTTTTGAGATATAAATTTTTAACTGATTCGTCAAATCAGTAGCCTTGAAATGAACAGGCCCAACTTCTACCTGTTGTAGAACCCATCATAACCATGGTATGGAAATGCAATTTATTTCTCAGGTAGTTTATGACATTATGATCATACCACATAAGATTCATTAAAATCGTGTAAACGGTTTTTGAGATATAAATTTTTAACTGATTCGTCAAGTCAGTAGCCTAGAAATGAACAGGCCCAACTTCTACCTGTTGTAGAACCCATCATAACCATGGTATGGTAATGCAATTTATTTCACAGGTAGCTTAAGACATCATGATCATACTACATATAAATCATTAAAATCGTAAACGATTTTTGAGATATAATGTTTATACAAAATGTAAAAATAGTTGTCTTAAGTTATAAGTGACAGGTTCAAATTCTTCATCTAATAGATTCCATCATAACCATGGTATGGGATTGCAAATTATTTCTCAGGTTGCTTAAATACTTATAATCATACTACATAAAAATTACCAAAATCGTATAAACCGTTTTTGCAGAATATTGTTTTTACTAGCTCAGGTTTTTATACTATCTTTGCACGTGGGAGTACATTGCGAGATACAATTATGGTATAGAAACAAGTGTTATTAGTGGTTATTATACTTCATTTAATCACCTCAGTTATAAAAAATTTGTATTTTTGTATAAAAAACACTCTGAAACTGCCTAAAAGGTATATGTTTTACATTTTATAGTGAAAAACGCATTTTGAGGTTAGGAAGTTTTTCAGCCACGGCCTTCTTGATCTACTGATCTGACGCTGACGTCATAGCTTAATGGTGGTTTATTGGCAGTTTTACGTGCATACAATTTTCTACCAAGTTTTAAATAATAAAATTCTCCTTTAGCAAATAATTGTCAAACACTCATCGTACACCCACGCCTGAATACAAAACCTCACTATTGTGAATTTAACATTGAATCGTGTGTAATGTTACTGATGTATGTTGTTATTGTTGTTTATTTGTTTGTTAGTGTTTAGTTTAGTGTTTGTTTTCTAGCGTTTGTTTAGTTTTAGTTTGATTTTTGAAGTGACAGCGTGACACTCAGTTGACCAACCTCCCAACAATATTGAGTGAAAAAGACATTGTAATATAGGCCTGGTCATTGTGTTTTATATACATTTATAATAGTGCGTACATTTATAATAGACTTGTAACACTTCAATAAACCATTGATGAAAATACTCACAAGCCCCCATGGTTATAATAAATCCCCATGGGTTAAATGCTTGGTAAATTAATCTAAAGCTATACAAGGCCGCCTCGTGAGCTAGACCATAGATTAAATTTTCTCGTTTATGTTAAACCTTTCCAATCGCTTACTTGAAAACCAATGGTTATGAATCCCCTAAGGAGGTGGCCGTGCCCCAGGGCGAATTTAAATCAGCAATAATTTACAATAATATGCCAGAACTAAAACAAAATGTAATACAATATAAAACTATAAAGCTGTTCAGTTACTTTAGGACAGGGTATAGTAATGATACAAAACAGTATTAGTAATAATACAGTGACATTGACTGCCAAATTACAAAGAAGCATTATGCAGTGAGTAACGACAGTAGTAAAATGCACAAGAGCATGGTACATAAATAAAAACCTGCCTCTCTGGGAAATATAAACAGTGTCCGTCATTTTCGCCAGCTGTTGATGACAACTGTTATGTGTTATGTCAGTAAGTTGTCCTGCTGACATACAATTTTTTTAGTGTCTACAAAATTTGTAAACACATCAGTACAAAACAAAAGTGCATTGGAACATTACAAGTAATTTTTTGTGGTTTATTAATTTTAAAATGTCTGAGGGAAAAAGCCTTCTTCAATATGTACCATTTGAATCTTGTGTTGATCCTACGTTTTGGCACAAATTTGCTCAACTTAAACTCGATGTAGATAAGTTGGAAGAAAAGGTTAGACCAGTTTGGGGATATTATTCCTACAATTACAACAGAATGGTTAATGTTGACTGCACATCTTTTAACAAGTAAGAATTAAAATTTGGCCAGTAAGCTTATAACTTAAATCAAGGCAAATCGCTAGGCCTATCTGTTAAAATTTAAATTGCATAGGGCCTAGGCCTTAACTTATTTAAGTTATGTTAAAGTACAGTACTTAGCTCTTCAGCTCGTGATTGTTTGATTAGACCATTCAGAAACATCTGTTTATATTTGTAATTTTGTATTCCATCCCCTAATCAGAAATTACAATGGTCTGAACACTAGGCTACACCACGAAATTTAGGGCTACCGGGACCATGTGTGGATATCTTTTCGCTGACTGAATTTGTGACAAACTGGACAATATCCAAAACATCACAAGTTAATATACATATTAATTTATGTGTCTTAAAACCACACATATAAGTGTAAAATCAGTACAACTTAAATTACAGAAATACTGAACACTAATCAATGAAGAAATGTGGGTACACTTCCATTATCTGTTGGCACAAACAACCGAATGACAATATCGATCGATATAGCCTATCGATTATTCGAAATAGCATATAGATTATTCGATATATCGTTTGGTTAGTTAGATAAGGTTAACCTAACCTGCATAAGGTTCATGCACAATGCTTCGGTTGACGTGCTTGGACCATGAGTCCACCTTCTTACAACCTAACTAACCAAACGATATATCGAATTAAACAATTGAATAGCCTAGGCCTACTCAATATTACTCATTCAGTTGTTTGTGCCAACAGATATGGAAGTGTACCCAAAAATGCAGCAAAGACATAATAGGCCTAAGTTATGTAACAGATAGTGAGAAAGTATTAGTTTTAGGTATACTCTAATGTGTTAGAACTGTTACCTAAATCCACATGTACCTCAAGTAAATTCCACCCTTGCAAGCAAGAGCCTTACTTCAATAGTATAAATACCCCCGCCTACTATAAGTAGAAAAATAAAGGTAAAATTTACATTAGTGAAGCTAGGCCCTATATTCAACCTTTACCAAAACTTATACCCTTTAACTGATAACAAATTATTGTACTTTTTCAGGGAGTTTGGTGTACATTCAAACTTTTGGATAGCAAAAGGTTACCAATTGAATACAAACACATTGGAATCGTTCAAGAACCTGGATAAGGTTAAGTTTCTGGAAGATTATGGCAAAATTATCAAAGAAGATGTGAAATCTGGTGAAGCAGCAGCCAACCCTTCTACCCTTGCAACTTTCATTTTAATAACATTTGCTGTAAGTTTGTTAACTTTTGAACTACGGTATTTAATTTTAAAGTATGTTACTATGTTAGCTTGAGTTTTTTAAAACTTTTTTATTAATCAGTGGAACTTAGTTTGCAGACTATGCATACTATCCTAGATGTTAAGTTACATCATGAAAATAGTGCCCTAAGTTACTATACTCATATTTAAATCCAAATTCTGCTGGTTTGATTTAGGGAAGGGTTAATTAATTCTGGAACCTGGTCCCATTGTCATTGGACAGTCAATATTCCGAACTCCTACTCTATCCTGAACTCCTGCATCAATCTTTGCATGTTTCCAAACTTTCTATTTATTGCATTGTTATTTATTTTTGTTAATATAGTCTATCCTGTTGTTATTGTTATATCTTGTACTTGTACAGAGTTTATTATATTGTTATTTTTCTGCATGTTTTATCTGTTTTCTTGAAGTTTGTTCTGCCTCTTTACTGAAGTTTCACTCGGCTACTGCTTTGCATCATTGTATTGTTCCTATACTGGTTTTGTTTTTTGAATACTGTATCTCGTTTTGTCAACTTGCTCAGATAGTTTGTTATTTATAGTTGTTACTTATAGTTTGTTATTCATAGTTAGTTATTTATAGTTTGTTATTTAAAGTTGTTATTTATCTTTTTATGTCTTGTATTGAAGTTTTTTTTCCAGTTTTTTTTTTCACTACTTTTGTACTGACCTGTGATTTTTTTTCTGCTTCTGATGTAAGATTATTGTATTTACATGTAAAAATGGTGCATCCCTTAATAAATAAATAAATATTGATTTCCAAAACAACTGGCAGATGCAAAGACAGTGAGTTAGATTAGTGTTTGGGCCGTTTCCTTTTCACTTTCTCCCCCTTACATAGTATTATGGAGAAAGTATTGTTTTCGTCAAAACTTTTTTTGAGGGTTACGAAGAGGTGTGTCTGTATGTTTGGTTGTGTACAGAGCTACAGACGACACATGCGGTCCTATTTTGTGTTGACATTTTGTATGTAGCTGCAATAGGTATGTAGGCCTACCTATGTAGGTATGTACTGCAGGTATTTTTTTGTAATTTTGATTTTTAATGGGGATTTTCTCGAAAATGGCCTGACCGATTTGGATAATTTTTGTATGTTATAGTCCTTTAAATTCTGAACAAAAGGGTAGATCTCCCATTCCTGTAAAAATTGCAGTTCCAAAGTTATTATAACTTATATTATTTTCCCATTTAAAAACTCCAAAAATAAATAAAATAGGATTTTAGGAATAATCCGGTTTTGATTAAAATTAATGTGCTATGGTCCTTGTAATTCTAAACAAAATAGTGCAACCCATCATTGCTGTAACAACTACGGTTCAAAAGTTATTGCAACTGTAATTTTTCCTTATTATCATAGTTACTCACACCGCTTATACATGATAAAGGTTGTTGACAAGCTAATGGGAGAAAGTATGTGTCAGATTGCTGATACCGTTTATTTTTAAATCTATAAATTTGTCAATGTACAAAAAGGCAGTTTTGTTGTAAGATACTTTTACCTAGGCCTAGTTTTGGATTTTATTTGATCTTTTAATTTTTTATTCTGAGAAATTTAAAAAAATTTTGATTGTATCAATAAGATGTAGGAATCAGATCAGTTGAGTTAATCAATGCTGTATATTTGATCTTTTGATTCTGAAAATTAACTTTTTCAGGACCTAAAAAAATACCACTTTTACTATTGGTTTGGATTTCCAGCTTCTTCCAAACCAGTTTGTCATCTACAATCTGCGGCTGAAGAACTGAACAAAAGTCTCTCTGAAGAACAGGTAACATGTTCATGTTAAAGCCAAGCTTTAATTGTTTAAAGTGCTCAAACGTGTCTCGTGTGTAGCCTATCAAATGGCTGGAGAAGGATGTATCCTATCCTTCTCTCTTATCTGCTAAATACTGAATCTGATGTTATAGTTTCATTGTTGATGTTAGCCTCCGGATTACGTTGAATATAAAAATTGGTAAATATAATAAATTTGTAAATACCTGCTTCTTGTAATCCAAATTGTTGCTGTTATGACGCAACTAGTTTCGACTTATCACAAAGTCATCTTTGGGCGTCCAGGGGATGTCAATTCACTTTATCAGAAGGTCGTCAATACACACATACGTTCATACACGAACATGGTCACGGTTACGAACAAAAACACAGACACGAACATTGAAACGAAAAAAGTACGATTTAACGAGTAAAGCTAAAAATGGTAACACCGGTGAGGATTTTTTGATGTTATAGAGCTAACTAAGTAGAAGAAGATAATATTTTTTGGCTAAGGGTAAATTAAGAACTTTGTAAACTGAAATAAAGTACTATTTAGATTGGATTGGACGTGGGATTCCTCAAGGTTCAATTTTGGGGCCTTTAGTGTTCCAAATTTAACTCAGTTGATTTTCAAATAGTCAATCTATTTCCTGCATCGTCCAGGATTGCTGTCTTGCTAGTCATACAAGTACTATAAGTTACTCATTATGGGTTTAGATAAAAAGGTTGTATTCCTTCCTGAAATAACAATAAGACTTTGAATTATTGGACTGGTTCCTTTAAACGCTTTTGATCTTGAAATGCCTCTGGGGCAAAAAAATGTTCATCATCGTAAAGTTACTTTAGTCTTTTATGTTATAAAAATCTGTCCAATTTCTCGTAGATAAACCTACTATATGAAAAACATGGAGAGCTGCCACTAGATCAACAAGGGTTTTTTGGTGTGTCCATCAAAGACTCTGTTTTGTCACTTCATTCATTAAAGGAAATGTTGGATATCATCAGAGCAGGTAAGATTTAATTTCTGAATAACTAATCAAACTTAAGTGAACCAAAAATATATCAAATCAAATCAATCTTTATTCATAATGTGTACATGAGTAATCATACAACAGAATAGTGTAATTTCCTTATAGCTAACAGGGCTTATAACGTATAATACATATTTACAAATTGTTATACTCCTCAATTGAATAAATAGGACTTGATGTATTGTCGGGACCACGTAAGTTTGCAGTTGGTGGCAGCCAATCACAAGACAAGGCTAGTGCGACGTTGCCACATCACCCATTGACATCACTAATAAAAATATACAAAGCTATATTTTCAAATCAGCTGGTATTGTTAGATTTGGCAACACCACACCGTTCTCATTGGTCCATTGAAAACCATATGGTAAATAGGCTCCTCCCTCAACTGCAAATTTATGTGGTCCTAGTAATAATAATTTTTTTTTACTTAATTTTAAATTTATTAACATTATTTTCTTTTTTTATTTCTTTAGGTAAAATTCTAAAAACTTTGCTCCTGCATATGATGGTTTTTTTGTGTAGAGTTTAGAGTTGCAATCTGTGATGAGTGGGTATGATTTCCGATTTATTTCTGGTATTGTATGGGTGAGTTGGATGGTTTATTAATGGCTTGCTTGAATTCAAAGTTTTGTAAACCATAATTATATTGTATATCAAAATTATATTGTTATCAATATATTGTCCATAAGCTGTAATAATTTGAAGATTTTTGAAATGCTCTCTACAGGATACTTCTTGATGAAGATTTTTAATGGTCTGAATTGCTTTTTTTGTAATTTTTGAATTTTATCAAGAGTTTCTTGTTTGGTAGAGCCATAAAGACAGATGCCAAATGATATATGGGAATGTATATAGGAATGGTATATTAGTTTGAGTGTTGATTGACTACATAAATCTGCCATTTTTCTCAAGGCACATAAACCTGAATTAATTTTTGATATGATTTTGTCCACGCTAAAGTAGAACTCCAACTATAACCAAATCACAGATTATCTAAATCGCTTAGGGCTACAGAAAGAATAAAAAATAAACTTAAAACCAAAGTAATAAGATTTGTTGTTAAAGAAGGCAGAAGATGTGATTATGGCAAAATCCAAAAACTCCCTCACGGTTGTGTGGGCCTCAAAATTTGTCTCCCACGGTCACAACAATTTAATCGTCTTCTACAATTCTGCGATCTCATTAGTAAAAGTTTGTTTCGACTAAGCCTATATTCTATCAAATACTCTGAATTTTGGTAAAAATTAAACTATCAAAATTTGTATGAGCTATATGAGAGTTCCACTGTACTCATTACAATTAGTCAGTGGTAGCAATTGACTATTAGAAGTAGGAGGGGGCATCTCCCCCCTCATGCTCCCCCTAATCGCAAACACTGATCTTAGTTAATTGTAAAATGTTTCTTAGTGGAAAGGTAGAAACAAGTCTGAAGTATTTTTCAAAAAGTTCAAAAATGAACACAGCTGTCTTATGAACCATTGGTTTACAGTTTTGTATGAAGAAACGTATCTCCAAATGTAGCTGTGTAGTGGGGTCGTATAGCTGCATATCATGGCAGAATATTTCAGTTCTGGCGGAGAGGCTGCAATTTTAGGTGGTTATAGTATACAAGTTTCTGAACCTAAAACCGCCCAGAACCCAATTTTTAAGGACCGCGGTCGTCCGTAATGACGTCATCAAAATGGCGGCCGTAAGAGGATGCTGGGTCCCCATGAATTGGCTATAACGATCAAGAGCCTGAACCGATTTTCATGAAATTTGGCACACAAGTGCTTGAATACATTATCTCGGCCTGGGTTGAAAATGGTCAAGTTTCATCAAGTCATTTCAAAATGGCGGCTGTTCAAAACTAAAAAAATATGAGGAAAATAATTGTGAATTGTTTTATACAGGGTGAGTTTTAAATGAGTTCCCCCCCCCCCTACTTTTTTATACATTTCTTAAGATTTCAACTCCGAACCACGTCAGATAATTGTAGAGTAGCGAGTACTTCATTTTGACTGGGTTTTATTTTATCCGTTTTATGTTATCAAGCTTTCTTGATAAAATATAACAATTATTTTGATTTAAAATGTCAATATTTCA
Source organism: Macrosteles quadrilineatus (assembly GCF_028750875.1). NCBI lineage: Eukaryota > Metazoa > Arthropoda > Insecta > Hemiptera > Cicadellidae > Macrosteles > Macrosteles quadrilineatus. The sequence goes on from NW_026542598.1 coordinate 27,098,370, forward strand.
AAAACCTAATATGACAATGAAAAACGGATTGCGGCTTTGAATTCAACATAAAAAAGTAGTTCAAAATGATGGGTCACAACACCACCTTCATATTTAAAATAATTTATCACATTTTAAAATGGCGGATCCAAGATGGCGGCTGAAAAAAATACATCCGTCATAACCGAGTGAAAATAGGTCAACAATGAATGGTGGTGTCCACTTATCTTTATCTAGCACTATTTTGAGATTATGGCCTTAGTTTGTAAATGCACAATGTTATAATGGACTAAAAATAAAGTTATAAAAAGTTATCATAACTTTAGAATGGATCAACATTTTTTTAAACGGATTGCAGCATCGTATTCAGCGTAAGAGTCTTGTTTGAAACGGTGGGTCACAACCCTACCTTTACATTTGGAAAAATAACTTTGTATCCAAAATGGCGGATCCAAGATGGCGGCTAAAAATTTAAACCCAGTCAAAATGAAGTACTTGCTACTCTACAATGATCTGACATAGTCCAAAGATGATATCTTAAGAAATGTATAAAAAAGTAGGAGGGGAACTCACTTAAACTCACCCTGTATAAAACAATTCACAATTATTTTCCTCATAATTTTTTTAGTTTTGAACAGCCACCATTTTGAAATGACTTTATGAAACTTGACCATTTTCAACCCAGGCCGAGATAATGTATTCAAGCACTTGTGTGCCAAATTTCATGAAAATCGGTTCAGGCTTTCGGTCGTTATAGCCAATTCATGGGGACCCAGCATCCTCTTACGGCCGCCATTTTGATGACCTCATTATGGACGACCGAGGTCCTTAAAAATTGGGGTCTGGGCGGTTTTAGGTTCAGAAACTTGTATACTATAATCACCTAAAATTGCAGCCTCTCCACCAGAACTGAAATATTTTCCTGCTACCCAACCTGACTAGTGGAGCTTTCTTCCATTTCAGTTAATTCTCATCTCCTTTTTACTCTAATCCATACACACTTACCCCTCCTAGACCATTTGGCTTGTATAAATTTCTAGAGAAACATTAGGTCTAACGACAATTACAAAGCTACAACCCCACCGCAGCAAACCTGCAGACTAAGTGAATTTCCATCTACACAGCTGGAATTCCACTAAATTATTCCCTTAAAATTGTCAGATTTATTTCCTATTTAAATATCATTAATATTAATGAGTACTTAGGTTTGCTGCTACAGGGAAGAAAATAGGGGGTTTTTATTGAAATATTAATAGCTTAGTATGAAGTAAACAAAATTTCATTAAAATATGTCCATAGACAAGCAAGCTACAACACTGTATTTATTCTCCATAAGAATAACATGGTAATTTTATATTTACACTATTTTGCAATTTTTCCGTAACCGTTAGGCATGCAACAATGCTTCAATATACTAAATTATTTGTTTTTTGAGCTCTACGAAATGGAAAGAAATTGCAAAATTTTATGTTTTCAGGGTGAAAACCCCTGTTCCCATAGTCCGATCATGCTGGTTCCCGAACTCGTTCGAATAAATGTAGGTTTACACGTTTATACCAAATTTCATCAAAATCAGATCATTTTTGCTCGAGTTATCGCGCTAACGGACACATATATAAATATATATGAATTTAACGGATGGTGTTTTTGGCCTCTGGGGACCTCAAAATGAAAAACTAAATTGGTCCCAGGTGGAGGTCTTACCATGAGCCCTACGGTAATAGCTTATTCCCTATATGGGAAATTCGCTAAAAGCATCTCACTCCTTTCTTTACTCATATTTCAGTCACAATAGGCCCAGATTAGTCTCCTCCATCTTAATTGGTGGATAAACCAGTAAGCCCAATAGGCCCATACAATATAGTGTTGACTTGACTTTAGGTTAAAATGTTTTAAAAGGCATTTTCGCTTTAAAATATTCATGAGCTGGGCAATTTTTTTCATGTTTACAGAAGATTCTGTTCATGAGTATCACTGGGGCTTCGTTGATCCGTGTGACGATCCTCAAAGACCTGGCTGGCCTTTGCGCAATTTACTTCTTCTTGTCTACTTGCAATGGTAATTAAATACTATTTACTTATCACATTAAAATCAGATTCTTTATGTATTGCAGGAACTACCCCTCCATTCCTTTGTTGTCGTCTGCAATTGACAATTTGTATGCTTGGTCAATTCCTAAATATTCAGAAGTGTTTTGGAAATCACTTGGTATAGTACCATACCAACAATACTGTTATTACAACAACTGTTGTACCTGTTATTACTGTTGTTACTGTTATTGGGTATATTGTTACTTCCTAACAATAGTTAGGTGGCATGACCATGTTTGTGGCAGATCACTGCAGGATCATTAGGATTGTCAATAATACCAACAGTAGAATTTCAAGGTGTAATTTGATCCACTCCCTAGATAGATAGTTAAAACAGAAAGGCTTACTTAATGGTAATTCACTTTAAATTTTCAAAATATATCGTTTGTCCTTCACAACCTCTGTGAATTTAACTATTTTTTCCTGAACATATTTTTTTGGTTCTTCTGTGTTTTACAGAAAAACTAATAATAAATTAGCCTAATTTGTTGGTCTGTGGTAACTTTCCCAAGCCTATTGGACATGTATTCTGCGTTCATATAGTTTTACCTCTGTATAGAAAGCTTTTTGATTTTAGTCCAAACTTACGAGAGGAAACGCTTTCAGTTATCTGTTTGCGGAAAAGAGGCAAAAGCATAGTCCTGAGGATCAACTTTGAAGGTATGTTTAATATTTTGACACATGCAAATTTACGTCAATATAAGTGATCTTGTATTGTTGATTTGTACAGGATTAGTAAAAAGTGTGGAGACCCCCTGTTATTTTTTCAACGGCCCTTACTAGAAAAACAATGGCATGTTATGATGTACTTTTTGGGCATAACCGCCACTTGGTGTTCATCCCCAAAATGGGGGATTTTGGGGAAACTAAAAAATTTCAAATACAAAGACCCATCGAGTGACCTCTCATTTTGAAGGTCCTGGTAAAAGAAAACCAACAACGCAAATTAGAGGTCTCTATCTCAGTTCAGTACAAAATGGCAGCCAATTGAAATTCTCATAAGTTCCCAATACCAAAATGGGGGATTTTGGGGAAACTCGAAAAATTTAAATGATAAGCCCCATCAAGTGACCCCTCATTTTTAAGGTCATAATAAAATAAAACGAACAATGCAAACAATAGGTCTCTACCTTAACACGCAGTAAAATATGGCAGCCAATTGAATATAAAACTGCAAATTATTTCCGGTTTTCTTTTACCAGGACCTTCAAAATGAGGGGTCACTCGATGGGTCTTTGTATTTGAAATTTTTGAGTTTCCCCCAAAATCCCCCATTTTGGGGATGTACACCAAGTGACGGTTATGTCCAAAAAGTACTTCATAACATGTCATAAAGGTGTGCCGAGTTTAGTTATTCTAGTATGGGCTGTTAAAAAAAAACAGGGGTTCTCCACACTTTTTACTAAACCTAAAAAATTGTTATCAGAAAACATGTTTAAGCTTTTCAATGCTTAGAATATAACTGTGAAGTGATTTAAATCTAATATCTGCTGTAGTACTAGTAAAATTTGAGCACTCTAATTTTTCTAGTCTTTGTAATTAACTCATTAACAACATATAGTTCTACAAATTTACTCTGCAGTGATTTGTTTTCAGGTGCTGAAGAAATAGTGGATGAAAAGTGGATAGGATGGGAGTTAAATACCCGCGCAAAGTTTGGCCCAAGATTTGTTGACTTAAGTTCTAATATGAACCCTGTTAAGTAAGTAGACCTATTGTTAAAATAAAATGTTATTACTTATTTAATATTTTCCTTTGATCAATATAAAAATTCCAGTATTGTAGACTCCCCCTTGTCCGAGTCCATTTGGCCCAGACATTGGATGGTTCTTCTCCCTGTCTGGGTATAACTGACACCCCTTCTACTTTGTGCAGCATCTAGCCTATTCAGTAGTTGCAGACGTTATTGCTGTATTTTTTTATTGCATGGTAGGCCTATATTAATGTAGTTTAATAATTTTACAAGTGAATACGTTAGTGTGATATTTTTAAAAAGTATGACCATTTCTTTGTAGCTTCCAGTGATTCAAACTGGGGTTAAGGAAGGGCATGTTTATCATATTTTCCATATGTTTTAGACTATTTACCAAATGTTTTTCTCCAAGTTTTTTTAAGCTTCAGTTGAATCTCAGTGACTAAATAGGCCTGCTCACTTCCGTCTGCACTTAAGAAAATGGTGCTGACTAGTTTGTTAAAAGCACAATACATCAAAACACCAAACGAAACACTAAAGTTATACCCAACAATTCCAGGGGCGGCAGTAGACTGGACATGAAGAAAAAGAATTGTTATAAATCTCTTTGCTGAATTAGATTGTGGCTTCGATTCAATTTTAAGAATTAAACCAATTTGGGTTTATTTATTATTGTCGAAAGGACCCTGATTGTTAACAACATTCCTTATCATTCTTAACAAGGACTTGTCTAGGCTCGCAGAGGAGAGTGTGGACTTGAACTTGCGGCTCATGAAGTGGCGTTTGGCCCCTGACCTTGACCTGGCCTCTGTCAAGACAACCTCTTGTCTACTACTCGGCTCTGGTACGCTGGGATGCTCGGTGGCACGAGCTCTTCTGGTCAGTCTTAGCCATGTACTTTATATATTTTATTCGTCTTTTTACGTCATTGGTATTTTTTAAGTTTTTGAAGGTAAACGGTTCAAGCCCTGGGTTTGTTACTACCTAATGCCGACCTTTTAAAAAAAATTGCCATGATTTACTTATAGCCTAATGACGAATTACATTTGGGTCGAGAAGTGATCCTGCTTAGAATCGAACCAGCGACCTTCAGATTTAAAGGCAAGCTCTATAACCACTCGGGTACCCTGATAATTTCTATATAGGCCAATCGTATTCTGTCTATGACCTGATAAGAGAAGTTTTCCCATAAAAACTTAACAATATCAGTAAATTCACATCCACTAGTTCATTGTTCCCTTTATGTTGAGACAGGGTTTTAACTGTTGTACATAAGTTAATTTGAAAATTCTTATTCTTACTTGAGAATGTGTAGTTTAAATTATCCTTTAAAACCAATCTTATGAATTAAACCTTTAAGGGCAAGAAATAACCTTGATTATTAATTATGTAGGTTTTTAAAAATACAAGGAATTAATTATCATGTAACTCTAGGGGTCAAGTTTTTTTTTTACTACCAGATTCATTTTGTATATCAAAGAGTAGGTTATTGTGGTCTGTATTGTTTGTAAATTTTAAGGTTTAGCTGTAATCAAATCAAATCATTTATTGCCGTAAAACATACAAAACATACGTATAGCATCGTCATATTTTACGATAAATTTCTATTTACATAACTGGACACCTTAAATAAGTGACAAATTCGTCAACATCATACACACTTAATTCTATCAAAAGAGATTTCAAATGCACTTTGAATTTTTTATCATCTAAGCATTTTACATTATGTGGCAGCAAATTAAAGATTTTCTTACCTAATTCAAAAGTAGATTTAATGGTAGTCTGATAATTACATTGGTGAATTATGATAAAATGGCTCTGTCTGGTAAAATAATAAAATATGAATGTACTGAATTGTTGGCAGGAATATTATTAAGATTTTCTTTAATGTACAACAAAGAATCCAGTTAGCACACCAAGTTTTCTAAACAAAGGTTTACAATGAGTTTTTCTTTTTACTTTACATATAATTCTTAAAGCTTTCTTCTGCAAAATCAGTAATTCTTTAACGCTACTGTCACATCCCCACACTACAATTCCATACTATGGGTGACTCTGAATGTGAGCAAAGTATATTGACATCAGAACATCAAAATCAACAATCAACCTGAGACGTCTAATCATAAAAATACCTTTACACACTTTTTTGCACACACTGACAACATGATTATTCCATTTAATGTTAGGTTGCATAACCATACCTAGGCCTATAATTAATGTAATACATATTTTTTTTTTGCAAACATTTATTTGTTTCTAGGCTTGGGGTGTTGAAACAATAACACTTGTTGATAACGGCACAGTGTCGTACAGCAACCCTGTACGTCAGTCTCTGTTTACGTTCGAGGACTGTCAGAGAGAAACCAACAAAGCCGAGGCAGCGGCTGCAGCCCTCAAGCAAATCTTCCCTGGAGTGGTGAGTTAATGCTGGTTTTCTAGCTGCCGAATTCGGCTGTTGAATACAACTGTGTTTTTTTGTGGACTAATCTAATACACAAGTCTAGTACAGTGTTTTCCCAGTTGCCGAATGTGGCAAAGAAAACTTATTTAAATTGATCAATATTTACAATAATTCTGCAGCCAGATTCGGCAGCTAGAAAAACCTGCCTTGAAAAACATAGCTTTGACATCCATATTAATATCTCAGAAAGAAACAATGATGTTTAGAGAACACTACAAACGGACTCAGCCTATGAGAATTGAACAATTGAATATAATTTATTATCATTATATTTCAATTTGGCAATCTAAGAAATTTGTAAACCAATTTTTATAGCTGATATAGTTTTTACGCATGAATTTAAAACTTTTAAGAAGTGTTCCTTGTTGTTCCAAACCTAACCGAATTGGTGATATTAGGGGTGAAAGAAAATGCAATACTTTGCTCAAGAGAAATACATGCTATGCTAATTTATTTTGCCACACACTACACTGTTTTAACAAACTTTCCACACAAGGATTTAGTCCGAAAAACAGCTGTTGGCCACCTGGTTAATCAAATGGGGTTTCATTGCGTACTACAATTGACTATACACAGATTGCACCAGGTTTTTTTTTGCTTCAAATTTTTACATTACATGGGAAGTCTATTCTGTGTATAGTCAATGGTACTACTGAACATAAGCACAGCCACTTTTAACTCCAGGCCGCGGCCTGGTAGAATTGGCAACGCTGCAAGTGGTGTTTTCTAGCGCTAGACTTCCCATAAGATAACATGGCAGACAGGTGATACTAGCTCATTAATTCACGTATTATTCATTTAAATTTAAATTTATGAACATAAATTTATTAAAAGATTAAAAATAAATTAAAAATAAAATATATAGAATTGAAAACCAAAACAATGTTTAAATTGAAAATCTATTTTTGTACCTACATTAAATTGTAATCAATATTTTTATAGTCCAGTAAACAAGCTTTTGTATTCTTAAAAAATACACAAATTACCATTAGCCGCCTCAAAACAAAGCAGCTGGGACAACCCTACTTGCGATGTTGCTACTTCGAAGGCCGTGGCCTGGAGTTAAAGGTGGCCGTGACATAAGACTGTAATGAGTTTTCACTAGACACTTATTGTGGTTACTACAAACAAAAACATTACCTGTCTTATCTTAGAAAAAATAATTTTAAATTACATAAACATGCCTTGATCACATGGAAAAACAACAGTCGTTTATATAAAAACAAAATAATTACTGTTTAAATAATAAACAGTTTTTTTTTCAAAAGTAGATGGAGTTTCCCTATTACCAATAATGGCACAGATAAGTTGAACCTATAAAGCAAAAAAAAAAAAAAAAAAAAAAAAAAACAATTGTTGCAATTGTACTGTTGGACGCCATAAATAAAATATTTGCCAATTTAAATTACAAACTCAGTTATTTAAATTTGTTTTCTTGATTATAAAAAAGTTAATGATTTTTCCTGTATTTATAGAAAAGCAGAGGGGTAAAGTTGACGATATCCATGCCGGGTCGAGGAGTAAACGATATAGACAGCGTGGCAGAACTGGAGAAACTGATATCGGAACATGACGTTGTGTTTCTACTGACAGACACTAGGGAAAGTCGATGGCTGCCTACTCTACTGGCCGCTAAACACAACAAGGTAAACTGAATGAAAATTTCTTCGATCCTATAAACGAGCTTGAAAGGAAACTGAACGAAAATTGAAAGAACACAAATTGCTAATTTTATTAGTTTTGCAACTCCGAAAGCCATTTGTGAGAATCACTGAGGGTGGATTTGACTGTACAGTATTCCAGATAAAACACATTACAAACCTGATCTGTTCACACTTGTTTGTTAAATCATTAATGTTCACACTTGTTCACCGGATTATAAAAGGTACTTGACACTTGTTCTGGTGAACTGTTCTGGAGATGGCTGTCCACAACAAGGCCAAAACATCAGCACTTGGTAAGACGAGAAGTTTTTGTATGTGACGCAGTTGTATCCAGAAGACCTAGTTTTTACCGTTACAAGACTTGAACGTAATGAACTCGTACATGAATAATAAACATGGCTAAATGTCACACATTCAAGATACAAATGGTTGTGACAACTGGAAAGGAACATGCTAATGATTTTCCTCGCTTCAGGTGGCAATTACAGCAGCTTTGGGGTTTGACACTTACCTTGTGCTACGTCATGGTATGGCTGCCAGCTCTCAAAGGCTCGGGTGCTATTTCTGCAATGATGTCACCGCCCCAGGAAATGTACGTAGTCTGTGCATTGCTCTTGAGCTTATATGTGTGAGAAGTACCTGTTAGACTCGTAACAATTATGTAACGTTTTTTACACTTTTTAGTAAGGCAATTGTTTAACTCCTCGTGTTAATGCCATGTACCATGGACCTTTTTTTTTATATATCACCATTAGTAGATCAAAATGCCAAAGTAAATTAAATCTTCAACTGTGTACTAAGTCATCTCACCACTGATACCAGGGTTACTTATGTTGCTGTCATATATTTGATTTTTATTAATAAGTTATGTGGAACTATTACTTAGACAATAAGCTTGGTAACCAATAATTTCCATTTGTTATCATTATCTGATATATTAAACCCCACAACACAGATTTAGCATCCTATTGTGAAATCTGAAGCCTTTCTACGGTTTTTTTCACGTTGGTAACTAAAGTCAACGATGTGTTTCACTCTTATTTCATAATATACTAGCTGTACCCGCGGGCTTTGCCCCGTTTAACTTCATATGTGAGCTCGTTCGCATGGCTCAATCACGTCCTGGTTGAAGTTCGATCGCTACGCTCACTCACCTTTAGGTTGGAGCTCGTTCGCTGCGCTCACACGTCATGGTTGAAGTAATCTGGGCAATGACTTGTCAAAGTTAGTGAACTTTAACTGTAAAGTTCACTAACTTTGACAAGTCGTTGCCCTTGATTGCGTAAGCATAGACATTTTTTAAAAAGCAAACTTAGTAGAACCACTCTTTATGTACAAAATGGTGTTTGGTTCACAATTTAAATGTTAAAACTAGAATCGATATATGATACCGCGCGAAGCGGTTTTCCAACGTTTTTCGGCGGGGGTAGGGAACCCTCTTAATCTTTAGTAAGAACAACAAGACTACCAAATATTTACTGCTAGATCATATTTGGTTGAAATTAAAAATTGTTGGTTAAAATTCGTGGTAAAAAACAAAATATACTATTCACTTACAAAAAAAATGGAAATAACCTAACATTATCTTCAGCTACAATACATAAGGACAATCCATAACGGTGTAAGTTCAATCAGTATTGTCACTAAAAGTCACTGTGTTGCACGGTATGTTATAGTCCACTCAGGATCGTACGCTAGACCAGCAATGCACTGTCACTAGGCCTGGTGTGTCTCACATAGCCGCGGCTTTGGCTGTAGAACTTATGGTGTCTCTCGTGCAGCACTCGGAAAGGTAAATCCATACATCAGTGTCCGATATTTAAAAAATATTAGTTTAGGTTTTGCGGAAAGTAAATAAAAGAAACGTCATCCAACACTTAGAACATATATTTACGCTTATACTGTTATTCACAAAACGGTAAATATACAAAAAGATGGTAAGTGGTGATCGATTTCGATTGGACACTCCAATCATCATCAGACCCAATGGGCAAATGACGTATGATGAATAATCCTTTAGTATTACCGTGTCATTCGCCTATTGGGTCTGATGATGATTGGAGTGTTCAATCGAAATCAATCACCACTTACCATCTTTGTTGTATATTTACCGTCTTGTGAGTAACAGTATAAGAGTAAATATATGTTTTAAGTCTTATAAGACGTTTCTTTTATATACTTTCCATAAATTTAACACATAAATTTAATTTAACACGTACAATGCTGATCAAGAAGTTATTTAGGTTTTGATCAACAGTAGTGATAGGCCGATTCTAAAATTTCTTGACTCTGGTTTTGATTCTAGAAAATTTTTGAAAAGGTTAATGTTTGTCATGAAAAGACAAAATATCTACTATTTATTTATTCAAAAGGTAACTCAAGCAATGAATGCAGCGATCAAAAAATTGTTCAAGACACTAAAATTTGGAAAATTTCTTTTTCTTGATTTTCTTAAGTAAAATTTGAATAGTTTGAGATTTTTTTCTGATCAGGATTATTAAATTTACTATGTCAGTCCAATTGTGCAAGATGAGGACTCTGATTTTTTTCAGTAACCTAGTAGAATCCAAACCCTTGACAAAATAATTATTTGCCAAAAATGAATAGTCATACTATTTATGCATTTGACATTTTTAACCGTGATTTCAAAAGAAATGAATTTCAGGATGTGGCATCAACTTCGACACAGTTTTATCCCTTGACAATCTTGTATCCATCTGTTTTGTTTGTGTTCTTGTCCCTTGTCAGGGGAGCGGCCGGATCTGACAGCTCCTCGTGCCTTGGACAGTTACCACACTCTATCCGAGGCTTCCTGTCGACGTACTCACAGATGATGCCTTCGACTCCAGCGTTCTCTCAGTGCACAGCGTGTTCGACAAAGGTGCGAAGAATTATTAACTTTGTCACAGTCGTCGTACAAATTGGTGTTTTGTTCACTGGGATTAGTTTGCAAAATAGCTGATTTCTCAATAGTTAAAACGGCTGATTTTTTCAACATTTTATACTTTTTCCGCTACTTTGTTTGCTTTGAATAGTAATTGAATTGAGTAATGATCATAAACAAATATAAAATTAAGGCCTATCACTGGAGGGACAATTATTTATGACTAAAACAATGCTATTTTCACCAATTGTCTTTCTTTTGTCAACCCAAGGCCTAAGCCTATTATAGAAAAATGTGGTTTAAACATTTAACCATTTCCAATTATTTGATTGAACATCATTGCATCAAATTAAATTACTAGACCTACAGAAATCAAATATTTCAAGTTGTTTATAGATTAACAACTGGATTGTGAGCAAATTGATTTTTTTACCTCAATATAATTTATGCACAAGGCTTGCCAAACTTTCTTGGCCTATCTTGTTTTAAAAAATGTAACTTTATTCTCTAGTCACTGCAATAGTTCTAAACTAGAACAGCTTATCTGTAGAGCTCGTGCGTTTCCTGGTGAAGCCTGGGGGTAGGGTTGAAGCCTATACAAAACCGGTTTTGAGCCACTCTAACCCCCTACCCCCCAGGCTTCACCAAGAAACGCACGAGCTCTACATATAATTACATATTTTCACTTTATTTAAGTAATGTTAACCTTTCCAGGTGGTCAAAGAATATGAAAACCGTGGTCTTGAATTTTTGAAAGATGTGTTTATGAGAACTGAATACCTTGAAGAGTTAACTGGACTTTCAGAGCTCCAAAAGGCTACAGACTTCTCAGAAGTAAGTATTATTACTCCAGATATTTCACTGTATCGCCACTAAGGTGGGAGCATTCAACCAGCTGAACTTATTGCATATGTAATTGTCAGAGGGTGTGTTCCTATTGGAAGCTTTGTTACTGACTGAGGCCAGATTTTCTTTGATCTTTAATTGAAAGTCCAATGATCAACAATTGCGACAAGTTTCAAACAATCAGAAAGCAAAACAAAATGTTGGTAAAAACTTATAAATAATTAGTGAACGTCCAAATCAAAAAAATAATTCTGAATTGTGTAATAATATTGAACTATACCTTTTCTTAAGTGCTGTTAAACATATTGTGAACATCATGCCATATTCCTATCAAATTTAGAAGCCTTCTTAAATGAGTATTATGCAATTTTGTTACAGATTCTGGAATTCAGTGATGACGAAGAAATGTGAATGTCTTTGCTTCCATTACCACCCTTTATCTGAGATCTCAGGTATGATGTCATAAATAATGAAGATCGGAAAGACATAAACCCACAAAAATCTATTATTTTCCTACAAATAAATGTGGTTATGAACCAGTACAGTACTCTGGGGTAATTTCTAGATCTCTCGTGTATATGTGGTTATTAGTGCCTCAGGGTTTTCACAGTCACATAAGTTTGTTGCTGGGAGTTGGGCGGATTGCAGCATGGATACATTAATTAGACAGCCAGAAATATGTGAAAAAAACTATATGGTTTGGTAATGAAAACGCCATTCAAGTTGTCAGTGTTAACAAAATAAAGAAAATAAATAAAAAATTGTTAATCGATAAGGCATGTTATAATGTAAACTGGTTAACTCTTTTATAAATGATGTGTTGACTTAATTTTAATAATTTTATGTGGTCTTTTTAGTCATGAGTTTTGTTTTAGCGAATTTCCCTATAGGGAAGTAGCTATTACCGTAGGTCTCGTGGTAAGACCTGGGCCCGGGACGGATTTATTTAGTTTTAGTACTGTACTTTATGACAATTTCACCTGTTATGATAGCTTAGCTGAATTTTGTAATGTAAATGAAAATAAATAATGTAAATGAAAATAAAGGATTGTCTATTGACTATTAAAAGTGGTTTGTAGTGTGAACACAAGAAGTGGCAAAGCCTGGTACTCCTTACTGCTTTAATTGCTGCTTAACTTGTTCTCAAACTAAAGCATTAGGCCTTAGTATATGATCAATGATTGTAGGTAAATTTCCTTTGAGGTACAGTAGAACCTTGCTAATCCGACCTCCGATGGTCCGACTCCTCGCTTGGTCCGACCCTCCTGCCAACACAATAGGCTTCCGCTAACATAACCTCATTGTCCAAGAAAAATACGTAGAAAACTATATAAATTGTTTTTTTTTTTTAGTCTAATGTGTTAGTTAAAACGTGTTGTATATTTAACCATGTCTGCCCATTATTAATATTTAGTAGGCTCCCACATTATTGTTTTTAAAAATTTTGAAAAATCACAGTTTATTTGACAAAAATAAAATGGAAGCAAAACAAAGGAATGTCGATCCAAGGTCAAGCTATTTGTACTGACAATCGTCTGCTCCTTAGGCCTACACATGACACATCTGTCGGCTGTGCGCTTGCTATGTCACAACATTTTGTGATTGGGTATTTGGTTATCATCACAACTTTGGTAGCCTGTGATTGGGTGATTAGTAACCATGGCAACTTGTTGAATGGGTGGATGAAGAGAAACTCAAGAAAGAATAGAAGAACAAAGAGAAAGAATAAGCAATGTTTTTATGTCATTGTTATCTTTATCGGTGTATTTTACAACTGTTGTTATGCTATAAGTATGAGGCTACTATTTTATACTTCTTTATGCGTTAAGTATCTAATGTTTTTATCGACATTCTTCTGTCCTGAAACAGCGTAGCAGTAGCCTATGACTAGCAGTAGTTTACTAGACTTTCTATTGTTCTGTTCTTTATGCAATTTGTTTGTTAGAGTAAAAGTTTGAAAAAGCTGTGATTTTAACGTTACATTTTTTATTACTGAACCAAGGTTAATGACATAACATAATTATCATGACTGCGGAATAGCCTACTAATTGTATTTTGATGATGTAATACGCAAATTATCACATTAAAGTCCATTTATACAGTAAGTATTAGGTGTTGTTTAAGAGTTGGAAATAACTGTTTTATGTCATGTTGGATTAACCGTATCCGTTGTCAGTTCAAAATACAGTTTTACCAGGTTTTTATGTCAATGCTCCCGGTCCCGTAGGTGACGGATTAGCGAGGTTCTACTGTATATAATTTCCCTGCAGGTGTAAAACATGTGGAGATGGAATGAGAGGGATCTTAACAGTTCTAAAAAGCTCTTCAGGGACATTTGTGGCTCTCAACGTCTGGAAATTGAAATAACACTTAAGCTTAAGACACCAAAAATATATCTATGAAAACATTTGTGTGTTCGGTTTTGTTTTGAGATAAGGTTAAATTGATGTTTTTCTTACAATGTTTCAGGTTGTATGAGTCATCCTGACCAAAGAAGATCAAGCATCAAACACATTGCAATGATAAAGAATGGCATATTTATTATTGCACTTCTTAGAATATATTTATACACTTTTTTGTCAAGACTGAAAATATAACCCCATAATTGCAAGAGAACCAATCAAATAATGTAATAATTGATTTATGACTCAGTACCTGAGGACCGAGCTTTGCTTGGGGAAAATCATTACGGCCCGACCCCTTAAGGCGCCTTGTGCGACTAGGTTTCTATTATTTCAAATGGAGGTGCCGCACACATCATCGGGCACAGCAAGGTAAAGCAGCGCAGAACAAACCAACTAAATTGTTACAAAATACTCTAAAACGAGGTTTGTAGTGATTGGTATAATTAATCTGGTTACAATCAATTTGTATTTATGTTATATTATTTTAAAGTATTGTTACTTGTACTTTTATGCTATTTTTGTTATTTATATATCAAGTTTGTATTAAATTAAATTTATTGTTTACTACATTGGTTTGTTTACTCTAACTTATCCTAGATCATAGACAAATATAATAAATACAGACCGACAGCAGTGCTGGGGTTAGCATATGTTCCGGCGTCCACCGCTAGTCGTGCCGTGTGGTTACAGCACATGCTGGTAGCATATACAACTCCTCGCCTGCAGCTGTGTGCACCGTAACTACACTGCACTTCGCGGAACCTTCCTTTGACAGTCTATATTTATTCTATTTGTCTATGCCTAGATTTAGATTTTTGAGTTAAATCAACTTAACTTCTAAATAAATGGTTAAACAAAATCAGTTTATAAGCTGTTTTTTATACTAAAATCCTGTGAATTTGATCACATTTCAAGTTTTTCATTTGGATTGTTTACGAAATGTATATGATTGGTAAACGATGCTTATTAACAACTGGATTAATTCAAAACTCAATCACTTCTAACAAGATATGTTTAATATACAAAAAATAGAAGCTTATAACTTAAAACGATTATAGTATAAAAAGAAATATGAATACAGCTTTGTAGAATGAAATAAAAATCACAGTCTATATTTGCTAGTCAGTTTTATGAGGACGTTTGTTCTACTTCATCTGAAGTAACCGAGCCTGTTCCGCTCTCTTCTGCTTGTTTCCTGAAATAATCAGACATAATTACAAATCTTGACCTCATGTTAAAGGTAAAATTTACTGGATACAAGTGTTTCCAGTACAGTTGCGAAATCAAAAATTTAGGGATGGACGAGATTGGATTTTTAGTTCGAGACGAGACAGGATTTTTTATTTCTCATAAAATGTCGAGACAGGATTTCCCTTTCTCATACATAACAAGAAATACACGTTCCACATTTTAACCTCATTTTTTTAACATTTTAAAATACCTACTGATTTATGATAGACTGGTTAAATAGAAAAAATAATAATAATAGACAAAAATATTTAAATCGTTTATTAAAAAACATTAATAAGAACATCAGTATTAAAAAATATTAATAAGTCCTAACTTATTAAAAATAACTCTTCGGCATAGGAAACATGGAGATATCAGTTAGTATAACTTTGAAAAAATAATATCAAATTTATAAGTCTAAAACAACAGTATTACTAGTTAAGTAACAATTTTTAAGTCTTGTGTTATTTTTAGAATGATTTTGGAGTGACTTATTTTGGCTATGTTTACAGTAGTAAAACATGTCTCACACTGCTTACTCAAACAAAACTTATGATTTGCTATGTCAAAAAAAATTATAAAATAATTGAAGCAATATTTCCATGTAAAGAATTAATCATTAAATAAAAACTCCTTCGCAAAGGAAACGCAACATCAACACGCTCCTGTATTGCGGGTATTGCATTGACTTTCTGCAGGTGTATTTTTTTTATTTTACATTTTTTTTCTTGAAAAAATCTAGACCAAAAAAGAATATTGTCTCGTCGAACGAGATTTAAAATTTCTCAAAATTTCGAGACCCGTCCATTCCTACAAAAATTTGTCTTGGCCTTCATTACTTAACCTATCTCATTCAAACATTTGAATGGTTTGAATATGACTTCAGTCCCCTTGTTGAATGAAATTACCCCCTTGAATAATTACCCAGTTCAATTTTAATTATTCACATTTCTTAATGATTCTTAAGAATACTTTTTGTTACTGACCAAAAAATATCTGCAATAAAAAACTCAGTAACTACACAAATCAGTTTTAACAGAGTTTAAGTTAAGAGCATTATGTTGCAAGGTAGATAATTGTTATGATATACCTTAGCTCCTGTTCCTGGAGATTTCGCCACCACTCCTGTCTAAGTTCACTCAGATTTGCCTCGAGACTAGCGACTTCATCATACCTGTGAGCTTTTCTAGAGGAAACGAAAAACACAATATTTAGTCAAACGGGTTACCTAACGTGGGCGTCCATCCATATGGGCAAGGGAACCCCAAACTACTCAGTGACTAAAAGTGAGACCCCACACTAACCAAATGTTTACAAATTTTAAAATTATTGAAAAATCCCATTCTTTACCATACATAAAGCAAATTTACATTTAATAACAAAATATTTTTAAATTGACCAATTTTGTATACATTTTCTGGGAGGATCCTTGAACTCCCCTTTTTACTGCAATTTCCACCGTGTAATGCGAACCCTCAAGTCCCCCTACCCCCCTTATGGAACGGTGAGATGGAGGACCTAAGACCTAACTAATTCAGCTCACATCAATCACAAAAGTAATGTATTTTATGGAGAAACAGTGATGGTTTCTGAGATAAGCAGTGATGCACACACAAAACAGCGACCCCCAAAATGTAAGGCTAGGACCGCCCTTGTATATTGAAAAGTATTGAGCTTCTTGGGCCAGTACTGACTCTTTTCCATTTGCCTGCTTTCCACGTTAAAAATACAGTAGATTATATTTTTAGAACACAGACACACCAGGCGCATTTTAAACCAGGCGCAAGATGTGAGGACAAAGTGTTGAATGAGACAGCTTGTTTGTTGACAGTTTTTTTACTGAGTAAGATCAGCTGATTCTTTTGTCAATACCATTAAAATCCAATGCTCAAAGACAGCTGGGTCCAGTTTCAAATCATTATAAAGATTTTGACTTTTTTGGAAGGTTACTTGATGAAAAGGAACTAAGAAACTGAACATTAGAAAGATGTTTATTACAACGTCTTACCTTGCTTCTTTGATGTAGTTTTGGATGATATTGATTTGTTGAATCAAAGGATCGTCTGTACGGAAATTTTGCATCTTCTCTGATGGCACCCAACCTTCTCCCACGCTAAAACTCTGAAAGGAGATTCAAATTGTCACCTCAAATCAGTCATATGCTAGCCAACTTGGCCCTTCAGGCCATGGGTAAATATTTCAAGCAGATTTGCATAGCTAAGGTTTCCATTAAAATTAGATTAGGTACTGTATTTTGTTCACAAAAAATTTTCAACCAATAAATAATACAGATTAATTAGGCCTATTCTTGTATGAAAAATTAGTGGGAGAGTAGTTTTTTTATAGTAAAGCCAATTTGCTGAGGAATTTTTATAAAAGGATTTTAGGCTAGCTTAATTGAGAAAGTTAAGAGTCCAGAAAATAATATACAATCAATAAAAGGTTGACAAAACATTACACTGGTATTTTGTTTAAACATCAGTCTTATGTTTTGTGAGCTTTTATTGTGCAAATATTAATCCCTGGACTCTAACTTTCTCAAAGCTAAAACAACTCTATCCCTTTTCAACAAATTCTATATGTATTTGTACTTGCTGACTACGAGGTTAAACTTAAAAGTGAAAACAAGAAAGATGAGTTAATAATAACCTACAAACACAGACTATCAAAGACTACAAAGACTAGATAAGGTAACTTACCTTATCAATATTTGAATCCCCGGACACCGACCGTCTATGATGGGGAGAACTCTGATTTACGACCTGATTGAATTGCGCTTCTCGCAATTTTTCTTCTTGAAGTCTGGCCATAACTTCTTGTCTAAAAAGATAAAACAGAAAACATAAATAAACATCATACTTAATGGCTTGCATATCCTTGAATCAGATCAAGGTTTCATGTGGTAATATATTTGTACTGCTTGCAACTTTCACAAAAGTCAAGCAGTTGATGGTTTGCATTTTGTGAGTTAATTGTCGAGTTCATAAGTAACATCTCCATGCTGGATCCATCAATTAACAGCATGTCTATAAAAAATCACAGACAACTGTAGGACAAGCCCATTTGGTCATTTACGATCAGACATCTGTGTTTGTAGACAACTGACAACATCCAAGTATTGGTGTGTGTGGGCAGAACTGTCAGTATAGTAATCTAAATGTTGCCACGTAAATGAGGAAGAATAAGGAAAGAGCTCTGTATTTAATAACAAGCCTTCCAGTCCTGGTTGATACAACACTTTGTAGATAAAAAAAATTCATTCCTACAGTTAGGGCCCTTTCACACGAGGCCACTGGTTGCCCGCCACAGCTTTAACATTATTTTAAATGCGACCTTTCACACGCAGCCACTCTAGTTGCCCGCCACTACACAGTGGCCGAGCAGTGTCTCCTCGCGCAACTGCTAGTCGGCAACCGCCGGCAACTGCAGTGGCGGCAACTTGTTGCGGGGCATTGAATTAAATGGGAGCTTTCACACGTAGCAACCAGTGGCCGCCACCGTGGATGAGCGCGCAGCTACTATTTTGAATCAGTTCACGTGCAGACTGCAAAGACAAACGCACTATGGTAGTTGTTGAGTGTTTTCGTGTTGACTTGTTTGTTTGTGAAAATTAGTGATTAGAAGAAAAATAAAGAGGACGTTGCTGAAAAAGAAAAAGACAAAGGAAATCAACAGAATAAGAGAATAAACAAAATAATAGAAGACAAAGTGGATACTGAAGATCTAATTTGGGAAATTGAAAAGTAACCGGCAATTTGGTATAGTACGCCTGTGTCTTTGCCTTATTTTCTTTATTATCAACGCGAGAAGAAGGAGATGTTCATTGTACAACAGCATTTTCACAACTACCATTGTACAGTGGCTGTAGTAAAGTGGCTTGTAAGTTGCCTGTATCATCCACTGCAGTTTCCCGGCCGGTAACTGGTGGCGGACACCGGTGTCCGCCACCAGTGGCCTCGTGTGAAAGGGCCCTTATAGTTACCTGACAAAGTGGCCTTCCATGAACTAATTATAGTATGCTAAGTAGCTAATTGCTTCATTTACTTACTTTACTTTTGCCACACTCATTTTTTTTTTACTGCACTCCAATATTCCAACCAAACAACACAAAACCGTGGGCTTTTTAATTAGGTACGTAATATGTGAACGCTTGAAAATAAGTTGGCAGCACTTAAAGATACTACAATTACGATCAGCTGGTTCAGCGGTTCCCATTTCGTTCAACGCTTGGATTTAACCTAACCCAAAAACTTGTTGCGGCTTGTGTGTAAACATTTCTCTCATGTGCTGCAAGGTGCCACTTCGCACACTAGGTACACAAATAACTATTACAACCCTTGAGGCCTTGGTTGTCCCACTACTTTTTGGGCTTAAAAAACTGTGTTAACATACAAAAGAGTTCCGCTAGTCTGAACAATCAGGATTGGACCCTGTTTGGCCTACCAAAATGTTTGGATTAGCAGGAAATGCAGTTAAATTGCGTTAAAAATAAAACAATGTATTTTAATAACTGTTAATGGCCCTATATTGTCTTCTTACTACACGAATACAATATTTCAAAAGTAGGGATGCACGGGTCCCGAAATTTCAGGAAATTTTCGGGGAAAAAATATTCATGTACCTACAATCCATGCCCTTTACCTGTCATCAGATTCACCTACAAATCGCAGGTTTCTCGGCTGACTCAACACTCTAGTCAGAATTTTACAACACACTTTTTAAAACATTAGGCTAGTTTTTTTCTCCCAAAAGGTCGTTCGGATTAGCCAGTCCTTATGATAACCAGAACTCTTGTTATATTCCATTGCCCTTCACTGATGCACAGACACCAATAGCATGGCTAATACCTACCTCTTTGTTTCTCTGATTTTCGCCAGTTCCTCCTCTGTAGGCAAGGTAGGAAGTGTAAGTAGTTTTGTCCGCAAGTAGCCTGTAGCAGCTGATCTGATGGCTTTTTGTAAAGCTAAAGCTTGACCTTGAGGCGGGTTTTCTGTGTCTTTGGTTCCTAAAACTGCAATCTTCCCACTAAAAGTAATTAGCAAAAAGTTACGACTATTTTCAGAATTGTGTGTTAAAATGTGGTTTAGAATGCTAACTATTCCTTACCAATATTTTTCTATGTTGACTTAACCAAGATCAAAGATCATTTGCTAAATTGAGACGTTCTTCTACTTCTTTGAACCGTTTCATGTATAAGATACAAAACTATTATAGTCTCTGACGGTCCTTAGGGGGTTTCAACAATAGATTTTAACACCTACGTAAAAAAATAATTAGTAGGTAACTTTCATGAAAATAGACTTTTTCATACCTAAGGCTGTCGATGTTCTCTGCAAGGCGTATTATTTTCATCCTTAATGTTTGAGCATCATTCATATTGTATGTGGATTCTCCTTCCCTAAAACAAAAGATAAATGAAGGCTGTTTGATTTGATGCTTTTATTGCACGACTCTTTGCCTAGTTACCATCTAACCTTTGAACCACAAAAAAATAGGCTAATCCATCTTATGTTTAATTTTTTAGAGGGGCGTATAGATTTTGACCGGTTAAATTTCTAAAAGTTTTCTGTTAAAATGCATGTTGTTACCACTTAGGCTTCTTGAATCCACATTGTAAATTGGTGATCTTGCCGTTGGAATAAATAAATAAATAAAACAATGAGCATACCATAGAGAAGAGGATAGCAATATGAGTATATACAGGGTTAGTAAAAAGTGTGGAGACCCCCTGTTATTTTTTTAACGGCCCATACTAGAAAAAATAAACTCGGCACACCTTTATGGCATGTTATGAAGTACTTTTTGGGCATAACCGTCACTTGGTGTACATCCCCAAAATGGGGGAGTTTGGGGGAAACTAAAAAATTTCAAATACAAAGACCTATCGAGTAACCCCTCATTTTGAAGTTCCTGGTAAAAGAAAACCAAAAACGCAAACTAGAGGTCTTTATCTCAATCTAGTAAAAAATGGCAGCCAATTGAAATTCTCAGAAGTTGAATTTAACTTGCAGCTTTCCAAGTCTGGAAACCCCCTGTAAATTTTGTAGCGGCTCACACTAGGAAAACTAAACTCTACACACCTTTTTGGCATGTTATGAAGTACTTTTTAAGCCTAATACCCACTTGCTTACTAAACCCAAAATGGGGGATTTTGGGGGAAACTCAAAAGTTTTAAATGATAAGCCCCATCAAGTGACCACTCATTTTTAAGGTCCTGGTAAAAGAAAACTAACAACGCAAACTAGAGGTTTCTATCTCAATCCAGTAAAAAATGGAAGCTGATTGAAATCTTTAGAAATCGGAAATAACTTGCAATTTTATATTCAATTGGCTGCCATATTTTACTGTGTTAAGATAGAGACCTATAGTTTGCGTTGTTAGTTTTATTTTATTATGACCTTCAAAATGAGGGGTCACTCGATGGGGCTTATCATTTAAAATTTTTGAGTTTCCCCCAAAATCCCCCATTTTGGGTTTGGGAACTTATGAGAATTTCAATTGGCTCCCATTTTGTACTGAACTGAGATAGAGACCTCTAGTTTGCGTTGTTGGTTTTCCTTTACCAGGACCTTCAAAATGAGAGGTCACTCGATGGGTCTTTGTATTTAAAATTTTTTAGTGTCCCCCAAAATCCCCCATTTTGGGGATTAACACCAAGTGGTGGTTATGCCCAAAAGGTACTTCATAACATGCCATAATGGTGTGCCGAGTTTAGTTTTTCTAGTATGGGCCGTTAAAAAAATAACAGGGGGTCTCCACACTTTTTACTAACCCTGTATACTATCCAAATAAAATGTTTGACAAGAGCTATTGGTTTATTACTAACCAAGTTTTTCAGTCGGCCTATAAACTAAGTTTGAAATTTTAACATGCATTTATTTCACAGCAGTCTTTACACCATAAAGGATTTTCAAAGCCTAACAAAATAGGGAATCAGTTTTGGTATAAAAACACTAATTTTAACCTTGATAGTTTACAACCAAATCTTACCTGAGGGAATTAGCCATTTTGAAATACATATCCAAATCCTGGTCCGCCTGTTTTCTGTGGTCTAAAAGTCTTTCATAAAACTGAGAAATTATTGGTTTTGATGTGATCATATCCTTTTGTTGTTGTCTACTTTCCAACAGCTGAAAAACACGAACAATGATAAATGCATCTACAGGACTGTGTGCTTAAAGGGCAGTATTGGTCATTATTTTCCCTTTTTGTCCATTCTGTGCATTTTCCAAGAGCCCAAAGCGAGTATACTTGCGCAGCCAGTAGTTGATTTTTGATTGTATGGCTAGTTGTTTAGCATTATTCACCTTTTGATACCTATTTGTGTTTGATTAGGTTTTAGTTTTTAGTATCAAGTTCATTTAAAACAAACATTGCTTTTTAACTACAAAAGTCAAAGCTTACCCCTGCTTTTAACATGGCATGCAAGTTTTATGTTTAAATGACATGTTTCTGTAAAGGCAAAAAGGCAACATAAATTAACCAACCTCTAGACAAATATTACAGATGCGCAGAGTTAAATCCGTTCCTTCTAAGTCCTGAGGTTGAGGTTTGTCAAGGAGTTTGTCTGAAAAAAAGTCAAGAAAATAACAAATATTAAAACTAAAACTTAAATTGATTAGGAGTACATCTTAATATTAATGCAACTCAAAAACTTTAAAAATATCACAAGTGTGAATTATTTACTGTTTCTTGTACCGGAATGGACTCTTTCCCATTCACTTAAGCTTGCTATCCTAACAAAAATAGGCCTAATTAATACATCAATGGATCAGAAAATCTTTAAGATCAGATCACTAATTCACTCACAGCCGGCTTGCAGAGGCAGGAAAGAGCTGCACTCGTCACACAAGATGGCTCCACACAATCTACAGTGGTGCTGTCTACGAGCCAGGTGGAACGACCGAGTACAGCTCGGGCACCGAGGCACAGCGCTGCCGTCCAACCAGGGGACTTTGTTCTGCTCGTGTGCTGAAACAGAGAGACACTATCACTCAGCACTAAGAATGAGCATGTGTCACAAAGCATTAAGGCTAGTGATGTAAAATACCCAGGTATTTAAAACTTGGGGTGAATACCCAAAATCCATAAATACCCGGGTATTTTGGGTATTTATGAAATCAATTGAAATTCATTTATATTTACCCCTAAATATGTTATTGTTATTACATGATAAATTAGGGTAGTCTATAACACCTTTTACATTTTACAGTAACTTGAAGCTTTGCTCGCTTAATGATTTAGCACTTTTTTTTTATAATACACAAAGTTTCTAAATAAGCATGGGGTTTCGTGTCTTAAATCGAGTAACATTAGTTAAATTTAACTCACTAAAAAATAGTATATATTAAAAAAGGCTGTGGCTATTTCAATTTTTATAATTTCATAAATTTATAACCAATTAAATAACATAAACAAAATTATTTTAATTTATAAATATCCAGGAATTGTAGGGTACTTATGATGCAAAATTTTTATTGTATAAATGGTTTGGAAGGCTAGACAGACCTAAGGCCTGATTGACATTAGGCAGAATGATAGAATACTTTTAAGTAATTAAACTTTTCTGTGTTACCGCTTAGTTGGAAACAATAATATATTTGGATAAACCTACTAAAGAAACGTATCTCCTGTTTTTTGGTCGAACCTAATATAATATTGAAAGATTTATTGTGCTATAGATTCAAATGTTTTGTATCACAAGTTTATGAAATTATTATTTTTTTTATACCATTGATACCAACAAAAGATCTGGAAACAAAAATATTATTAAATCCTGCCATCCTACAGATTGAATTTTAAAATTATTTTTTAAGTTGTTTATACATAGGCCACTACTAGGTTAAATTTTCCTGTCTTTCTAAATAATAATTAATTACTTTGCAATTTTTTTTTTTTCACTTTCAATAAAATAAATTCATCTATCTATCATAGAAAATAAAAAATCATGTCAGGACCAGTGCAACCATGCGACCAGGGTATTTATGCCGATTTTCCCAGAAGTAAAATGCCAGTAGTGACCATATGAAATTTTGTTTAACACATTTTATCATCATTTTACTATCCTTACAAGGTAATAATTGCAAAAAAACATCTAAATCTTCTCTAACTTAAATAAAAATTATAAATACCCAGTTTTTTTTTTGGGTAAAAACCCAATTTATATTTACCTACCCACTGGGTATTTACCCGGCCCACATCACTAATTAAGGCGTAGGTTTTATGGAATTATTAACCAGATCGCTGATATACTTTTGGAAATTTGCAATTTTCTATAAACATGTTATAACACCAAACACGAAACAATTAACTGATTAATTAATCAATTCAAATTAACAAATTTTACAAAATATTATGTACAATTAAGGCAAGTTATAAAATTGTAATAACTATAACTAAGGGCCCTCCTGGCAAGCCATCCAGCATTTGGGTTAAAGTAGAATCAGTAATAGCAGCAGGAACAGTAGGACAACTTGAAGAGTCTCGAGACTGATTTTCACATGAAGAACTTGTATCTGCAGATTCTAATTCAGAATTTAGGTAGTGGTGCTTGCATATAAGCTTAGCAAGATTCTCTGCCAGAATAGATTTACCATAGTTGTTCATGTGTAAGCCATGACGTGTGAAGTGTTCTCTTCTTTGCCAGTTTAGATGCAGCATATCTATGTTTTTCTCTTCTCTAAGCCGCTTTTGTAACACTCCATTAAAGAATTTTATATTTTTATGTGACAAAGTTGTGTCAAACCTTGTAGGAACTAAAACTACTGATACCTTGGTTGATTTGGCGATATGTTTCATGTCAGCAAGGTCGGGTATAGACTGCCTTTGCATGTCAGGCAAAATGTCATTCGTACCAGCAAAGATTATGACATGATCATAATGGGTGTAGCCTGTGGTAAGTTTCAGGATATCACTGGTGACAGTGACACTTGGTGACTGTGTCTGCCAAATGCACCTGGAGTACGTATTCAGAATTTTCAATAAAACTATCAGACAGGTACTTAAAGCACTAGTTTTAAAGAAGTAGAAAAAACAAACCTTTTTTCTTGGCAGGATCTCGAGGCATGCCTTCCAACAGTTTGTCCAATCTAATAAGCAACTGATTAACAGGAATTGAGAACCTTTGTAATCTAGCAGCTCTTATCTTCTCAAAAGAAGAGAAATGACTCATTGTAGTACCTAAAGAAAAATAATAATGTGAAAGATGTTTTGTACCGACAACATTTTATTGTTTTTCCACACACCTAATCTGCCTAATGCAGAAGAAACATTAGAATTGCTACCAGTTGTATTTCTAGGCATCTCAATTCTCCGAGCCATACCTAGTTTTAAATTGTGTTTAAGTGAGTGTAAGTGAAACGGGTTATCAGTATGTGATAGTAATTTAAACATTTAGATTCGGCTTATCTGGTGGTTTGAGCACAGGAATTTTGATCACAAATGGATTTTAGTTAAACAGTGATGCTGCGATCCTATGGTTCACAGAGAATAACTTAGGGTGGAGGTCCACAACATTTAGGTGTATATAACAAATTATCTAAATTATGGTTTCACTAACAAATTACAAAGAAAATTGTCAGACATAAGCATAGCTGTAGTTTCAAAGCATTTAAACAATACTTAGACATAAGATACCAAATATTACTGATTTAGGCATACAATACCTAGTTCTTGATCTTCCCATTCCACATTTCCAGTAGGTGACTGAAGTCTGCTAGTGAAATTATAATCGGCAAAATCATCTTGTTTCAATATTTTCTTCTTAGCTTTCCCAAAGAGCTCTGCAAACAAAATTACTGATAAATGAAATCAAATAACTGTATGGTTTTTAAATGTTAGCATATGGCGCAATCTAAAGCCAGCTCCGGACTTGCACCATTCGCAAAGCACGAAATATTTGACGTTCAGCGATCTATTTGTCTTGCTATTCGCCGATTTACGAGTAGACGTCTACCTTGTTTTCTGAGCAACTGTTCGATCGGGAATAGCAAAATATTTGTTCACTTTGATATTTGCAAAAATACTGACAATGAATGGAAAAACACAAGCACAAGCATTTGCTGCTTGCCAAATAGACAAACACCTATCCACACTACTACGCGATTCAGCGAGTCACTGCTCGGTGCTAGGCGCATGTCTGGAGGAAACTTAAGGTAAACTGCAATTCATTAGTGCAAATACTGCTTGATAAATCCCCTGATCTTGGCTAGCTATTGTTAAAAGACTTTTATAGCAAATTCTATCAACATGTTTTACTCAAGTTTTAAGTACAGTTTTTGGAGTAAGTTAATCCTTTCGGTGTAATGTAACAATATTCTGGAGATGAAAAGTGCTCTGTAAAGCTACGCGCGCACTACGGCGGCACGGCACGGACGGGCGGTGCGGCAGCTCGGAAATGTCCTGGAGTTCTGTCTCCCGGACTTTTTAACAAACGGCGGAAGCTGCCGAACGTCCTCATATGACATTCAATGTTATTAACTTTTAAAAATTGCCGTGTCGCCCGTCCGTCCGTGCCGTGCCTCCGTAGTGCGCGCGCAGCTTAAGTTTAATCAAGTTCAGCCAACATTTTTAATCTCGATCATATTCAATCCGAAATAAAACTTTGAAAACTTACCTTTAAATGACCTTAGTAAATCTTGTTCACCAGAATGCTCTTCTTGAAAATGAGTCATAAGTTTGATGGCTGTTCCAAAGTCACCTTTGCTGATGCACATGGGGCATAAAAACCCTTCAATCATGCCATCATTTCCTTCAGCCATTTTCCTTAAAGGTCTTGTAAAAATCTAAAATAAAATAAATTTAAATAGTTACATATACTCTTATTATGGCTCTAGGTTATACATTTCTGCATATTTAAACGTAAGTTAGTCCTTGCATAAATATTAATTGAAAAAAGTGTTGTTTTAAAAATTTTAGTTATTGTAGAAGTTTCAGAAAGTGGTAAATAGTAGGCCTAACGTGGTTTCAAGGAGTAAATTATTATAGTGTAAATTTATTTAACAAGATACGGTAGGCCTATGTCATGCTAAGTTATACCAGTAAAAATTCTTCCACTAGAGAGGTACCGGAACGCCATTCCACCGCTGTTAGAGCAGCAGTTAGAATGGCAAACACATTTGGATCCATGTGACGGTTAAAATAAAGTTTGGCTTAGTTATCTATTGGAGTATGTCAGCAAATTTCCCATATAGGGAATATTAGCAAATCAAATCAAATCAAATCTTTATTGCCAGAACATTTTACAATGCATAGCAGTGTCAACTAGTTACAATAAATATAACTATAAACAGTCCACAGTCCAAATTTATAAACAGTCCAAATTTCTCATATAGGGAATAAGCTATTACTGTAGGTCTCATGGTAAGACCTGGACCCGGGACCAATTTACTCTTTTGTTTTAAGGTCCCAGAGGCCAAATCACCATCCGTTCAAATTCATATATATGGCTATTTATCTATAGGCCCTATGTGCCCGCTAGCACGATAGCTCAAACAAAAATGATCCAATTTTGATGAAACAAACCTAAATTTAATCGAACTAGTTTGCGAACCAGCATGATTGTACTATGTGAAAAGGGGTTTATATGGGGTTTTACAGGGTAAAAGTGGGTTTTGTTCCATTAAAAAAAAATCCATTTAAAATTTTGCAATGTCTTTCCAAACCCTTTTGTAGAGCTCAAAAAAACAAATAATTTAGTATATTGAAGCGAAGAGTTGTTGTATGCCTAACAGTTAAGTTACAGAAAAGACTTCAAAAATGTGTAAATTTAAAATTATCATGTTATTCTTACGGAGAATATACACTTGCTTGTCTAAGGATATATTTTATTGCAATTTGGAAAATTTGTTTAGCCTATTTCATTCTAAGCAATCAAATTTTTAATAAAAAAACACACATTATACTGTCTCCCTTGTAGCAGCAAACCTAAGTACTCATTAATTAGGCTATATAAAGCTGACAATTTTAACGGAATAATTTAGTGGAATTCCAGCCAGGCAGATGGAAATTCGCTTAGTCTGCAGGTTTGCTGCAGCGGGGTTGTTTCACTTACAATAAAAAATAAAAAACATAATTATATGTTAAACTTGAACAGTATTTGAGTTTTGGAAAATGGTCGCATAAAATAGTTTATGTGTTTAGCGTGGAAAATGTGACTTGACTTGTCAACTTCAAGGTTAACCTACCGTACAGTTCATCTGCAGAGCCATTGTAACTGATATAACTGAAGGAGCTGAATAAAGAGCCCTTTGAAATCACTTAGGAAACCATATCTAAGCCCCTTCTTATTCTTTCTCATCTTAGACTAGTCACAAACCCCACTGTCAGATCCTTAAAAGGTATAATAAGAACTAACTTATTATTGCCTGAAGAGGTAACCCATAAACCTCATCAGGTATTGCGCCAAAATGAGCATAATCAGACTTTAAGGGTTAATTTGGGCGATGCTTTTTAACTTAACTCAGCTTAATTTAACCTTTTTTAAGTGATTTGTAGGCCTATCCAAAATTATCGGACACAGGCCCTCTTTTATAAACGGGCAGACTGGGCACATGCCCAGGGGCGTCCGTTGGGTGTCCCCAAACCACCGCCCGCCAGCACTAGAAAAAAAGGGGGGCCCTGCTCTTGGGTTTACCCAGGGCTCCACTTACCCTTAACGCGGTCCTGACCGGGCACTGATGAAGGAGACAAGTATCTAAACTTAGTAGTACCGGTAGGTAGACAATCAGTTTTTAAACTAGTACTGAATTTATAAAGGGGCTGCACTTTAGTTTACATCTTACACTAATTCGAATGAAAAATAGCGATATGTAGAATATTTGATATTTCAAATATTTCATTCAGTAAGCCTAGTTAGGTTAAGTTAACCTAACTTACCAAACTTGATGTATCAAATGAAATAATCGATAGGCTACATCGATCGATATATTCAATCGAGTGAGTGTAGGACGTTACTAAAGTGCAGCCGCTTCTGCCTTTTAACTTAGTAATTTAACCAAGTTAACCCACTTTAGCTAACTTAACTTATGATAGTTAGAAATCATATTTTATTAAGTAGAATATTAGAGCCAACCAACTAACAGATTACTATTGTAATTTTAATTTTAAGAAATTAATCGTAGGAAACACAAATGCTTACTCTACTACCAAACCAAATACCTTGAAAAATGAAATTAACAAATAAATAAGTTAATGTTTGTCAAGGAATGAATGAATGATAAGAAACGAAACAGAAACATCTACACACCTACTTAAAAAATAACAAGAGTGAATTGAAATCTTCTTTAAACAAATAATACTAGCCTATAACAGTACCAGAATATTAATAGAAACTAAGGATACTCCAATACTAAGTTATATACTGTTCTGTAGTGTAAAATTTAAAATAAAATAATTCATCAGTTCGCTAGTTCAGTCCAGCGTATCATCAATAAATTTGACGTTTGGTTTTTTTATGATTGCAGTTGCAGTTCCTCACTATTTAGTAGTGTGGCCTTGCGTGAGTTCGGGTCTGACTTACGGGAGGTATAAATGAGGCAACGATGACGTCATAAATTTAGTTCAAAATTCCTCCGTGAACAGCGTTGTAGTAGAGGGCTTCGCCCCGTTTGACTTCATAAGTATTCAAGCTATTGATTGCCGTACCGGATTGGGTGGCATTAAGAGTGGCTTTTCACATATTGGATTAGTAAACCCTGAAACTTTATAATGCTATTGAACCAACTTGTTTAATTGAAACAGCTGTTAAGATTCATTAATTATTTTTAAATATGAAAAATCATAAGGTTAACATGGGAAACTCCAGAGCCACTGGGGCGGAGCCCGACAGTCCGATCAGAATAAAAACAACTTAGTTTTCCTACTTAATGCCTAAAGAATCGGTGTACCAAATTTCAGCCTCCTAGGTAAATGGGAGAATTAGTGATGAGTGAGTGAGTGAGTGTGTCAGTGAGGGCTTTGCCTTTTATAAGTATAGATTATGCTATGTTTATAAAGTGATTTAATCCTATTTAATGTATATTTGAATGTAAATGGTGTTACCGTTGAAAGAATAAATAAATAAATAAACACAACATCTAAAACAGATTAGAGTTTTTAATGTGATCATATATTCAGTGATAGAGGACATGAAAGAATGGACTCGGTCACCCTGGGTTCAATACGATGAAAATGTGCGAATTTTTCTTCTTAAACCAACTAAAATAATTTAATCCTTAGAATTTACTTTTTCTGCTTAACCAGATCGGTAATTCTGAGCAATTACTTGGTCAACCCCAGTTTTATTCATACTTTACTACGGTCATCAGGATGTTTTTAGAAAACAATAAACATATAATTTAAGCCCCGCAAGGTTAAGTTAGGTTAGGTTAAGTTAGGTTATGAACTAACCTAACCTAACCAAACATAACGGTACTGTCGCAACTGGCTTTAGAGATGTATGTGAAACTAAAAAAACATAATTCAGCCCGGGAAAGTTAATATATGTTATATACAAATAGAAATTACCTCAGTAATCGCCGGGTTCTTCGTCCTCATCCGACATCCGAGTCTCCTGGCCTTCCGCGCGTCTCCTGCAAGCCACTGTTATCGCTTGGAATTTGAAAGTTCTTATCACTCTGCAACCTGTACGATGGTCTTGTGGGGCTTAAATTATATGTTTCTTGCTTTATAAGAACATCCTGATGACCGTAGTAAAGTATGAAAAAAATTGGGTTTGACCAAGTAATTGCTCAGAATTACCAACAGATCGAATCTACAAGCAATTACAGCAGAAAGTGTTTAATGATGGAAAATAACTATTGTGCAATTTTGAAATAGCTTTCATTACGACACGACGCCCACGACGTCGTATATTATTCTAGATATTGCATGTTAAAATATCAGCTATTTAGCTATTATTTGTATTAGTATGATATCCATCCCAAGTTAAATTCTTACTTAAGCTCTGAGTCTGTATATTATGTGCTTCTTCATCTCTCTGCACTGCGCTAACAGCTGCGCAACAGTACTGATTTCGTCAACTGAAGTTTCCTGGTTAGTTATTCTGCTATACAAGAAAATTCTTAATTATTAGCCCTTTTGTAATATTTGGAGTACATTTTCCAACTCTAATATCACAAAGCTAGGCGCTGAGTATAAGGTAAGCATTCCACATCAAAATATTGACCTATCTGATCTCTTTGTGACGTAGGTTGAAACTGAGTTTTCGGATAGCATACGTTGACTACAATACAAGCTGCCAAGTATTCCAGACCAGGTAGTCATTTATTAACATCATATACCTTTTTTAGTTTCAATACATTCTTGCGAATTTTGTTGTATCAATTGGTTATTATCTTCCCAGAATCATATTTTTGGTATACGGCTTTTTTAATGTTCATAAAACTTGTATGCCAACAGCTGTAAACAAAAGGCCCACTTAAACCCAAGCTTGTAGACAAAACTCATTAGAAAACAAATAGTTAATTTTTATGTTCAAGCAAATTTACCGCGTAGTGTACCTATATTTTTTCTCTCTCAATTTTACTAGACCTAATAGCCTACCTTTTACCTTTAAAGTTTAGGCCCAGCCTTAATTTGGCCAGCCTTACAAGGCTGTAAACCCAAGAGTGACCTAATGCAGCAATTTTAAGTATTTAAGTATATGCTGATGATGTGTCCCCAAGACACTTTTGGTGATTTAACCAATCCTTTGTATCATGGTTTACAAATACCGTACACTTAACTAACTAAATTTACACCCCATAATTTTAGAGGTATTTTTTGGCCTGTTAGCCTGAATATTTCATTCCACCCTTAAACTTAGAATATGATATTTACTTTTGGGAGTTGCTTGATTAGCCTTGTTTAAGTTAACTCAATTCAACCCGCCATCAGTCAACTTGTCTTCAGTTGCGCAAGCGGTTACATCTTATGCTTAGAACCTAAACTTAAGTTTATATGCGCTCCCCACTACTGTTCAATTCCAATTGTTTTCTTTGATTACAAGCTGTAAATGAGTGTTTGTATAGGCTATGCTAACTTACATAGGTACTCATTTTTTAGGCCTATGGTAACTTAGTGTTGCTACACACCCTATTAACCAAGATAAAGGGGGAGAGAGTGTTTAAGATTTTTAAAACTTTTTCAATTAACTTATCAATGGTTGGAGTTCAAAGAATATTTAAGTTCAAAGAGATCTGGTAACAGGTGCTAAACTTTAGAAATTTTAAGTCACTAATTCTAAGTCTAACTGTCATTCTGAAATGTTCAACCTTTGTAGCCTTCATAAAATGTGTAAGTTAGGCCTAAGTTAGTTATAAAGTTGCTTAGATAGTGATAATTAAGAGATTCGTGTTGTTATGTACTCCTTCATAGCCTTCATCCTGTTGGCCAAGCTGATTTAACAACTTCGGCACACGATAACTCAGGGAATTTGTACAGCAGAGTCTAGCCTATATCAAGTACTGGCACCTAACTTAATGAGTACAGTTCTGCAGAGAAGCTAAGCCTATAGGATGTAATATTAGTTGAATATTAATAGTCTTTTGATTAAAATATTTAATTTAGACTAGGCTTAATGTAAATATTGAATGTTAGTAAGCTTTTTAATTTCTGTTATGGTTCTTTAAAAAAAGAGGGCTGCCTGCCACTCTCTTACACTGCACTGCGTTGTTTATGTCTGGTTAGGTTATATTTTTAGTTTATAATAATCACAAACAAGGTAGGTAGGCTTATCTTTTAAAAAAATGAACCTTTTCCCAAACTCTTGACAAAATAAATTACGAATGGGTCCTAATAATTAGGTAACGTCTTTGTAATTTGGCCTCTTTAAAAATAACACATACATCCACATTTTACGTTTTAAATGCTATTTTATTTTTTTGTTATTTTTTTATAAATGGTTGCACCATTTTTTACAAGAAAATACAGTAAATCTTAACAGAAAGAAGAAACAGAGAAAAAACATAGGGCTAGGCCTAGTGTATTTGGGATAATCACAGGCCAGAGTACAAAAGTAGTGAAAAAACTGGAAAACAAGGTACCCAAGATAACCTCAAAAATGACTTATCTATAAATAACAAACTATCTGAACAAGTTAACAAAACAAGAGATTCACAAAAACAAAACCAGTAGGCTATAACACCATATAACAATAATGATAGCAATGCAGTAAAACCGAGTAAAAATTTAGTAAATAGAGGCAGAAGAATGTTGATGAAAAACAGATCAAACTTGCAGAAAAATGTTTATATTATAAAATAGTTCAAGCTATAAACTAACATAAACTAAAATAACCTGACCAACGCATCACAGTGTGAAAGAGTCTTAAAAGACCCCATAGCTTAAAATAGGATAATCCTGTTCAATAGATAAGTCAATACTTAAGTCTATATTGCATGAAAACTATTTCCGATACGATTAATCAAACTAATTGTCATCTTGATAATATTTCTTAGGCTATAGTTTCTGCGGAACTGTACCTCAAGTATGTATAACGACACCACTGTAACTTCAGTTCAAGAAAAGTGTCTACAAAGGATTTCAATGGTCTGCCAGGGGTTGAATAGCTTCTTTTTGTACTACCTTTTTTAAGTGTGAAGAGTGACCCCAATTCACTGTAGCCTACGCTTTGTTGTAGGCAAGATGTCCGTTCTCAACCAGAGTGGGGAGGAGCAAGTGGAGTGTCCACTGTGTATGGAGCCGCTAGAAGTCGACGATCTTAACTTCTTCCCATGCACTTGTGGATACCAGGTAAGATCAGCAGCTTTTTCAGCAAGGACCATTTATTTGAAGGTGTCATACTGTTGTAAGCAGTGCTCGATTTACAGTGGAATTGTGTTCCGGTACCTCTCTTGTGGAAAGATAAAAATATTGGCATTTAAATAGGTAATAATCACATTAAATAGGTTACAGTTCCAGCATCTCATTTTACAAATCGAGCACTGGTTATTTAAGTTAACACTAGGAACTGAAAGTCTGTAAAGTGTATGTAATAATGTAAGAGTGATACTTAATTATAATCACCAGGAGGCTAAATCAGATGTATTTAATCTCCTAGTAGGCTAGTAGAGCTAGTAGAGGCTAGTAGGTGTATGTTTAATCTTCTTACTGTACTGTTAAATTGCTTTTGTCCATCCGACTTTGTTATGGAATGAGCTACAGTACCGCGTGTATACTTCTTTTACTTACTCACTAGTTATTATATTTATGTGTTGGCTTTGGATTGAATGTTTTTTAAACATTAAATTTGCTTAAATTGTATAGTCCCAATAATACGAACCCCGCTAAACCATATATCTGCCTAACTCAGTAGAGTGACAATAATACGCTACCTGTAAA
Source organism: Macrosteles quadrilineatus (assembly GCF_028750875.1). Lineage (NCBI taxonomy): Eukaryota > Metazoa > Arthropoda > Insecta > Hemiptera > Cicadellidae > Macrosteles > Macrosteles quadrilineatus. The sequence goes on from NW_026542598.1 coordinate 27,132,942, forward strand.
CTGAATATGGTAGTCCTAAAGATTAAAACTAGTAGACAAACTACCCAAGTACTTCCTGTTAATATTGATTTTGTTGTGATCACAGTGACATTACTGTAGGCCTAGGCTAATGTTTGAATTGTATAAGCCATTTAGAGTACTAGAATATGCCTACCAAAAATATTGTCTCTAAAATGTGGCATATCATATATGCTTAATACACATACCTATAGTGTTGGATGATGAAACTATACCTAATGTGAATTATACTAATCTGAATTATTGGCTATTAGCCTATATTTATTGTGAAAATAATATTGAATGAAGTTATCTTAGCTAATCCGAACAGGGCTCAGTTGCAATTAGTTTGGATTAGCATCCTGCTAATCGCGTCCTTTCTAGACAATTCATGAAAGTTATGGGAGTTATTATTAACAAGAATAGAAATATAGTTTTTAATTTTTTTTTTATCTGCGTCTTCTAGTAATAATTTGATTTATTTTAAAGACTCTAAACAGAGTGGGTTATTTATGTTCATGTTTCTTGTGTTTCCAAAGGGTGCTTTGGCCCAAACAAATTTTTGTTCTCCAAAAATTATAGGCTTTGTTGATTTTCTCTCTCTCTACTTTAATGGACAGTATTTCTGTTGTTCATCATTCTACGGATTCTGATTTGTTTTACGATCAAATTTAGTGAACTATTCCTACCTCAAAGAAAATTACCCTTAGCTAGGATTTTAAATGAATTAACATTAATTGTTGCCTTTTTGTTGCCATTGGTTGTTGATGTTGCCTTTTTTAACTCCGTGATGTATTATTAGCCAATGAAATGTCCCACAACTGTTTTTCATTATTTTTGCCTTGCTTATTTCAGATTTGCCGATTTTGCTGGCACAGAATCAGGACTGATGAAAACGGTCTGTGTCCGGCGTGTCGCAAAGCTTACCCCGAGGACCCGGCAGACTTTAAGCCTCTGTCGCAGGAGGAGGTGGCAAGACTGAAGGCGGAGAAGCGACAGAAGGACCAGCAACGGAAGCAGAAAATCACGGAGAACCGGAAACATCTGGCCAACGTGAGAGTAGTGCAGAAGAACCTGGTGTTTGTGGTGGGACTGCCTATGCGCCTAGCGGACGCGGAGGTAATTCTTGTTGTAGGCCTATAGCTTTACTAGATAACAATCTTCAGAATATATGATTTAAAAAAATATCTTTTTGGTTAAATACCTTATGGGATATGTGTCACTATTATGTAACGCTGACACACTATTATAAAATATTAAAGTATGAATCAAATAAAGTAGCCTACACCTGCTCACCAAACCTGAATACAAAGTGATTTTCCATTTGCCTGATCGGATTTCCACTCAAATATATCCAGAAACATGTCAGATTTGTTTCCCTATGTAAATAGTATTAGGTTAACAAGAACTTAGATCTGCTGCTACAACTCAAAAGATACAGTTTTTTTCAATTTCATTGTAAACTGTTTAGTAGGACTAAAAAATAAAACAATATTGTACTTTGTTGTAGTTATTATTTAGGTACCGGACTGAGAAAAGTTAAAAAAAAACTGTAAGTTTTAAAATTTTTATGTTATTGTTTTGAAGAATAAGTATAAAAACTGTTTAGGGTAGTTTGTTTATGGATATATTCTGAATCAAATTTATTGAATCTCCTCATTTCATCCTATACTATTATCAATTTCACTATAAACAACCTCCCTATAGCAGAAAACCTTAGTTTGTTTGTTTAAAATAATTTTTTTTAAATAAGTAATGAATCTGGTATGTTTAAAATATTTGATATTTAAGGAAATATTTAAGTACGGTAAAATCCAATCTGGCAATAGGAAATACACTTAGTCTGCAGGTTTGCTGTGGCAAGGATATTTATATAAAAGGTTGGTTTATCTGGCCAGGGGCAGGGTCCCATAGTAGTATATGAGGGGTTGTTCTAGAAAAATAAATTAAAATCTCAGATTTGTATTTGTTATTTCCACATTTATAATGGATCTGTAACTTATCCCCACCTTGTTCTTACTTGAATGAAGGTTTTTTTCTCAACTTATTTTGCTTAGAGGTAAATTTAACTGACTAAATGTGTACAAAGAGCCTATTAGATTACGGATTGTTTAAGTGACATGAATAACAAACTATAATGTTAATGTAATTAATTCTAATTGTTTCCCTGTTAATTTCTTATCTTATCATTCTGTAAATGTAATGTGAGTTACCAGGAGAAATCGATTTCAATTTTAGTCTTGAATAAAACAATTTGCTATCACTATTTAGAAATTTAAAAATCATGACTTCTGAGTAAAATTGTTTAGTGCAATAATTACTAACTTATTGGATTTTAAAGTTTGGCCTTTATTATTTTTGTACTTCAATGTACCAAATTTTTTCCTAAACCATCAAGGTAAAGGAAAATCTCTTATTTAGACAGTTCGGCCACAGTGACTAGAATTAATTGCTTTTTGAGTAGTGCAATGTTGTAATGTTTTATCGAGGGTGACAAAATCTTTAAGAACTAAAAAAGCTAACATTTCCTTTTGACTCACAAATACAAGTCTGAGCAATATTAGGCCTATAATTAAATCACAATGTTAGTTGAAGTAGCTTATTATGCAGAACGTTGTGTACTTATTTATCAGTCTAGTTGTACTGTATCCAACTTATGCTTTCTTTTAGCCCATTAAAATAAATATTTTCTTTGAACTTGTCAATAATCTTGGTTTATATTTCAGATACTGAAAAAGCATGAATATTTTGGAAAATATGGCAAAATTCACAAAGTAGTAATTAATCAAAGTACATCCTACGCCGGTTCACAGGTAAGAGAAGGGGTATTGATTAATTATTCATACTTTTTGTATTTCAGTTATTCCCAGGTTTGAGTGTCTACCATCTTTTATCCCCCTACAATTCCTCTTCTTCCACCATCCATGTTTCTTCTAAGTATTCTTCTCAGTCTGCTTCCTTCTACTGTAGACTCCCTCCTCTCCGGATACCATTTAATCGGACATCGTTTTGTTTTAACCCTTTTTCTTATGTAGGCTTTTGTGGCCGGTGTCATGAGAGTTCATGGTAGTGATGTAAAACGCCCGGGCATTTATAACTCGGGGCAAATGCAAAGGATAAATGCCCATTTTTCATAAGTGCTCGGGCATTTATGGGTTTTGAGACAATAATTCAATTGCGGCCTTTTTTATGCAAAAAAACCTTTTATTAAAATAAATTATCCTACCGGTAGTTATTTGATACAAACTAAAAAAATACAGGCCTTGTACTTTATTTCATAATGTCTAAATTTGTGGTCATCTCAAACTTTGTTGAATGTAGTCTAGTTTGAAATATTTAATTAATTTGATGCAGGCCTACCCCTCCATATTATTGACAGTAATAATTCTTTAACATAAATGCCCAGAACTTATGAAGATTTTGATGTTTAAAAAATGCCAAGATATAGGAATAACTTTTATATTCTCACAATGTCCTCAATATACTTTGGTACGATAAATAATGTGGTTTTTTTTTATAATTAAAAGGTTGAAAATAGGCTTTTCAAAAATATTCATGGCTTAGGCGTTATTAAATGTATTTAGAGTTAGGGTAAATAAATAGTTATTTTTTCCCACTTAAAATATCATTTAAAATATTAAATTAAATATTTATTCTCTATTTTAAATAGGGATGGACGAGATTGGATTTTTAGTTCGAGACGAGACGAGATTTTTTATTTCTCATAAAATTTCGAGACGAGATCGAGACGGGATTTCCCTTCTCATACACAACGGGAAATGCACGTTCAAAATTTTTACCTGATTTTGTAACATTGTTAGATGACTGTTTAAATACAAAAATAATGATATTAGGCAAGAATATTTACAATCTTTTATTAAAAAACATGTTTTTATTAATCACGCCAACTTATTAAAAATTCCTACGATTAGGAAACATAGTGATATCAGTTAGGATAGAGTTCAACTTATCCTAAAATAAAATAAATCATAAAATAAAAGCAATATTAATTTTTATAAAATAGTTAGGCCTACTTGTTTTGGCTTTTTATAGTAATAAAACATTCCTCACACTGCTTACACTTAACAAAACTTCTCAAATGTTATTAAAGTAATATTATTAAAATAATTAAAGCAATATTTACATGCAAAGAATTAATTAAATAAGAACGCCTTCGCAAAGGAAACGCAACTACAACACGCTCCTGTATTGCGGGTATTGCATTAACTTTTTGCAGGCGTTTTTAATTTTTTAAATTTGTTTTTATATTTTTTATTCTCGTCTCGATAAAAATCTCGGCCAAAAAGAAATCTCGTCTCACGTAACAAGATTTAAAATTTCCCGAAATTTCGAGACTTGACCATCCCTAAAGCAAGGACAAGCAGAAAAATCACTTAGTTTTAACTGCTGCGGGCAAATGCCCTCATAACGCCCACTGGCATTTGCTTTGTTGGTGGTATTTTTTTGTATCAACATTTTCGATTTAACTGTACTACACACAGCAGAAGTGACTCTTGTAACTGGACAATTTTTATCAGCACGTCGGTTTAAGCAAACTGGATGGCAGGAAGTGGGCACTACTGAAACGACTTTTCTTGTAGAAATGATTTGAGACCAGTTATCACGTGTCTAAATACAACGCTCACTTAAAATTTAAGTAAAATATTTGTATTATTTTTCAAATGATTTACGTGGTGTGCACATGTATCGCAAGGATTGAAAAGGTACAAAGCCTTGAAATGAAATCAAAAGTTCTTTATTTATTTCATGAACATTAGTTCATAGTGCCAATTAATCACAGTAAAAATACATCAATATTTAAACCTTAACTATTTAACTATTGTCCTTATACTTTTAGTTCTGTTGTGAACAAAGGTCAAAAAACTCATATAAAGAATAAATAATTAATTCTTTTATAAACAACCAATTATTGGTTTGTTTATTATGAATTCTTTGAGGTTGTTTTTAATATTTTCAATATTATTTTCAAACTTTTTTTCAAACAAAAAATATCTTTCCCAAATATATTGCTTTTTCTCATAAAATTTTAATCTCTGTTGAGTTGATTTTTTAATTTTTATGTCTAGTATTATACTTGTGGCATGGAAGATTTAGGACTTACTTCCTCATTTTAGCGAATTTCTCTATAGGGAAAGTAGCTATACCGTAGGTCTCATGGTAAGACTTGAGCCCGGGACCGATTTACTTTTTACTTTCACAAATTTGAACCGATAGTGTTTTTGGCCTCTAGGGACATCCTAGAGGCCAAAAACACTATCGGTTCAAATTTGTATATATGTATATCTATATACAGAGAGATATATATGTGTCCGTGAACTTGAGTAATTTTTGTTTGATTTTGATGAAATTTGGTTTGAAGGTGTAAGGCGGGATAAACTTGAATGAGTTTGTGAACCAGCAGTATCGAACGATGCTGTACAGTACATTACTGTACAGTCATTAATTCCATTTCCTTAGAAAGTTTTTCTCACATTAACCTCATGTGTTCAAACCAACTTAACTTATGAGTAATTGATTGAATTCCTATAATGTATGAGTAGGCCAAAATTAGGTTGTCTGCTTGAAGTAAACTTAGATTTGGCTACACTTGCATAATATGGCTTTGGAGACTGGTTTATCTTTACAATTTTTGTTAATCATTTTTTAAACACATTAGACTTGTCTTGATGAGATACACAATCACAATTATCAATATTTGATTGGACAATAATGTTTGTGAATTAGCCAATCCTTGTACAGGGTCCAAGTGCAAGTGCTTATGTGACGTATCAGAAAGCGGACGACGCATTACGAGCCATACAGGCAGTGAATAACATAGTTGTAGACGGAAGGACTGTGAAAACATCGCTAGGGACCACAAAGTACTGCTCACATTTCATGAAAAACCAGACGTGCCCCAAAGGGGACTGCATGTACCTCCATGACTTGGGTGAGTAAGAATTAATTGTTTGTGTTTTCTTTGTCTGTAAGTAAACTTGCTGGAAGCATGCACATTTTTAACACTAACAGAGTTACCTTCTGGCACTCTGCGAATACTTCTGCCAAAGTCAAAAGTTGACCCTCTACTCTCTAGTGTTTTATCAATTGACGTTCTAGTAGTACTAAATGAATTCTGTAATTTCAATTTTTATTACAAAATAGCAATTTTGATTGATTGTTTTAGTGAAAGAAAAAATTATTAATAATCTATTTCATCTTAAATTTTTTAAAGGAAACATTGTTGTGTTTTCTTTTTGTTAGAATAGATTTCAGGTTTTGAACATTATATTATTGAAATTTTTGCGTTGACTCCCAAAATTATCTCGCTTTTTGTGATATTTAAAATAACTTAATGTTATAAATAATCATCTCTGAATTTTGGAAGCTAATGTGTTAAATACCTAGGCTATTTCTTGAAATGTTTTACTTACTGGCAGTTTTTGAGGGACGTCAAATAGTGAAGTAGAATACTAAATAGGCACAAGTTTATTTTCTTGAGTTTATTTAAGATTGGAGGTATTCATTTGAATTGTTTTTGTTAAACAGGGGATTCTGAAGCAAGTTTTACTAAAGAAGAAATGCAGCAAGGGAAACATCAGGAGTACGAAAAGAAATTACACGATCAACTAATCAATGCTACAATAAATAGGTAAAGACCATTTAAATTTTAAAATAAAAACAGAACTTTTAATTTAGGGTTTTCTTGATTCAGAACCACACTCTCTAAATTTTAAGTTTTCAGTAGCAATATTCGTTTTGGGTCCCCCTGAACCCCAAAAGTTGGTTTTGAAGCAATGTCTGTGTGTGTGTTTGTGGATGTGTATAGAGCTGTAGACTAAACCTGTGGTCATTTTTTAAAATTTTGATTTTTAATGATGATGTTTGCATAAAATCACGGTAAAATCAGACTTTCACAAAAATGGCCTAAAAGATTTTGATTTACATTTAGTATGTTGTAGCCCTTTGTTTTTTAAACAAAACGGTACAACATCCATTGCTGTAAAAATTGTGGTTTAAAAGTTATTGCAATTGTAGTGATTTTCCCTAAAATCGGCTATTAAAATATGCGGCTCTACCAGTTTTTATTAAAATTTAGTAAGTTACAGTAACCCAACAAAGTGGTACAAACCCCTAGCTGTAAATCATAAAAAAAATCATGAAATAAGCCTATAAATAGCAATGTAAATCTATATAAATAAAATTAGAGTTTTGTCTGTACATTGCTTAGAATAATGAACTTTTTGGTTATTTTTACATTTCATAGGTCAGAGAAACCGAATCAAACCTTATCTCAATTTCTGTCTGTCTGTCTGTCTGTCTGTCTGTCTGTCTATCTGTCATTCTCTTGGTAACGCTAAAATACGCACTTTATTACAACTACTCCTCAATAACTATAGCACTGTCCCGCCTGAAACTTATTTTCCAAATACTATACATATATGAGATGGTTTTAGACGTATTTCATCGAATATGAGACAGTTAGATATTTAACAGTAAACCCTTGAAAATCAAGTTTTTGTCGATTTTTGACGTGGAATTTCTGGAAGCCCATGTTAACCTTATGAGAAATGAAATTATTGAATCTTAACAGCTGTTTCAATTAAACAAGTTGGTTCTGTTCTGTGATGTTCAATAGCATTAAAGTTACAAGGATTACCAACAGGGTGCAGCACTAGCACTATTATTTCTTTTACATTTATGACAACAGCTAATTTGCAACCTGGAGGCGAGTGAGCGTAGCGAACGAGCTAACCTGAAGGCAAGTGAGCGTAGCGAACGAGCTAACCTGAAGGAAAGTGAGCGCAGCGAACGAGCTCCAACATACAGGTGAGTGAGCGTAGCGAACGAACTTCAACCAGGACGTGATTGAGCCATGCAAACGAGATCAGATAGTAAAAATAAAAGTAAGCCTACCGTTATAGGATCGACCGGCAGACACAGAGGTAATTTAACCTTTTATTGATTGTCATACCGATCCGGAACAACAAAAAACAACATAAAATGAAGCTATGTATAATAGTTTGGCCAGCATATCTTAAAATATGCAAACCAACTGCTGTTCGTTATATAAGAAGGTTTCAACTGAATATTATAAGATCCCCGTGCGTAGAACGGGTACACAGCTAGTATTAACCTACAAATAGTAAAATAGCTAATAGATGCGACCTCGTTTTCGCTGGTCCTGTAAATAAAGTTTCTATTTGTTTTACAATGGTGTATTTCTAAAAATCCCAAAAAATACTGTAACACTACATTTTACTTCATTTGTTGATTTCACTTACACATAAAGAATAAGTATAATTTACCGTTTTATAATAGGCTGGCTTAACTTACCAAATGGTTATCCAACTACCAACTAAGGGCTTTGTTAAATGGTGGCCATATTTAATTAAACTAATGGTGAACATATTGTGGTTGCAGGAAGCCGACGCCCAGTCCGCCAGCTGTGATGGTGGGACAAGGGTCGACCACGCCCCCGGCACCTCAACAGCCTACGACCAAGGAGGCCTGGCCTTCCCTACAACCTGGTCAGACACAGTCCTCCTCGGGTAAGTAGAGGGAGTTGGACTTGCTCTCTCCTAGCCTCTCTTGTAACTGAGCCCAAGTTGTTAGTGTGTGTATTTGTTGTGTGTACTGGACCGAATTACACACGGTTGGATCAAAATTAAAGATGATTCCCCTGTAGATGTGCAGAATCCCTTTATAAATAAAAATAGGCTCAAAAATAAGCACAACAAATTAATTTTTAATTTAAAAAAATTAACATGGGCCTTATGGGTTGCCATGTTGGTGACGAAATAACAACAAATTATAAACAGAAAATCAAAACAAATGGGAGAAATTCGAATCACATTTTTTATTTACAGCGTGGGGTGAAAATAGATAAGTTTGTACAAAACATACTTTTGGTTGAGTTTTCGACAACGGGCGAGCTCTAGTTGGGATTCTAATAAGATCCTGACTACAAAACCAACTGATCTTGATCAGTAATAAAGCTGTTGTCTCATTCAAAATTAATCCTTCACTCCTCACCTTAAAATAAGCATCGTTCTGTGTGGGGTTATAGACATTTAATCTTATCAAATCTAATAATTGTAAATGTGTTTGTTGCAGTGATGGTCCCGGTTTCATCGGCCCCGGCTAACGCTCCTCAACCTTCCCCTCCCAACACAAACACGCAACACAATAATAAAGGAAAAGCAAACAATTCTAAAAGCCATAAAAAGAGGCCACAATCAGGAGAAGACAGGTATGGAAGAAAACTGTTCTGAAGTAGATGTTTCCAGTGTGGTAAAATGCCAAGATGGTTCAAAACCTAAAAATAAATAACTAAAACAGTCAACAGAAGATATTTTATTTTAGGAAGAGTCTTTTCATTGTACATATTTATATTGTAAATAATAAAGTCACATTTTGTTACATCTTTCATTATGTATTTGCTAGAAGTAATTTTGTTTAGTCAATCAGTAATCTGTGATAAAATAACACTTTTGAATTATGAAAATAATAGGTTTGTTTTAAAAGTAGTTTTATTTGTTTTCTGTAAAATAAAGGAAATACACGTTTATCATCAACTGCATGTTTTATTTTAGTTTATAATTAGAAAGTATTTTTTATTAAACTTTAGATTCTTGGTTCCTAGAACAGTACTTATTGATATCATTAAGTGTTGCCCTTAAATTACCACTACTTATACATTTACTAAGTTAAAGTTAATTCACAAAACATTCTCATAAGTATGCCGATTAGTTTTTAGTTATTACCTAAACACATAGGCTTAGTATGAAATTATCAGAAGCATGATATGCTAGTAAAATCTTGACCCAGTTTTTTTTTTAAGATACTAAAAAATAATTGGAATCCAAAATTTATGTATTTACAAATTATATACACTGCAACCTTATGACCTTGAACAGACTCTCCATTAGAAGCTATGCACTTGACCCAACAATTTTTCCACTGTTCAAAACAATATTTGAAATGTATGCCAGTTCTTTTTCTTGTCATCTTCAATGGTAACATGGAGCGAGGTCAGGTGAATAAGGTTTGTGGGTTAGCACAACCATCTTACCTTAATCAAAATCTGTCCAAAATGTATGATGTGGAAGTGTAATAAGGTAAAAATGATAAAGGACTGTATAAACCAGTTTTCTTTAGTTTATAATAAAACCTTTTTTTATTTTAATTTTATATACAATCACTTTATTTTATATCACTACATATATGTATATAACGTCAAATAGCAACTATAGCAGTTTTGTTAAATAATTTGATCCAAAATATTTCATTTCAAGTGTGTAAGATTCTTCAGGTTTAAAATACTCTCGTTTAGGTCCTATTTATATTTTAAGTTGATATTTAAATGCATGGATGTTTTATTATCACTTTTTTAGAAATAATATTTGTTGTTTTGTATCATTAATTTGAAAAAAGTTTAGGTTTCATGGTTTTAATTTTAATAATCATACAAATTCTCACTCACAAATTTTTTTTACAACTTAGTTGAAATATTTTTGTCATAAAACCTTCCTTTCAAAATTTAAAGCACATCTTGAAAATTTGTCCCATTAAAAACCTTCCTAACGGATACTAAAAATGTGAAACTGTCCAGGAAACCTAGAGAAAACGGCAGCTCGAGTAGTAGCAGTTCAAGCCACAGTCATTCGCAACCTTTATCGGATCACCACTGGGAGCAGCACCAGCACGAGGCTGTACCAGTCAACGGAGAAGTGACACATAAAATAGCACCCCCTCCCCACTTGAATAACACTCATTCAGGTTAGTAACTAGTTTTTTTTTATATTTTTATGTTCCATCTTCACAACCTAGGATACTAGTTCTAGCCCGGAACTGTTATCGTTATCACATTACTTCAGGCTAGTCCTTGAGGGTTGCGGCATTATCACGTAGAAAGAAATCCATTAATGATTGGCGGGATTGGAAACCCCACTCTACTACTAGACAGCTTGCTCCCCTGTTTAGTTACTAGTAACATCTATCACAAGTGTGCTGTCTTACTTGACTGTACCTATAATAGGCTATATTTTAATGGAAAAATAAATGGCTAGTAAGGATTTTTTAAAGTATTAGACTTCGGCTAGCTTACCTGAGAAACTTAAGAGTCCAGGGGCTAATTGATACCCAATAAGTTCTTTTATTATGTATCTATTAGTCCTAAAACTCTTACTTGACTGTTCTTTACACCATAAGGTTATATTTAAAGGAATTACAAATACCTGATAGAATTTTTTGAAAGTGCACAATCAATCTCACACAAAACACATTTTTTTTTTAATTAATCTGTAAACAAACAGGGTGAAATAAAAACTAATGTAAACTTTATAAACCATAAAAATATATTTTCTACAACTTAACATAATTTATTAAATAGGGAATAACAAATTTTCGTCTTGCGTAAAAATAAGCATGTGTAAACTGAATATGACAAAGACACAGTAAGTAGTTGGTTTAATCTTCCATCTTTATTGCAATCTTCCTTTCTTTTGGAATTTTTCACATAATGGCCAGTACCCAATGACCATATTTTTGTGTTTATAAAAATGTGTTTCCTATCAAGAAGACTCACCCACGTACAGGTAAATCTGCTCTTCCTCTTAAAAATGAAATCAAACCTTTACATAGAGCCCTTTACCGAGAATACCAAAATATATATTTTCTGACATTATTGAAATAAAAGCGTTAAGAAATTTCATCACTAAAAGTAGGAATTGTATCACCATGCTTTGGTACCATAACTGTTTTATTTTCATTGCAGGTATATAGCATGCCCCAAAATATCAAGGTAAACCAACTCAACGTGTAAATAAACATCTCAATGATGTTAAAGAACTATTATTTTATGCACACGGTTTTTGCGTTGGAAATTGCAAAGAGTACTTTTTTGATTAGCTGTTTTAATGAATTTCCATAAAGCAGCTGTTTTAAGTACAAAACGTGCTATTTGTAATTTTAAATTGTTCCACTTGATCTCTGCTTTACAAATTTTGGGGCTGCAAGATATTTTAATTTTTTTTTTAGATTTGCATGCTCACACTTAGATTTTTTTTATTGATGCTTTAATTTTGGTCCTTTATTTTTTAGAGTGTTCAATTAAAGTTATTCATTAGCAGTTTTTGTTTATTGAATACATTTTTTGCCATTATATTTTTGTGGACAGTGAACTAGATCCAGTGAACTCCTTCTCTAGTGGATCAATTTAGACGGATTAGATGACCTTAAGCATATTACTTGATCATACTTTGCATTTTGTTTGTAGCTGCTTAAACAAACAAATCATCATTTTTTTATCTAGCGCTGTTCAATATGGACAGGTTTATGTAACGGTTTCTCTTATTTATATGCTATACATAATGTGAATTTATGAAACATATACATTATTTTTTGTATAAACCATTGATGGTTCAGACTTTTTATATCAAGATGGAATGGCGTCTGGATCGTCTGAGTTAACTCATAGAGTTAATTACCTGGTTACTGCCAGAGGAATCCTTAGTAGTTAACAACGACTTCAGCTCTTTCGTGCTGCGGATGGAGCATATCTTAAGGGCAGAATGTCATGTCTAAAAACATTCCCCACGGTGGAGTTTTTCAGAAGTTTTTAACCATAAATAGACATGGTACATAACACGAAAAACACAAAACGAAACATTTAAAATTGATCGACCAGAGGTTAGCGATACCATCCATACACAGCACGAAACAGCTGTAGTTGAAAACTACCAAGGATAGTTTTGACAGTAACCAGGTAATTTAAGCCTCTATTAAACCTTTATAGTTTGTTCAAGGGTCTGGTCCCAAAAAGAGAAAGAGTTTACTGCGCTTCGTAAATTCCTCTTCAAACAAGTATTACTTTCTTTTAAGTTATTTAGTATCATAACTGTATTCTCACAGTGGTCAGTTTTCTCATGATTTATCTTGATTTCAGAGCCCAGTTTAAGCGGCAGACACAGGGCAGCCACACTTCTAGAACCGGATAACAATTCTTTCTTCTCGTCTAATAATTTTTCCAAAGTTCTCAACTCAAACTACACTACAGGTGGTAAGTGCTGTTTTTAAAAAAAAGTTTTATACCGCAACCTTTTTGTCCATTACCATTAAGTCACTTAATCAAACTGTAGTTTCGTTGAAGAAAAAGTACTTTGCTTGGGAATACATTTACAAGATCACCTATTTATCACCTACTTTAGTAAAAAGTTCCTGGCAGTAGATGACACGCAAATAGCTCAAAATTTTATATTTTACCTCTCAAAGGTGGTTCTTCTGTATGCAGTTGCAAAATGATTTGCTAAAAAAATAATCATGTATTTAGGTATTTTTCCTCTCTAATTAATTTACTTTTAACCATAGTAAGTAGGGGTCTGCGGTACAGAAAATTTAAGGTCGGTACGGTTCGGTACGGTACAATATTTTGTACCTCGGTTCTCGGTACAAAATCGGTACGGTACGCGGCTACCCGTATTTTTGCGGTTTTCTTCTCAGAACTGTATCTAAACCATTATTTTTAACTTTAATACATAGACATTACTATGAAAATGGATAGTATCCTACATTCATGGTTTTCTAACAACAATTACTGTACCACATATTATTAAAACAAAACCTTTTACTACTACGAGGATTGTGTCAAGAAAAATCACAGTTGAGATAAAGGCTTTACCTATTTTACTCTGAAATACTTTGAATAGCCATGATAAAGTAGTTTAAAAATAGGATAAGAGTTTTTATGAATAAACATGTTTGAAACATTTATTGACAAGATAATTTCACAAAACTGGTAAATTATTATTATTTTTTTTTTTTTTTTTTTAACATATAAAAGCATTCAGTAGAAGACAGTGTAGTTTTGCCAGCTGTTCACAGCAGATGACAATGAAAAACTGGAGGTTATGATGAAGTAATGGCAAAGACCATTTTTTTTTATCAGCTTCAAAACTAGTTAAGTTATAAGATGGATACAATTCTTGCAAAGTTTTTTTCTGAAACTAAAATTTGGATTATCACAGAGTAAGATTTGATGTTGGGCAATTAGACTTTATAACTGTGTAAAAGGTGTGTATCCCTAAATTTATAAATTGCATTCTACACTTATTCACTGCCAAACATAATTCAGTAGAACCTTGATGAACCGAGAATTACACTAGCCTACATAACTTCATTACCCCAAGTAAAATACCAAAATAATTTTTATAATTGTATTTGAATCGTATAATCTTAGTTTGTTAAAAATGGATTGTATGTTCAACAATAATTGCAGTCCATTATTGTTTAGCAGTATGGTCCCAAATTATTGTTTTTGATTTTGAAACATCACAGTTCATTTGACAAAATTATAATTGAAGCAGCCCAATGTCAAGTCACGCGCGCTTGTGCAATAGTTTGTTTACAAGCTTTCTCCAGACCACGGGGGAGGGGAGGGGAGGGTCTGATAAGCCGTCTATTGTTCACCCCCAAGAAGGTCCGACCCTCATTAGTGCCGCTCAGTTATGTTCATGAAATAAAATTATAAATGCCTCAAATCCTATTTTATAATTTTTTTATTAAAAAAATTAGACTATCATAACCTAACCAAAATAACCAGACTTGCTAACAAAGTTCATAAAATAACACTATAAATGAGTCAAATTCAATTTCATAATGTTTTAATTATAAAATTAAACCGTCGTAACCTAAGGCTGCACTCAGTGGGGAACCCAATACCACAAATCAATCTTTTAAATGAATACAAATATTTGGTAATAATTGTTGAAATTTCAATAAATTTTGTGTAAAATTTGACAAAAATCTGCCATTTGGACCGATTATTAATACAATACCAAATACTAATAAAGTAGAAAAATTAACCGATTTTCGTCAAGTTTTACCCCCTGCTGTGCGCTATGTCACAAAAGCTGATAACGACATGGGTGATTAGTAACCATGGCAACTTGTTGAATGCGTGATGAAGGGAAACCCAAGAAATAGAAGAACAAAGATAAAGATTGACGTTGTTATCTTTATACAATTTCCGTTATTGTTATCTTTATGTAAGATTTTATGATTTTGTTTTATAGGTTTATAAAATAATTCTTTTTAACTACGGGAATATCAATTTATAATTTATCAACGTGCTTCTCTTCTGAAACAGCAATACCGGATGCATAATAAAGGTCAATGGCCTAAAATATCACGATTGTGCAATATTGTATTTTGATGTTAAAATTAAAATCACGACAAAAGTTTGTATATATCCATGGTCGTCAATAGAAAGATAAAATATCCATAACAAATATTTAATTTATAAAATAAGATTGTAGATTAGTTACAAGTTTAATATGTAGCCATAAACAGTTTTATGGCAGTAGGCAATGGCCAGCGGCAAATTCAATATTCACGAAAATACTGATTAAGTTAGAGATAACATTTAACAGTCATCATAAAACTATTATTTTTATGATAAAACAGAATTGGGGAAAGTCGTAAAGAAATAAAAGTGATAAAACTCAACAGTTCTTGGAAGTACTTCAATACAACAATTATTGTCGTGATAAAATGTTAATGGATTTGGGACTGCTAATGGGTTTTTTATTGCATCATCACGCTAGTAATAAATTATGAAGATCGTAAACAAACAACTGATAAGACTTTTATGTGCTTGGAACCAACTGCCGTTGACTACGATAGTAAACTGAAAGTAATTTATTATTATAATAGGCTGTACCGAACCGAATTTGTACCGTGTAAAATGCTGTACCGAACCGATGACGGTAATTAAGCTTGTACCGTACCGTACCGACTTTTTCGGTGCACCGCAGACCCCTAATAGTAAGGCTATATTTTATACTTCTTCGGTTAAACTGTACAATTGTACTTTATAAGAGTATAACCTAAAAGTATACATTAATCTACAGAGGTCTCCATGTGTAACAAATAGCTCTGTTTTATATTGATTTTAACATGTGAAACTTGTATTAGGGCTAAATGAGTATTTGATTTTTTACAGTAAAATACTCTGTAAGGACATTATAAAATAACCATGATTTTAGCATCTGGTTTGCCAATACCATTAAAACTGCTACACATTAGGATAATAAATCTAAAAAAGAAACAAATTAAAAATTATTATTTAAGAAAACTATTAATTTTTACTCAATATTACATAATTGTTTGATGTTTAAGTCAAAACTAAATTTCTGGCTTTCAAGTTGTACTGTACACTAACTACAACATGTTATTTAATCACCTGTAAGATAATTTTGATCGTCGTAGTTGATATGAGATATTAAACGCCACATGTTTGACATAGATATAGGAGTTGACCTGTATTGTTCAGTATCGGAGTGGCCAGTTAATGGGTTGAACCACATGCCGGACGTACTTCCGCCCGTTCACCACTCAGAAGACTGGCAAGCAGCTTTCGGATTTCCGCCTGTCCAGGACGATCATAATGACTTGGTGAGTCCTAAATAATTTTATTTCAACCCACGTTCACCCTGCCGAACAGGTCTTATGGAAGACGGTCAAGCTAAATACCATTACTGGAAACATGCTTGTTGTCATGCAGGTTGCGTCAACTGTCCTCACAACCCTAATGAAGGACTTGTACATTTAACTTTTTTCAGTAAACTTACCTTTTCCATCGATTGGTATTTGGGCTGAATGATTTTCATTTTGACTTTGGTGTAGTAAAAATTGTAAAAAGGGCAAAAACAAGGAGCGTTACACATGTCCTGGCGTTTTTGAACAGCTTGTATCCCTGAGACTGCTGTTAGATGGCTTACGTTTAAAATTATCTGTAGGTACTGTATGGTCAACGTGGAATGAACTATATAGATCATGCATTCAGTGTCCATTGAGCTTGAAAATTACCAGTTGGCTTTTGCTTCTGTTGTAAAATCTCTAGCTTGTTTTATGTGAATCATTTTAGCCTCTGGATTTCTTATATAATTGATATTGTAAGGGCTTACCTTAGCAACTGTGTTTTTAGCAACTGGTAGTGCTTCAAATGTCTCGATGTCAAGGGAAAGTTAATCTTTTATTGTTAGGTAAATTTTATGTTTTGGGTTCAAAATCAACCAATACCAGGTAAAGCTATAATTTACATATTTCTATTTATTTTGTATTGACAGTTTGAAGAGATGACAAGGGAACAATAGAAGTTATAAACAAACTTTTGGCGGTCCCTGACAGCAACATAGGCCACGATTGCCTTTAGTAATAAAAAAAAATAGCTATGACTGGTATGTCGAAATTCTTAGGTTTCTTTCTTTTGTTACTGAGTATAATTTTTAACCTTTTTTTCCATTTTGTACTCTCTTGTAAAACTAAAATGTTCCATCTTTAACATGGAAAATTTAAGTTTTTATATAAAGTTAAAGTTGTATTAAATATTATTCAAAAGTGACAATTATTATTGGCGTCGTATTAAACTCGTTTGTTTTTGCAGTGTGTACGGGATGATGATCTGGGCTTTGACCCCTTCCATGAAACCCAAAAAGCTTTTGCAGAAATGATGGAAAAAGAAGAACCAAATCATCAACACAATTTCCAGCCTAAGCTATTAGCAATGCAGCATAATCACCATAGGTTTGTATCAATATGTCAATATTGTATCAATATGAACTGGAAACATGTGTGTACACTAACAACAATAACAGATGTTGCATGGAATTAATTGTGACAATTAGTAAATAGTTACAATAATGAAACAGCTGATCTTGGTCAACAAAGTTACCCAGATCATTTCACACTATTCTACACTCCTCCTTTAATCTTAAAAAGTTTCACTTTCAAGAATTAAAAGTAAATACATATTTGTATAAAGATTTACAGGAATTTGTAGTACTGAAGTTAAATCACTTTCTAACTTCGGACTAACAGTGAAGGAAATCCAACAAATGGGATAGTTGAGCTTACCGTAAACAGAAGACATATGATAAAATTATTGTATATTTCTTTTTACAGAATAAGTACATGTACAAAGCTTGTAGATGGGCTTCGGATCGGAACATCATTATCTCCACGGACCCGACTCCCGCCTCCAGGCTTTACGTCCACTCCCAATCACATGAATGCCTTTGGCCTTGGCATTCCACGAACAGGTGAGACTTGTCAAACGTCTAACAAATCTGTAGGTTTAGCTTAGATGGATCAGACAAAGATATAACTAGGGTGAGAGCACCAGTGAATTACCGTATATGCCTGGGTTTCCATTTTTATCCGACATGGGAAGATTATTAAGCTACAGTTTAGAAAAAGGTTTAAACGTATTGCACATATTCTCTTGTTTTTCCCCAATGTATTGTGTTCAAAAAGTGTGTTGAAAAATGCAATTTGTTGAACATAAATCATTGAACCAGTGAACGAATCAACTTCAAAATCAACTCAATTCGCTTTTTTAATAAACTACCTGACAGTGCAAAATTTGTTGATTATAATATTTTTTTAAATAGAATTTATAATTGGCTAATGCAAAATCCTTTTTACAGCATAAATGACTTTATCAAGTGTAATTTTTATGTAAAATTTTAATTAAAATAAGTTATTATGCCTAATTAATTGTATTTTTTATAATATTTTGATGTATCAGAAACTTGATTGTATTTAGATGATTATTTTTGTAATGTACCGGTATATAACGTGTCCTATTTCTTTGTAAAAAGATCAATGGAATAAATTATTCTTATTCTTAAGACTGCATATAACATGTTGAAATCATATTACAACTACCTTTTGGGATTTTTCATTGTGGCTGATAGTGTGTGGATATAATATATAAATAATATTGGTATAATATATATTGTGAGTCTGTGGCTTTGTCGGTAGCGTCACAGACTTCAGGCCCAAGGCAGCAATGTTGTGGGTTCGGATCCTGGTCACTGCCGCAAAAATTATAAGTACAGTTCACCTTTGTACTGTACCGGCTCACCCCTTGCTTAGCTGGATATGTTCCACGCACATGCAGTTAGTCTATGTGGACGAGCAAATTTAAGGTTAAAAGAGGCCACCAACCTCATTTAAAAAAATAAAATAAAAATACATTAGTTACTTACTGTCTTTGCAATCCAGATGTGTTATTGCACTGCGGCTGTTTTAGAGATTACTCCATCATTGGGTGTGTAGGCCTTGATATATACTAGATATTGGCCAACTGAACTCTTTTCAAAGATTGTTGCACTGAGAATATTCTTATGCTATCCTTATCCTATGTAAGCTTCAAATTTTTTATGTATACATTTTGTCTCATTTTCAGGAAGTAAAACTTTACCGTTCATGCAGCCTACTATAACATTTCCTCAACACACACCAGCACAAGGTAAAGTGACCTGGAATATTCATACATTGTTGATCTAGGTGTTTGAATGAAATATTTTTAAAGTAGTTTTATTTGGTTTGTTGTAAGTAATAATACTGTTTATTTGTTAAACTCCATATTCAGCTTAATGACCAGTTGCTACTTTTTAAAGATTTACAGAATTTGGTTTCTGAGAGACAGATAAAATTCAGAAATCAACTGTCGATTATTTAAAAAAATATATTTTGTTTATGGTTGTGGATTTTATGGTGAAAGCACTTACAATAATATAAAAACTACTATAAGATTTACAGTAGTAGATTTCTTTGAATAGTCATAACATAACCTCTAAATTTCTACTGGTTGGACCATGATGATGACTAATTTATACTGTGTTGCGATTGCAGCCTGGGACTGGACAGCGCTGGACCCTGCCATCGTGACAGCTCAGCATTGTGAGCTGTTCACAGCTCCCCCGCCACCTGGTTTTCCTCTACGACAGACTCTCGACAACTTATAACGGATCATCTCAACCCCGGGGGCACTATCTTCATTCAATTTGATTGATTAATCAGTGCAATTCTTTATTCTGAAAGTATTTAAATATTAATTAATCGTAATATATTATCGATATAAATTTATTTCTCTCGGTCTTATAATTCCGATACCATTTCAGCAGATGCGATTGCGTCTGTATTCCTATTCCACTTGAAATGGTGCTATGAATCGCAGTCTGCGGCATTGAAGAACAAAGAACAGCTCGATGTAAAAACCCAAGTGCCAAACTCTTTGTACCTTTCTTTGGTGAAGGGCCTTCTTTACGATTGTTTCAAATTTCTGTGTATTATTTATCTGAGATAAAACGTTGATCGCGGTGATGAAGGTTTTGAACTCGTCAGCTGTTCGTTGTTGCGTTGCCCCCTGCCAATATTACTGCTATAACTCAAGAGCGAATGTTACTCATACTTATAAAAAATAAAAATCGGATTATGCGTTAATTACTTGCATCCTTTGAACCCTAATTCTGTTCTTGTCAGCTCACCATCAGCAACTTGTAATGCTAAACAAGGTTGCAGACTGAAGTACCAACATTTATGAACTATCTATTGGCACTAGTTCCTATTTATAAACTCTTTAACCTTTTTTGAAAAAAAACTCTTCAACTTGCGTTATTTGTCTGACATAATACCATAACACGTCCAATCAGCAAAAGGGTTATCCTTGAATTTAGGTAACACAAATACAGTAGTGAAGCTATACATTTTTTTATTATTAAGATGAAAAAACAAGACTTTTAAAACAAATATATTTACAATAAATGCTAGACACATTCATACTGTCTACATGTAGCAATAGACGTTGCTTCAAATAAATATGTACAAAATTATATTACATGTTTTGCTTATATAAAAATTAAAATTTAAAAACAAATTATTGGTACATCATAATGGTTTTATCAGCATAAAATGCATACAAAATGGATTAATGAATTTGTATTTATTATCTACAAAGACCCTATCATGAGGTGGTTTGAGTGAAGCCCTTTATCTTGAGTTTGTTTGGAGGCAGCTTGACTGGTCTCAGGTAGGGATTATCTATCAGATCCGACTCTCCTTTCATGCTCTCTTCTTCTTCCTCTTCTTTCACATCTTTCCCTTTCTTCCTCTGAGGACTACGGGACTCTTCTTCGTCAAACTCAAAGACCTGATCTTTTGGAAGGATCGCTACCAAGTATGGAGGGACTTGTGGTTTACAAGCAATCACTGGAAGATAAGAAAAAACTTTATAAGTTGAATGATCTTCATAATAAAAAGTTTGTTAGTTTTAGCGAATTTCCCTATAGGGAAGTAGTTATTACCGTAGGTGGCACGGTAAGACCTAGACCCGGGACCGATTTACTTTTTCATTTTGATGTCCCCAGAGGCCAAAAACACTATTCGTTCAAATTTTTATATATGTATATATATATATATAGACTTATATATATATACGTCCGTGAACGCGATAACTTGAGTAATTTTTGTCCGATTTTGATGAAATTTGGTTTAAAGGTGTAAAGCGGGATAAACTTGAATGAGTTCGCGAACCAGCACGATCGGACCATGGGAACGGGGCTTTACGGGGGGTTTTATGGGGTAAAAATTGGGTTTTCTCACTTTTGACCCTCAAAACACAAAATTTCCCAATTTCTCTTTAGACCTTTTTAAAGAGCTTAAAAAAAAAAATAATTTAGTATATAAAAGTATTTTTGTTCAAATATTAGTAACGGAGAAAATTAAAAAAATTGTAAATTTAAAATTCCCATGTTATTCTTATGGAGAATATTGTCAAATGTTGTAGTTTGCTTGTTTATGAATATATTTTGATCAAACTTGGCAAATTTATTTATTTTGTACTAAGCTATCAATATTTTACTCAAAAACACACTTTATTAGTTTCCTTGTAGCAGCAAACCTAGGTACTCGTTAAACCTAATGTTATTAAAATATATTTAACTGAAAATCAATTCAGACGAATGGAAATTCGCTTAGTCGGCAGGTTTGCTGCGGCGGGGGTATTTATAAATAAAAAGTGATTTTTTAAATACTGTTTGAGTGAAACTTGCATAGTTGAAACAACAATGCACCAATAACAAATACAAACGATCAAACAAAGTTAACTTACAGGCTTTAACAATGGAAAAGCCACACTTTTAATTGCACAGTAAATCTTTGGGAGGTTCACAACACTACTTATTTTAGCTGTTTTCAATCACTCTCACAAAATATCTACGCTATTGAAGTTACTCTTTACAAGATATTCTATATTCTATATTTACAAAAGCTTGCTCCTGAATTGGGGGGTTCTCTGGATTTGGTTACCCACCTGAATTGGGTACTAATTTACCTGGATTTTAAGTATTTTAACCCACTAACCTAAACCTCAGATAACAGCAGGCTTTTGTTAAAAATTAAGGAAAAGCCTCATGAATTGGCTTATTATGGGGGAAAGGGATCAGCTAGCTCATCTGGTAGATAAGAGTCTAGATTAGATTTGGTGCCTTTTATAGTTTATGGTAATTCAGTTGTGATTTATTTAGCGATAGTGACCAAAAAACATAGACTTTTTAGGTCGGCCGGACAGATAACAACCTGCACGAGGATTAATCGCGCATGTAAGAGGAAGTCGCTTTTTAAGCAGCCGACCTTATAGATGGCATATTCCTTCCTTCCACCACCAATAAGAAAATATAAAAAAACTAGTAAATTCTATGTGTTTATTTACATTGTATATTTTAATGAAAGTCTGCTGTTAAACCTATTCATTGTAAATCCTTAAGAACCTTAGTATGAAAAATTAGTTATGATAAATAAACATCTTCAGAATAGAATTGACTATTGGATACTGAGTAGACATCCCATCTATATGGACCAGCAGTCGCAAATTTTTTACTAAAAAAGAACATGATTGTGTGAACCAGTTACAGGATGTGCTGGTGTCTAAAACTATTCACTAACTTACCTTATATTTGTTTTTAGGTTGCTACAGCTCACAATAAGTTGATTTATTAGTTTGACTTTAAAAAGTGTGTGTATTTAACAGTAATTAGCAACTTAAATCAGCACAATCTGCCGGTTGGCTCACATCAACTACGGTGATTTTGATAAAAAAATTGGCGACAACTTTAACATGGGGATGGAATGTCTAGTTGTATGTTTAGTCAAAGCTAAAGATGTCATCAATTTTTGTTATAAAAAACAACATTAAGCCACATTAAGAATGTGCAACAGTATGAAGTTCTCAGCTTTTGTTACTGACTACAACAGTTTACATAAAAGATGCTAGCTTACAATAAGACGTCCTAACAGTTTGAATTGGACAGACATTGGTGTAGTTAGCATAAATCAGTAATGGTGGCTTATTTCAACTAAGTACATATTGATCCAAAAACTGGTGACAACTTAAAACATGGGGATGGAAAGTCTAGTTATATCAATAGTTAAAGCTATGAAGCCACTGGCCTCTCAACAATGAAATCCAACCACACAAGACAACTTGAAAGAGATTAGAAGGAGACAAGAAACTGAAGACAGCTTTAAGTAGTAGTTTTCAAATATACTTACAAGGAAATACATTGTCCGGTGTTAGAAAAAGACTATCCGTTTCTCCAGTTTTTGCAACAAATTTTACAAGGGCTCGTTCTATATCTCTTTTCTGAGATGCTGCCTTTTCTCGAATTGCTTCATATTCAGTTACAGGTTGTTTGTGAGTCTACAAAAAACACAAAGCAAAACCCATGATAATATTTCTACACAGTATTTAGCCAAGTAACTGAAAAAGTAATGAAAACCAGTTATTTAGATTATCCTTATGTCATTAGGCAGTACATTATTACTTTGGACATGGCTTTACCTTAAATGTTTTAAGTGAATTATAACTGTATTTAGGCCTAACTTGTTTGTTCCTAAACTTAACTTAGCCTAATGAACCTAGCAAATCTATAGAGCTGAAAAGTTGAGGACTTGTGCAACTATAAACCAGAACCATTCAAAAATACTTTTTTTTTGATAATTTTGCACTGCATTAATGGCTTTCTGAATTTTTAAACAGGTTAGCAATTAGTAATAGTGTAGTGTTGCAAGTGCCAGCGTCAGGACTTCTACTTGTCGGATGAGTAGATAATTTAGTAGGGGTTGGAGAAGGGTGTAGGCTAGGGCGAATTAGTAATTAATTATGTAATTTATTAGGTTTACCAAATGGTCGTCGTCTGGTGATGAATATTCCAAATTTATGCAATTAATTTTTTTGAATTCAGGTTTGCTACATCTAGTAACTTTTACGAATCAGAATAAGTCCAGTTATATAATTATTTCTCTGTTCACTAATATATATTAATTAGATATATTAAATAACATAAAAGCTGGCTGTGATATGCAGCTAGGGTATTATTGTGCACTTTGACGAATTAATTACCAATATGTGGTGAAATGATATGTAGTATGAGTGTAAATGAAGATACCTGGGCCCAATAAATCTTCCACTAACCACTAACTACATCACACACATTTCCTGTCACAGTTCAAACTCTACTGGAAAGAAGCTAACTACTTCGTCAAAGTGCACAATAATAACTTAACTGCATATCACAGCCAGCTTTTATGTTATTTTTATTTAATATATCTAATTAATATATAGTGAACAGAGAAATAATTATATAACTGGACTTACTTTGATTCGTAAAAGTAGCTAGATGTAGCTAACGTGAATTCAAATATTAATTGCATAAATTTGGAATATTTATCACCGGACCACGACCATTTAGTAAACCTAATAAATTATATAATTAATTACTAATTCGCCCAGGGGCGGCTTCAGGAATATTTTTTTTTTGTAGGCCTGAAAGGATCAAGAAAGATTTAGATAGGGAGACTAGAGGTTTGAAGGGCTTTCCCCTCAAAAAGGATGGAATTTTAAAATTTAAGTGCAAAATAATTTGTTTGGATGCTTTCCCTTTATTTACATATAATTAAATTTCTTTTATCATTTTGAAATATCTACCAAAATTTTGGGTAGGCCTGCCCTCTGGAGCCGCCCCCTGAATTCGCTCTCTAGCCTACACCCTTCCCCAACCCCTACTAAATTATCCACTCATCCTAATAATACTCATCCGACACGTAGAAGTCCTGATGCTGGCACTCGCAACACTACACTATTACACTACAGGTTAGGCCTATTGATTGACTCAAAACAAATGAGTAATGTTTACTTTTTAAATGCCTGGTATTTTCGGTTACCCTCAGAACCTTTATGGACCGAAGCCAAATCGTTGACTCAATTCAGCTTCGTTAGTTTTTTTCTTAAACTGGCTACAGCTTAATTTTACTTTATTTGACTTACAGACATCTCCATATTTTTAGACGGGAATGGGATGTCTAAGTTTTACATAAATGAATTAGGCTACCAAACATACAAGTTAACTTTCTGCAAGATCTAGATATATATAACCCTTTTTACACCTACTGGAGTTCTTATGTAGGCATGTGGATCAGGAAACGAAGGAAGATTGGTCGGGATGTGCATCGGATGATCCTTCTTCACTCCAGCCTGCAGAATGCTCAGTTGTTTGGGCTGTGAGGACGGCATCGGTGTCGGTAACATTGTGTGATTGGGACGCTTTGCATGCGCCTCGATACCATTTAGGTTCACTCCCATGTTCACCAGAGACAATATAACATCTGCCACCATTGTTTCAGTCCTACCAGCAACCTCTGCATACATCCGACATCCAATCCCAACTTCTCGTAAAACTGGAAACAAAGAGGAGGTGTTTTACATGGAAACCAAATACAGATATGACCATCTGAACTTGGTAGCATAGTGATCAGACTTGAGCTGATAAGTCATCTTACATTGTTTGTTCGAATTGAGTTGCCTGCACTATTTCAACATTAATTTAGTCACTAATTGATCATGTGATTTAAATTTTAAAACAGTAGGTACTTTGCTGTCTTAAGATCACCGTATTAAAATTTGTAAACAATTTCTTTGTAACAATAAAGTCAATGTATTTTCCTAACTAACTATCACTCTTTGTAGGCAAAGAACAACCACGAGGTGGTGTTGGGAGCTTACTAAATTATTTTTTTACCTATAGCAAGTTAAGATCCATAGATTAGCTTATTTATTAGGCGTATCCCATGTCATCAAGCATAACTCGCTCCTTCAATACTTTGTGATAAGATAAACAATTACTTAGTAACTAGTTATACTGGAAAGCTTCTTATTTTTTTATAAATAAAATTATTAAATATTTGGTTGAATCAAATGACAGCCTACTTACAGCTTTGCATCATCTCAACTAATGTCTCCAAAGCCTGGTTTTCTGCAGATTCGAATCCCAACTCGACAAGTAAGCTGGACACAGCAGCTGTGAGAAGTCGTCGGTTCACACTCATGTTCAGCTATTTTGGGACTCACACTGGACTTTGATAGGCCTACTTCTTAAAGACGCAGAGACAGTCTAGGAAATCATCATATAACTTATTAGTTAGAAAATATTTAAATTCAATACACTAAGAAGGAAGTAACAGAGAAACACTTAGGGTTGGATGTGAATGAACAAATAACAATATGATTGCCTAAACTTATTGCCCAAACCTAGGTAGGCTTAACACATATGGACAGTATTTGAAACAAACAGTAGTTTTATTCACTAGGAGCAAAAGTGGCTCTTTTTGGTTCAGCAATCATGTTTTACATAGTACCAATACAATTAAGTAATGGTACCAAAAAACACTTTTGCTCCATGTTATGAAAAATTTTCATCATACTGTGGAAATAGGCCTACCTTCTACTCGTAAAAAAATTCAACCACATAATTTGAGGTTATACAAAGTCATCACTAATGCTTACATTTCTGTTCTTTACTAACATATGTAACTTTAAAAATCGTGTGATTAGCAGCATTTTCATCATGTAGGTACTACAATTTTGAGGTTAGCGAACCAAAAATTTTCCACATATTTTTTCTGTTCCCCATTTGAAGTTACCCGAAAACGACAAATTTGCAGACGATTTAGAGAACTAAAAACAGCTGCTTTCCGGACAGTAACTTATGATGAAAAGATTTTATATTTGGGAAAAGGCTAAGTTAACTTAAATAAAGTGGTACATAAATTAATCTTACTAAATTAATTAACTTTTAATCCTTTCAGTGCTATGCGACAATATATTGTTGTGCTTCTTTTTCCCGAAAAGTGCTATGGAACGATATATAGTTGTTTGCGTTCCATCCAAAAAGTGCTAAGCGACGATATATTTGCTGGTGCGACTTTCAAACGTGTGAGTTATGGCGCTGATTGAAACAGCGGCGATTTCTTTAGATTCCTCATACGATCAAGGCCCAATATCATTCCTTAGCACTTTTGAGGGCAGGGCCGATTTACCGAATACGCACGGTAGGCACATGCCTAGGGCGCAAGGCAATTGGCTTTTTTGTGGGGCACTAAAAATTTGAAAATATAAAAAGATTGGTTGTATTTGCATGCGATAGTGGTAAATTTCTGATAACCCCCGCGGCCGTGTAGACATCGTAATCGTCTCTAGTGATGGCGGCAAAATTATGACTGTTTCCGGCGGTCGTGTAGACATAATTATCGTCTTCCATGATCGCGGCAATATATGAACATATCCCGCGGTTGTGAGAGGATTATTGTCGTCTGCCACAAATGAGGCAGGTCCTTATTACCCTTATTATTATTGTCTTGCGGTAAAACTGATTATCCCTTGCAGCCGTGAAGACGTCATTATATCATCTCCCACGATCGTGTGAAGATAGTAATCGTCTCCCGCGACTGTAGCAAAATGGTAATCATCTCCTGCAGTCGTGTGGAGATTATCATCGTCTTTTGCGATCGCGACAAAATTCTAATCATCCCTCACTGCTTAGTATTGGCATATTAACTTATCGTCTCCCACGGTCACGGAAACGTCACTGTTGTCATGCGCAGTCGTGGTAAAATGAAATATCCAGGTAGAAATACAAAATACACGCATAGGCCTATTTACAGTTATAAAATCTCACACATTATTCCCGGATTTCCCGGTCAGTAACTTATATATATATTGCAAAGGGGCGCCTATATTAGTTGTGCCTAGAGCGCTAATAGGGTAAAAAACGAGCCGGTTTGAGGTGTAGACTTTCATAAGCAGGACTCCAAAAAACCGAAAGAAAATACTTTCATACACTAAGTTAGATTTTGCCACCGTGGGTTGGACGAAACAAGTAATAACTCTACCTTTTTTTTTGGAAATTACAAAAAACATTCTAGCATCGCAATGTTTAAGCTAGACAACTTGATATTTTTAGGCCTAATTATTAAAACTTAACTTTTATAGACAAATGTCCCTTGAACTTCATTGTTGGACTACACTACACATCATTTATATTTAGGTACAGTAGAATCCCTCTTATCCGGACTCCTCAGGACCGAGGCCAGTCAGTATAACGGGTTTCCGGTTAAACCAACATCCCCAAAATCTCGTTAAACAGACTGTTTGAACGCATACCAAGTTTACAGTATTTGACTTACAATTAGGAGAGCATTGTATTTAAACACGTAATCACTGGTCTCAAATCTTTCCAACGAGAACAGTCGTTTCAGTAGCGCCCACTTCCTACCAATCTAGTCCGTCTGGTTAAACCAATGTGCTGATAAAAATTATCCGGATAAAGAGATGTCCCTTCTACCGAGAGTAGTCCGGTTAAAAGATGTCCGGATGAGAGGGAGCCTACTGTACTTTTATGTTTGAGCCTTAGGCTATAAATTAATCAAAAATTCGTTACCTAACAACACTACTAAGGAAGCAACATATAGGCTAGGCCTAGCTAAAATAATTCAAAGGTTAAACTAAGTTTAGCGAGAACATTATCGATCATTCAATGTGCATTTGTGGTTCAGTTTTCCATTTAGTTAATTTGAAGTCTAACTTACCATAAGCTAATGAAATAACGTTATCAGAATCATATCTTCATGGAATGTGAAGAAGTAGTTATCATCTAACCTAAACTTTACTTTATTAGTCTATAGTTAAACAATTTGTATACTTTACTACACTACTCGTTCATTTAATTCATTCAACGTTCATTTAATTAGACAAACTAATCTAACGTAGATAACCTTGAAAATCGTAACAGAAAGGAAGCGCACTATAATACAGCCAAATAAAAATAAAAAATCAACATTTATTTATTAGTGTTTACGTTTTGTTTTAACTTTTTTGTTAACGCTGTTCTAGTTCTACTGACAGTAGTGACAATGACAGCGTGAGACGTGAGACACTGAGACTGGACTGGACTGAGACGGTTCGTTTCGTTTTAGGTTAAGGAAGGGAGGTAGGCACAATTTTTATTTCAGCTGCAGTTTTTTAATACGGACAAAATGGGAGTTTAAAAATTAAAAATAAAAAAAAATATTATAAAACTAAAAAAATATAAAAGTAAGTTTTTAATTATAAAATTAAACCGTCATAACCTAACCTAACTAACCAAACTTGCTGATAATGCAAAAATCTTAGACAAAAAGTTAGTGCCACCGATAGGATTCGATCCTGGTACCTTCAGTTTCTCAGCCCAGCATGTTATCCATTAGACCACCGAGGCCGATGGCTCCAACTCGTATCGTTACGGTAATGGTGTTCCCTCAGCCAATATTATAGAATGCTCTCATTTTGACCGTATTAAAAAGACTGCAGCTGAAATAAAAATTGTGCGGGAGGTAGGGGCAGTTAAGGTAGGGAGGTAGGGGCGGTTAAGGTAAAGGTATAGATAACAAGAGGAATCGTTAGAGGTGATTAGATTGATTATAACTTGAGTCTTGTTAATTTTTTAAGCTCGTAATTCATGTCTCTAGTGCCCGGTGACACTGATCGCTAGTGTCGATGAAATGCTATTTTTGTTTATATTTTTTAGGGTTAATTTAATGATTTATGCTTTAGAAATCAGAAATCAGAAACTTTTTATTGCTGTAATTTGCAAGGTACATGCATATGACAAAGTCAACAACAAATGAGGTTCAAGTTCAACCAAGAAAATAAAACTAGATACCGGTAAAACATAAATAGACAAAACATTTGTCTGGGCAGTCATTTTTCTGTTTGGTTATATCACTATGGGATGAGTTATTGTTTATGGTTAGATAGTTATATTGCGATAAACGAGGTTTTAAAAAACTGAAATTACAAGTAACAAAGTGTACCGACCTTTATTTTAGTGGTTTTTGTTTTCCTATTTAGCCACACCCACCCATGCCTTCATCCTAAGTCTAAGCCCTATCTAACCTTCCGGTAGCACCACGTCGCCTTCACCGACCCGCCGTATTCTTGCGCAACATCACCCGACCTTCCCCTTACCTCATGTCTCCTTCCAATGCCTCGATAATATATAGATTCAGATTGTCCGATCCTCACCAGTAAATGTCCAGGACTTGATTAACCATTTTAGGACTCCTTTGCATGCACGGCCTTCCCCTCTTTCCCATCCAGGCTCAAGGCTCACAAACCAGGCGGCTGCTCGGGACCACGGTCTCATTCAAATTCGCTCCCGGGCAGCAGACCACCACACTTTATTTATTTCTTCTTCCAACGGTAACGATATTTTTACATTCAAAAATACTTAAAATAAAAAAACTAACTGTTGTCTATTTGTTTTAGACAACTTTGATTGAAAGTTGAGCATCGCTTAGGTATTCTTAAAAAAAAACACAAAAGAATACCATCACGTGCCTCCAAACAAAACAGCTGTTAAACACTACTTGCGATCATGGAGGAATTCAACTATGACTTGCGAAGTTATTATCTGAAAACACGATAATATAGATCAAGTCTGCATTCAATATTGGTTACCTTATACAAAATTACATCAATAACACATCATGACGCTAGGCCATCAATTTATATGATTGATATTTTAGTGGTAGTAACTAACATAGATAAAACATACTCCTCATGTATTAGCGAATTTCCCTATAGGGAAGCTATCACGGTAGGTCTCATGGTAAGACCTATAAGGCCCGGGACCGATTTACTTTTTCATTTTGATGTCTCCAGAGGCCAAAAACACCATTCGTTCAAATGTTTATATAAGTATATATACTGTGAGCATGGCCTTAGTGCCGAAATACGTATCAGTTTAAATAAAAATGAATTTCAGGGTACTTTGGACTTTATTCTTTCACTTATGTATTAAAAAAGTAATAATATATATATGTGTGTGTGTGTCCATCCAGACGATAACTTGAGTAAGTTCTGTCCGATTTTTATAAAATTTGGTTTGAAGGTGTAAGGTGGGATAAACTTGAATGAATTCGCCAACCAGCATGATCGGACTATGGGAACGGGGTTTAACGGGGGGTTTTATGGAGTAAAAATGGGTTTTCTATTTTTTCCCCCTTAAAACACAAAATTTATCAATTTTTCTCCAGACCTTTTTAATGAGCTTAAAAACACACAAATAATTTAGTATATCAAAGTGTTTTTGTATGATGATTGGCAACGGAAAAATTGAAAAAAAATGTTAATTTAAAATTCTCATGTTGTTCTTATGGATAATATTATAATTATGTTGTAGTTGGCTTGTTTAATGATATATTTTGATCAAAATTGGCGGATTTATTTATTTCATACTAAGCTATTTTGCTATTTTTACTGCTATTTTTTTAAAAGGCCAGTTTGTATTTTTAAGATACATGCTAAGAAATTGTTTTATAATCAATAAAATTTGTAACAATTTGGAAATAAAAAAATACTTTGACTTTCACTATTGATATTTTAATAAAAAACACACTTTATTTGTTTCCCTGTAGCAGCTAACCTAGGTACTCGTTAAAGATAATGTTAATTTAATAGATTAATTTAAAATCAATCCAGGCAAATGAAAATTCACTTAGTTGGCAGGTTTGCTGCAGCGGGGGTATTTTTCATCTATGGTAGTAATTAACGATTTTATATTGACTGTTTCTCTTCTACTGTATAATCTGTTTACATTACATTCAATATGGCGGCATGTCGTCAGTGCTATGCTGTGTTGTGGTAAGTGGAACTTATAAGCTTAAAAACTAAATTGATAATCTTATTTCTCTGGTTTCATATCACATAATAAAATACAGAAATATAATAACTTTAAGATTTAATTTTCATTTGGTTATTCTTCAGTATATTTCACTCAACGCGATAACAATAAAACTGTCACTTGCGCATAAGCCATGTTTCTGCAATACATTTTTTAAAATAACTCTTTATCATTCCTATTTTACTTTTTCTGTTGTATAACTAAGTATTTATTCGAGACTTTTTTATTCTTTGACAATTCAAAAGCCAATATATAACATTTTCTTTGTTCATAATTTTTTAATTGTTAAGTGGAGCATCGTGTTCACTAGAGCACTATACACCTAGCCTACACATCCTGAGGATAATGTGGTAATTTTGCTGCAACTTGATTTGTTTTTAACCACAACCGAGTGTGCTCGTTAGTTAGGCCTAAGTTTTCCTAAGTTTGTTAAGTTTTTTCTTCTTAAAATTGTATTTGCAATCAGCACAATTTTAACGTTGGATCTTGGAACCCAGCATTAAGACTTGTAACTTGAGTTGTAGAATCCTGTTAAAAATTTCTAAGGCCTAGGTTGAAGTTACACAGTCCAAAAATTGCTTGGAAGTAGCCAAAATACAACAGGAAATCTTTATTGTTTATTTTAATTTTAGTTTTAAGCTATTAATTGACATGACAAATGCAAATTTTGTATTTGTTATTTTGGTTCCTTCAATAAATGAGTTATGAGTTATGAGTTGTATAAGTTATCATCAAACAGTCTACGTCATCACACAAGCAGATACATAAGTTAAGGCTTTTACTTTATCCTGACTAAAATTTAGTAAAATAGTCACACTCATAAGTTAGCCTACCTAGGCTATAGGCTATTAAAATTATTTGGTTGTATGCAAGCCCCAAGAGTTATATTTAGGTACATGGGTTGATGAACATTTCCTTGCCTACCGCACCATCCTTTTCTAAGCACGTCAGTCTGTTGTTACAATTATTTACTTTTAAAAGCCTAAGGGGTACCTACTTAGGTTTTTTTTCTTTTTTTTTCTTGTCTGTCAAATATATAATTTATATTTTTGCTTGTTATTGTTATTATATTAAAATATTTATCAATTGTTATCTAGTTTTGGTAGGTAATCGTTATTTTTCTCTAAAAATGTTTATGCTTGTTAACTAGGATTTATAATACGCATGATCCAATCTTTGTTAACCCTCCAAGTGTCCATAGTTTATAGGCCTTAATGTCCACCTATTTTTGGCGCATTTGCAAGGTTTTATTAAAACGGATCTGAGAAGCTTAAAACAATGTTAATTCTAATGTTCTATATACCATTTTGTTTGGAAAATCATGGGCTTCAATATTATATATAAAACATAAGGAACATTTTTTCAAAAAAAAAAAATTTAGGTAAAAAAAATATAATTTAGAAAATTTTCAACAAAAAAATAAGTTCGCGCTCAATGAAATTTTATAAATTATAGGCCTACAAATATTTGAAAATAGCCACTTTGTTCTAAATTTTATGAGGATTACAAATATATAATAATATAAGGAAGTAGATTTGCAAATAAATAAGTTATGGGCAAAAAACAGATTTCAGTACATAGCGTTTAGCTAAGAATGCATAGCCTAACCATAGCTAGGAATCTGGCTGATAATTTACATCAATATCACTACCTACTTCTTCAGGATCATCAACCAGCACTTCAAAACCACTTAAATCTTCTTATAATGCAACACGTATATCACTACTTTTGATTTTTAACACTAAAACAATGATAAACGTAATAAAACACATCAGTCATCGGTCCGAGGGTAACCTAGCTGTTTACAAATACACGCACACGCACGTCAGCTGTCTGCTACAATTAATTACGATCGGATCAGAGAACGTACAGCGCTGAGACAGACCTCTGGAGAAAGCTTAGAATATTACGGAAAGAACGATACCTAACTCGATCCAGTTCAATCCGATTCAGTCAGTCATAGAGCCTTCGCCGTAAACGATTTCTGCGTGTCGAAAAATCGACAAGTAACACTACACAAATTGTGCTGCTTGTCGAATTTTCGTCAAGTAACACTGGGAGGGTTAAAATGCATTTTTGGTACCGTACAATCCTGTTGGTGTCATTTTCATGCTAGCAATCTTTTTTTGTCAGCAAGATGAATCTGAATCTGACTTATATATATTTATAAATATTTTATTGTAACTTGCCCTCATGTATTATTGATTGTAAAAATGGTGTTTACCGTATGATAAATAAATACAGTTTCTTAACTGGGCTTCGCTAATATTGATTGAAACTATCGAATTAAAAATATTGATTAGTAATATCGATAATTTAAAATAGCCTATATCTTCTAAATATATAAAAGGCAAAGCCCTCACTGACTGACTGACTCACTCACTCACTCACTCACTCATCACTAATTCTCCCACTTCCCATTTACCTAGGAGGCTGAAATTCGGTACACCGATTCTTTGGGCATGAAATAGGAAAACTAAGTAGTTTTTATTCTGATCGGGCTTTCGGGCTCCGCCCCAGTGGCTCTGGAGTTTCCCATGTTAACCTTATGATTTTTCATATTTAAAAGGAATTTCTTAACAGCTGTTTCAATTAAACAAGTTGGTTCTGTTCTATGATGTTCAATAGCATTTAAGTTACAAGGATTACCAACAGGGTGCAGCACTATTATTTTTTTTAATTTATGAGCGGAGCGAACGAGCTCCAACCTAAAGGCGAGTGAGCGTAGCGAACGAACTTCAACCAGGACGTGATTGAGCCATGCGAGCGAGCTCACTTGTGAAGTTAAACGGGGCAAAGCCCGCGGGTACAGCTAGTCTATTATAAAATTAAACTATCATAACCTAACCTAACCAACCAAACTTGCTGATGGTGAAAAAATCGCATGAAGGTTTACTAATCGGAACCGATAGTTTCAATCAATATTAGCGTAGCCCAGTTAAGAAACTGTACCCAGCCTAAGTTAGGATACACGGCATTCATTTGATACAGGCCGCTTCCTTACTAATTTTTAGTTTTGATATCTTAATTTTTTACCTTCTGAATCCAGAAGACTTAGTTCTACCAGTTGTGGATTTATTAATTTATAATAAACTGTAAGTAAGTAAGGCCTACCCTATTTACTAAAGAAGGCTTAACCATAAGAGATCTAAAATAGATTTCAAATCTGTTTTAATGACTTCTTTATCAATGTACCGGTACACAATAAATCAGAAGCCTAAGTTTTTGTGAATGTCCCCCAAATCTGACATTCCACTTACCTACCGTTGGCTACCTATCTAGCGTCATGTTTTTTTCTTACTCCACGGTAATTTTAGGCTAAACCAAAGTGGCCAACATAATAAGATCCTTGCAATCAAAATCATCCTCAGGAGTCGACAACATCTCAAAACTTCTTAAATCGTGTTCCCACATTTTTCTTTACCGGTACCTACCCTCTTGTTTCATCTGATTAAGTTACTGTAATTATTATTTTGAGAATGGTAAGTTCCCTACTTCTTGAAACAGTCACCAGTAAAACCATTACACAAAAGAAAAAGAAAACTGGACGAACTTGATAATTTTAGATCGATATCCATCCCATCCACATTTCCTAAGGTTTTTGAAAAGGCTCTATTGATTTATACATTGTGATCTTTTATTAGTCAAAAGGACACTTTGTTTTCAAAAACAGTTTGGTTTCGCAAAGAATAAATCCACGGTTTATGCAATGTTTGCTTTAACCAACAAAATAGTCGAATCATTGGATAGAGGACAATCTGCTGCAGGCATTTTCTTTGATCTTCAAAAGGCATTTGGTATGGATTCTCATGAAATTCTTCTAGATATAAACTCGAAGAGATTGGTGTTAGAGGGGTGGCTAACAAATGGTTTCGCTTTTTTTAGCTGGATATCGTCAGACCGATGAATTTCCATTGAATGTAGTGTGTTGAGGAAATGTAGCTCTGATGTAAAATTGGTAGGCCTAAAGGCAGGTGTACCACAAGGTTGAATTTTATGCCCTTGCAATGATAGTTCAAGAAGTGTATCTGATGCTAAGATGTTTACTGATGATACATCATGATAAAGGATGTTAAAAGAACATGGTGATTAAAGTATTTATTCAGTCCAATGCATCCTTCAATTGGTTTAGACAACAATCTAATTTGTAATACAGAAAAGTCAATTAAGTGGATTTTATTTCCTTTCAACTATCCGCGGACGAAATTAGTTGGCACAAGGATGACGTGGTGGTCGAGTCTGATTATTACGTCAAATTTCTTGGCAACTCCATCGATAGGAATCTTAACTATTTCACTATTTCTCTCATATACTTATTTTGTGACTGTGAAGTTAGGATCTTCACTATTTGTTCTTCGCAGACTTTCAAAATTTATGTGCAGATACGTTTTGCTAACTGTATATTTTGCCTTTGTATTCGCGCCAATTAGTTACGTCAATATTGTATGACTTTTATATCATCATATTTGTCCAATGCTGTTGGCATTTGGGGATCTCTAAACGTCAACACTAACAGCTTTTAGGATGTAGTAGAAAGCCATTGTTAGAGTTTCTAGGTCATTGCTCTTTCTTATAAAAAAATTTAAATCAAAGGTTTTAAAATTAATTCTGCTATTTTTTTAATGCCCATCCAAATCGGAAAGAAATGGACTAGCCTATTGTAAATTTAAGAGTCAGCTTTTTTAAAGAGTTTTTAATTTATAATAGCTTTTATAGTGTTGAGGATTTTATTTGTTTGAGAATACAATGTAGCATGTTCATTTTGTGTTATTGACGCTTGCCTATGCCTGTAATGATGATGTTTAGGCCTAATAAAAATAGTGGTACTTTAAGTTAATAACACACTAGGCCTATTTATTTGGTGTTGTTATATATAGGTATTAATTTTATTGTTGTCGTTAGGTGTATACTTATACATTTGCAGTGATGACATTGGTTTGGATCCTGGTCACTACCGCAAACATTTTCTCAGTAGGTACAGTTCACCTTCGTACTGTACCGGCTCACCCCTTGCTTTGCTGGATACGTTCCATGCACGGGCAGTTAGTCTATGTGGACGGGTCAAAAGAGGCTGCCAATCTCTTAAAAAAAAAAAACAAGAAACCTTTAAAAACTTCTTTTTAAACATTAAAACTTGATATTTTTTCTGTAAAGTTTCTATAGACATCAAGATGTCATTTCTATGATTAAATACCCACACCGCAGAAAACCTGCAGACTAAGCAAATTTCCATTTAACAGTATTGGATTTTAAATTAAATCTTTTTAAAATAACATGAGATTAAACAAGTCTCTAGGTTTGCTGCTACAGGGTGGGTAATAAAGTGTGTTTTTTAGTAAAATATGAATAGCTTAGTTAATTTGCCAAGTTTGATAAAAATATATGATCCATAAACAAGCAAACCTCAACCGTTTACTTATTCTCCATAAGAATAACATGGGAATTTTAAATTTACAATTTATTCAAATTTCTCTGTAGGAAAAAACCGCACTAAAACACTCCAATATACTAAATTATTGGTTTTTAAGCTCTTTGAAATGGTGTGAAAAAATGGAGAAATTTTATGTTTTGAGGGTCAAAAATTAAAAAAAACAATTTTTACCCCATTACACTTCGTTCCCATAGTCCGATGATGCTGGTTTGCGAACTCATTTAAGTTTATCCAGCCCTCAAGCTAAATTTAATCAAAATCAACAAAAATTACTCAAGTCCCGGGCCTAGGTCTTACCGTGCCACCTACGGTAATAGCTACTTCCCTATAAGGAAATTCGCTAAAATTGTTAAGTTAGATACCTTGCAACTTGCACAATTTCTCACTTGCATAGCTTGTAATTAATATTACCTATAAAAATATATGGTTTTGGCCTACGACAATACATAAGTCAAATAGGGATTTCACGTGTATCAATCATACAATTGTATATTTGGCAAGCTTTTTGGTCTATTTACATCAGTGGCGGCTAAAGGGGGGGAGGGCTTATCCCCCCCTCAGATATGAGGGTTGACATTCTTTTTGGTTAAATCAGAAAAATTAATTTAAAAAAATTAATAGGAACCTCAAAGTTTGATTTTTAAACAAAATTTATTATTTTTATAGGGTGTCTTTGTCTAGTAGGCCTAGTTGGAAAAACGGGAAATTCGGGAATTAGTATTGAATTTCAAATCGGTCTTGAAAAGTCGGGCTTTAGTCTTTATTTGGTATGAAAGTACGGGATTTTTCATTATTTTGCCCCGATCATCGCAGACGACGTCGATGAAGTTTCTGCGGCCGTGGAGTCAATGATGATGTTTAGGCCTACTTGGTCGTGGAAGATTTTCATCATCCAAAAAATCCAAATTGGCTAGTTAGAATTTTTTATTGCTACATTTTTTTCTTTACTTGAAAAACACCCCATTACATATTAGTACTTTATGACATAAAGACGGGTTTTGGTGTAGAAATAAAAAAATTGGTTAAATTATAAAAATTTTCGTTAGTATCAAGAATTGAGTATCGCTAAATTTTGGTACCAATACATCACTAATTGTTGAAAAATCCAGTCTTGAAAAAATTGGCATTAGTTTAAAAAGTCTTCGTTGGTCTTGAATTTTTAAATGGTAATAAACTAGACACCCTAAATTTTAACTTTTTATGTGGTGAAAAGTAACGTCTTGTACCATTACCAAAAAGGTGTTGGAACTCTCAATAGACAACGTCAAGTTCTTGACTTTGTCTGTGAGAAGACCTGAGTTATATGCTACAAACCAGCAATTCATTTAGGATCCTAGGTAATCAGTACACACACATTTAGGGTTTGGATCAGTCTGTTCCTTTCTTTTACCTTATGTCAGCTATTTTCCATAATGCGTAAATGTGAAGTTCTTACATGGAATTCGTAAATTAGCCGATTACAAGGTCCTTCAAATATGTTCACTGAATCCATAATTCCTTTTATTTTGATTTCCAAATAGCCTAAAATACGTCTTTAGAGCTTATATTTTTCCAAAAATTTTCGGGGGCGGACCCCCGCCCCCCCCCTTTAACCCTGAGGGGTGTTCCATACCCCCGGGCAGCCCGGTTTAGCCCCACCAAATTTTGGGGCCTAGATCCGCCTATGATTTACATTCATTTATATACTATAGACACCTTTATGATGCTATTTCTAACGTACAAGTTGGATATGCAACTCGGGGCTATATAATACAGGGGCTGGCTCACGTCGATGAGCAAAGTGGTTCCACTGCCGTGTGGCTACGTCACCTCAAGGATCTAGGTGCCCGGCCCATATACATACCGCTCATTTATTACACACTTCCCTACTTTAAAATTCAATTGTCCGCATGAAACTTATATCGTTGTAATCTGTATTAACTACCGAGTCTGATGGTAAAAAAATATTTTAGTTATGATCAATAATAATTTTTTTTAAAGATGATAAGGATTACAAACATGTGAACTTCAAAAAGTCAATTAAGCGAGGATTTTTTAATGTTTTGCAATAGGAACAAACACTTGAGAGAGAAAAATGTTTTTAATATTTCT
The DNA here is from genome assembly GCF_028750875.1 of Macrosteles quadrilineatus. Taxonomy (NCBI): domain Eukaryota; kingdom Metazoa; phylum Arthropoda; class Insecta; order Hemiptera; family Cicadellidae; genus Macrosteles; species Macrosteles quadrilineatus. Next base: position 27,172,359 of record NW_026542598.1, read on the forward strand.
ACTGCAATAAATAATACGGTATAAAAATTATTGATAAAACCAACGTTTATTATTCATATAGAGGTGGCGAGTGAAATAACTTCACTTTCCATCGCTAATGCCCACACCAGTTTGTAGTTATTAAAAAAAATAATCTTACTCTACATTTAGGGATCCCAGACGTCCCCCTTTTTTCCGGACACGTCCTCTTTTTGGGTACATAAAAAACGTCCGGGGGGATTTTTGGTAAAACCTTAAAATGTCCGGGATTTCAACTGAACAATAAATGAATAAAATTATACCTGAACGCAATGGCCTAGTAATTGGCTCTAATCATCAACCGCCTAGGATGAGAATGAAATAGGAAACTAACTTAAATAAAAATATTGTAACTTCTCCCTCTTAACTTATCCCTTTCAAATCAACTGTATGAACTAGTTCATCATTAAGCTGTTTTTCAGGATCAATTTATTTTAATTTAATACAGTTTTTGGATTGACTAATGCTTCAATCTGCTTTCAGCTTGTGTAACTGAGGGATTCAACAAAAGCAACAAGTGAGTGAACTGTAACTTGAAGCAACAAGCAAGTAATAAGGAAACACAATCTGAACCCAGCAAGCATTGACAACATCTGAGGATTTTGTAACCATTTAGTTATCAATTAGAATTTGGATTTTTGTTACTGCACCTTTAATTAGTTTAACGACTGCGAGTGAATAACCGAAGTGACACCTAGGAATGCTCGAGACTCTGTGGATTTAACTTTGTAAATATATTATATTTTTAAAATGTTTTACAATTTTTTTATTACTATTGCGTTAAGGGAAGTGTTGTAGATATCCTGTTGAAAAGCGGTGTTGTATACAAAGACAAAACTGTGATAGTCAGATAACAAAAAAGCCGAGTTTCAACAAGAAAAAAAAAACAATGTCAAACAATCCTCAGTGGAAATCTTTCCAGCCGCCAGCCATGAACTCTGATTCATCAATTCTTGACTTAGCAAAATCTTTGACCTTACAAAATAACGCACCTCCATCATCTAACTATAGAAACCCTGCTAACGGTTCCGGTTTTAACTCTAGCAACAACTTCCATCCGGTGTCGAACATCAAGAACAACCTTTCCAACAATGTATTCAGTAATACTTCGAGCAATTTTTCAAATTACAATGCCTATCCAACAAACAACTCCAGGTTTCCTCAGATCGGAACTTTCTCTTCCGACTCTACAGACATGTACGGTGGAGACAATCCTCCCGTAAGCAACTCGTACAACTCATCATCCAACAACTCTAACTCTACCTACAATGATTCCTCTTTGAACAATCAAGGCACCCGAGAGACTGGGATTATTGAAAAACTTCTGGTAAATATATAGTTTTAATAGCCTACTTTATACAATTAACTATCTATTAAGTTTAGAGTTGAACTTCCAAAATCTGTACTACTATAGTCCTCGCCACCCTAAGTTGAGGCAGCCAAAGGCCGCACTAGATATACGCCGTGCGGTCTTGGGCTGCCTTAACTTAGGGTGGCGAGGACTATACATTATTTTGCTCATAAGGAAGGATTAAATTGTGTTGATATGATCTGATAACTCTACGAGTTATTATTTGGAACTTTGTTTCGATTGAAAATAGAAATATGCACTGTATACAAGATTGGGCCTCTATTTTACCATTTGGGAGGGGGAGCAGGCTGGTCTTAGAAGGTAAAACTTTCATCCTCAAGGTCCCAGGTCCTAATCCAGCCAATAAACGGATTTTAGCTTAGTAATAATGCCACACCCCTCTAGGTCTAGCTTGAAGTATTGTAAAATTCCCCCGCTGCAGCAAACCTGCAGAGTTGCAGACTAAGTAAATTTCCATTTGCCTGTTTTGATTTTCAATTAAATCTATTAAAATAACATTATGTTTAACAAGTACCTAGGTAGGTTTGCTGCTATAGGAAGGATATTTAAAAGTGTTTTTTTAGTAAAATATTAATAGCTTAGTATAAAAATTAATAAAATTGAACATTAAAACGGAAAAGTAAATCGGTCCTTGGTCCAGGTATTACCATGAGACCTACGGTAATAGCTTATCCCCTGGGAAACTCGCTAAAAGCTCTGGGCTAGAGCCTAGGATGTAAAGGTGGGACTTAAATAATATTTCTTTTTTCTCCATATTCTACTTTTCAATAATTTATTTATTTTTGGGTATGAGAAGTAGGCTACTAGTGTTTTTATCCTTAACTGGTTATGTGAAAGAAATCAATTTGTTAATGTAAAAGAAGCTTGCCATATAGGCCCTATTAGCAGCAGCTTTCAGAGGTTAATTGGAGTCATTTTCAATGTAAATAAATACAGAGACCCACAAAAACCAATTGTTCAAACTTGGCCGCAGGCTCTGAATTGTTTACAAACCATCCAGTTGTGTAATCACGGGTCATGACTCTTTGTAGGTCTACCTTAATTTTCATTTAAGATCATAGTGTACCGTAGTTGAGTTTTTAACATTTTGGTAGCGGTTTCCGATTATATAAAACTGATAAACTTTAAAACGTTAAAACTGTTAAAAACTGGTACACTTTTGTTCTTGTATTTTCCTCAAATTGATATATTTTTTAGTTCTTATTGTAACTACACTAAGGTTATTAACCTGCTTCATATTTTGAAATTTGGAATTATTTATATGATATGGTCAAACTATTAATTTTGCACTGATAAAAATATTTAAATGGGGACACCATGACTTATAAATTTCAAATTTATATTTTTTATTGATCCCTGTAAGTTTATGTGACCATTTAGTGCTATGTCCTTCCTATGTATTTTCCATGACAATAACTTTTAAATGATAAAAGCTTTTTATTTTGATTGATGTTTTAAATGGTGAGTAAATTGTTTACATGCAGGAAGAAGGAATGTACACAACTAACCTGCCTTAGAAAAGAGTTAAACAAATTAAGGTGGTAGTTAAAAAAACTGGCACTATTTGAGCTGGCAAACAAATATATCAGTCAAATAGCTGGTTTACAGCCATTCAACCTCTTCCTTCTGAAGAAGGGCCTTGTAGGAACAAATTATCAAGTTTATGGTGTTTTTAACTACTTTTGGAACTCTTTTCTTAGGTAAGCCAAGTGATTTTTTTTTACCCATTGATCAAGTTATTATACTGAAACTCTTTAAGCTCTCTTTAAAATTAACTGTTCCTTAATATCTACAGGTAAACACAAGTGATCTTCCTTCTGATCCAGATGCTACCCAGATTGTACCTCCTTCTCCTAACGGCCAGTCAACAGATCCTGCTATCCTAACCCAGAATAATCCTGTAATTCTCATTCACAATCCTATGAACGATGGTATAGAAGTTGTTTGTAGTTTTAGTTTATCACTGTGTTGGTAGTGATTTTTTAAATAAGTAATTACACAATGCTAAATAGTTTTGTGACTAAAGATTTGTTATTTAAATTGTTTATTTAAAATTTTTTGGGCTTAAAATTGGTATTTTTTTAAATTTCCTAAATAAGTTTAGCCTAGACATGAAGGCTAGTTCAATTTTAGGATACTATAGACTAATTTATTACTTGTTCACAAAAGTACAGCACCATAAGATATTTACAAACAGTTTGTTGGTTTTGTTTTACAAAAACAAGTGAACATTTAAATTAAATTACTTGCCTTGAATTTGAAAGTAAAACAATCTAGGAAAATTTTGCATCAATTAACTATCCAAGTTGATTTGTGAAATCGTCATTTTAGATTGGTGTTAAATATAAATGTTAGATATTAAATATAAATACAATTCTGAACATTTTAAAAAATAATACTTTTTCAATCATATTCTTAATATAGTGATTGAACAATGTTAAACCACACAAACATTTTACCACATTTTAAGCCAAGTGTGTAAAGCACTTACCGTATGGATTTTTAATTAACAAACATTATTAATTTTTATACTCTTTTCTATTGTAGCATTCATACGGATTTATTCAGTGCTGTGAACGACAGGCTAGACTGTTTTTCCATTTCAGTCAATTCAGTGGAAATATTGAGCATTTAAAAATTGGTGATCCAGTGGAATTTGAAATGACATATGACCGCAGGACTGGAAAACCGATAGCTAGCACAGTAACCAAAATAGCGCCAGAAGTTGTAAGTATAATTATTTGTTTAATCGTACATAATCCATGGCAATCTATATAATTAATACGCTACATGAAACTTTGTCGGTTGAACTCCTCCGCCATTTCTTAACACGATGACTGCTGAAAACAGCGTACAGGCCCAGTGGCGGGCGAAGCCCCGGCAGGCAACCGAATCAGCGAACGCAATTGGCATTCAAATATTTCAGTCTGACGAATCACAAAAGAGCAGTGGTGACTGTGCTGCGTTACCCCGAGAGTGGATGTAGTTCACTGAAACACCCAAAGGTAGCAGCACTGCACGGATCCGCATCCAGTGTCTTTGTAATGTGGGTTGAAGAGAAAATATCCCCGAAACCGGGACAAAAGCATTGCCAGACAGGATTTTACGGGAAATTTTAGTACCAACCTACACCAAAGTAAAGCTCGCATTCTAAGCTGGCAGGCTGGCAACGATTATAACTTCTCCGTCTGAGGCTAAGCTCACACTGACTCAATATATTCCTGTTGGTCTGGTGCCACTTTTGTCGGCACGCGCCACATTGAAGTGCTAGCGACGCCGACTAGAGTCAGCGTTAGCAGTCAACGTGTTAACCGATTTTATCCATTCACGTCTCAATGGAAAGAGCGTGTCGTGTAGATTTGCAAACTGGCCTTACATTTTTGAAAAAGTCCCTTGGGCTCTGCCTCAGTGGCTGTTAAAGTTCCCATGTTATCCTTATGGAGATCATAATTGTTTACATTTTCATCAGCTGTATATTTAATTGCTGTTATTTATTTTTCATTTCAATGAAACGAACTGAGTACATTTATTTACTATCTGAGTTTGTGTTAACATAACCCCCAAGACGGATCGTGTTAGGATGGTTGGTTGTATCTTAAATTTATGTATTAATCGTTGTTTTGTGAAGCTATAATTTGTTTATTTGTTGTTGTTTTTTTTCTTTTAAATGCTTCTGACGCGACAACAAAATATAAACAGGAGGCATAATAGAGATAACGACTGCAGCTACAGAACAGTGGCGCGTAATGCTTAACTCATCACAGTCAGCACCTGACCCTGGACAATCTCAATTATTAGGTTAGAAATGCGCCCTAGCACTACCCCCAAAACGACTTTTCGCGCTCAATTGGCCCTCATCAATGACCTGTGTTGCCTGTACAGCGATGCATTTTGAGAAGGAAAAAACCGGCCGGAATGATTTAGGTTTATCAATAACGAAGATAAACATGGTGTGAGTTACACACTGGTAATCTTTGAGTTGACTCGTAAAAACTCATTGTAAATATGACTGTTAATCGTTTTGAAATAACTCCTGTAATACTTTGCAATTGCTCGAATTCAAGCTACATGTAAACTAATTTGGTATTGTTTAGTGACTGAAAAATTAAGTGAATATTCATTATTGTTGAAACACGCTTGATTAAATTGACTTTGTAAAATAAAATTACAATGTAATTTAAGAGCTTAGTACCAGGAGGATTGAACATTGCTCGGCGTTGCTGCTTTATTACTACACACTAACTCCTGTTGTAAGGACTGTCCTCCGGTCATAAATCAAAAACCACTTTGGTTTAAGATTTGTTTATAACCAGCTGTTATATTTTTTCCTTTTGCCTACTGTTCTTTTGTTGATATTTACGGTTTTGTTGTTATTTTGTTGCCAAAGTAGCAACCCATAAGGCTCACTGTTTTGACTTTCGATTTAATTTTTAATTAGATTTTTTTTTTAAGTTTTAACTGCATGAAACCAGTTTTCAGGCCAGAAATAAATTATTTAACACATTGTAAGGAAATCATCGAAGCCGTTTTCGAGATCTTTGTGCAAGCAAGCCAGACAAAGATCGAAGTCACATGAGCGTTCGTTTTCAGAGTGAGTTAGTTTCCAGTTTCGATAACTGGAGTGGAGTGATTGATTACATTATCTTTGAGTTTACTCTTTTAATTCATCGGATATTGTGAATGTTATTCGTTTTGAAATAACGCCGTTAATATTTTGCAATTGCTCGAATTTGAGCAACAGGTGCACTAGTAGTCAATAATCTATGATTGCTAAAGTGTTATTTCATTGTATTTTAGGTGTTATTCAACAAAGTTTGTTTGCATAGCTTTCTAGAGTAGCTCCCCGGTGACCATACAACATAAATGTTTTTTTTAGTCAAGAATACTCAATTTAAAATGTTGGTAAACTTACAAAATTACTACATTTCTTAAGTCCCAAGATGGCTAATTCCCGTTGTCTGCAGGTGTTGAGTGAAGAGAGAGTGACAGGCACTGTGACAACAGAACTGCGGTCAGACGGCTCGGTAGGCGACACTCAGGGCAGGATCAGCTACGAGAACCGAGGGGAATGCTTCTTCCTACCTTACAACAAGGATGATGTTGAAGGCAACGTTACACTGCGCTCTGGGGACAAAGTCAGCTTTCAGATTGCAACTAACCAACGGTAACTTGACCATTGGCCAAGTGGTCATTGTTCTTGCCTTTAAATCGGGGGGTCGCTGGTTCGATTCTAAGTGAGATCGGTTTCGGACCCAATTGTCATTTTTCATTAGCTATCAATTAATGATGTTTTCAAACAAAAGTTTGAAGTTACAGGACCGTTGTTTGGCTCATTCCCTTTGAAAACAAATGTTAAAATTGTTCAATGGCATAATAAAACTTGAGAAAAAACATATATAAGCCTATGTAACAATACATTTTGAGAAATAGAATGTTATCAAACTCAGTACTCAATACAAAAGTAATATTTGCCGTCTTGTGAGTTAACAGGATAAGCGTAAATATATATATTTTTTTTGTTTTATTAGACATTTCTTTTATTTAATTTCCGTATAAATGAAAACTTGTGTATTTGTTATTTGATGTGAGCTCACTAAACTAATCCTAATCATAGTTAAATGCATCATTTTCATGGTTTGCTCATCATCAATGGAACTTTTTCAGTGGCAACTTGGGGGCGAGTCACGTACGGTTAGAAAACCCGGCACATCCTGTGAAGTATCAGGGAGTCGTGTGCTCCATGAAAGAATCATTTGGCTTCATCGAACGGGCTGACGTAGTCAAAGAAATTTTCTTTCACTTCTCTGAAAACAAATCAAAGGACGATCTGCAGTTGGGAGACGATGTTGAATTCATCATTCAAACAAGAAACGTAAGTTGTTTGCTTGCACTCTGTAAATTTGTTTTTCACAATCAATTCAAACTTTGTAAATATTTTAGTTTCCCAGTATAGTAGACCCTCTCTCAACTGACCCTGCATTTTTTGCCTCTGCCCAAGAGGATAGAGGTTGGTTTATTTGGTCTAAATGTTTTAACGGGTTGGCTTAAGAAATCTCTTCTAGGAATATTTAGGCTTCCGTTCCCATCCTATCGCCAAATCACAGTAATTAAATTGACTGAATCATTTTGAGCTCGTCTAGTTTTGTTATGAACCACAGAGGAAACACGGCAAAATTAAAATAAGGAAAACAAACGTTAACGTTTTGAAATAAAATGTTGAATGTGATTCTACATTATTAAACGTGTTTAGAATTTATTTCAGTCATAATATGTTGTGTATTTTTAAATACTTCCATTTATTTAAAATTCAACTTCGTGTGTTTTTTTTCTAATAGAGTATTGCAATTTTCAAGAGAAGTTATCAACAGGTTTTGAATCAAAATCATCATAGTTGATGTAGGCCACCAACAGGTTGTGCTGGTCTAAATTACAATTTTTTCCCCATATACTAACTTGTTTACCGAAGTAAAACTAACTGAATGACTTATTGTGAGCTATAGCAACTGTTATAACCCACCACCATAGTCAGCAACAAAAATAAAGTAGAAAATGAAAATAGAATTTCAGACACTAGCGCATTCTGTGACTGGATCTCACCATAGACAAAAAGAACTAAATATAGACCGTCAGCTGTGCTGCGGTCACCATAGGTTCTGCCACACACCGCTGGGAGCACCATGTTGTTACGTAGCGCGTAAGCCGTAACTACATGGCGCTCCCAGTGGTGTGCGCCAGAACCTATGGTAACCACTGCAAGCCTGACAGTCTATATTTAATTATTTTTGTCTATGATCTCACACAACTATGTTTTTCTTTAATAAAAAAATTGGTGACAGCTGGTCCATATAGATGGGATGTCTACTTCAGTATTCAATAGTCAATGATAGAAGTGATAAAACATCATTATATAGACAGTAAAGAAAACAAATATGTCAGTACAATATCATTATTTATCATATCATTTTTATTGCGTTATTTGATATGTTTACATATATAAAAGTTCCAACTCACCTTTTAGGTAATCTGATCTAGGCCCTGGTGACGATCGGTTAAGAGAGGGTGTAATACAGTTATTTAACAAATTATTTAGCAAAACAAACTTAACTCACTTGCATCATTGTTTAATTTGGGATAATAACCCAGTAACCTTGTTATAAAAATCAGGGTCTACCTTGCATGAAATGGGGTAGTAGGTTTCTTTTTTATATGTTGTTTGTAATAGTACCGAGTTGCTAAATCCAAATTTTCGACCTCGGCGACCTTCCGGATCACCTCCAAAAAGCTTAAAAATCGGCGGAATTTCGCACTTTTTTTACGTTTGTCCGATTTTGATCCTGAAGCATCACTTTTTCTTAAAGAACAACCATAACCATTATTAAAGTACATTAAATTACTTATCATTTAAGACCAAAATGGTTATTACAGGCCTAATAGTTTTCAAGATATGACTCCACAAACAACGGCTAAAATTACCAAATTTTGAATTTTTTTAAAGTTTGGCTAATTTTAACCCTAAAGCATAACTTTATCATAGTTTTTCGTTAAAACAACAATAATTACTTTAAAATTACATTACACTACTCACAATTTAAGACCAAAATGGTGATTATACGCCTAACACATTGAGAGAAATGCCTCTTCAAGGTTCATAAAATCTTCCATAAATGTTTGGACTTTAAGATTCAAGCTATTCAATTTGGTAAAATTTTATAAAGGTACCACAATAAGAATATAAACAAATTTATTTCATTTCAACAACATATTATATTTTTCTTTTTTATGGAAGAAATCTATTGTAATTAAAATGTTTATACTATCAAGAGGAATTTATATAAAGAATGAAGAGGCAACAGTGAAAACAAGTTTTGACTTTGCTGTCTTCTGCCATGACCAAACGAAAATTTGGATTTAGGTTTTTATTATATTACTTCTTTTATGCCGAGGGTTCGCATCTGTACCTAATATGTTGAAATTATGAAACAAGATGGATTTCAATAAACATAAGTTATTTACCACCAACGGGTATTGTGCGTTCTGAAAAGTTCTATACGGGTGTTTGGACGGACATGACTATAGAGCAGGTGCTCATTTGCCTAATGAAAAGCTATGTAGGTTTGACTCGGGACAGTGGTATAGCTGACACCGCGCTCACCCGATGGACGCAAGGAATGATATAATATATCTGTAGAATTTAAGTGCTGAGGTTGAGGAGTAGGCCTACTGCAATGTTAAGGCACATACAACTGAGTAGCATGTAGAAATGAGACCCTCACGAGTCACTCGAGTTAAAGCGAATACAGAGAAGCTGTGTGACTGGTTACTTCGTCACCCTCCATTCCCTAATACTGATGTTATAATGTTCTAAAGCAGTGGAATTGTTGGAAGGAAACTGTCAACCGTCATATGGCTAGAGATATTGGCAAATGAAGCGATGTTGAGAGTTTTATAAGAGAAATATGGATAAGTCAGATACACAAGGAAGAATAAAGTAGTATCTCTTCCTTCTGATGTTAATACTGTTTCTGTTGGCAATATAAAGGTGACTATTGACCCCCTTACACTGTTTCACAGGCTATGCGTTCTGAAGCAGTCGGATGAAGAATGAAAGCACTTCTTCACATATGGGTTTTCACCATTACCCTTGTCTCAATTGAATTAAAAACTAAATTATAGTTCACACATCCAAACGTCTCCAGTTAGTCATACAAGTCAATCTTCAACTGATACCCCTACAGGACGAGTTCGTGTCCAAAGGTACAAGGACAATCTAATCACAGACACAGTCGCCCTCAGTGTTCTCCAACCTGCTCCCGCGGCGATACAATTAAATAAATACCGTTCGTCACAGGCACAGACCTGTGTTCTATCCACTAAAACCATTTATTGTAACAATATACGTGTGCGTTTATGTAAATAGATACAATAGATTTATTTCAATAAAAAAAATTTTATAACACAATCTGTTCTTGAGATGAAATCAGTTTATTTCTTATTATGGTTCTTTTATAAAACTTGACAAAATTTAATACAGCTTGAAACTTAAAATACAAGCATTAAGGAAAGATTGTATGAACCTTGAAGAGGCATATCTCTCAATATGTTAGGCCTATAATCACCATTTTGGTCTTAAATTGTGAGTAATTAAATATAGTTTTAAAGTAATTATGGTTGTTTTAATGAAAAACTATGATAAAGTTATGCTTTAGGGTTAAAATTAGCCAAACTTAAAAAAAATTTAAAACCTTGTAATTTTAGCCGTTGTTTGCGGAGTCATATCTTGAAAACTATTTGGCCTGTAATAACCATTTTGGTCTTAAATGATAGGTAATTTAATGTACTTTAAATTGTTGAGGTTGTTCTTTATGAAAAAAGTGATGCTTCAGGGTCAAAATCGAACAAACGTAAAAATAGTGCGAAATTCCGCTGATTTTTAAGCTTTTTGGAGGTGATCCGGAAGGTCGCCGAGGTCGAAAATTTGGATTTAGCAACTCGGTACTATTACAAACAACACAAAAAAAAGAAACCTACTACCGGTACCCCATTTCATGCAAGGTAAAATGCGTTAGGTTACTGGGTTATAAGTTTTTTCTTGTAAAACCTAAAGTACCGGTAACAATATAAAGCAAACCCTTGTTAGGGAAACATAATAGCTAACCAACTGTTTAGCCCTCCTAAGGTTCACACTTTCTTAGAATTTGCATCTTTGTACGCTTTTGTAAGTTTTGTAAAGTTTGTAACCAAAATGTATGTTACACTGCACAACCTTTTATTGTTTTGCTGGTGATTGGTGTAACCAAGCGCATGTATACTTGCTACTTGCATTTACACCTACTGATATCTGCCACATAATTTCATGGCTTGTCCATGGCTAAGAATATAGCCTGGGCAGTTTGGAAACAAATTTAACTGAAAATAGTGTTTGTGTTAAATAGTTGATGATAATCAATTTGGAAGTTTAAAGATCTTTTAAATTGACACTTTATGGTAATAGAAACTTTTTTGTGTTGTCATTTACTGGGTAGGGTAAAAGTGTGCATTTCCTTGTATAAAACGGTTTGAAAATAAATCAGTGAAGAAACTGGAAAGTCACTTAGCCTGCAGATTAGCTTTTACCGAGGGTATTTTTGTTTGTCCTCGTAAGTATTATGTGGCAGATATAAGAGCATGTTTATTCACCCCTTGTGCTTGTTCATTGATTGTTTCATTGTAACCTGCAGATGAAGTCTCCCTTGAACATCGATGGACCTGTCATACCCGTACTTACGAAGTCACCCATGCCCTATGTAGATCCGGCAATTATTGTTCAGGTTTCTTCTTTGATAAATCTTATTTTTGTGTAAAATTCTAAACTCTAAACTATAACAGGGTACCCACTTAACGATAAAACCTTAAAAATGGTGAATTTTTTCAACTTTGAGAAAACCGGGGTTAAGCCATGAATTTTGCTTTCGAACCTTTTAAGAGGGATAAGATGGTTCAAGAATTCCCCACGGTAGCAAAAAAATAATCATCACCATGATCGTGGTGACGTTGGTTTGGTCATCGTGATGACATCGCAAATTTACAATACGGGTAAATCAACTCTACAGATACCTTTTGCAATCTCTTTGATATTCCTTTAAAAATACTGATGAAAAATAATACATTTTTTTTGCATCTCTACTTTTAAGTACAATATTCAGTTAATTTTTTAAAGCATCGAGGGTTGTTATTTATAAATAACTTTTTTATGTCACTCCGCTGCAATGTGGCCGTGATTCCACATGTTCCTGGGAAAAGACCCTTGATCGTTATATACGTCACAAATTAAGTTTGAGTGGGAACCCTGCTATAATCATAAAATTGTTTACACTTGTTAAAAAAGTTTTTGCTCTGTTGCCATAATCCTAATCCCATAAACACTTAATAAAGACATTTTTATTTATTATTTATTTATTTACATTTGTTGCAGTATTTATATTCTTTTAAATTGAAATCCAAATTACCAAATAGGTTTTAATTTGAACCCTTTGCAGTCAAAATCATGCAAATCCAATCTTTAATAGGTTATTTTTTATTTTATCTAAAAAGAATGGTGGCTATATTTTTAACCAATCAAAATGCCTAAACAAATCTTAATGAATGCATTAAAGTTTATTTTGCTGTTTAAATGTTGCAAACAATTCAATTGGTGCATAAATTAATTAACATTATTCAATTGATTTTGACCTCAAAGGCTTAAACCATTACAAAAACTCTTTATAATTTTATTTACCCTGATATTTACTGAGTTCCAAGCACTTCTGAGAGAAATGTTTACCTGTAAATTAAAGCACTTAATTCATTCAAGGTATTACTTTATTTTTTTCTTGGTTTTCAAATATTCACCCTTGTATTCGATGTAGTTTGAGGAGTTGTGCTATTGAAATGTTATTCATCGCTCCTCAGCCTCAACAGGTTTCCCACTTCCATTAATCCTCTTATTTCAGGACCTGCTAAACACTATTCACAACTAACAAAATACACCTTTTCCTGATCCAGCTATTATTTGGATGGTTGTAGGCTTAATGCATTATAACATTATGTACTGTAATATTTTACTTCTTTTTTATCTAATAAATATTTTAAATTTGAATATATTCATTTCATGTTTGCTGTACAAAATTATAAATTCCAAAATATTTAGCCAACTTATAGTGCCAAAATTAACATTATTTATTAATAAGTAAAAAATTTCATTTTTCCTCTACAGTGGTAGTTCGTTGCCGAGTCCTAGTTCTAGATATGTTTTTTCCTTTGCGGTGCAGGTAATAAATTACTTTACATCTTATTTATCATACGTTATTAGTGTAACATCATTATTGTATTTTTGTTTCTAAATAATTTTGATTTTATTAATTTACTTACCTTCTTGCATAGCTCTGTGCTTGCTCGTAGTTAGAAAGACGCACGTGTTTAATAATTGAAAAATAGGTTTCTGGTTAGTCCTTTGCCTTTTATTTTAGATTGTACAGATTGGTATTGTAGCATAGTATTGTCAGAATTCATAATACATTTTAAAAATGTACAAGGCATAGACAAGATTATAAAAATATTTTATCCCTGGAAATCCTGTTCACATAATTTGTCGTTAAGTTGTAAGGTAAAACAAATTTTACATTGTATGCGTGTTTAGGGAAAAGAGGTGGCTTGCAACATCACCACTCTGCCTGGGGGCTCCGTGGTGTTTGAAGATGTGGCGGACGACATAGTGAAGGGTCAAGTGTTGAAGCCTGTGGAGCGGGGACTGCAGGCCAGACAGCACCAGAACGATCCCTTACCCGGCCGCATCCGGTACAGAGCTCCGGACCACTCGGAGGTAGAGATACCCTTCGGCGACAAGGATCAGAAGAGAGATTTTACATTAAGGTAAGTTTCTAACTGATTTGTGAGCTAGTGATTTCGTTGTTGACTTACAGCAAAACCCTGATAAAGGGGGCGAGGCTTTTTCCAATTAAATCGTTTATCCGGTCCAGTGGTTGGAATTCAAAGATGCTAAAAGAAATATACAGCAGTAGTTTTTTTACCACGTCGGCATCTTAAAACGTACAACAGAGTACACAAAATATATCTCCACAACAATTGATAGTTCTTTGAAATTAAAACCTCCATTTAACCTAGTACAATTAAATTTACTGATTTAGGCTAAGCTGGGCCAACCCACACCAGAACAGACAATACAGGGCTTGCTAACTTTTTAATTAATTGCATTTTTTATTGTGGTTTGGTTAACTCTGGTGTTATTTAAACCTTTATTTTGCTGTAGGTGGTTATGAGTTTTTTTATTGTAACAGTTATGAAGACTTTGATCCCCAAGGTTATTTATAAGTTGGATGGTGCCAATTTTAATTATGCTTTCCCATCATTTATAAACATAAAAAAATATAATGCATGAAGTTTGTAAAATGTTGCAAAATGTTTGGTTTGAGGTTCGAAGGTTGGCGTAGCTAAGCAGTATTCGATATCATTAAGTTAAACATTGTAGCGTGGATTCACACCAGTTTTCTTGTCACAGACATGGTGACTGGGTGCAGTTCAGAATTGCAACTGATCGCAGAGACCAACTGCAGCGAGCCACCACTATCTCCCTACTGCCAGAGTCCTTTGTTGTGTCCGGAGAGAAGCGAGAGCAGGGCGTGGTTGTGGCGCTCAAGGAAGGTTTTGGCTTTCTCCGCTGCGTCGAGCGGGAGCCAAGACTTTATTTTCACTTCAACGAAGTGCTGGACATTGACAGAGAGATTGCGTTGAACGATGAAGTGGAATTTACCGTTGTTCAGGTAGTTATGAGTTGATTCATTGTAGATTTTTTACTCAGCCAGTTCTGAGCAAAGACTTCGTGATCAAACTGCTAGTCTTCTTTCCTGGGCTGGGATATCACGTGATTTGGACTTAGAACCTTCCTTTTTGGGCACGGTGTTTAAAATAAAACATTGTGTATGATTACACTTTTTTAGCTTGATTAATAACCCTATGTGTTTTGACTTATTTTAGGAGCCAAACTCTTCGTCGACCTATGGCAGTAACAGCCGGCAGAGTGCTGTGCGTATCAAGCATCTACCGCCTGGGACTGTCAAGTTTGAGACGCTGGTAGAGGAAGGCCTGAGTGGAGTGGTCACCAAGGAACCTCCTTCATCCTGGGGCAGTCGTAGTCCTACCAAAAACAACTCTTTGGTAATATGCCAAATAACTTGTAGAAATAAGGTATTTGGAACAGTGGGAAATAATTATTTCAAAAACTTTAAAACCTCAGAGAGTTTCATCTTGTTGATATAAGGACACTGTTGCTTGGTGTCATTAAGATAAGCGCCGCTGGTTAGAAATCCACCCCTCCCTCTTAACCTCTTTCAGTAATTGAACAAAACTGTAACCGATATTTTGAATAATTAAATACAGACCTTTAATTTAGGTTTTGCCCTTAGGAGAGGGTTTATCGAAAAACTTATATTAATTTGGGAATATCCACATCAAGACCTTTGTCGTTGGGAATATCCACATCAAGACCTTTGTCGTTGATATGTGTGTAGAGATAGTGTCATGTTCAAGAAAATAATTGAAAATCTAACCAAGCAAATGGAAATTCGCCTTGTCTGCAGGTTTGCTGCAATGGGGGTATTTTCAAATTTTGCTTATATTCAACGCAGAATTATCATGATACAGCGATTGGTGACATAACTTTGTAGGTGTGACCGCCAAAGAGTTAAATTTTGTGAATAATTGTGGTCTCTTTGTTTTAGTCGCCAGGAAGTAATGAGAAGCCCCCAGAGCCCGGCACCATCACGTACCAAAGTAACGGAACTAAGAAAACTATTCCATTTTACTATAAAGACTGTGATCCAAGGAATACACCTCACCAAAATGACAAGGTGTGTAGAAAGATAAGCTGATAAGCTATTTCTTATCATCACACCTGGTCTAATTGTAGAGTTCGTTGGTATGTCCTCAAATCATTTTCAGTTAGGCAATGTTGTGACAATATTTTTTGCGTATCTTTAAAGTCTTACTAGAATTTTCTCGTGTAATCTAGCCGAATCTACTTTTAAAAGACCTACAACAAAAACATTTACAGGTTTATTTTCCTGTATTTACAGGTTAATGACATTGATGTTTATTAACTAGGTATTCTATTGTTATCAACTAACTAATGTTAACTATTCTACCACATTTACTTAAAAGGCTACATATTTATACGGTTTGTATAGTTGTTCTAATAGCAAATTTCCTCCCAAATTCTACATGTTATTTTTATGTAGAATAAGTAATCTGTTGTAGTTTGTTTGTTTATGGATATATTTTCATAAAATTTGGCAAATTCAATTATTTTACTCTAATTAATGTTTTACTAAAACCCCTATTTCTTCCTTAGTGCAGCAAACCCAAGTACTCATTAAACGTAATGTTATTTGAATTTGGGAAAAATCAGATAATTTTATTGTTGAATATTTATTATTTATTATTATTGAAAATCCAATCAGGAAACTGGAAATTTACTGAGACTGCAGATTTTTGCAGCTGAATATTTTAATTTTCATAGTTCACGCAAATTAAAATGTTAAATCGTCTCACTAATGGTACAATATTCTTTAGTGTGTTAGTTTCATTGGTTCCAAATAGGGAAAATCTTATTTTTTTACCATAATCAATAGACAAAACAAAACCTCAATTAAAAACATATCTGAGAAATTATTGATTCAACTAATAATATTTAATAAAATATGATGGTTTAATAAATTCTTAATAACTGACACAAGAGTGAATACGAATTTCCATTCTTGGGTACTCATAACTTATTCCTTACTGTATATCCTGTGCTTTATTTAATCATCTAGATTTGAATCTTCAAATCTTAAAAGTTACAGTCTATTATAAACCGTTGTCTGATTCCGTTGTAAGGTATAAATAAAGTTCTTTTTGCTTTCAGGTGGAATTTTCAATTAGTCAAGTAAAACGTAATAAGGAGCTAATCGCAACTAATATTGTAACAAAACCACAAGCTCAGTCAGTGCCTATGAAGAACGGGATCTCTAACTCTAGTCCCATCTGTCAAGGTTTCGTTGCTGCCCTTAAAGATGGTTTTGGTTTCATTGAAACTATTGCTCACGATCGAGAAGTGTTCTTCCATTTCAGGTAATTTCATTTTTACCTTTAGAGTAAAAAATTTATCTAATGTAGCTCTCTGGTTACATTTTTATTTTATTAAACTTATTTGCAAGTAGGAATGGGAGAGATTGCATTTTTAGTTTGAGACAAGACAGGATTTGTAATTTCTCATAAAATTTTGAGACGGGATTTCCCTTCTCATACATAACGGAAAATGCCCGTTCGATATATTTTCTGATTTTGTAACATTTTTAAATACCTACTGATAAGACAGATGACTGGTTAAATACAAAAATAATAATAATATACAAGAAATTTCAAATCTTTTATTAAAAATATTAGTACCTATATGAAAAAACAAATATTAATACGCCTTACTTACTTACTTACTGCTGGGGCGCTACAAATCGCAGTCGATTCTTCGCCTCGTAGATCAGCCTCTTCCACGCTTCTCTGTCCGCTGCCATCTCCACTGTCCCTCCACACTGACTCACATCTCTCTTAACTTGGTCATACCATCTCATTTTTGGTCTACCCAGTGGACGCTTTCCAGTTGGTACAGCAGAAAATACTTCCTTCAGTCTTGTTCCTTCTTCCCTTCACAATACATGACCTAGCCAACCTAATCTTTTTGCCTTTATCGCTATTATATCAGGGTCCTGGTATAACGCTCGTAGCTCTCTGTTTTTTCTAATCCGCCATTCTCCTTCTTCGTTTACTGGGCCGAATATTTTTCTTAGGACCTTGTTTTCAAAAACAATCAAGCGTCCTTCATTTCTCTTGGGTAGGACCCAGGTCTCGCTTCCATACAATAATACTGGTTGAATAATGGTTTTATATATTCTTATTTTTGTATCAGATGATAGGAGTTTTGATGACAGGAGCTTCATACATGCACCTAAACATTTATTTAACCTACATTTAACATTTAAAACATTTAACGCCTACCTTATTTAAAATAACTCTTCCAATAGGAAACATGGTGACATCAGTTAATGTGTAGTTCACTTAGAAAAATTCCAAATATACCAGTCTAAAACATCAGTCTTGGTAGTTAAGTATGAAGTAACAATTTTTCAGTCTTTTGTTATTTTTAGAATGATTTTGGCGTGACTTGTTTTAGCTATGTTTACAGACGTAAAACATGTCGCACACTGCGTGTAAACTCAACCAAACTTCTCATCATTTGTGATGTCAAAACCAAAAATTAAAACAATTAAAGCATTATTTACATGTAAAGAATGAATTATATAAGAACGCCTACAAAAAGAAAACGCAACAACAACAAACTCTTGTTTTGCTGGTATTGCAGTGACTTTCTGCAGGTGTTATTAAAGTTTTTTTTTATATAATGGTCTCACAAAATCTCAATCGAAATCAAATCTTGTCTTGTTGAGCAAGGTTTGAAATTTTTTGAAATTTTGGGGCCCGTCCATCCCTATTTGTAAGTTGATCCATTGTATCTAAAGTATCTATTCTATCTGCTAAGGCTAAGCTTTTAGTGACCGACCGTAACTGATTACCCAAGGATCACCTATGTGAGAAACCACCAATTTATTATTATATATATATATGCTTTTGTAACTTAAATAACTTTTTTGCCGCAGCAATTTCGAGGGTGACTCGGCCACCCTGGAGGTTGGCCAGGAGGTTGAGTACACGCTGGGGTCACGTGGGTCCTCAGGCAGCTGTAAGTCTGCGGAGAATGTACGGGTGCTGCCTCCTGGCACCATCCGCGCTGACGTCACTGTGGCGGACGAGGTGTTGGAGGGGTTTGTGGTGCGGCCGTTACGCAGTGTCAACCCTGACCAGCAACATTACTCGGGACTAATCTCGCTGGATCCAGGTACAGCAGCAAAGTTTAATTACGCTTTGGGGAGAAGTCAGTTCCTTTGTCATGGTTTGAAACTGGAACCAACTATCTTTGATCATAAGGTTTAAATTATTTTAGCTAAAGAGATGGTTGAGGCAGTCTCGGTAACAAAGCCACATCACACTACATTTTACATATAGACCCGGTTCAAATAGACCTGGTAATGTCACATCATGATTGGTATTGTAATGGTTAAAGTGTTTAAAAGAACGCTGAAGGGTAGGAAAGTTTTCCTAGAATTATGAAAAGTCAGGGAAGTTTTACTGCGCAAAGCTTGGGCTCTAATACTCTTAGGTAAGCTAGCTGAACTTAATCCCTGTTACAAAATTCCTCAATCAGCCATTTGGCTGTCCTGGATCAGATAATTTCTAATGTTTGTTTGTGTTTCAGAAGGAGAAGAGAACGGTAGCGGGTATGACTTTGGCATCACGTCATTGACCAACAAGCGGGAGCTGCTGCAGGTCGGCGACCCCGTGCAGTTCCAGGTAGACTCCGACGGGCGAGCTGCTAATGTCACTGCCATCCGGGCCAAGAAAAAAGCCACCGTCGAGTCTATCAAGGGTATGTTGCTCTCAAGTGCCATTTGTAGATATGAAATCAAGATATATATGAAATCAAATTGTAGATATCAAGCATTGGGCTTGCTTTATAACTTGATCTATTGTGAAGTGACAATAAGTCACATGTAGGTCTTATATTGAAGGGAGAAAGCTACAACTGGATTTTGGATGAGAATCAAAGCAAATGTTGACGAATCTTGGTCAGTTGTTGGATTGGATGCAAAGAAGGTAGCAATTAGATCCATTGCAATAAAAAACCTTGATAAAGTAAAACTTACCACGGTAACCTCTTTGAATGACAAAATTTTAGTTATGAAATAGATCCATGATTGCAATGATTCTTGATTATTGATTATTTTTACACAATATGATTTATTTAAACAATTACCAATCTTCTCTTGATCTTTGAATAAATGCAAAATGATTCATGCCTTATTACCTTGTTTGGTAGGCTATATAATATAGAAGAGATATCTTAACAATATCTTATTGATTTTACAGATAGCTACGGGTTTCTCAATTATGAAGTGGAAGAAGGCAAGAAACTGTTTTTTCACATGTCTGAAGTTAAAGATCGGGAAAAGCTTTCACCAGGAGACACAGTTGAATTTGTTTTGGTCACAAACAACAGGAGCAAGAGGTCTTATGCGACTAGTGTAGCAAAACTGAGGTAAGGAACGATCTTTAGTATTTTAGGTTTGTTCATCAATGGGATTAGTTGTATTATCATTGACTAACAACACAAGTCGACTGATGTAAACAAGAAGAGATTATTTTAGTTATTTGGACAATGTTAGAGTAAGAAAGGACATTAGTGAACTTTGGAACTTGGGTTCAGAGATAAGCCCCCTCCCCTACTAAAGCGAGAGGATGCTTCAGTTTGAGCTGAGATCCAGGTATGGCAAGATGTGTCCATTTGTTCTGATCGTAGTTATTTGCTAAGATAGTAAAAGTTCTAATACAGTTTAAAGTAATTAAACATATGTTTTCTGGGTTAAACCATCGATTTCTCATCCTGTAGTATAGGGACGTTGGACTGTGTGTAGCCTAGACATTACAGAAAAGCAGATGTTTAATATATACCACAAATGATTGTTGAAATGATTTTTCGTGGGTTCACCCTAAACAGTCAAAACCTAACAAAGGCCAAGATAAACCCATAAAAGGCTCATTCCCATGTGACATGGCAAGATGCAAAACCTGCCACATTAATAGGCCCAGCACAACATTTACAAGCACATCAACAGGAGAAACCTTCAAAATTAAAGGACACAATACATGCTCCACAAAAAATGTTGTATATCAACTTCAATGCAACCATTGCCCATCTCAATACATTGGACTTACCACCACCAGTTTTAGAACAAGAATGAACAATCATAGGACAGATATAAAAAACAACCATCCAGAAAAACCAGTGCCTATTCATGCTACCAGCCACAATATGCAAGATTTAAACAGTTGTTTCAATTCAAAAATAATAAGATCTTTCCCTCCCACCTGTAACCCATCACAACTAAGGAGATGGGAACTCTCTTATCAATGGTTCACCAAATCCAGGGAGCCCCCAAACCTCAATCTCAGATAGGCCTAACATTTTCCTTTCCCCTTCCACACCTAAAAAGCAGGCTTAGACTAAGTGTAAATAAAATCAATGACTCATAACCTGTAAATATTCATTTGTAAATTCATAGTGTGTTGGCAACACTGCTTCCTTACCAGTGAAAGACTCTTAATATCTAATGTGACTCTCCATGTTGAGAAAGGGGCCAGTGGCCTCGAAATATCCAGTGTTTATTTTGTTTGTTTGTGTTTTCTTCTGTGTTCTGTAGTGAATGAAGTGGGATGCCTACATTTTTTAAGGTAAGCCTGCTTATCCTATCCTTTCTCACACCTATTCTCAGGCAATTAGCCCTTTCTCTCCAAACCTATGATTAAGAGTTTGATGTTTTTTCAGCGGGGAGGCTGCAGTAGGTCAGCGTCCTGAGCGTCTCATCTCTCGTCTGCGCACCATCTCCGTGGACGACGGACCCAAGTTGACAGTGATGCGGCAGCCACGCGGACCCGACGCCACCAAGGGCTTCTCTGCGTCCCATCGTGTCCCTCGCTCCCCTGGGATCGTGCTAGAATAGTTCCACCTTTTCTGCGTTTCCAATTCCCGTTCTCCGTAACTTACTCATCTCCACACAGTGTAATTCTCCTTTCGCTTCTCGAGTGTAGAGGTAATCTCGCATCGCCCGTTCTAGTCAGTCATGAACAAAACCAGACAAATGCCTTTTTGTTTTTTTTTTTCTCTCAATTCATCCTGACCACTTAGGGAATTGGAAACTCGCCCTCGATAAGTTTGTATATTTTTTATATGTTCTGTTATTATCGTATCCGGGACACTAACAAATTCGAGAGATTCGTATTTATAAAGTATATCGAACTGGGAACTTAAGCCTTAAAAAATTTTTATTTGTAAAGAACAAAAATCTTTTAGTTGCAAATTTTTTTACCCGAGTTGAAAATGCTTAGTCATAGCAATAGTTATTGTATTGTTGGATGGTATGTTACAATGGAAATTGTGATTTGTAAAATGCCTTCGATTTTTAAATTGTAATCCATTACGGAGGATATTCTTCAGTTCAAAAGTTCATGATCGGTAACAATCGAACATCAGTGCCCACATTAACTGTAACCGTAGTGTTCTATATAATAAGTTTGGCTCTCATTACAAGTGACTGTTAGTTATGTAGTTTCATTAATATTATTTACTCTTACATCTAGTTACATACAAATGCAAAAGAATGTCGATGTTACTTAACTAAGGTCTGATATCCATAATAGGATAACTATACTTTATATATGCTTGTCTCTTCAAAGTCTGTAAATAAGGTTATATACTGATATAATATAGGAATTAGGCACTAATATTTAAATGAATTACACATCTGTGATACTATTTTGATCACTTACTCCATGAAAGGGCATAACTTATGGTCTCAGTAACCTGTGCTGAAAACCAAGTGGTGAACATAGTAGTGTTTGAGGTTCATGATACTTGTATATTTAGATTAGGTATAGTTGAAACATTTACTTATCAGTTCATAGTGATTGTCAAACCACCCTTCGCTGCATGCATGTGTCAAGCTTTTTTTTTTGTTTTAACGATTTTAGGAAAAACACCAATACCGTATTTGTTTTTGTATTTCCTAGAGTTCTGTCTTAGTGCTGTCGTGTTTTCCTGACTGAAATAAGAGATTATCTGGTTTATAATTGTACTGTTTTAATCATGACTTTTTTAAAGCTGTTTTAGCGTTAGGTTAGTGTGTGGAAGTATTTTTTTAAGTAAAATTAGTTTTCCACCGTTTAATTTTTTACAAATGTTAACCAAATATTCTAAATTTTATTTATAAATTTTAAATCAAGTAATATTTTAAAATTATTGTTATCAAATTGCGATTTTTAAATGTTTATAAGTTAGTTCCTAATAGCAAATGATACTGTGTATCTCTACAAGTATCCAGCTTATAAATATTATCTTCAACTAGGTTTTTGTTAATTGTGGTGTCCTTCAACTGGTTTGATAATTGTTTACCAATGCAGACTGCAATGTAACAATAAAGGTTATTTATAAATAAATGTAAAATTTATAAAGTTTACTACGCTTTATAGAATTGAAGACCCTTGCACAGTTACCTCAAGTATTATTGTGTGATACATTCAAAAATTAGTAAGATAAAAGATACCATAAATACATTTTGAAATGTCAAGCAAAGGTTCTCTGGGTTTTGTAAAAGTCTAGCTTTAACCTTTTTTCTTAAGTAAATTCATGCAAAGAAAAACAACAATGGCTGTATATTTTAGGCATTATTGTCAATAGCATGAAATGTATTTAACGTTCTCAAGTGGTGATATTATTATCGACTGGTCGTTTCAATTACTCTATGGATCCGTAATGGTTTCTTGTTTGTGTGGGCACTGAAGTGTAACATATGAAACATCTGTTTTTGCTGCTATAAATTGTTGGTAAAACTCAATAAAGAAGACTACCTTATTTAAACTTATCTTGCCTTGTATATGGAAATCCTGACAACAACCAAAATCTCTTGGGAGTTGTATTCATAAAATACCAGCAGTTTGCCATTTTGGACGGGGATATTGTCAGTTAAAACCTTTTTATATTCAGAACAGCAGTTTGTTTGCATATCAAGTTTGTGTTTTACGATATCTGACAGCTAAACAAAACCAACTGCCCTGCAAAAAAGCACTTGGGATATCTAATTTTAGTAGTCTGTATTTGATATTTGAAGATTTTAGAACAAAACAGTCAGGTTTATAAATCTTTTTAAAGTAAAATTGAGAGCTACTTCCCACACTGGTTATAAGTAGTTAAACCCCCCTCCCCACTTTTCCTTGAAACACTGTCTGAGAAATAAGAGCATGAACGTGTTATTATCAGACATACACTTAAACATACAGAGTCAAAGACAGAAATGAGATAGGACATTATTCGTCTTTTGTTGTGTATGAAATGAAAAAATATAAAAATAAAATATGCCAACCAAAGTAATGTTCAGATACAATTAGTATTTGAAATCATTTTTAGTATCATCAAATTGTATTATTATATTGAATTTACTCATCATAGTACAGTGATTATGCTGACTAAAATAAAAATGGTGTAAAAACAACAAAATATAAGGTTAAAATATATTTTAATCAGTACAAAAGAATTATTGTGTAATTCAAAGACTCGTAAAATAAGTAACAATGTAATAAGTGAATTGTGGAAACTAAGAATCAAAATCATTCTCAATTTAACAATATACAGTAGATTTAAATAAATATACAATATTAATGCAATCTACACTTTAAAATACTAAACAAATTTCATTAAAAGTTAAGTAAATTGTAATAAATCTGTCAAATTTGCCCATAAGTGTAAAAGTTTTTTTTTATTACTCATTATTGAAACATGTTGTCAATGATTCATATATGAATTGAAATTATCATATTTCCTGCTTGAGTACACACCATAAACTAAGGTTTGATCAATTAATTAACAAACAGGAATCAAGTTAGGCCAAATGCAAAACCTGGTAATCTTAGTAAATTCTAACAAAAAAACACATACATGATTTTAAGCTGGTTGAACTCTTTTTCTATAATAAACCATAATATATTTCATAGAAATTGTAGGCTGAATAATATTTGAGCAGTAGTATCTTGACAGCTTGTATTTTGAAAACATTCTACCTTCCAATTTGAAACTTTGAAATGAAATTTAATTTGCAAACAAATAACAGGTAGAAAAATTAAGATTATTTTAAATCATTTTTCGTTTCTGGACATTAGTACCAGAAGTCAGTCTTCAGATGACGATGCATTCGTACGGGTAGTGGAAATCAGCACCGATTGAACCTGGCTTGGGACATGCTGCAAAAAATCAACTGTGTTAGTAGTGTATATATTATATATATTTTAAAATCACTAATATTATTAACGCCCTGAAATGATCCTTAAGAGGCAATAGAGTCGCAACTATCAGACCTAAACCGGTTCAAAAAATTAAAACAGATATTTCCGCGACCGCAGGAGATGCTGAGGGCTTTGCAGATACAGTATGACACGTCTGCCTTCTTCAATAAAAATTCTTATTCCTGTAGTTATAGGTTTTTCTCTGTGTGAGTCGGATGGAAGGAGTCCATTGCACAGTATATGATATCAGCATACTTTGTCAGTAAGTGAATTTGTATTCTAAAACTGACTAAACGAGGTGATGACTTACATTATTGGATGACTATAATCAATCAATGCTCACCATGTTGACATCGATGGCCGTAGTATCCGGTGCCTTCACATCTGCAACGGTATCCTGGAGAAACAGAGGTCTGACTACATGACCCACTGTTGAGACATGGACTCCTTTGACAAACATCATTCCTACGTCCTGTTGAACCAAAAGTTATACACCATTAGAAAACACAGAAAATCACTTTGTGAATGGGAAATTGCATCTTGAATTTAAACTTCAATGATTGAATAAGCCCCCCTCAATCATAAAGTTTAAGATAAGGATGTTCTACTCTTTCAGTGCTAAATCCCAATTTTCTTAATCATAGAAAATATGTATGATAATTTTATTTAAATAGACCCCAGCATTCCAAATGAATATAACTAAGTAGTGTATATAGTTTGTTTACCATTCAACAACTTCAGTACTTTTTAAAATTCACTTGATTAATGTTAAAGAATATTTTTTCAGATATACTTAAATTATTGTCATTTAAAAAAATATTGATCTCTGTACTAGAAAACCGAATCTCTAAATTATTATCAAAACTTAGGAAAATTCTTGTTTTTCGATATTCAATCGGCAAATTTTAAAGATTTAAGAAATAAAAGTCAAGACCAAAACTGCTGACATAGTATCATTATCACAGCTTAAAACTGAAAATATGCAGGCAACAGCAAACCATTCTTAAGCTGACAGCAATCAAGCAAAAAAATCACCACTAATATTGATTTAAAAATTAAAAAAATAATATTGTTGAAATTATATTCTCAACTGCAGCAGGTATTCTAGATACTGTACTTTTTTTTAATTCAACAATAAGTTCAATACAGTTCCATATGAATATTTTTTAAACAAATAAATATTGATCACTTAATGTTTGAAATCTCATATCCATCAATAATTATTATGTCAGTGTCAGGAGTTAAAAATTTATTTTTGTGTAAGTTATTTAACTAGAGCGCGCCCGTGGTCGAAAACACAACCAAAAGTATTGTACATTATTGTGCAAACTTCTCTACTTTCACCCCCCCCCCCCCCCCCCGTAAATAAAACATGTGATTGGAATTTCTTCAATTTGTTTTGATTTATATTTTGTCACCAGCATGGCAACCCATAAGGCCTATGTTAAATTTTAAAATTTCAAATTCTTTTGTGTGCTTATTTTCTAGCCTATTTTAATTTATAAAGGGGCTCTGCACATCTACAGGAAAATATCTCTCATTTGGTACCAACAGCGTGTAATTTGGTCCAGTAGAATGGTCGCAGGCTAGCTGTCACAAGTTTTGCAAAAGTTTTTTAGTATATAAGAAGATTCAAAAATCGTTTTTAGGTTTAAAGTGCATTATTCACACGTTCATGCTATCACAGAATTAGGAATCCAATTCATTTCGGTTTTGATTGCAAAACAAACATTAAATTATATTATCTACCTGTATTTTGTTGTAACCCTTGTAAAGTTTGGTGCTTAGGTTTCTAGATTATAGTTCGGCCGCTTAGAAAACGACCTGCGCGCTAATGCTAAACCAATGCTGGAGGAGGTCGCTTTCTAAGCGGCCGAACTATAGTAAATCCATTTTTGAGTAGTTTTCGGTTTTAAGATTCCAAACCAGTTGAACTAACTGACCTTTCAGAGCTGTCCTGCACTCCTCTTTGTTAACGTAGATGTAGTCGGA
Organism: Macrosteles quadrilineatus; assembly: GCF_028750875.1. NCBI lineage: Eukaryota > Metazoa > Arthropoda > Insecta > Hemiptera > Cicadellidae > Macrosteles > Macrosteles quadrilineatus. Next base: position 27,199,252 of record NW_026542598.1, read on the forward strand.
AGGACAACCGATGCCACAGAGACATTGTCCAGCCTGAATCCTGCAGCCTGGTCTCTCCTCACACCCTGGCACCCCTACCACGGCTGTAATCCAGTCAAAATTGTTCATTTAGCAAATTATCTATATAGGGGTGCTACTGCCGTAGCTACTTACTGTTACTTTCTCCCCCTAGACATAGGTTTCCCGTAATTTATTAGGTGTACCTGGGGGTGTCCAGCCCAGACTTTATCTTGCTTGCTCATCTTAAATTAAAATGACTGCCGTTTTGATTAGGGGTGCGATATTGACCTCTGGTTTGCGCCATTCAATTTCTCTTGATAAACCCTTTAAAATGAGGGGTCACATGATAGGTGTGTACGTTTAAAAATTTGGGGCTGCCCCCAAAATACCCTATTTTGGGGGCTGGGGCAAAGTTGTAACTTTGATGAAAAAGTGCAATTTTTTATGTTGTAAATATGTGCCGAGTTTGTTTTTCCTGCTGCAACGCGTTAAAAAGTTAAATGGGGGGTTCCAGACATTTGCCTAACCCTGTATGGTAATCAGGACCGGATAAAAAACTATCAGGATTACTAATTTATTAGCCAATTCACTGTATGCATATTTATAAAATTACAATGTTCCAGTTGGGCTGATTGTTCAAATTGTTGGTACGTACTAGCATTGACTATAAACTCTAAAGTTTTGCCACGTGATGCCAGTTTCACCTTTCAAATTAAAAGAAAAACAATAATTTTTAGCTGTAAAACATAATGTGACAGCGAAACTTTGTAGTTGAATAGCAATTTTATCACATGTGAGACATTCCACTCATGCTTTTGCCGTCTCGAATGTCACACAGCTGACGCACAGATGTTTGTAGACTGCATCAGTAGCAATGGCATACACCCTATGTATGAGCTCACCGTAGCTAGACAAAGAGAAGGATTACTTCCTACTACTTCCCTATGTAAATATTAGGCATACCGTACACTTTAAATAATAAAGATATCTACTCCGATCAAGTGCAGTCTAAGATTTTTACAAAATTCACGACATTTTACATCAGTGTGAACAATACTGTGAACAAAATAACTAGGCCTATTTAATAGTAACAATGTGGGTTTGTTAGAACTGGAGGCACCGTGTAAAATCATGTACCGGTATATTTAGATAGGGCTAAAACATGTTCAATTTTTGCTTTACAATATTGTACATGTAATATTCACACCCATTATTGTTATATTGTTCACTTTGGCCATCAGCAGCAAACACACAATTAAATAATAATAATAGTGTTTTGTTGGTACCGGTTTCTGTACAAAACTAAATTTTCCGTAAGCACCTCTTAAAAATAGGTTGCAAACATTAGATAGGCCTACTATTTTTGATAGTATACAGAATATCCTATTTTTGATAGTAATATCCATGTTAAGCTAAAAAGCCAGTGCGTACTGTCTATAAACGACCAGTTTAATAGCTTGCCTTTGCCAGGTTTTAACGGAACAATAACAAATCATTGACCCGTAGAAGAAGATAACATTGTTGTAAACAATCACTTGTATCACAAACATTTACTATTAATTAATTTGCAGATGAGCTGCTTTATTTTAGGGATGAGAGTGTTTTCCGTAAATAATCTCATTCCAGAAATCGTTCATTAAGAAATGCCATCACACAATAATCAATAACAAAACGCAAATTAATTATGCAGCTTGCAATTCAATTTTATTTACTCTAAAATATTGTAGTTCGGTAATTTGTGTTTTTTAACCCCGAAATAGACTTGCTATCTAGGCTATATTAAAATTAGAATGGATATATTATTAAAAGATTGAGAAGTGATAAAGGCACTTTAACTAATTTATAAAAGTAATCAGGGACAATTTCACAATTATTTTTTTTGAGTTTAGTGACGAGGTTATGGACAATATCTAATACAGATCTAACAGTATTAGAAAATTATATTGTTGTTTTTGTCCGTTCGCCTGTTTGTTTGATGAACGCAAAAAAATGAACCGACAAAACAACAATCGTTATTCGTTTACTTTACACATAGGTAGGCGCCATTTATAATATCAAAAGCAGACAACATTATACAAAGTGATTAGAACACATGTAAAGCAGACATTTCAGAAGTTCCACTCAACTTTTACTTTAGCACCCTCATAGCTCCATTGTTTAAACACAATAAAAAAGAAATACAAATATTTGGGTAGTTAAGCCTATTTGAAAAATGGTTTATCAATTTGAAAACACAACAAATATCTACACTCATGCTAGGAAAGAAGACATGTAAATAAATACTATCTTTTAGGTTATTTTTTCACTACACACAAGGTGTATAAAACCGTAGATGCGTAGATTAAAGGAGTAGACAAAAATATAAATGTCTACTCCTCTCATAAAACTGCATCATGGTGAAGATGAGAAGAATGAGAAGTATAAAAACTAGTTTAAAAAATGATAGATTAATAATTTCATAGCCTCCTCTACAATGCCGCGGCGAGACATGGAGATAAAAGTGGCAACACCGCTGTACCGGCAAACCGAAACAGCTGTACTAATTTATAATGTAATTTTACAAGTTTGTTTAATGCCTTGGCAATAAGCTGGCCGGTGCGACGTTGCCACACCAACGCCGCGGAGGACGCTATGATAATTTACTTGGTTACAAATATAAAATCTTAATTCTAGTAGATTTTACTTAACATGCATTACAATAAAATACAAGACAATGGAGTTTTATGAAAGGTTGCCTACCAGCTACGATGGCCAGCGTGATGACGACGCAAGGGTGTAAGTGCATGGCTGTGTGGCTGATGGGATACAAACACAGACACAGACTGAAGCTGTAAGCACAATCTGTGACTTATCTCATATCCTTCCGTTTTGTCAAGGTTAGCGACCTCCTCCCCCTCCCCCAGAGTCTATCTCCAGATTAGAACACATGTGCACTTGGGCTGTAGCTATCTGAGAACGTCAGCCTAGCTGCTGCACTTTGATCGTCATTGATTCACTGATAGTTGGGTTGTAATAGCTAACTTGTTGTTTACTCTCCATATTTTGCTGACTTAATAGTAATCAAGAAATATAATTAAATTTTAATTTTAAACTACATGGCACATGGGATATTTTTAATGCTTTAGCTTGAGTAAAGAAAAACAAATAGGAAAGGAAAAAATAAAGGGTATATTTTTATCAGGTTTATGTTAATATGCCATTATTCAATCTTAAGAATAAAAAATAAATACAATATTCTGCAAATCGTTATGCATGTATGTAGAAAGAAAAATGTATGGGAAATACAGAGACTAAAATCTGGAGTACGGTATTTATTACTGTTGCAATAGCACAGGAAACAACATTTCTATTAAATGTGTTTTTGGAAACAACTCCATATGCACTTTTCTATCGTAAATAAACTATGATCTAAAAATCCTTCAGTGATATATTTAATGAGCAAATTGAAAATGTGTTAAGAATACATATTATTAATTTTAAAAAAGCTTATACGTTTGGATTTCCAAACAAACAATAGTTGTCCAAAAGTTCATCATGCTCAAGAATATTTCACATTCCCGGTATAGTATCAGTGTGCATAGGGGTTTTTTTTAAGAATTATTGCTTTAGTATTGTGCTATTTTCATTTTGATTTGGCAATTACTCCATTCACTCCAAAGCAATAATCTTTCCATCAATATAAACATACCTCAATTCCAAGTATACCCTCATTCTTAGTACTCTACTGTATTTTTTAAACGTATCTCCGGAAAGGGTATAAGTGCACTGTATTTCTCAATCTATCATCCTCTTGCATTCTCTACACTGTATTTTTAGATTAGACATGAATCATAAATTAAATATACAGTACTTCACATCATTTATCAGTTCATTATCTTCCACAATTGCAAGCAAGTACTTTCTATACTTCAAGCTGTGCTTCAAGGTTTTTACATCTTTGAGCAACTAGTTGAATGTGCCAGTGGTATTAAACATGTAACAGAGAAAACAAATTTGGTGAAATAACTTAAGAAACTCTAGACACTAAAGGGGGAATAATCGCATCCTATATTATAATTAGGTTACAAGCAAACTGAGATACATTCATCACATAAAAAACATTGAAAATTTAAAAGTATCAAATATATATGTTGGAAACATAATTACTTTTAGCTTAGAAAAGAAAGTTGACAGAACAAAGAAAATTAATGCAATTAAAAAGTTCGAAAAACATTTGAAAACACTTTATTTGTTACTTAACCCAATATATACCCCAGCCTGACTTTTACTGGACATTTTAATTTGTAAATCCTCTGGTTCAAAGAATTTGATTATGTAAAATTGCATTCTATGTGAAACTTTTCAAAACTACTTATACTCTAACCAATTAAGAATATTATTTCTAGGGATGGACGAGATTGGATTTTTAGTTTGAGACGAGATTTTTTATTTCTCATGAAATTTCGAGACGGGATTCCCCTTCTCATACATAATGGGAAATGCACGTGTGACATTTTTACGTGATTTTGTAACATTATTTATATACAAAAATCATAATAATGGGCAATAATATTAAAAATCTTTTATTAAAAAGCATCAGTATAGAAAATGCTATATTAATTACGCCTAACTTAAAATAACCCTTACGCTTAGCAAACATGGTGATCAGTTAGGATTGAGTTAAACTTATCCAAAAAATAAAATAAATCATAAAATAAAAGCATATTAATTTGTATAAAATACTTACATGGAAACGCAACTACAACACGCTCTTGTATTGCGGATATTGCATTGACTTTTTGCAGGCGTTTTAAATCTCGTCTCAAAAAAATATCTCGATAAAAAATCTCGTCTTGTAGAACGAGATTTAAAATTTCCCGAAAATGTCCCGAAATTTCGATTAGCGGTATGGGGTCACAAATTCAGTCAGTAAAAATATGTTTGGACCTCACATAGAAACTAGAATCTTGTTCTTAAAGTCAAGTCCACACGTGGCGAATTGTCTCTCGAAACATTGTCCGCAGACTGTCTCTGTAGTGTTGCCTTTTGTATCTATCTATGTCTCCAGATGATCAGCCGACTGTCAGCAGACAAATTTGCGTGTTTCTGGAGACAAAATAAAGTATTTTCTTTCTTTTCATACCAACGGAAAAACCGAGACAAGATACAAGTCTTTTGACTCAATTCTGCATGTGTGGACGTGTCTGGAGACAGAAGATCGGATACAACTCAAACCCGCTAGTGTTCACTGTGTAGTTTTTAGGGCCAATGAAATTGTAGCCCTGTACTTTTCTTTGTTATCTTTGGCCAAGTGTCTGTTTATCTTTTGTGGAACCCTTTACATGTACAAATTTAACCAAAATTAACATGTGTTGAAGGGTGTGAGGTGAGAGGCTAAAATGAGGTCCCACTTAATAAGGCATTATATTTAAAAATTTTGAGCTGCCCCCAAAATACCCCATTTTGGGGTCCCGGGCAAAATTATCATACAAACCAAAATGTAGTCCTTATAGTTTCTTGTTAAGGTGATACTGAGTTAAGTTTTCCTGTTACAACTCTTAAAAAGTTAATGGTGGATATTGATGTCTATTTTTAAGTGGGCTCTCTCATGCTGATGAAAAATAAAAGTTGCAACCATTCTGTTATGGGTTGAGATAGAGACCTCAGGTTTTCACTGATATTCTTTTTAACTGATATTCTTTTTAACTTTTTAATGACCTTTACAACAAGTTGCCACTTGGTTGGGCTTTATATTTAAAAATTTTGAGCTGCGCCCAAAATAACCCATCTTGGGGGTTCCGGTCAAATTTGGTATACAAAAAAGTCTACTTTTATACCCTGTAGAGGTGTGTAGTTTGCTTTCTTAATATAACCCATTAAAAAGTTAATAGGGAGTGCCCATACTTTTGCCCAACCCTGTATATGGAGGAGGAGGATGACCAAATTTTGGCCCTTTCACTAGAAAAAGCTTTAGATTCCCCAATTGGCTTTTAAGATTTCCTCATTATAAAAAATACAGATATTTAATTGTTTAAAATGGGTTTTATCTTAATTTTTACACTATTTACACCTTTCTCCCTCTATATATGGAAAAAGTATAATTTTTTTAAAGTTTGAGTTTTAGGGTGGATAAATCCAATTTGTGACCCCTGAACTCAAAAACGTTGTTTAGAAAGTGATGTCTGAGTGGATATGTGAGTGTGGATATGTACAGAGCTACAGACCACACCCTTAGTCCGATTTCGATGAAATTTAGCATCTGGGTACCAATCCATGGTATATAGGTTTTTTTTTATATTTTAGAAATTTTTATTTTGAATGGTCATTCATTTCCCAGAAAAAAAAACCAGAAACATTGAATTTTCTCCAAACTGGCCCGAACAATTAAGATTAAAATTTTGCATAGGCCTAGTCCTTTTAACTTTAAACAAAACGGTACAACCCCCATTGCTGTAAAGATTATGGTTCAAAAGTTATTTAGTTAATGTGATTTTATTTTAAAAACCCATCAAATAACAGAAAAATTGTATTTTTTTTAAAGTTGCTAGACCGATTTTAGTAAAAATTTTGCAGGCCTATGGTGTGTTCCTTATTATAACTAAACAAAATGGTACAACCCCCATTGTTGTAAAAACTAGGATTCAAAAGTTAATTCAACTTTTAGGATTTCCCCATAAAATATCATAGTTACTCCTACTGCTTACCCAAGAACCGTTTTGGCCTCCCCTGTATTGAAAAAAGTGGTTTTCGAAGTGATGTCTGTGTGTGAGTGTGTGTCTGTCTGTATGTGTGGATGTGTACAGAGCTACAGACCACACATGTAGTCTGATTGTGATGATATTTAGTACTAATTTATGGTATCTCCAAGTACTTTTTAAATTTTTTTGAAGATGAATTTTTAATGGGGATTTTCCCATAAAAACCCATCAAAATCAACCCGAACCATTTTGAAAAATTTTTGTATGTTATAGTCCTTTAAATTCTGAATTAAATGGTATGAATCTCATTACTGTACAAATTACGTTTGGTTCAAAAGTTATTGTATGTTTTCCTACGAAATCCCAGAAAATCGGATTAAAACAAACCTGTTTTGATTTAAATTAGTATTTTTTATGGCCCTTATAACTCCAAACAAAATAGGCGGACCCCCCCCCCCCTAATTGCTGAAAAAATACGATCCAAAAGGTAATTCAACTTTTGTGATTTTCCCTATAAAATATCATACTCCCACCCCCATGAGAATGTATGTGAAGAGTATGTAGGGTAAGCCGCAACACAATGTAAAAAAGCGACCAATTAACAGAAAATCAATATTTATATCGAATGAAATATTTTTATCAATAACAAGACTCTCATGGGGATTATAAAATAAGTCTGGTTATCAAGGTTGACTTCTTATTGAGGTTTGCAATAACATGTGCTTAGAGGTCAAATACGGTAAATTTGAGGGATTTGAAAATTACACTTGTTATCAAGAGTGATAGAGGGTCTTCTTATCGAGGTTCCACTGTATAATTTACATAATATATCGTAGATTTTCTCCACTGTTCCCTTTTCGGAATAAAAGATTAATTTCTGATTCTGACATCCAAGTCACTTTAATCCCACAATAAGACATTGCAAATACATTGGCTTTTTGGATAGAGAACAGGAAAATCATTTAAGATAAAATTATAGAAAAAAAACTTTATGTACACTATACAAAGTCTGAGTAATTATCCCATGATATTGAGAGTTTTGCGTGTTCTGCTGATCGGTGTGCCTGAGCGACGTCGCAGACGACGCACAGCCTCTCGCAGGTGTTTCGGCTGCACTGCACCCGTCTCCCCCATCTGTTCCATCACGTCCAGGGCTGTGTTACCAACAGAACAACTTCAGCTCATTTCCAATAGAAATTAAATGTTCACTCCATGTACAGAGTTTTTTTTTATCTAATCAGCCATTTTTAGTTATTTGAATTACAAAATTAAAAAGGCTGCAATTTGGAAATTTTGAGTTGGACCAAGCTATTTTTTATACAGGACTCTTCAGCCTAAACATGTATAGACTACCTAGTTTTATAAATAAAGGTTTGAACAATTAAAAAATAAAAATATTTGTGTAAAAATACAAAATGACAAACTTCTCATTATCAAAGTGTTTTGGAAAAAAGATTCTTGGTTTTGTTTTATATTAAACCACAGAACCATTTTCCGGGGTTTGACTGTTTTATCTTCGGGACACCCTGTAGAACTTAAACATTCCACTCCCATGTAAAGTTGTAACCAGTTTTAAATTTGTCTGATGGTCTATTAACGATTCCTGCTTGTGTGCACCAAATCTTTTAACCAGCCTAGTTGAAATATAAACTGGTTGTAAATAAACTAGAGTATCTGCTTATAATTGTAGCATCTTTTGCATCATATAAAAGATTACAGAACCAACCATAGGTATAGAAATATAAAAGAAAAAATATAATTTTGGCACTAGCTTACTCTATGAATGGCTCACTTAACTAAGTTCAATTAAAAAAAAAAAGTGGCTACAGCTGAACTATTAACGGTGAACTATACCTTCTTCGACAACTTCCCCGACAAAGACTTTAGCGATCCCTGACATGGCTATCACTACATTCTGTGACACAGAGCAGCCGGTGATTGTCTGCATCAACTGAAAATTATTTTGGCATTAATAACTTGTTAAAGCGTACGCTAAGAATGTTGAGATATAATCTTTGAATGAATTTAAATACTTTATAATTATTTTATTTTGTGAACATTTAGGCCTGTGGAATTGTTAAGGTTTGTTTTCGAAAGAGAACGGTCTGAATCCTGGGATTTTTATGTGTTAGCTAGCAAATTGATGATTGGATAGCCTAATGAAAAAAAGCATCTGAGTTCAGCATCAACCCCGTTTGTGAACCAACCAGCAACCTTCAATTTTGAAGGCTAGCATTATGATCAGTCGGCAATCCAAACAAAATCTCTGAATTTGGATATTGCTAGCAGACTTCTCATCCGATTGCAAAATCAGAAGCCCGGTTTTAATGTGTCTTTATGAATGAAATTGTTTAGGCAAATCTTTTAAGAACAGTACAGCAAAAATCACAATTTGCTGAGCCTAAAAAATTTATAAATAAAAATACTTTATAAAAATGCCATGTTTTTTTTAAATGCACTAAAAAGTAGAAAATAATGTATAAATATGTTGATTATGAATATGTTGATAGAATAAATACTTGTAAGATATAAACGAAAAACGTGGGGCGCATGCCAACTTACAATTAACTTCACCTATTGAACTATTATGATCTATTGCATGCGCCTCACGTTTTAAATTCTAAATCTCACAAGTATTTATTCTCTCAACATATTTATAAATTATTTTCTACTTTTTAGTGTGTTTAAAAACGTGGCTTTTTTAAAAGGTATTTTTATTTATAAATTATTTTCTACTTTTTAGTCTTTAGTGTGTAAATAAGTCTATTTTATATGGCCTATAACCAAAACCTTATTATCAATAATCAGATGTTTTATCTTTACTTTGAAATGCTTGTTTTATATTTTTAGAATATCTCGGGAGCAGAACATGTACCTCTTAACCTCTTCTCTTCGTCAAACTGTCAAATTTAAGTATTTACAGCTGACTTAAAATAATTGATATACCGGGTGTCCGAAAAATAACTCCCTAGTTTTATCAAATTTCTGAGGACAGTATTCGTTAGAATGGACAAAAATAATTCTTTGGGCCTGTTGAGTATGCTCTTAAGTTTTAGTTTCGTACGTTGGTATTAAGGTTGGCACACCTGTTTGACCTTGAGCGTGTAGTTCCACCACGCGCCGCGCCGAGCGCTAGACTCGACTGTCTGACTGTCAGTCAGTCAGTGCAATGGCTACTCCACAGCAGAAAGCACAGTGCGTAATTTGGTTAGTGGAAACAAAATCTGTTACTACTGTGCAACGTAACTTCAGACGTGAGTATGGTGGCAGTGCACCTGATCCGAAATCGATTCGCAGTTGGTTAAAACAATTTAAGGAGACGGGAAGTGTTTTAAAAGGAAAACGGCCGGGTAGGCCATCTGTTTCAGCGGAGAATGTAGAGAGAATCAGAGCCTCATGCCAACGCAGCCCTATGACGTCACTAATGCGTCGTAGTCTACAATTAGGATTACCAAGATCTACTGTCTACGACGTGGTACGTAAAAGACTGAAATTACATGCGTACAAAATCCAACTGGTCCACGAAATAAAACCAAATGATAAACGCTTAAGGTTAGATTTTGCTGTGGACATTCTCAACAGAATTGATGAGAATCCAAACTACCTGAACAATGTTTTGTTCACTGATGAGTCAACGTTCCATGTTAACGGGGTTGTAAATCGCCACAACTGCCGAATTTGGGGGTCTGAGAAGCCACGAGAAATTGTTCAACACCAACGAGACTCGCCTAAGGTTAATGTGTGGTGCGGTTTAATGAACGATCGAATTGTTGGACCTTTTATTTTTTGTGAAAACACTATAAATGGCGATATCTACTGTGAAATGCTTGAACTGTACGTGTTTCCACAGGTGGATGACATCGAGGCGGAAAAAGGACTAGTAATATTCCAGCAAGACGGTGCGCCGCCCCATTACAAAAAACGTGTGCGCTCGGCCTTAAACGCTCGTTTCCCGGCAAGATGGATGGGGAGAGCTGGCCCGATCGCGTGGCCTCCAAGAAGCCCAGACATAACACCACTGGATTTTTTCCTGTGGGGTTACGTTAAGAACTTGGTTTATTCAGAAAAGAAACGTGACATTGACCATCTTCGTCAAAGAATCGTAGCTGCAGTAGAATCAGTGACACCTGATATGTTAACTAACACTTGGAGAGAGATACCGGTTAGATATCTGTAGAGCTACAAATGGGTCACATATCGAGGTGTACTAATGTCAAAATAAACTTGAGTAAACCCTCTTTAATTTCATGTATTAGATATAAGAATATGTATTCTCTACAATAAACAATCGTTTATCAAAACTAGGGAGTTATTTTTCGGACACCCGGTATTTACATTCTTTCAAAATGTAAACATGGAAACTTTGGAAGCCCATGGCGCGTAGCCCAAGGGAAATATGAAAATTATATGATATAACATTGCATTGTCATCCATTTGTGAGCTATGTTTCAAGTTTCAAGTCTCTAGCTCATCGAGAACTTTGTTTAAAATTGATATCAAAATTTGTAAGAAAGCGAGCTAATAAAAACAAGCCCATGGGGCGTAGCCCAAGGGAAATATGAAAATTAAATGATATAATATTGCATTGCAATCCATTTGTAAGCTATGTTTCAAGTTTCAAGTCTCTAGATCACCGGGAAGTTAGTATGAAATTGGTTGCAAAATTTGTACCGGACAAGAAAGCGAGCTAATAAAAACGTTTAAAATAAACGGTATCAGCATTATGACACATACTTTCTCCCGTTTGTCAACAACCTTTATCATGTGTAAGCGGTGAGAGTAAATATACGGAAATGGGATTAGTACAATTTTGATTAGAATTTAAAGGACTATAACATACTAAATTTTTAACAAAATCGTTCGGGCCATGTGTATCCTAATAAATATTATTGTGCTGTATTAAAAAAGGTTAGCTGGCCAAAGGAAATATACCTGCTTAACTCTCATAGCAACTTCATGAGTCATTATCACGGCCACTGCCTTCGAAGTGGCAACGTTGCAAGTAGGGTTGTACTTGTAACGGCAGTTTTGTTTGGAAGCAGCTAATGGTATTTGTGTATTTACGAAAGCATGGTTACTGGACTATGAAAATATTGACTCCACTCGAAATGTACAGATTGAAATGTTCAATTCATATTGTTTTGGTTTTCAATTCTGTATGTTTTATTTTCAATATTTTAAAAATTTACGTTCAAATCAATGAAGTGTGAATTAATGAGCTGATGTCACCTGTCTGTCATGTTATCTTATGGGAAGTCTGTCACTAAACAAAACCACTTGTGACGTTGCCAATTCTGCCAGACCGCGTCCTGGAGTTAAAGGAGGCCGTGGTCATTATACAAGCATCATTCAAGTGAATTATAGGCTACCTTTAAGTTTAAATTTTGGTTCGCTGGACTCACCCTTTTAATAGCAGCCTTAGGGAAAGCTGATCTCCGGTACATTTCATACCTATCAAGTTGGGCTTCTGTGAAGTTGGATACCAAAACCCTGAAAAATTCAAAATTCAGTATATACACTGATTATTTGTTTTTAGATCAAAATGATAATGCATCACAAAAAAGCGTAACCATCAAAGGTAGGTTCGAGAGATTTCATGACAAAAAATTATGTTATTAAGTAATGATGTAAAAAAAAAGAAAAATACCCCCGCCACAGCAAACCTGCAGACTGACCGAATTTCCATTTACCTGGCTGGATTTCTACAAAAATATTCCCTTTAAAATGTTTTTCTTCCTGTAGCTGTGCGCCCGTACTATGCATGGGGATAGTATAGCCTAGTCAGTTGAAGTCACTGGTTAAAATACTACCTCAAGCTCACCATTGAACACTTTATTCTGTTGACATTTACATTAACAAAGGTGCTCTTGTATTTTTTGTGAAACACTGAGAAATTAAGAGATTAATGCTCTACCAACAGACATACACACAAAAATACAGAATCTAACTAAGTAAGGAATTTGCTATGATTTAACAAGTACAGTTTGCAAAGTACATATAAAATTAGTAAGCGCCGTCAATGAGTGGAAACCTAATATTTGTAAGCTATTGGCGACAATGATTAAAAAAAAAATTTGCTAAAACTAGGATTGTTTCTGAATTATTAGCATTATTGCAGAGATTAAGACATTTTATGTTTTATGGTAGGCCTACTAATACCTACCAACTAACTACTGTACTGGAGTTTTTTTAATGGCCTTTTTTTCTTCAGGCAAAAGAAAACTAGATAACGTTGTAAACAAATATGGATAACTTAGTAATTTCTTATTATTTTTTAAGAGATAAATCATTGTAAATTGCGTTAGCCTAGTCATACATTATAGCGTCCTCCCCTTTGAGTAGGTCTAATGTGGGGTTTCTTGAATTATTCTCCCAAGTGGAGGTGTTTAGGGATAATCTAAGTAAAACTACGACAAAAACGAATTTAAACTATAAAATAATCAAATGTATTTCTCATTAGTGTTTTCATGACAAGGAACAATATTGGACAACAAAACAGACAGCTGATAGTAAAAACAACATTCATATCATCTGTATGACTATTACAAATAAATAGAAAAGGCAGGCATTTTCAACACTTTCCCTTATTTGCATAGTCCAAGATTTTCTCGCAGAACTTGAAGTCTTGGTCGAGGTATAGGCTTCGTTAGTATATCTGCTAGTTGATATTCCGAACCGATGTGCTTTACAGTCAGCATCCCTATATTTATCCTGTCTCGAATGAACAGGTACTTCCGCTGAATATGTTTTGTATGAAAGTGAAACTCGGGGTTTTCACAGAGTTTTCTTGCTGATTCGTTGTCAACTTTCAGGATAGGAACAGCAGACAATCCTATAAGTTCTTTGAACAAACGAGCAATCCAGATTGTTTCTTTTGAACCAAGATTAGCTGCAATGATTTCAGCTTCACAAGTTGAGTCCGCAACTAACTCCTGACGACGACTAAGCCAAGTTATAGCTGCACCCGCGTATTTAATAATAACTCCACTTGTTGAACGCATTGTAGTTGGACAACCAGCAAAGTCCGCGTCACTATAGCACTCCAGTAGACGTGTTTTAGGTTTGGATTGGTACACTAGCTTCTGGTCCACAGTGCCGGTCAAATAGCGTATAACACGCTTTGCTCTTGTGACATCATCTTGTGTATAATTTTCTAAGTGACGTGATAGAACACTTACACTAAATGCAATGTCAAAACGAGTACCACGTGCAACATAAAGTAGGGCTCCAACTGCCGATCGGTATGGAAAATCGGAGGCTTTCCCTGGTGTTTGAGCTGTGAGCTTCTCTATGGGAGTAAGTACTGGCTTGCATCCTTCCATGTTAAATCGAGAAATGATCTTCTTGATATACGCTGATTGGCAGACCAATATATCACCATCACTTTGAGAAATTTCGAGTCCGAGAAAGTATGACACTTCTTTAGCAACAATTTCAAATTGTGAACGAAGTTGCCCAATAAATAAGTCCATTTCAGTCTGACTAGTTGCTGCGACTAATCCGTCATCAACATAGAGTGCAACGATGATTTTTCCAGCAGGGGTAGGACAAATATAGACACAGGGATCTTCACGGCTCTGTCGAAATCCTAAGCCTTTCATGAAGTCGTCAAACCGTTTATTCCAGCATCGAGGTGCCTGTTTCAGGCCGTATAAGACAACAAACACGATTTGTCCCATCTGAATATCCTTCAGGCTGCTTCATAAAAATCTCTTCTTCAACGTCTCCGTACAAGAACGCAGTTGAGACGTCAAACTGCCGTAGAACCATCTTCTCAACAGCTGCGATGGACAATATTGATCGAACGACCTCCAGACGAGCAACCGGGCTGAAGGTTTCAGCATAATCATACCAGGTCTCTGCGCACATCCTTTGATGACCAATCTCGCTCGATATTTGTCAACACTTCCATGAGGATTGCGCTTTATTCGGTAGACCCACTTGTTGTTGATAGTCTTCTTTCCCGGAGGGAGTTCGGTCAATTCCCATGCACCGTGTGTATGCATGGATGCCATTTCTTTGTCCATTGCTGTTTTCCATTCAGCACTATCTTCTGAACTGATGGCTTCAGTGTACGAATTAGGTTCATCGTCAACAAGAAGAACTTCGGCAAAGTTAGACGAGACGTAATCGTTTAGCCACTCGGGATGCCTTCTTTCCCGAGTCGAGTGCCGAGTTGCAGGATCGTTGGATAACTCTCCATCTTCACTATCACTGCTACTTGACGGGTCCTCAGTCGGTATAGGCTCATCATTACCCTTCACTGGAGGACTAGGCTCGTCAATAGTCTCTTCAACTTCTTGCCAATCTTCTTCGATGTCATTGGTTTTATCAATCTTGATAGGCCAGAAGGCCACTCAACTTTCTTGTCACAGTTTCCGACGATTTCGTGAAAAACAACGTCACGAGAGACTACGATATCTCTTCTCTCTGGGACGTAGATTCGATATCGTTCATCGCCATCGTATCCAACCAGGTAACCAACCACAGCTTTCTTGTCCATTTTTCGCCTCCTCTGAACAGGAACATGGACGTAGCACTTTGAGCTGAACACTCGCAGGTGTTTGATCCTCGGCTTTTGACCAAACCAGAGCTCAAAGGGTGATTTGTTGGCAACTGCTGACTTTCCCACTCGGTTCAAAACGTAGCCAGCAGTGATGACAAGTTCCGCCCAGATCGCTGCAGGAAATGTTACATTTGGATTGGCGTACTTGAAGGTCCGGGCCATTTCGACGATTGTTCTGTTCTCTCTCTCCACAGCACCATTTTGCTCGGGTGTATACGGCGCTGTCAGACGTTGGTTAACACCATATTCTCTGAGAATTTGATGAACTTCAGCGTTGTCAAACTCACCACCGTTGTCACTGAGAAACTCTTTGACGTGATGACCAATTGTGCGTGCTTTAGACAACACTTCACGCAACGCTTCCTTCACAGCAGATTTTTCCCTTGCGACAAAACAGTATCGATACCTTGAAAAGTGGTCTTTTATGACGATTAAGTATCGGCGACCTCCGAAGGATGGGTCAAACGGGCCGCAAACATCACCGGATAACAACTCACCGGGGGCTGAGGGGCGTTCTCGTGTTCCAAATGGTAGACGGTGTGCCTTTCCGAACTGACACGGTTCACAGATCTCGTAGTTGGCTGGCACTTTGATACCCATTTCGGATTCGAGCTTCGATTGGACGTATCGTTTATCCATGTGACCCCAGCGCTCATGATATAACTGCAGAATGCGATTGTCTTCTGCTGCATTAGCGCAAACCTCAGATGGTTGAACTGTGTGAAATGAGGTACGATACAAAGTTCCACCACAGTTTCGAGTACCTTTGAATACAGTTTTTTCGTTAATAGTGAACCGACACTCGGTATTAGTCGATTCAAACCTGCTATTAGGGTTTCGATCATGAGCTGCGAGAATGGACACTAAGTTCCGAGAAACGTCAGGAACATACCAGACATCGTTGAGTGTGAACGTTTCCAGTTTTCCATTTTCATAGTTCGCTACTTCAACGACTCCACTGCCAAGAGCTTTTACAACTTCCTTTCCCGCCGCCTTTACTGTTGCGTTCGAGTTTGCAGGAAAAGGTTTGTACTCCGTGAACCAACTCAGATTTGACGAAATGTGCCGCGTAGCACCATTGTCGATCCACCACTGGTCGTTCGTGGTCACGATATTCATGTCACTGCTGATGGAAATCAGCGCACTTCTGTTGTCGGTCACGTTAACTTGCGAGCCCTTTGTTCTCTTCTGATCATTGTCACTCGTTTTCGAACTAGTGCTAATGCCGTTAGCTCGAGCTGGATACACAGGCTTGCCGTCAGCTTTCCATTTAGAACACTGGCGAATCCAATGACCTTTCCCCGAACAGTATTTGCACAAAGTGTCACCTTTTGGTTTCCTATTCTTCTGACCACCGCTGTTTGTGGCACTAAGAATGTCACCAGCTTTTGAAGTAGGAGCAACATTACGCTCATGAAGGATCAATGCAGATGACACATCTTCAAGTTTCTTGCTCTCGTTTGCCTTCATAAGTAAGTAGCTAGACTTGAACGATTCAAAACGCTTCGGCAAAATGTGTAACACTTTTGACACAAACAGGAGCTCAAGAAAATCTTCGACTGTTTGGATGTTACGCGTTTTGAGGCCAGCTGCAAATTCGCGGTTTTGATTCTTCAATCTTGAAAGCACGGTCGGGGCATCCTCGGTATCATCCCATTCCATACTGAAGAAATCCAAACACTGACGAAACAACTGATCTTCTGCCTTGTTATCGAACTGCACGATCAAAATGTCCCACGCTTCCTTAGCTGATAATCTTCCGGAAATACGTTGATGTAGATCATCACTAACGCACTGAGAAATGACTATTTTTGCCTGAGTCGTGGATTTGTTGAATTTCTGAAGTTCTTCCTTTTCGGCTTTAGTCGGAGGCTCAGAGAGGGTAGGCTTTTCTCTCTTTCCCTCGACGATATCAACCGCGTCGAACAGCTCTAGAACGTCCAACACTCGATCTTTCCACGTCGGCCAATCTTCTGCTCCTTTCAATGGTTTTATACCTTTCACGTATTCCATTTGTAGAGCTGGACGAACTCGATCGAAAGATATACCAATTGAGACAGAAAAATACGTCAGTATAAATTGTTCTTACCGTACGTAGTAGACTAGATTTCCCAACACTGTTATGCACATAAAACGATGCTGGCGACCATAACCTCTTGAATTATTCTCCCAAGTGGAGGTGTTTAGGGATAATCTAAGTAAAACTACGACGAAAAACGAATTTAAACTATAAAATAATCAAATGTATTTCTCATTAGTGTTTTCATGACAAGGAACAATATTGGACAACAAAACAGACAGCTGATAGTAAAAACAACATTCATATCATCTGTATGACTATTACAAATAAATAGAAAAGGCAGGCATTTTCAACAGGGTTACTAGTACCGGTATGGATAGATTTCTTATCGGACACACGACTCTCGTTGTGATGAGCCCCATGTCAGATTGGGGACGGGGTCGATTGTAAAACCATGCAGATTGACTTTGTTTTGGGTAGACTTTCCTAAGTGGGGCCAAAAACAATGGAATGAACATATCGATTAGGCCTATTTGATATATCAAGTTTGGTTAGTTAGGTTAACCTAACCTAACTAACCGAATGAAATAATCGATACAATATTTTCGTTCAGTGTTTTTTGGCCCCACTTAACTTATGAGAGTCGAACCTTTGTTTTCAATCTGAGCAAATCAGTTAAGGGCACATAAGACTTATTGGACATAAGAGCGGTGTCCCCTACCCCGTAACGTTCAATTTTAATGCTCAGGGATGTGCAATCACGGGCCATAGATTGTTTTCAGGTTCTTGACAATAACTATGAATGATTCAGTGATACGAGGCTAGGCTTAACTTTTTGAAGTAGAGTTATGTAATAAGGTATTGGGGTACACTTCCATATCTGTTGGCACATACAACCGAATGAGTAATATTGATTATTCGATTGTTTAATTTGATATATCGATCGATATTACTCATTCGGTTGTTTGTGCCAACAGATATGGAAGTGTACCCAGGTATTGAACCATTAAAAAATGTGTTAAGTTAGACCCCCAGTGGGAAAACCATGGGTAGGCCCAGTGTTGGGAAGTAGCGCGCTACAAGTAGCGACGCTACAGTAGCGCGCTACTTTTTTTGTAGCGTTAGCTGTAGCTACGCTACTTTTAAGATTTTGTAGCTTTAGCTGTAGCTAGCTACATTTTTAAAGTAGTTGTAGCGGAATTTTAGCTACTTTTCTCGCTACATTAACATTTTTTGAGATAATGATTTTTATCATAACCTCAACCTTACGTAAAACCTTTCAAACTGAGATTTAAAAAAAAAATTAGGCCTACTTTCTTGGCTTCATACAGCTGGTTGCAGCCGTTTCATTCCCTATACAACGTTGCGTGGACATAGAGGCCATTAAATGAGTGTTATCCACATTTTTGGCTCTCATTTCCTTAATTTACTACTCTATGATTACTGTCAGATTAAATAAAATCGCTAGATGCAGACGACGTTTAAACGTTACCGGTGACAAGAGAAGCTATTGAATGCTTGCAAGTGATTGACAGGGAAATTAGTAATCAATTTAGTTTCTTTATTATATCGATAGTGTTTCAACTTGGGTTTTTATGGAAACCAACACTAAACCTTAAAATAATGAGAAAGCTGGTCTATCAATCTCTGCTTCAGCTGTTGATTGTGGTTCATCATCACAAGCCCTTCCTTGGTTAGATTACGAAGATTTTTCAAAGGTTTACTAAATTAACAAAGAAGAAATTACCTGATGTGATTTAAGATATGCCTAGACTAAATGATTATTGTAACGAAAAAATCTCCATATAACATGAAACTTACATTGAAAAAATAGCATAGTTTGCTCCTGCTAACAGCTCAGCTCTTGTATAGGACTATTCCTAGGCTATGCTATGGTTTAAGACGAATACCAAGTTCCAAGTTCAATTATTAGGAATATATCTCTTTTGTCCTTGCAAGAACAAGCCTACTATAGCCAACTTGTTACATAGCCAAGTAGGCCTATAATATAGGCTACTATTATGTTATTTTTACTTTACAAATTTCCACATGTTTAAATTAAAAGCCGATTTCAGGATAAGTTGCTGAATACTGTTTTCTGTACCAACTAGGTTGAAGCACAATTTGCAATTTGCCCTATGCATAATGACAATAAAGGACGATTTCTTGACATTGAAAAGTGTTATTCATAGAACAAGTAACTTATCACTATGGTTAAAAGTTATAACAATGTCGTTGTTAACATTAAAAGTTAAGAAAGGCAATAAACTCCAATTTCAGTAGGCTAACTTAGGCTCTGTAACACCAACAAGAATTTGTAAATAATCGTTTTATTTACAGTTTTATTGGTCTTAATTTTTCATACAAGACATCTATAAATGAATCTATATTAAAGAAATAAAATGAGCTTTTAAAATATAGTTTGGTTGTAGGCCTATGTCCTTTGAACTTAATGAAATTTACATATAAGATGCTTAAAAATAATGCAATATTTGAAAATAAGTACTAAATATGATGGGAAACCCAACTATTTGGTTCTGTTGTTTTAATGTTAGGTATATAATGCCAACAAATTAAATACAATCTAGGAATAATTTGTTTTCCAAGTAATGTTCGACACAATCATTGACTATATATACCTGTATGTATATAGGCCTATAGTCAATGATACAATACTGACATATTTTGTTTAAATGTTTGTTCAATAAAAATGTAGTTGCAATTAATTTTACATTTACCTAATGTGCGTGGAATAAAAAGTAACGTCTTTGGAAAAGTAGCTAAAATTGTAGCTGTAGCTACATTTCATTGTAGCTGTAGTTGTAGCTAGCTACTTTTTTGGAACTGTAGCTGTAGCTGTAGCTAAGCTACTTTTTTGGAAATGTAGCAGTAGTTGTAGCTAGCTACATTTTAAAAGTAGCTTCCCCAACACTGGGTAGGCCTAAACGGGAAACAGTAGGCCTAGTGTTACAGTTTACCTTAACCCCAGATTAGCCCTAAAGAAGCTTAGGCTCGTTGCACACACACCGATTTCGGACGACCGATTTTTTACCGGCCGTCCAAATTCCAATAGTGAACCACAGGCGGGAACGAGACCTTGCACACACGCCGACCGCTGGTCAGCGCCGGTAAAATGCCGATGAGCAGCCGGCCACTGCCACTGCATAACGCCGGTAGGTACCGGGAGTGTGCCAGCGACGCAGTGGCGTACGTAACTAAATGCAAGCTTGCACACAGACCGATTGTTTGCCGACCGTCTGGCAGTTCTCGTTACACCATCATCCATTTTAGGCGACTGCTCTTCTGAATTTTTAATTAGTTTTGGTAGTGTGTGTTTATAACGTGGGTGACTTAATAGATAAGGATGCTATTGACATTCTAAAAAATAGTTGAAAATTTTACTGCTATCAAGCTTTAGTTCTTCAAAATGTGTGTGGAATGTTCCCGTTTTTTCTCTGCTTTGATTAATTGGATGAATCCAGAATATAGGCCTACGTTTAATCCTTCTTAATACGTTGATACAATAACCACATAGCAACAAATCTTTTAGGATTAAGTACGGTATTCAATAGTCTCGTCTCGTCCTCGACACAACAACAAAGACTGGTCGTTTCGCCGATAAAAATCCGGTATGTGTGCAAGCACCATGAACCGATAAAATATCGACCGACTTATTACCGACCGTCCAAAATCGGTGTGTGTGCAAATAGCCTTAGGATAGCTGGCTACAAGCCGATACCATAATACAGGCTCATTTAGGCCTACTTACTGCATTTTCTCTCTTTCCTCTTCTTCAAGTTCCTTCTTGCTTTTTTCTTTTTTCTTGTCAGCATTTATGTCATTCGAGCTCATAACCTGATCTGGTTTTCCTTCTGCATAACTATCATCCAAAGTTCCTCTGTTAATACTTGAATCCAAATCAGTAGATAGAGAAATAGAGGAGTCAGCGTGTTCCACAGGTTCACTTTTGATCTCATAATCAACTGATCCCTCGTCAGAATAGTCACTTTGCCTTTCTTCAAAGTTGGAAACAGGTGGCATATAATTGTAGTCGTCAGAGTTTTTACTACAAACAACTTCCTGGCTATCACTCATGGAAGAATAGTCTTTTTCAAGTATGCTATCCATAATTAATTCTCAAGATATACTCTTTGATTTTGTAAAGTAGATAGGAAAGATACAGGTAGGACCTAGCCTTCACAACACGAACACAACAACAACAGCACAGGGCAACTCAGACGGATAGCGCTGGGTTCACAACGATATGGTAGGCATTCGGTTAAATATCGAGCTTGTTTTGAACCGGATGACAGACATCGACTTTTTAGTATCGGCTCTGGGCTCTGGCTCACCGGCTGTCTCATGGTGGAGGTGGAAGTAAACTATTGCCTTGGTGCCTTCTGCTGCAGCTGCTCCTATGTCTGTCGTCAAACGTCATAATGTGGCCTTGACGACGGAAGGCCAAAATTTTATTCACAATATTACAGTGAGAGTGAATGCAAATAAATAAGTACAACATAATATCTGAACCTGGCATAAAATTTGTCAATGAAAATGTTTATTATCCAATTACAGTAAGGCTGATAACCAGCATGATGAATATATAAGAACTTAAATTACGGAGGAATTTTAAAATTATTATTCCAGTATCTTGCGCAATTAATGCCAGATAAATGACCACCCCCTTACTTTTAAAAGCGTTTAGATGACCTTTGCATATTTCCTCCATAATAATGCACTACGGTATGCACCTTCCACCATGCTATGCACCATGAAACTGATCAAAAGGAACAATGTTGGAATAAATTAAATAACATAATTTAATCAAATATTTTCCTCTCCTTTTAGGCTAGTGCTAGTAGTTTTTGTTGTCTCTGTCTTCTCTCCTTCTGTCTGTCGGTGTTGGTTGGTTTGGTTATTTTTAACAAAGTTTTATTTGCAATCTGTTTTACATTAAACAATTAATAAGTAAATACGATGACATTTTTATAAATAAAATAGAAATTGGAAAACATGAGTTAGCAGCTAAACTTGTTTGTTTACGTTTTGGTTGGTTGGTTGGCGCTATGGAAGCCAATCGATTTACGATATTCGATAGTATTTGTTTTCATACTACGACGATCGATACTTAACCCGTATGCCTACCATATCGTTGTGAACCCAGCGCTATCCAACTCAGACCAGCCAGCAGACAACAGAAACAGTAAACAGTGAAACAAGAGAGGACAACAAGTGACAAGAGATAAGAATAAGAACTGTTGGATAAAAAAAATCATCAGGTCCAGTCCAGTAGTACAAGAAACACATTACAGTACTATGTTTTATGTAGACGTCCCGTATATATGGACCAGCCAACTTTTTGTTAAAAATCTATGATTGTATATATGACAGAAATCAGTCATTTAGATCTACACAATCTGTCGGTGGCTCACATCAACTACGAAGATTTTTGTTAAAAAACTGGCTAAAAATTTAAGTATTTAAGATGGGGATGGAATGTCTAGGTGTTATCTATGGCAATTACTTAGTCACTATAAAATTCTTGATACGGTAATTGATGAAGAATTAATATTTATTACATATGAAGGGATTCCTGCTGCCATGAAAAAATATCCATATATTATAATTTCTAATGTACATTTTTTTGTCAGTGCACCATAACTTCCTTAACTCTTCACCAATTTTCATAAATGAGGTGTAATTTTAAAGCTTCATTTACCCACATCAAGAAGTATACAAATCACTCATTTTGCATTAGTTTTTCGTAAAATGATCTATTATATCATTCTGCAAGTAATCTAAACTTGAAATGTTTATTTAAGTTTCGATAAGCTAAAACATGTGAATTAAATTACTGTAACCAAAACAATACTTTACTTTAATACTTTTTCGATGAAATTACCATACAAAGTAGGTATTTTAAGCCAAGTATGAATGGAAATCATGATGGGTGGAAAACACGTTTTTTCCTTCCACCATGAATGAAAATGAGTGTAGGATGAGTGGCGCGATCTTGTGTAACTATAGTATGGATGAAGTGGCACTTTGCTGCACACGAGAGAAATGTTTACGCACGAGCCGTAGGCGAGTTAGGATGATGTCCTTTAATTACTACCTTTGACTATCAATAGTCAGTGTTACTACTCATCGTTTCAGTAGAATTCGGTCACAATACACAGTAATTCGTACAGTACTTAACATAATTTTTAATCACGGCTTTATTCATAGCCCTATAATGATAGAAGTGGGATTAGCTCCCCTTCTTTCTACCTAATCCGTACCTAATACCATTGACTTAATGCCATAGATAAAACCATTGACTATAAAACCTACTACCTTAGTAGATTTCCCATGGAACGGCTGAAGGCTGAAGCCAAAATTTTATCGTTAGTTCTGTCTGATGTGGCCTTGGTCTGATTCACTGTATATGGTCGTGTTTTGTTTACAATTTGTTTATTGTTATTTCAGTCATTTAAACCCCCGTTTAACCAAATAAAACGACAAAATCATAAACCATAACTCATCCTCTAGTTATATAACCAAACAGTAAAGCACAAATCATGAAATTAACTCTAAAATAATAGAAACAAAATTTCGTCGACACTAGCCACCATCAGTGTCACCGGACATGAACTAGACATGAAAATCGAGCCTCAAACTTTACATTGGGAATGGGATGGGAAGTCTACCTGGGTGTTGGTTAGTCTATGGTATGCTAATACTCTAGTCTAGAATGCAGTTTTTACAAAATTCCACCCACATCTACCTACCAATCGTGATCCCGCATTGTCCAGAGGGCGTCGAGGTGTGTTATTAGTATATAATATTCTCTGCCATTTAAGGCTAGAGCGATGTTATCCAAGATAGTCATCACAAATCACCCAGAGACACCCACACTCCTCACATCACAATATGATTTTGTTTTCATCTTGTCAGATCTCCCGCCATGTCCACGTCTTCCAGATGTTTCAGTCTTTTTGTTCTTCTTATTTTATTTACCGGTAAGTCTAGTAAGTAGCAAGAGTAAATAGAACAATAGTGTAGGTTTTGGGCGCAAAATATGGTGATTTGGGTTTTAATATAACATAACAAACATTTCCAATACCAAAATACAGATTTTATGAAAATAATTTAAGTTTAATTATTTTATTATGGCATAAAAACATCAGGATATCAGATTTGTGCATAAATATTGATAAAATATGTCCAAATTTATACTTGTTTGTAGTTATATAAAAATTAATTGTATCTTAAATGCAGATTATAATTATTCCTACTATCAATTTAATTTCAGGATAGGCTATAATTTTGTAAATATCTTACAAAATATGCTTGTTATTTTATCTTGATAGCACTTTTTATTTAACATGTCTTTAACAATTAATTATTAAGACGTGTAGGCCTATTCCTCATAGCCATACAACATTTTTTTTTAAATAATTAAGTTGAATTATTTATTTTTTATGTCATACAAACTAAATTTTTGAAACGCCAGAATATTAAAATTTTCCATAAAAGTTTGAAAAATTATATGACAGAATTTATAATTGTTTTTTTTTTTTAGCTTTTATGGTAGCCTACCCGTGATATAAAAATATGCTTTAGCTTAAGTAGAGATTATGCTTTTTACAATCAGTGTTATTATTTCATGAAATGAAACTTATTTGAAATATCTTACAACTATTTAGGATCATTGTTTTGATAGCTTTTTGTCTTTTGTCAAAGGGTCTTCAACGAAAGGGTGCTTGTAATGGAACTTATATTTTTCTGTATCTCGCAAGAGGGTAGAGATGCTTGCACGGCAGACAAGCATAGGGGTGTCCAAATCCTTTAATACTTTTTTGAGCTCCTCTAAAATTGTTGATGTCAAATAAGACTATCATAGGTTGCAAAAATTGGTCCTTGTTTTAATTTGATTTACTATTCACAGCAGTTAGTCGGTTTACCATTTTACAAAAGAATTAAAATTTCATAACATTTTTCAGATTTCCTAACTGAATTTTACAGTGTGGCCTTTTCAATATTGATATTAATTAATCCTGCATTAGAATACAGTGCTATGTTTTCTGGAAGTGTTAGCTAAGTGGGACGGGTGGCGTCGTCCTGTAATCCAGCTACTAGGAGGTCACGAATTGTGGATATTTATAGGGATGCACTGTGGATGCGATGCTCCCTGGTGTGGATTAACGTCCGCACTAGTGAGTACTACGACTATCCGCAGTACTATCCTGATAATTAGACCAATTCGTAAATTACAAGGAAAAATGTGGTTCGGATTCCACTATAAACTGTAGGTCCCTTAGTTGCCATTAGCTGTATGGGCTATTAATTAACAGCTGTGTCTAAGGAATATGTCGGCCTTAGTCACTAACAAGACTACAAGATCGCGCCACTCATCCTACACTCATCCTTCACTCATATTTGGGTTAAAATACGCACATAGTGGCGTCCCCATCTTAACTAATTGATAATTGATAATTGAATTGATAATGATGGTGTTCTATTTTTCTATTTCCTTGTTTATTTGTGATGACAGTGAGACGAAGCATTATGGCTGACTATGCAGAAACGGTACGCTGGCTCAGTGGGCAGGAGTATGCTCGGAATCATCAACTAAACCAATCCACTCCATCAGCTCGTCAGTTGCGCACTGGCCTCAACGGTAGACCTCTCTTTAGGTAATATACAGTCAGCTGATACAGCTAGTGAAATAATATAAAACAAATCATAAAAGGACAGAAAATCCTAATTCACATACCGTATTTGTGCAAAAATTAAAATTTTATCAAAAATATTTATGTAAGGCCAGATGTACACTATAGTGATAATTTTAAGGTGATGAGTCTTAATTAATGTCATGATAGCCTTGACATTGGTTAAGATTAGCTGATCCTTTTAGCCATCATCAGGACAATTTTTTGAAAGTCCATTGTTCAAGGACAGCTGGGTCCATTTTCAAACCATCACAAAGCTTAAGTCTTCTCACTTCTCAGGATCTAACTAGCAACTTTAATACTTTTAATACTTTTCAATGAAATTACCTGGTTATGGATACGAGACCAGCACTTTATTCACTCACTACCCGGGACTTCAAAAAGTTAAATGGTAAAATTAATTACTGCGGACCTTCAAAAATATGTATTACTAACCAGTTCATTTTCCTTTGACTCATAAAACTACAAACTATAGTTTTTTTGTGGTTGTTTTGGAAAAGAGGCTACTTTTAACAAAAAGTACATTATTATATTTTTTTATAAGCTTATCTTATTCCAGTTGGGATCTTCCTGATAATCCTGAAACAACTACGGAGACAAAACTACAATCTCAAGTAACAAACATTGCCATCAAAACTACACCTAGTACTCTACGCTCTGGTAAGTCAAGTTTCAGCTGAATCAAATCAAATTATTTTTATTCCGCATACACAAATTAATCGTCCAGTAATAAAATAGAATAATCTGTCCAAAGATATATTACGACAAGTGATAATATCTTTAAGCAAAATTATTAATAGTTGCTGAAATTCTCTGAAAGTTTGATTTCATATACTGATTCATTTGAAAAATTAATTAATGGTAACTTCAAACAACCTCCTTTTTGGATGAAAAAGGTAGGGATTTTTCTTAACAAGTGCTACCTCTTTAAATTTGAAAGTGTGACTACCTTTTAAAGCTTGTTAGTGCTAAATATCCATCCATCAATAATATGCTTAAGTTTCATAATGAAACAATAATACAAAATAATTATCTGAAATCTTTTAATTTGAAAAATGTCACCTCAACGACAATAATAAATACAATGAATATTAGTTTTACATTCACCCTGAAAGAAATAAATCAGCAAGACCTACACAGCCATGCAGAAGTATATTTACAGCGTCCTAAAATTATGTTTCATTCAAAATATAATTTACAGTACTCTTTGGCATCAAGTAGGTCTCTTTCACGATCTTCTCCGTTGTCCATGGTGGACTCGACACATTGGAGTGTTTCATTTCTAGCTTGAGATAGCAAAATGTCTTGTTCATCCGTTGGAAAGGATGCATTTCCTGATAATTTCAACAGAGCTGGATAGTACTTAGTGAAACAATCATTCATACAATAAATCCTAGGAAAAAGTCCTTGTAAGCACTTGGCGAAACACCAGTTCAGAGTATCAATAAAATTTGTCACTTCTTTTATCCCTTCTGTATTTACAGCGTTGTATTCCAATCGAGGTTCAAATTCCACAACGATTCCTTTACATCCATCGATTTCACTAATGATTTGATGAATTAAAGATTTTTCGGCTTCTTCTAGACAACGTAGATCAGTTTTAGAGGCTCGAGGAATTGGTAGAAGTGTTCGTTGGTCAATGAACAAATGATTTCCATTCTGTGTGGTAAACCACTGAAAAAATTCATTTAAATTTATAATCAGAACAAAGTTGTAAAAATGTAGGGTATGCTTTTCTATTAGTTATCTAGCAGTAGTGAAATGTTAAGGACGTTTAAATTGTAATTAGGATTTTTTAATTACTACAAAACCATTAATGTACAGAAATAAAAATCGTTTAAACGACCTTATTTATGCCGACACCCGACCCCCTGTAGTAACTCTTAATCAGTTTAGGTTTAGTAACTCTTAATCGAACGGAATCTAGGAAATGAGGGTTATTTTAACTGTAGAAATTTTCCTTTAGAAAATAAGTTATTACTGAGGGTTGCAGAATCGAGTTAAAATTACATTGTGTGTTTTCCATGGCTCAGATTTCTCACTTTCAAATTAACTTTATTCCTTGGAAATAGAGACAGCATATGGAAACTTTAATTATTACTACGTATTTTTTATTGACTTGTAACCAAAACCCTCAATGCTTAAAAGTATTCAGACATTTTGAGCTGAATTGAAAACATGTTTTTCATTAGGGCTTTTAAGTAGTTTGATTTACTCATTACGTTTAACGATAGAAAAGCAGTTTTACAAATAATGCTACATTTCATTCATCCATATATGGTTTATAAATGTAATAATACTTGTTGTGAATACTTTGCATCAGAATTTTAAACTATGTAATGTCACCTTATGGAGCTAAAATAATTTGGTTAAAACAAAAATTTGTTTATTTTTTGTTAACAAGTATTTATTTACAATCCATTCTATACTAGATCAATAAGTAAATTTCATGACAATTTAACATGGGTTAGTTACACTCTATAAAGTGCACTAACATACAAAAACTGATACAAATTTTAACTAGAAACGATTTGGAAGGTTTATTGGATTAACTCTTTTGAGCCTATATGTATATTTAGCTTCACTATTATCGAGGAGGTTAACTGCCAAGAAATTTGTCTGGCTTTCTAATTTGCTTTGATATTTTTCGCTTTGTTTTTTAATGACTTCTCTAATATAGGGTAATTTTGTATCTTGAAGAATAACTTTATTTGTGACTGACAAACCAAGGTGCTTGTAAAATTTTTCTTATTGTTTTGGATTGAAATCTTTGAACTATTACTATGTTTGAGTTTGAAGTGGTTCCCCAGAGTTGGACGCCGTAGGTCCAAATAGGTTTCAATATAATTTTGTATAAAAGTAATTTGTTTTCAACAGATAATTTAGAATTTCGACCATCAAGCCAATTTGTTTAGTGGATATTATAAATTAAATTTAACCTCTTAGGTGATAAAAAAATTTCATTGCAATAAAATCAAGGTAAAAACTGGAAATAATTTAAGACTTGTCCACCTGGGGCAAAATATTTTAAGCTATGACTCACTCAGTCAAATTGAAACAAACAAAATTAACAGAACTAAATAAATATATTGAATAACAAACATTTTTCATTGCTAGACATTATACAGTAGTTGTTTTAATTGTAAAGGGTCCCGTATATTTTTAGTTAAAAACAAGTATTTCATCATAAATAAATGGAACATACAAAGAATAAATACATTATACCTGGTCAATTAAATATTGTAGGAAGAAGCACTGTCCAGCTGAAAAATTGATCCAGAGAGGTAAAAGTCTTAGTAAAAACATTTGTATCGCTGATAGATGAGCAAGTACGAAGTCAAATAGAACATTACATT
Organism: Macrosteles quadrilineatus; assembly: GCF_028750875.1. NCBI lineage: Eukaryota > Metazoa > Arthropoda > Insecta > Hemiptera > Cicadellidae > Macrosteles > Macrosteles quadrilineatus. Next base: position 27,228,585 of record NW_026542598.1, read on the forward strand.
ATTACCTCTCTCACACTCAACTTAACTGATAAACCGCCAACCTGACAATCTAAACTTATCTTAGTCAACAGATGCTTTATCATAAATGAGTTGAGTACATTTTACGTACCTGACGCATGAATGTTCTCTAGGAATATTTCAATAAAGATTTTGTCTATTTGTCTATTTGAGTGCATTATTTGGGTAAATATTGATTCAGGAACTTTGATGTATCCCTGTGAGGATAACTATCTTAAAACTCCAAAGTCAAAGCTAATACTTAAGAATGTTAAGTAAGTAAAAATTAATGTTTAAAAGTGTGATTATATTCATAAAATGGTAATGAACATGAAAAATAGTCACCTAAAATGCCTTGTAATAAGACTATTATAATTTTGCACTTATTTTAACTTTCAAATTTTTAATTTGTAGCTCTGTGATATTTATGTTTTAGGCCTTTTAACTCAAAAAGGAATTTTTGTCGACTTCATTGTTCATTGATGATTGTATTGTAACATACTTTTTGAGGATTCCTCTACAAGCAAAATGTTGACTTGTTCAATACATTGTAAAATATAAAATAAAATATGTTTACTGGAAATAAATCTTGATTCTTGCCCAAACTTGTTAGCTTAACACTAATTTGATCTAACTTGTAAACATAACAGGAACTATTTATCGTGTTAATTACCTTAGAACAATACTATGGCATGGATACACGTCAGACACATAGCAATTCCAAAACTGTGCATTAAAAAATAAAATGGTTTTAAAAATATCTTAAATATTTCAATTGAAGTAAAAGATGTGTACTATATCTGCTGTAAAATAGTTTGCAATGACGATTCCATTACAAAATAACTTGTAACAATGTAGTTTTTTTCCTATTTTTCCAGATCATATTGGGATTAAAGATGGAAATAAAAAACCTCATAGAACTGTCTGGTGGCCTTGGAGAAGTTACAAGGATTGGTCGAGAAGCAGAAAACAGAACGTGAAACAATTTTTGAAAAAGGATGATTCAAAAACAAGCAACCGACACCAACCTGATTTTATCACAGATTTAAGAAGGAAACACGAAAAGACAAATAAAAACAAAATTCATAAAAACAAACATAAAAGCCATATCCATAAAAATAGAGTGGAAATTTCTAAATATAAAATAAGTAAAAGGAAAAGGAAAGAATACAAACTGGAGATTTGTACAAAACCTAAACACATTGGAACAGATCCTTCCGGTCACAAAAAATCCGTCCGGCTGAAGCAAACAAGCGCCAAAGAGTTTTTAAACGAGAATGATAATGAAATAAAGATTATGAATTCGAATATCTCTATAAAGGAGTGCAAGGAGGGACAAGAAAGAAAAATAAAACCCGCCAATGATTCTTATTCACTGAACATTGGTCAGTTTAGGCAATCTTTTGCCTTTATGAAGAAAAAACTACTATCTCAAGGTAATTTAACTCAGACATAGTAGTATTGATAAATAATGTTGCCATTTTGTTACTTCTAGTTTAAAGCAAAAAATAGCTGTGTATTAAGAGTGAAATGACTGTTTGTGATCATAATACCCAAGCTTTTTCCTACCACCATAGAACTTATGATAACACACTGATAAACTTTTTAGTTGAATATAAAATGCCATTAAGGTTATGTTTGAGTTTGCTTTTTAGGTTATGTTATTTGCTTACTGGTTGCTAACTACTGGCTCTAGGCTGTGATTAGTGTACAAACACAAACTGTGAAATCAGCTGATTTAGCAAGCTCTAGAGCGGAAATGAGCTATTTTGTGTACTGTTTACGTGTGGTAATGTTGTCATTTCCATGCAGTGATTGAAAAAAAATAGCCTATTATCTGAAACATATTTGGTTAGTAAGGTAGTAACCATTACTTTAAATAGGTAGCATTAATATAAAAGACTGTGAAATCCTAAACACGAAAGAACAGGCCATCCCAAGTTTTTATTGTTAAATGGCATCATAGAGTATATTATTTATTATAAGTTGTAATAAAGTACCTACTTAAGTGCCTTTTGCTGAGTTCAAGAAATCTTATAAATTTGGATTAATAAAATGTTTCATTACTTTTTTTGGAATTATCTATATATATAAAATCCAATGTATGTTTGTTTGTCCTTTATGGACTCCAAAACCGCTCGACAGATTGTAATGAAACTTTCAGGCATTATTCAAGGATGGTTTGTGTGAAGTTTGGTGCAGATCCGTCAAAAGGGCTCCGCCCCAGTGGCTCTGGAGTTTCCAATGTTAACCTTATGGCTACTCATATTTAAATCGAATTAAAGAATCTTAACAGCTGGTTCAATTAAACAATTTGATTCTGTGACGTTGAATAGCATTAAAAAGTTAATAGGTTTACCAACAGGATGCAGCACTATTTTTTAAAATTTATGACAACAGCTAATTTGAAATCAAAAGGTGAGTGAGCGTAGCGAACGAACTTCAACATGGTGGCGAGTTAGCCTAGCGAACGAGCTAACCTGAAGGCAAGTGAGCGCAGCGAACTAGCTCCAACCTAAAGATGAGTAAGCGTAGCAAAGGAACATCAACCAGGACGTGATTGAGCCATGCGAACGAGCTCATCTTAAAAATGAACGATCATTAGCATAAAACCACATTAGGACAGGACGACGTCTGTTGGGCCACCTAGTAAAATATAAAATAATACAGTATACCGTATTCTTTGTAACAATTGAAAAATGGTAGATAAAAATCTACAACCTGTGCTAAACATATTGTTAGAAAACATCACACAGAAACTCTACTGAATAATATCTCTACTGTAAACACATCTCAAATAAAGGCGTGATTCCAAATGATAACAAGTTCCATGCACATATTCCATAGATCAATCCCACAGTTAAAAACCGTTTTTTAATTAACAAACTGTGTTTTTTTTTATTATGCACGTCCTAGGCAAAACCCATTTGGGATTGGTTTGAATGGAAATGTACTTTTACTGTCACAAACTTATCACATAGTCATTCCTATTTTAAAAAGCAAAATTATCACAATTCAATGCGTTGACTCGCTGTATATTTCATTAGGCTTCTCTGTATTTGCAGATTACCTGAGTCAGTTTGTGAATACAACATGTGACGCACTTTGTATCAACTTCCTTGGATCGATGATATGCAAATGCCCTCGAGGATTCCAACTTGACTCTACAAAGAGGACGTGCCTAGGTAAACAGCACTTGAAAGTATTACTTGGTTTAGAGTTTACTGATTTATAGTCTCGACTAACCGAACATATTGGTTAGACGACCTTCAAGTAGCTAGAAATCATGTGTATTTCCATGTGGTATGATTGTATACGTAGTGAGTACATAGACAACACCTTTTTGTCAGCCTGGCTGTAAAATAAAAAATATACCTTTAGGCACCTACACTTTTGCCTATACTTATATATAGTGCTGCACACCACACGTTAATTCTTTCTTTAATCTTTGTACATGAATATATCTGCTACATCTCTTGTGTTAGCCTAGTCGCAGTGCGAAAAGAGTCTTGTGACTAAAGCTGGGTTTTGCTTGGGGCGGAAGCGGAGAGAGGAACGCGGAGAGCGGAAAAGAGATTAACATGGTGTTCCGCTCCGCTTCTAGGAGAACAGTAACATTAAATTACCTAAGTCAAGTGGAGTCCGCTCTCCGCATTCCTCTCTCCGCTCTCCACTTCCGCGCCTAGGAAAACCCGGCTTAAGTGAACTTGTATCACTTTAACTTACATTTTATTGTACCATAGTAGGCTTTTGCTTTGTCAGTTTTTTCTTAGTTGTTTGTTATGATGGCTTGAAAACAGAAAAACGTGGCTTCAACGGAATACATTAGATTCAAACTTAAATAGATTTGACAACGAAATACATTATTTGATTTTAAAATTTTATATATTTTTTGTCAACAATGGTTTGATTTTAGTATTTTTTATCCTTTAAGTGATCAACAACCGGTTTAGGTAGAATAATAAAGACTCGAGTGTTACCTAAATTTTAAAACAAGCTATATCTTCATGTTTCATAGTCCTGTGTTTCAGATATCAACGAATGCAGTTCCCGCAACGGCCATGGTCCTTGCCAGAGCGAGTGTACCAACACAAGAGGTAGTTATCACTGCAGTTGCACCAACTTGACAGGCACAAGACTAGCAGACGACAGACACTCATGTGAGGACATTGATGAGTGCAGTGCTACCAACATACACTGCTCTCATGGCTGCATTAACACGGTTGGTACGGCGTTTTGCTTCTGTCCCGACGGATACAATTTAGGAGCAGATTGGCAAACCTGTCAGGACGTTGACGAATGTGTTGATTTAGAAATCAAGAAATGTCCCGGAGTTTGTATCAACACTGTAGGATCGTATATGTGTGTGTAACTAACTAAACAAACAATATTTAATAATATTTACGAGAATGTTACCTCGTTTATAACAGGTTGTTTAACAGTTGATCAAACTAAATTTCAGTGACTTTAGAGGGGACGTCGATGTTAAAACTTATGACCTTTGGACCTAATGAACAAATCTTCATGAATAATACAATACAGTGGAACCTCGATAACAAGTTGGAACCATGAAAATACATGTCATTTCATAAGGCCTAGATAATTTTACCCCTGATCATGTGTTTATTGTAAACCTTGATAAGAAGTCAACCTTGATAACAAGCCTTATTTAATGTTTCTTTTCAGGGATTTTTGTGACCCCCAAGTAAAATCAGTGACTTTTCTGTGACTTCCGTGATTTCAGTGACTGGTAGTCATCCTGTTATAGGTATTTATTCTACGGAATGTCTTTTTAAGTGTCTGTTAAGACTCTAAATATACAATTAGAGAATTAGACCAATCATGATTGAAACAGAGAGATCTTCCTGCCGGAGCAGTGAAAATGAAGGTTTTGTCTCATTTTTATGTTTGGCACCTCTATGTTTTGACCTCGATTGGTCTCTTAAGCTGAGGAGTTTTTTCTAAAAGCAACAGATTTTAGTTGCAACACACTATCCTCAGAACAGGAATGGTTTAGACTAAATAATTGCTGTACAAAGATTAAACCTGAAAGAGCAAACTTGGCTCAAACCTTCGGCAATCCGTACTATGTTTAAACATCAAAGTTTATAATCTTAGATTACTTCTCTGAATAAAATAAACATCTCTATCGTGTTAAAATATAACATAATAGTTATTTTTATAATTTTTTATTTGAACAGTACTTTTACTATCCTCACAATAGACGATGTTTTCAGACAGCACTAAATAGTGCAGAATATTTTTTATATAATTGAATCCTGAATGAGCCTGGAGTTTAACATATGTCATAGTAACATGGATATGTGTTATACAACAACAAAAATGAAATAGTTAAATTAATCAGGCGAGGAGTTTGGTTCTGAGTTAAGGGGGGTTTAAAAACTATTTTATTAAAAAATATTTATTACTATAACAAAATACAAGCTGGAAAACTTAAAGCTATGGTAGTGCAGACGAGCTAGGAAAGGGTTACGTTGGCAGCCGTCAGGTAGTTCTGCAGATGAGCTCGGTCAGTTTCTGTCAGTCCGTTGGACAGCAGCGGAGGCAGACGACCAGGACAGGCCACAGACAACTTGGACAGACACTGGGCAAGATGTAACCTCGGGTCACCCACACCTAGAATCGAAGGTTACATTGGATCTGAGCTAATGATTAACACTACTAATTTTGAGGTTAATTTTGTTTAAGGAAAGACTGTATACCAGGATTGTTATTTTTAGGAGGATAGCATGTAGCTTACCTTAGAAAGAGTCCAGGAAGTACACACAGAAGGAACAATTAACATATTTAGTCCTCTGGGGGACTTTGTCAAGTGTACACATAGATTTGAACACTATACTTTTTGGCCAGTCTTTGACGTTAAATTTGGAATATGTTTATTTTTTGAAAAATTATTAGAAATCATGCAAACAGCGTGAAGTTTTTTAAATTGCACAATCTCTGCAGACATATTGGGTATCGGTATAGACTATTGATGGTTGATATCGATACTAATGTCAAAGAATCGGTGGTATCGAGAATCAACACATCCTTAATAACAAGGGAGACATAACCATCCAAAGCTGGAAAATTGTTAAAAGAAAAATCACACAGAAAACTGCATAGTAGGCACAACAAGGTAAAAAAAAACAGAAAACAGATACAAATAAAGGGCTCAGTATAGTTTGAGCCACCATCTTGACAACTATACAATTTTCCGTGTAATTTTTATTTACTGATTTTATAGCTTTTGCTGGGTTTTTATACTCACCTTTAATATTGTTATATTTTAGGTACTTAGTTCTAACTTGAGGACAGGATGAAATTCTTGATCACAAAATGCTCTAAATGCCCAAATAACACTTAGGCACAAAAAAAAAAAAATTATGGATTATTACTTTGCTAGTAAGACAGATGTGTTCAAAGATAATTTAATGTTTTCAAACCTTCTACTATTGTTCTCTTACCTTGTAAAGGGTCATATTCAGTCTTGCTGGCAAATGCTAGTTGTGAGTAAGCCACCTCGTATCCGGGAGTCTCATCCACCTCAATAAAATGGTCGTCTTGGTACGTACTCTCGTCCTCAGGAAGTTCAAAAAGTCCAATCAGAACTTTCAGTAGTGGGGTCCTTTAACAACATAAACGATAATGACATGTTTGTTACGGTGTTAAAATATTTATTACATCAACCAAATCTGAAAGTGTAACAATAAATATTTGTCAAATATACACACACACAAATTCCAACAAGTCTTTGATTTTTGTGATGTACCAAAAAGAAACTCTATTCTGATATGTATAACTAGAAACTGTGTCTTTTTTTTAAATGGACAGTATTTAGAAACATAATAATGTTACAATAAACCCCAATCTCAATTCATGTTTAGAATGTTTCGATAAATATTTTTAATGCACAGGAATTTTACTTACTGAAGAACCTCAATACAAGTCTTGCGAATATATTGCAGTTTAATGAACACAAATTTTGTTATCAAGGTTATATGTCAGATATATGCAGACGTATCCATCACTCTAACACAACATCTACTACCATTATGTAGACATGTCCGTCACACAAAGGCAACATTTATTACTACTAAACAGATAAATCTGTCACTCGAACGTAACATCTACTACCATTATGCAGACATATCCGTCACTCGAATGTAACATATACTACCATTTTGCAGACATAGCCTTCACTCGAATGCAACATCTTTATGCAGACACATCACACTCGTCCAGGAAGTGGTAAGTAATATATTATGACAAACACAAGACACTCACCAGTAGGAAGAGTACGGACCATCGATGAGTTCCGTGGCTTCACACAGCAGCTTGGTCAAACCTACTGCGGTGATCTTCCGCTCCACAGAACCGGAGATCTTCTGTATATCTGCGATCATCAACCTCTCAATCACCATGCCAAACATCCTGCGTCAAACAACGACAATCAGTTTTTTGTTTCACCTTTTTTGAACGAAGGAGAATGATGCAAAGTTATGGGAAATTGTTTGTTTAACTCTTCTCACATTGATCTGTACATTCAGCACCACTACTGTGCCCGTCAATAGCTGACAAAATAATGCCGAGCAGAACAAAACATAGAAAATACTATAACTACATTTTAAAATCTGGTTAGGAAAATGTTTAAATAAAAATGGTTAGAGCAAACCTGCACTTACTGAGGTTGAATCGAATCTATCAGGTGTATCAAATTAGACGCTCCATAGTTAATTGTGTAGAAGAAGAAGAAAACAAGAAGTCCTTTGATGTATTTGGTGGTCTTTGAAGACGACAGTCGTTGGAACAACAACAAAAATACATCTTTCATGTACTGGCTGAGCAGTTCACTGGAAAAAACAATATTTTTACACATTATTTATCAATATGGAAGGAACATATTTATTCAATGGTCTACATTTCTATAACAATAAAGAGCCAATTTAAAATATGTAACAATTGCAGTAAACCTTACTATAGATGCTAGTAATTTCTATCAGTGGCCATATAAATGGAATGGAATGAAAATCTTTTATTTCAACAGGCAAGGTATCAAGTAGGGATGGACGGGTCCCGAAATTTCGGGAATTTTTCGGGAAAAAAATATTCCCGATCATCGGGACGGGATTACATTTGATTCGGGAATTTTTCGGGACGGGATTTGGTCCGATCGCCGGCGATTTTGCCGCTTCGCGAGTGCCGATGACGCCGCTATTGCGAGCGATAGGTCCGCGAACGCAGGAGACGAAGTCGTTTCGACGATTGCGCCGTGACCACGGAGTCATAACGACGATCGTGCTGTGACCACGGAGTCATACCGACGATCACGCCGTGACTGCGGAGTCATATCGACGATCGCGCCGTGACTGCGGAGTCATACCGACGATCGCGCCGTGACCGCGGATCCATACCGACGATCACGCCGTGACCGCGGAGTCATACCGACGATCACGCCGTGACCGCGGAGTCATACCGACGATCACGCCGTGACCACGGAGTCATACCGACGATCACGCTGTGACCGCAGAGACATACCGGCGATCGCGCCGTGACCTCTGAGTCATACCGACGATCACGCCGTGACCATGGAGTCATACCGACGATCGCGCCGTGACCGCGGAGTCATGCCGACAATCACGCCGTGACCGCGGATTCAAACCGACGATCGCGCCGTGACCGTGAGTCATACCGACGATCATGCCGTGACCGCGAGTCATACCGACGATCACCCCGTGACCGCGGAGTCATACCGACGATCGCGACGTGACCGTGAGTCATTCCGACGATAATGCCGTGACCGCGAGTCATACCGACGATCACCCCGTGACCGCGGAGTCATACCGACGATCGCGACGTGACCGTGAGTCATACCGACGATAATGCCGTGACCGCGAGTCATACCGACGATCACCCCGTTACTGCCGTCATTTTGACGATCGCACCGTGACCGCGAGTCACAAGTTTCTATAGGTACCTGAAAAATTGTTACCCATTTTTTGGTTTTTATAGATCAGTGCCACAAACGGTAAAGATTGATTTCGTATGCCTTTTTTGGCAACTGCAATACTCAAGACTTTTTTTATGCACAGAAAAAATCCCGTCCCGTCCCGTCCCGAAAATCGGGAAGGAAATAAAAATCCCGTCCCGTCTCGAACTAAAAATTCAATCCCGTCCATCCCTAGTATCAAGCAAATCAATCGTAAATTAACTATTAATATTGTAACTGATTGATGGCAATTGACAATATTTCAATTGAATTAATCATAATTAGATGAAGGAACAATTAAAAGGTAATATTTAGAGGAATGATTTTACCACAGGAATAAAGACAAAGGTTAGAAAAGGTTGAAAAAAGTCTTGCCTTTTTAAAAATTCATCAATAAATTTGAACATTGATAATAATAATATAAATAACTGAGCATAAATCAGCAGGACTTACTTTGGACAATGTTCTATCAAACTTTGCATTAGATAAAAGCCTTCGTGATCGTTTGCTTTGGATGCAATCATCTTTTGGAAAACTCCTAGAAGTCCACTCTGTAAAATAATAATGAGAAGTTTAAAAAAAATTTTAAAGAAGAATCTAAAATAACATGTTTTAAATGTGTAACAAATTCACTGTAGGAAAACATAACTATACAAAAATCTCTACCTTCTGAACCAGTCCTACAATAGGACAATGGATCATTGTTGAATTAACAAGTTCGCTTGTGACGCCGCGATCATTGCCACGGACCGAGGTATACAATTTAATCTTACACATAGACAGACTGTCACTTGGTTAACAGTACACACGGACCACGGGCGAAAACCTGTTAAACAGTGATAATTTACTTTGTAATAGGCTGCAATCTTGTTTGTAAATCATATATTCTCGTTTTTTAATATTTTTCATAAACTTTTGTAATGTCGCATATTTGTGACGCTCAGTCTATAGAGAGGACAATAGTAAATATTATTAGATTTTTCTTGAAGCAGCAAAAACGCCGCATATATGCGGCAGTTCATCTTTGTTTATGTTTTGAGGTGAAAGTAAGTAAAAAAAACATATTATTCAAGAACAGTTTATAATTGAACAAATACAAAAGCTCTATTGGATGATGCAGCATACATATAGCATACATGAATACAGTGATGCAGCCAAGTAAAGAACAGTTTTTCCAACTTCGTAAGAAGTCACCAATCATCATATCCACAGACCAAGCGACTCAGTTGTGCTTCAGACATCCCTGTAGACCAGTGCAGAGAATTCAGTGCCCTCAAATAGACCGTTACAAAAATATAAGCCTTTTCATAACATTGGAACACCGACACAAATTTGCGTCGTCAGTCTCTGCACTGGTCTACCATAGAAGCCAGTCTATGGGTAGAAACCGGCCATAGCATATGTGCGTCGCTGGTCTATATGAATGAAAAATGTTGTACTATTGCGGTAGCGAACGTGTTAAGTTGCAGGTGTATCTATAGGCCCTTGGACAAGGCTAAATAGATTATCCCTCATTCCAAAAGAATACAACATATAGGGAGGATAGAAGTCCTGCATCTTGAATCTCACAAATACAATAATCCACAACAAGTAATTGATTTTCAAAACATTTTACATTAGAATAGCACATTTCTCTCACTGCAATCACAGTTTAACAAACTTCTTCACAATTCCCTGTGATTAAATTTTTTTTGCGAGATTTCTAACCCAAAAAATACATAAACTATCAAACTCTTATAAACAAATTAAAATCTTTCAAAAAATTCTTAAATTGTATAGAACTTGTAATCCAAACAACACACAGACTGTGGAAAACTGAACTAAATAGGCTACGAGATTTGATTTTTTAGTTCAAGATAACTGAATCATACACTCAAATCCTTTTCTAAGATTTTTAAAATTCAAAATTCAGATTTGACACACTACTACTACAAACATAAACTCAAAAGACACACAAATGATGCATATAAAAATGTAAATTTTTAATCTGAAACATTGTTATTCTTATATAAAGATTTTCCGGCACAGGCAGGCCAATCAGTCGCACATACCACTTTGAGCACATTCTGCATCTGCGGCGGGGCACACTTGTGTATGTACGCGCGCAGCAGTCTGACCAGTGGATGTACGTTGCCCATCCTCTCCCACAACATGGGCGCCAGCAGACACGGATACAGTGCGAGGTATGGCTCTGGGATTTGACCCTGGCCGTGCAGCTCCAGCAACAGTGACAGTATTTGAAACACGTACGGCACAAACTCTGAAACACAGTTACAATTGAGTTCAGGCTACTGAAGAAGACATCCCATCTATAAAGCCACGTTTACACGAGGCCAGTAGATACACAGCTTATCTAGAAGGTTACCTGCCTCCCTTAGTGAATTTCGTTATTTTCCCACCTACTGGCTTCGTGTAAACATGGTTTAAATGCCAGCTGTAGCAAATTTGCATTGGAACATAGTTGGAAAGTAAGCGATAACAAAATTTAAATTTTACAGAGTTAAGATAATTATGCTATTACCTTGTACATCTTGCTGTAGAATGTTTTGGAACAAGGGGAAAAGAGCTTCTTCAAAACTGGAAACTGCGGCAGGATTTGTTTTACACACTATCCTGTAATTAAGTTAATGTATTAACAAGTCAGTAAGGATAATACATAATATTACAGATACAACATTTTTATACTGAAGTAGATCCAAGATAAAAGTTAACATAATGATTCGTCTAATTTGTTAATACAATTTATATACTTGACAGTCAAATCTTTTATGGAGTACATGCCACTGTGATGAAAAAAATTTAATTAAGTTAACTCAAACGCTTTTAATGGAAAGACATTTTTTAAATAACATTTTTGGGTATAGTGGGGATTGAACCCGTCTTCCTCAGGTTTGCAAACACTATTTTGTGGTCAGTTGCTTAAACTATAATTCCATCCAAAATATCACTTATCACAGTTGTTATTGAGCCATCTGAAGAGAATATAATATTAGTATAGGAAAGGCTATAGGCCATTGTTATTTTTAAATAAACAGATAATCTCCTGTTGTAAAAAATCCTAAGAAAAATTTCCCTGGGGATGAAATATTCTTTCTGTGTCCACATTAGGATTTTTTTCAAAGGTAACCTAGCTGCTTTCCTTCTACCCTAAAAATCTGTTCTTCAGCCTACCTGATGGACAGGACGAGTGTTTCAAACAGGAAGTGGTTGAAGTGTGGTTTGCTGGGGTTACGTGCGACCAAGGTCAACTTGTCAGTCAGCTTGGGCAGTAACTGTCCGAGGAACGGAACGACTCGCTCTTGAAGAGTGGAGAACGACCGCATTATTGTCTTCATCACATACTCGTTCTCCTCAGAGCCGGGTTGGTCTAGACGGGAGAACAGTGAGGGTAGCAGCTCGGCGGCTAGAGGGGCCAGGTCCTCACTGGTCACACTGCACAAAAATACAGTTTATAGGTTTCACAACAATACAGGGAGGTTTATAGACTAAAAGTGTTTGACATCCAAATCCTATGAGTGTTATCTATAATATTAAAACGAAACATGGTTTTTTTATTTCACGATTCTGAATCAACCACTTGACGGATTTTCATGATTTTTGTGTTGAAAGAAAGATAATTTTGAGAACTAGGGAATGTCGAAGCCATAATTTTAATTAAGGGTCCCAGTTTTTTAGAAATTAAGTTTTAATTTTCAAAAAGTCTAGCAGCCGACGGACGAGTTAAAGTCGTTTTAGTGGTGGTTTAACTAACAACTGGTTTCTAACTGTCATTGAAATGTTTATGTTACAAGTTGTTTGTATACAAAAATATTGATCCAGAGTTTGCCTACACACTATTTCACTTTAAAATGCAGTTTATTACCTACCGTAAAAGATCTATGTTATCAGGAGATTGTGTAATTTCGAACTAAACATTTTAAACGTATAATCAAGTTTTGTCATACATGCAATCCGTCTAAGTATAAGTGCTTAATCCTTTAAGATATAAGTGGTTTACGTGTTGATACATCTTTTTCTAGATGTTTGAATATAAGTATGACCGCATACAGTACACATGAAAATGTCAACCGGTGTAGTAGGTCTCCAGAAAACTGACCAGTAAGCTGCAGGGTGTCAGTAGAGACCAAAATTGATTCATACCATATCATAACCATCCCAGTAGTACTGTATGATTCAGAAACTTGATAAAGGGGTACATTCCAAAAGGCTCAGATCTCGGATGGGCTGGGCAGGCTTTGCATGGCGGAGAGAAGATACTTCAACTTTTAAAAGTGTATTCCAATGAGTACTACAAGGTAGACGACCACTTGGAAGACCAAGTAATGAAAGAAATCTTCAGACCGGTATCTTCCTTAGAAATGGCAGAGGATAGAAGAGAACGGGAGGCCAGGATCATTTTAGAGGTTTCAGTGACCAAGGTGGTAAAATAAGGTACGGTAAGTGATAGTAGGCCTATGCAGTGGAAGGTGGTAGTATGTAGCTACTGTACTCAAAGCCAGTGTGTGTGAATCGGCCACCAAGTTGTAAACTAGCTGTTCTGAATAATATACAGTTTTAATGGACTACTCGATTCCCGTACGTAGGACGGGCCAAAAAGCTCGTATTATTTAATAAATTATTGGGGACATTTTCTATCGAAATTTGGTTCCATTGTGTTTGTTCCAATACTTACATTGCTTTGTCGTTTTCTTTGAGAAGCAGTATTTTATCGATTGCACAAGCGGCGTAGGTGTGAACCACTACGCTGTTGGCTTTTAAATGCAGAACGAGCAGAGGCAATGATCCAACAACGACCTCCTTTGGTAAGATGCTTCGGAAGATCATGATATACTTAATAGCATCTGCCTTTAGAACAGGAACGCTGTTCACTGGAACAGGAATAATAAACAGTTTAGTAAACAAATTGTGACAGCTAATGATTGATCTAATGTTATAATGAATTGATTAGTATCAGTTGAGGTATTACAACATAAACCTTTCAGGTTATGTAGTGACTGCATACATAGCTTAATGATACAGCATTCTCACTACTAGAAATTATTATCAGTCTAGGGGTCTGCCGGTTTCTTGATATTTTGAATCATGCTTGGCCTAAAAGATAAGTTCATGCCAGAAATAATTGTTGGACCATTTATATTAGACATTTGCAAGCAGCTGATTTTTTAGCAGAGCTTTTATCCTCCTGAGAGCAAATTATCGTACTAATATCGGAATATAATATTTTATCACAACTTTTTACATAGAGAGTTTGAAAATAAATCTTAAGGTAAATCTGTGGACACTTAACAAAAAAAAAAAAAAAAAAAACAGGATCACCCGACAATACAACACGTATAGGTTTGAAAAGCACCGTTGGGTGTGTTGCTAGCCTAGTGGTTAGTGCCACGATCTTCGGTGTGGGAGGTACGGGTTTGATTCCAGCAAATCCACAAACACTAGAGGGGTTACAACTACATCTCCTTGAAAGCGTTTGAATTACTCTCATACAAATTACCACTGGCGAAGACAATAAAGGTCAACACTTGAACCACAAAGTTTACCGTCAGGTTTCTGCAGTTCTGGCATGATGTGTTGCGAGCAGAAGTCAGGCAGAGAGACGAGTGTGGACGTCTGTGTGATGCCGTGCTTCTGAGTCTGTCCTCGGCTGGCCAGTGAGGTGACGAGGTACAGTGCTGCGTCTTTGGCCTTCCACGCATTAGGGTCGGCTGAGTATTGCTGGAGCATTGCCTGGCAAACATTCGGTAACTGTTAGTAAAATCAACTAATCCAGCTAAATATTCTTTGATATTATATTGAACACTAATTAATTGACTGGTTGCCTGAATAAGTAAGTGCTCATCATGATAAATTCACCAGGTCAATCCAAAGAGGAGAATTGATTCTAAACTCTTATTGCCATTTATAATAGAGCCACTAATCAAAGACACTTTATAAATAGTAAAGAAGATAATATTTTTTAGACCCCCAATTTGCCAGATTCACACACATTAAAAATACTTCATAAAAAAATAAAATTAGAAGTGTTAGTTTAAAAACAAATTAAATTCAACATAACAATTATTTACCTGAACATACTGGCCAAATATAGTCATCATTTTCTCCTCAAAGAAGCGAGACAGCACCTTGACCAGGTCGCAGGCTGCTCTTCGTCTTGTGTCGACGTCAGATCCTTCAATGTCCCGTCGTATGTATTCTTCTGGGTTATCTTCAAACAGCTCCTCGTCTGACGCTAAAAAACATAGTGTTAACTAAATGTTCAAGTAGTATTAAATGTAGTTATTTTCTGGGTAGTGTTGTTTTATTGACTTCTTGAATTTACAATAGTAAAAATACAAACATCATAATAATTGACAGAAAAACTCATAGGAAAAGATGGATGGGTAGGTTTACTATGTCAATACAATAGGATGCATTATAGTGAAGATGATTGAAAGATTAGTGTTAAAGTTATAACTAAATATATGATTAGTCTTGGGATTACAAATATTAACTGTTATTTTTTAGCACTCTGCAGTTCCAAACTGTTGACTAGGTGTTATATGTTTCCGCTTTTACGCTATTATCAAACACCCCTTTTCAGAAAACATAATTATTCAATATTACTTCATCGATAATCACAAACACATAATATCACATAGAATAACAATTATAATTTTTGAGGAAGTTATAGTTAAGCCTATACCTAAATTTCACTTCAGATTACAGTAGAGGGTCTAGCAAGCAAGGAAATATCTGAAATCAATTCAACTAGTGTCATCGCCAGAACTAAAAGGCTGTGTTTTTATTTTATTTTAATGTTTGCAAATCAAATAAAAGGGACTTATGTCAAATTTGTACAAGAACACATTACATTTGGGAGCACCAGCAAAGGATTTTCTAATTCCTGTAATAAGTCTACTAGTTCGCAGTTTATTTTAACTTTAAATTTTGCATAGTGTAAGTGATTGCAAAACGTCATTAATAAATCCAGTATTATACTTACATGATAATAAATTCTTTCAAAAATACTATCTCTATTTCTTCTACTCGGTGGCGTTATATGACTTTTTATGTTTCCAAAGTAGCAAATGGGTTCTTTCAATGATTTAATTTTTTAAGATTTAATTTTTGTAGAAACGCATTTCTTTGAATTGCAGCTTAAATATTAACAGCAATTAAATATCCAGCTGATCATAATGTAAACAAATATGTTCTTCATAAGGATAACATGGGAACTTTAAAAGCCACTGGGGCTTTTCAAAAATGTAAGGTCAGTTTGCAAATCTACACGACACACTCTTTCCAATGAGACGTCAATGGATAAAATCGGTTAAGAAATGGTGGAGGAGTTCAAACGGACAAATTTTGTGTTGGCGTATTAATTATATAGATTGAATCAAACTGGAGATTTTACATTGATAAATATCTGATCATTACTACAGTTGGCGATCCAGTTGAAGTACAGATATTGATTATACTATAAAAAACAGCGTGTACTACACTGTATACTGTGTGTTATTGTATACACAGTATAGCCTACTGTGTGTTATTGTATACACAGTATAGCCTACTGTGTGTTATTTTATACACAGTATACAGTGTAACACTGTTCTAGAATGTTTCTCTGTGGTTGAACATTCAACGTAGATATTTTCAAAAGGCTCACTTACTCCTGAACTCCATATTGGGTATGACGACCTTCTCGCATATATTACTGAGGACTGTCGGGTCTTCAAACAGATGTCTGTAATGGTTCCTGTCGGCCACTGTCGCCAAGAACTGTAGAGCATTGCTCACGAGCTGAAACATCCATCCAATGATAGAGAAGTAATAAACTGTAGCCATTATCATAGAGGTTCTAAAAAAACATGATTATTTAATTTTCAATAATGTTTAATTTATTTAGTAAGTTAGGGCCTAGCTTTTTTATAAGGCAACAGAAACTTGAACTTGGATATAAAAATAAATTAAAGCATAGTAATAAAAGTAATTGACGGAGTGACGGAGGTATTTAGAGGATTTAACCTCACACTAATTGCTAATAGTAATAGAATATGACAAATTATTGTATGATTACATAGGCCTAATTATTTTCCACTTCAAGACACATATATTTTTGGAAAATTCAGTGATAGCAAAATATAAAATGTTTAAAGGCGGAATGGAAAACAATGTTTTGTAGCTGGATCCGACTCAATAAAGTTTCAGCTATACATATTAACAGCGGACATTTACCTGTGGTAAAATATTGTATCTTGGCAAAATCTGAATGTGAACACACGTTTTTATTGACACCATAAGTGAATTACAAAAATTGTGATCAATACATGTATTCTAAACCGGACCTAGCTGTTACTGATCATTCGGCTTTAAATATAATGATAATGACTGATGAACCAGCTGATTAAGTAACAAAGCTACTCAACATAGATCATCTCACACCATTCTACATTCGCCCTTCACTCATTTTTGGGTTAAAATATGCACCTAGCTGTGACCCATCTCAAATAAATGATAATTGAATTGATAATTTTATATTGTAGTTATTTATTGCCGACCAACACATTGCAATATTATTTGTGGTTCTATGAAGCAATTGGAGTTAAACATCAATAATCTAAACCAGGAAGCTATTTACATTTGGTTATATATAGATATGCCTATCATAAATAAATAAAGGTTTTGAATGACATGGATAGGGGAAAATAACTAGTGGTTCAAATAATGTGTTTCTGCCATTGTTTAAATTTTCTCAGCTTTCTTTAAATATCTTAGTTCTGAGTCAGAATAATAAACACTACTAGCCTACAAGAATCATGTTATCTTATTAGTGAGCCTATTAGTTTCTAAAGGTTTTAAAACATTTAGAAAAACAAGACATTATTAACAAAAAAATCCTAACTCTGAGACAACGATTACTAACAATCAAATCACCTAATTTTTGTTATAAATAGTAGAAACAGCTTTAAGTACCACTTTGTACAAAAAATTGTGTTTTTTATATGATGGTTTGGTAAATTGATCCTGATACATACAATTCTTTTAATTCAATGAGACAGGTTGTATAGAAAGATAAACAATTTGACTTACGGCATCGAACTTTGGTTGTTGGCCAGTTGAAATCAAAAGATTCCAAACGTCTGTGACAAAGTTAGGCAGGTACTCTTTAAATTCTTCATCATACTTCTGAGCATACAACGTGATGTCATCACAAATCTGTGATTTCAACTGCTCCAGAAGACCAGCCTCTTCATCTTCCTGGAAAACACAAAAAAAGGAATAAAACATGGGAAAACAGATTTAAATATTAAAATTCATTGTTGTAGCCCCGGAACTATAATATATATGCTCAAGTACCGGCAATGTTGCTTACCCGTGATAGGCTACTAATAGGGGATCCGTGATCGACTTCTTCACAAACTAAAATTTAATTTATTTTTAAAACGTATTTATTTATATGTTGTACGTGTTGTGTGTTAAATGTGTTTGTCGTGTAATGAAAACAAAGCTATTCAAGTGGAATTTATGTATGTTCCTGTAATGAAGTGTTTGACAAAGGCAGCTTGCTGAGTCATGTAACACTGTGACAAAGGTTGCTATTTGGGGAGAATTGAATACATGGGAAATAGTTTGTTTGGTGATAAACAGTAATTCAATTTATTAATGAAATTATACAATTAGGTTAAAAATTGAGATGTGAGTAATTTGTTACTTAAACTTTTGAAAAACTGGAGACACAAAATGTTTGATAAAAAATTCAAAGTCCTTCACTTTGATGAAAATGTGTTTTTCATTTGAAAAATTCCTTAAAGCAACATTCTTTTAGACATTCCCATTTAACAGCATCAGATTTACTCCAGTAAATTATCCACAGTAGACTCCCTCTTATCCGGACACCTTTTAACCGGACAGTTTTTATCAGCACATCGGTTTATCCGAACTAGATTGGCAGGAAGTGGGCGGTACTGAAACGACTGTTCTCCTGGGAAAGATTTGAGACCGGTGATCACGTGTCTAAATACAATGCTCTTCTAAATTGAAGTCAAATACTGTATACAGTATGCATTTAAATGTTCCGTTTTAACGAGTTTTTGGGGACGTTGGTTTAACCGGAAAAACCGCTATCGGGACTGGCCTCGGTCCTGAGGAGTCTGGATAAGAGGGAGTCTACTGTATGTTACATTAACCCGTTTCATAATATAGGCTCATAACTCTTAGTAACTGAAGATAAAATAATTAAATTAATTTTAAGTAGGCCAAATAAAACTTCTTCAGGATTTGATGAAGTCCCAATGTCTTTGTTAAAATCAATCAAACATGAAATTTCAAAACCGTTAACATATCTAGTAAATTCTTCTTTAATCTGCAATATATTTTCCAAAAAATTAAAAAAATTAGTTATTCTAATTTTTAAAAAAGGTTTAGAAACCAATCCTCTCAATTGTCCAGTTTCCCTACTATCAATTTTTTCTAAAATGTTTGGAAAAGTTGTGTACGATCAATTGGTAAATTTTTTAGAGAAAAATAAATTATTTGATGAAGATCAGCATGGATGGAAGGTCAACAACCGCTAGTGTAGATTTTGTGACATCAATAATTGAAAGTATAGATAAAAAGAATAAAACTTGTTCTAGATCTTACTCGTGCTTTTGATAGTGTGATTCATTCAGAATTAATAAGAACATTACAACCCTTAGGGATAAAAAATCGCCCTAAGTGTACGGAAAATTGTAGTAGTGTGTATGGAGGGACCTCAAAATTAAACCTTAATAAAATACTTCTATTACAAAAGAAAGCTATTAGATTAATGCTAAATGTAAATTGGATTGAAAGTGTAAAGTATCATTTTTCTAATTTGGAAATCCTAACAGTATTCGGAATTTATATATATGAGAAAATAAAATATACAAAACAGCATCATTTACCAAAAATATAGTTAGAACTAAGTAGGCCTACCAGTAATAGACTAGTGCACCTCTTGCTTGGACTCGAGCAATTGCAAAGTATTTCAGGCGTTATATATATTTTAAAACAACAGTCACAATATCCGATTACTTAACCCTCCGAGTTATGTGTCGTAAAATCGACACATAACACACTTTGTGTAGAGTTTTGTGTTGATTTTTCGACTCACAAACACTGTTTACGGCGAAGGCTCTATGACTGACAAAATCGGATTGAACTGGATCGAGTTAGGTATCGTTTTATTTGGCAGATTCTAAGCTTTCTCCCGAGGTCTGTCTCTAAGCGCTTTTTTTCTCGAACCGATCATAATTGTAGCAGACAGCTGACGTGCGTATTTGTAAACAGCTTGGTTAACCTCGCACCGATGACTGATGTGTTTTATTACGTTTATCATCGTTTTAGTGTTAAAAATCAAAAGTAGTGATATACGTGGTGCATTATAAGAAGATTTAAGTGATTTTGAAGGGCTGGTTGATGATCCTGAAGAAGTAGGTAGTGATATTGATGTAAATTATCAGCCAGATTCCTAGCTATGGTTAGGCTATGCATTCTTAGCTAAACGCTATGTACCGAAATCTGTTTTATGCCCATTACTTATTTATTTGCAAATGTACTTCCTTATATTATTATATTTTTGGAATCCCCATAAAATTCAGAACAAAGTGGCTATTTTAAAATATTTGTAGACCTATAAATTATAACAATTTATTGAGCGCAAACATAAATTTTTTCATTTATTTTATAATTTTTGAGAAATGTTAACCCCACAAAAATTGTTAAACATTTTTTTTTTTTTTGTAATGTTTTATGTGTTACATTGAAGCTCATAATTTTCCAAACAAAATGATATATAAAACAGTATACTTTACATTGTTTTTAAGGTTCTAAGATACCATTTTAATAAAACCCTGCGATTGCGCAATAAATGGGCGAACATTAAGACCAAAACTAGAGACACTTGGAGGGTTAAAAAGATTCAACTCAAAGATAATGTAATCAATCACTCCACTCCAATCGAAACTGGAAACGAACTCGCTCTGAAAACAAACGCTCACTCCACTCCAGTTATCGAAACTGAAAACGAACTCACTCTGATAACGAATGAGTATTTGTGTATTGTGTGTGTTTACTACGAACAGCTGTAATGAATACAAATTATTCGTCTGTTTAAGTAAACAAAATCTTATCTTCATAAGAAATACATTGGGATTTTGATGGCCTGTGGGGCAAAGCCCGAGGACTTTTACTACAGGAATTGGCAAAAAATCTAAAATCTAAATTGGTCTACACAAAAAATAATCAATTTTGACACATCGCTTGTAAAACTACGTTCATTATTAACAGAGGAGTAGTGTTTCGTAGAAATCGCCTTCACGTATTATATATAAGGATATAATACAAGAAATACACAATACAAAAGAGACACAATTTAGAATAAAAAATAAAAAAAACACAGAGTATAGAGGCTTTAGATAAATAATTTTTTTACCAAAAGATATACAAAATGAATGTAATAGTAGGAAGTTTTACTTTAAACTAAAGACATACATAGCAATTGATTCCTTTGAGGAATTTTACAATAAAAAATATTGTGAATAGACAATAAGTTACTCACTGACTCTATTCATTGTACTTGAACATTTTTGAATAAACGAGATTTTGATTTTATTTGATTTGAAGAATGTGCTTGATGTTTTAATTTTAAAATTTAAAATTTTAGTACATTTGAATTATAATAACAGGGTGTTTAAATAATGATGCAATATAAAAGTAACCATAAACTCGGACATAGTTCCATGCCCTATAAACAGGTAAATTTCCTTCATAGAGGGATGGTTTGTTTAGACAAAGCCATTGATTAAAGCTAGTTCAATACTTACATCAGTTTTCAAACAGGCGATTTCATTGGTTAGCAGAAAGTGGAAATGGTTCATCCAAACTCCCATGTTGTCTTCAAAAAATTCAGGCAAATCCTGTTCAAAGGCATTGTAATTAGGTGAAGGATTGTCACTGTTACATACTCTATGATTATAATTGGAAATTGGATATTGTTATGGAACTATTTTGCATCACTAAAAAATGTTGTCAAAATATTGTAAAATTACCTTTCCATTTGGAGGAATATACTCTGTTAAGGCTTGGAGATTTTAAAAAAACCAAGACAATTATAAAAACGATAACTACAACCATGTACCGTATTGTAAATTAAATCCCTGAATCAAAGTAGTGAGTAATAATAGATAAATGTTGTTAACATACATTACTAGCATATTCTTGTAATTAATTTTCGAGTTTTGGAACGTACGTCCCTAATTTTGTTTACCACAGACTACTATAGTCAAATGTACATGAAATACTGACCTGGGAGTTTAAGGAGTAAAATATCTTTGCTACCAACAAAATAGAGCTATAGGTAATTTTGAACTCTGCTTCTGTTTTGGCGTGTGTTTTTGTAAATTCAACTGTTGCCTGAAAAAGAAAAAACAACTGAGTTTATGTCAATGAGTTAAAATTAAAATTAAGTAAAATTAAAATATGCTTAATTCATTAGATGCACTTGTACATTACATTGAACAGAGTCAATAATTGAACTACGATAAAATATACAATATTAATAACCAAATGTTAAGAAACAAACCCATAATAAAATATAAGTAATGTACACAACCAAAAAAGAAGGATGTTTTATAAATGTTTCTCAAGGACAGATGAAGGATGTCTAAAAACAGTGGCATATCAGACACAGACAAGGGTAGGATAAAGTTCAAGTAAAACAATTGAAATTTGCGGGTTACAAGATTCTTGAACTTTTTCTCCCCCTAAAGAACTTTTTTCTCTACCCTAAAGTAATCTGCATCACAACTAAAATAGATTAGGCAATATAAATACACAATTTAAAATATAAACGAATGTAAACAATACTTAACACTTATATCAGAGCTACATATTTTAGCTTACTTACCACAAATAAATCTGTTAGTGGTTTGGCAAATCTGTCCAAAACTAGTTTGATTTCAGTCCACAGTTGCTGTGATTTGAACTCAAACCGATAACGTTTGAACAATGAATGTGCCGTATGCAGGACTCCGTTGATTATGTGGAAGTCCTCTACAAACAAAACAACAGTTATATTACTTACCATTACCAAAGCCTATCGGTAGGCTACACACCTTCATAATGCATCTCATTCAAAATAAATTAATAAGTTGTAAGAGCCACTACTGAATCTGTCAAAAAGTTAATACGATTAAAAATCTAAAATTCCGAGACAAAGTGGAAAGTTTAAGACAAAATCAACAGTTTTCTGAGATTTTTAAAAATATTAGCAAACATATTAACCATTGTGTCGAGGCTATAGAAAGTAGCAAAATGTCTCGTTCAGGTGATCCCGAGCACTGTATTTTATGGTCTTTCCCACCAAACTTTGCCTTAAAGGAGAACTCCTTAAAAAATGCAAACCAGTCGTGGCTAAGATTAAATTCAAACCCTCAACTATGGTAATGTCTCCCGGAAATCTCTACATGGCACAAGAGACACATATAACTTAAACTCTCCCTTCTTGGTTGAAAATGCTGCCAGAGAAATATTCTAATGTTTTGTGTGTGTAGTAAAGTTTTAGATTATATAAGGTATAGTTTATAATCTATAAATTTGGTAATCTATAATTTATAAAGGTAACGTTGTATGTCTCTTGTGCAAGTTTGGATTCTTTCCCATTTAGGTAAGCCCTAATACTGCTAGGTTTTCTAATTCTGCTATCTTCACACAATAACTGAAAACCTAGACCCTTGTGCTCTATGTTACATCCTCTATCCCTGGAAATTTAATTATGTTTAGTCTTGTGCCTGATACACGTGTCGTTGGGGCTCAAAAGGTTAATTTGAATTCTGCTTTATTTTGGAAAAAGGTTTCAGCTGTGTTTCAATGATTTTAACAAATTCAATCCAAAATAAGGACAGTGCAGCAGTGGCGGTAAACAAAATATCACATTAGATAAAGCATTATCCATATAGAATCTGAGACTTACTGAAGTAGGTTAGACGCTTTGAGTTTCAATTATGGTATAGCTGGTTCCGGTATTTTGCATGCTATTCCGCATTACACTACAGCCAACATTATCAAAAATAAAAGGGTCTAGCAATTTACACATAAAAAACTGTAGGCAGACAAGAAAACCAGCTTATTTTTCACTGTAAAAATACCAAAAACCTCTTCTCAAGGTTTTTGTTGTACCGTACCTGATGCGAACTTCTCAACCATTTCGGTTATAAGGTTGGGCCACTTTTCTGGGAAATCACTTTTCCCTATGATTGACACAGCATCACTAAGCTGCTTCTGAATGGCCTCCGGGGAGACTAACATCATATTTACTATGTTCTGTTTCACAGCCTCTCTGTCTTCTTGGTGGATTCTGTCATTTCCGTCTTCATCCTTAATCAAAACACACTGTGGTTAGGTACCTATCAATTAAATTAAATTATAAATACCCCCGCCGCAGCAAATCTGCAGATCGAATTTCCATTTGTCTGATTTTATTTAAAAAAAAAATCTATTTCAATAACATCAGGTTTAACGAGTGTCTAGGTTTGCTAATACAGTGAGGGAGATAGGGTAATAAACTGTGTTTATTAGTAAAATATTAATAGCTTTGTATAAAATAAATTAATTTGCAAAGTTTGATCAAAATATATCCATAAACAAGCAAACTACAACAGTTTACTTATTCTCCATAAGAATAACATAAGTATTTTAAATTTACAATTTTTTAAATTTTCTCTGTAGGCTACTGTAACCAATAACCGTACAAAAACACTTCAATATAGGCTACTAAATTATTTGTTTTCTAAGCTCTTAAAAAATGGTTTAGAAATAAATTGAATAAATAAATATAGGATGGAGAGGACACAGCTAACTCACCTGATGAAAGGTTGCAGATGAGTCAAAGAACACATAAAATCACACACATAATTTACTTAATATTTCGCCTCTTTCAGAGGCTTCTTCAGAAGTAGGCCTAGATGGTAGTTACAAAAAACTATTTGGTTTTTTGTAACTACCATCTAGGCCTACTTCTGAAGAAGCCTCTGAAAGAGGCGAAATATTAAGTAAATTATGTGTGTGATTTTATGTGTTCTTTGACTCATCTGCAACCTTTCATCAGGTGAGTTAGCTGTGTCCTCTCCATCCTATATTTATTTATTTAATCCAAGCTAAATGCTTTTTCCTAAAAACATAACCTTAGAAATAAATTGGGGATTTTGATGTTTTGAGGGTAAAAAAGAGAAAATCCAATTTTTACCCCATAAATACCTCCTGTTCCCATGGTCCGGTCACGATGGTTCGCAAACTCGTTTTAATAAACGTAGGTTTGACATGTTTGTACCAAATTTCATCGAAATCGGACCATTTTTGCTCGAGCTATCATACTAATGGACACACACATATGTACATATGAATTTGAACGAATGGTTTTTTGGTTTCTGGAGAAATTAAAACGAATAAGTAAATCGATCCCGGGTCCAGGGGACCAAGAGACCTAGACGGTAATAGCTTATTCCCTATATGGGAAATTCGTTGAAACGGAAAATGTTTTATACCTAGGGATTGTTTCTAGACTTACCACTTTCCAATTTCTTTTCACATAGTTTTTAAATGCAACAGCACCAGCAATCCGGATGGTCATATCCATTTCAGCTTTTCCAACAAGGTGAAGTAATAAAAGAGGGTAGTTCTTATTTCCCTCCACAGTTTCAAGGAATTTCTCCGCTGAAAATTAATCGTTAAACAATGAGAGAGAGCACTTGGCAATCCTTAAACAAGATCAAATTTAATTTGTTTAACATTAATCAATTCAAACTGATGACCAATACAAAAAACAACCAAGAATTCAGATTTGATTAGTAAAATTCTCAACTTCAGTTTACTGGTAAAAAAAATTATTTGTTCTATTAGTAGGCCTATTTTATGGAATTTGTTTCAATTCAAAGTAGATCTATAATCTTCTATTTAAAAGTTAAGTTTTTTAACAATCAGTTAGTTAATCTACATCAGACATTATTTTATTATTCAAAACTTGTTCATCAAAACTTTTCTTATTTTACCTGTGCACCATCACCAAATGTCAACTTAAAATAGGCCTGTTCTAATTTTCATACACCACAATCATACTGAGTAGGATGCCTTTTTCTAGGGTTGTTTGTGATAGTGTAAATTTGAAATTTTCTACATTAGTGTACTAACCAGGACGCCGTATATCATTGTTAGGATTTAACGTCTGTTGAAGGTACTGGGACAGTGTTATTAGATTTTCATCGGAAAGCTCCATTTTCCTGAAACACAACAACAGACATGTATTTCTTTGTGAAAGTTTAGGGTTTCCTGTAACAAAAGATCACGACTTAAAAGCTGTTTGAATGAAAACCTTAGTATCCCTGCAAAAAACATTCTTTTTCAGCTTTCATTAAAATTAATAAAATTCTTAAGACTACTCCTGATTTTTTTAGAATTCACACTCTATAACAAAACTCTCTTAGGCGTATAATTAGTATTAAATTATGGCAAACAATTTTCCCTCTACGCATGTGGGCCCCTGGAGAAAATCTATTTAGAAGAGAGATATCTTTGTGTGAACTGTTTGTTTGAAAATAGTCATAACACCTTCAACACACCTCAAATGAGGTACTGTATGGTTCTTTAGGCAATGGTATTTAAAAACAAAATCTCATAAACTGCAGCCGGGAGATTGCTTTCTTATTGCTGCCTATGATTATTGCTTGTGATTTTCATTATAACTGAGGTAACCTGGTGGTTAGAATCCACTAAAGACAAGAGGGTATAGGAGCGACGGGTTCAATTCCCGGCATACCCACATATTGTATAGTTTTAGACTGCTTTCCCAAAAAGTAATTATGTACCTCTTCTATACCTCCTTCAAAATGCCACCATTGCAGACAATGACAAAAGAGGATTTTCATGGGAAAGCATTATTTGTCTTTGAGAGCCTACAGAAGGGAAGTTCTAATTCATGATTTCGTCTTGTCTAGTGCGTATGGAGGGTGTTAAGATTCAGAAAATTTTCAATATTTTCTTTAACGTAAGTTGCACATAGCAGAATGAAGTTGGCTATAGAAACCTAATGATCCTAACAGCCTTCTTTAGTTGCAGGTAGCGAACATGCCCCAAAAGAAGCTCGCTATAGCTCAGCACACTATGGAAGAGAGCATGGTAGACCACCAATAGAAAATGAGGGGTTACTAGTTTAGATAGCTTTCCCAACAGACATACGACTCTTGAAAACCTTTTACATACTACAACCTCGACATCTTCACACCTTGTGAGTTTGAGGTTGATAGTGAAACTGAGAAGATAGTCAGTGGTCTGGATTTGGCACCGTTTAGTGATATTACTTACTGCATATTTTTTAGATAGGACTTAATGGACATAAGAGCTACACGCCCCCCTCCTCCATAATGACCAAGTTTATTTATCAGAATGCTGTGGGAAATGCAGTCAAATGCTTTAAACCTAAACTACAAAAGATTAAGTTAAGTGAAATTAAATCAAATAAATGACTTTGACTTTGTATACTTTGACTTTGATCAATGGATGATGACGATGCAACCATTGATAGTGAACATCGATGGTTGACCTATCGATGCTCATCCCTACTGTAAATGGGGAACAAATATGGGAATAGCCTATTTTACTTAAAATTCAAACAGAGAAACATATACTTAACTTCTGGGCCTAACTTAGTCTGCAGGTTTGCTACAGCGTAGGTATTATAAATCTATATCCTGCTAAATTTTGAAGAGTATACTCTGCCATGTTTGGTAAGGTAGGCCTAAGTGATTTATTATTTTAAGACTTAAGTCTTTTGAAAACCCAACTCAAATGTTTAGATGGGTATCTATTGCGATAAACGTGACCATGGTGACCTATTTTAAGCTGAAAATGATGGTGCAAAAATTTCTCCGTGCTCATAAATATTAACGGAACTACAGCCGTTTAAAGTTTTGTTTACTTTTGTAAATTGACTTTTAACCTATTAACCTACTAACTGTTAGATGAAACTATAAATGACCGTAGGCTAGTTCCATTAATATTTGTGAGCACAGAGAAATTTTTGCACCAATATATTCAGCTAAAAATCTAGTATCTGGTGATACATAAATACTGTAGGCCTAATAGACTCCCATGGTCACGTAAATCACAATAAATACCTTTGGATGTTACTGTATCTTATGGTAGGCCTAAATAGTCTAGGACTCAGTTATTAACTTAGGCATGGCGCACACAGGAGATGTTGAGTCTAGCAACAGTTGCCCATGTTAGCAACAGTTAGAAAATGTTTAGCATTGTTTTAAATTGGAGTCGTGCACACCAAGGAAACAGTCGAGGGACAGTCGCGCAAATATTGCAACCGTTGTTCCCAAACCCAATTTGCCAGAGACAGCTCCGCGACTCAATTGTTGCGGGAATTATCACTCCAGGCTTTAAACATAAATATTGCACAACATCAAGCATTTCCAAATTTATTTTCCGGACAAGAAGGCATTGATGTATCTTATATATCTTATAATCTGATAAAAGTAACTAATATGATCTCATTATGAAAGACATCTTGGCTGCACTTTACTTGACTACACCTACGTATTATACGCTACGTATTATAGCTACGTATTATAGGGAGTGTAGGTGGTCCTACACTCATTCGATTGGTTTTTTCGATTCTATAGGCTATTTTCATTTGATTCTTTCATTCGATATATCGTTTGGTTAGTTAACGACGATCCTAACTAACCAAACGATATATCGAATGAAGCAATCGATTAATCGATATATCGATCGATATTTTCATTCGAATGAGTGTAGGACGCCAAGTAAAGTGCAGCTGAAGTAGTAACTCAATTCTCATTGAGCATTGGGTTCAATTGTAAACGCCAAGTTATTTTAGGCTAGGCCCTAGTTAACACTATTCAGACAGAAAAATAACTTGTGATGAACAAACAAATATTTTGATTAATCATTTTATTTACAAGAAAGAAACATCAGATGAGTTAGGGTTCAAGTCGCATACCATTCTTACTAGACCTACCTTCCTAAAAATGAAATATTTTAGGTTAGACCTAGGTCAATAATTGTACTGCCAACTAAAGTATAACACCAAAGTACTTACACTGATCAGTTGACCGCTACTATAAATAATTTAAGTTAAAATAAATTAAATAATCATTTGTACAGAAATGTGCAATTTTAAACAGCCCAAGCGAGCTAGTTAAAGATAACCAAGACAAGCACAAGAAAAACGTACTTTTACCACCAAATCAAAAACCCAAAGAAAAGAAAAATACAGCCGGTTGCCTTGCCGCAGCGCAGACTTGCAGTCACAGAGCGAAGCGAACGAAGGCGTGGGGTCGGGGTCTCATCGGTCTCATACTATATGGTGGAAGGAAAATCTGAACCTTATACCATAGATAAAACATGAGGAGTATGTTTTATCTATGCTTATACCGAAGGCAAGCCACCTTTAACTCCAGGCCTTCCGGCCTTCGAAGTGGCAACATCGCAAGTAAGGTTGTACTTGTAACAGCTGCTTTTGGAGGTGGCTAGTGGTAATTTGTGTATTTTTAAGAACACACAAGTTTGTTTACTGGGCTATGAAAATATTGACTCCAATTTAATATACAAAAATGGATTTTCAATTTAAAAATTGTTTTGGTTTTCAATTCTATATATTTTTTTCAATATTTTAATAAATTTATGTTCATAGACTTAAATTTAAATGAATAGTACGCGAATTTATGAGCTGATGTCACTTGTCTGCCATGCCTCTAGGATTCTCTGTTTATCTCCCCTCCAATTTTCTCTTTGGACCAGCCCTGGCAATGATATAATCCTTAAGAGATGTATTATAGTCAATGCTTATATATAGCATTTCAAAATTTATTGAACAATTTAAAGATTTTTTTTCTCATACATGTGACAGGTTGCCAAATGAAACTACAAACTTTGCAACAAATAATTAATTATAATAAAATAATGTAAATCTCGACTTGCTGTATTAACAAATGTATAAACACAAAATTCTAGCTTAAGAGAAAATACAATTCCGAATTAGAATCCTCGTTAATTTATAGGTTTACTCTGCTAAGATAAAGATTGTCTTGATTAATTGCATTTTAGAAAAGGGGGGAGAGCATAGCATCCCGAGGAGGCTATGGGGAAAGGCGACGCGGAATTTAGCCGACCGACCGAAATGAATATAAAATTTAGATTTAGACTAACTGACTAACTTCAGCATCAGCTGAGTGCTCTCCGTCCGTAGCCAAGTTGGCCGAGGAGGGGCATCAGCCAATCAACGTTGCGGATATGCTGCGTGACGTCAGTTCACTGCGAGTGCTGCTGCCTCGATCAAGTTTTGTATTGACTGTTAGGTTAGCGTTGAGTGACAAACAACTCCAACAGGCGGCAATGTAAAATGACGTTCCAATCTATACGCTAACATTGACGTGAAACCCCATGGAGTGCCTCAGGGATCAGTCCTTGGTCCTTTGCTATTTTCAGTGATGATTAATGATCTACATCTTAATGGTCGCACATTGCTTTTTGCAGACGACACCACTCTCATCACAAGAGGTCAAAGCTTGGTGGAGCTACGCATTGAGGCTGAATACTTACTGGAGGAAGCGAGGGCCTGGTCCATAACAAACAAGTTTAAGGTAAACGAGGATAAAACCCAATCCCTCGAATGCACTCTGAGTGCAGGGGTAGAATAGGGTGAACCGGTCAAACTACTGAGTTTCTGGGTCGACTCGAGGTGCACATGGAACCACCATATAAGCAAGGTATGTGTCAAACTTTCAAGAGTGCTGTATCTTCTAAGGAAACTTAGGGATTTAATAACTCAGCCATACCTTACAACGGTTTATCATGCTCTCTTCCATAGTCACGTGATGTATGGATTGATACTGTGGGGACATTCTCCTGCTACAGGGGGATGTTATCTTACTCCAAAATATAGCACTCAGAGTCATCACATCATCTGGGTATTATGAGCATTGCCGACACCTATCTTTAGAGAACTGAAGATCCTCACAGTGTACAGTCAGTATGTTTACAACATACTCACACTCCTGAAAGAAAATAGGGGCGACTTCATGAAAAGGGAAGACCATCATAACTACAACACTCGAAGAGCTCAGGATTTAGACCTTCCACGCTGTCGACTCGAACGGACCTTGAAGACCTACCCCCATAAGAAGAAGAACCCCCCATATGAAGACCCTAGGTCGGCCATAAAAATCTTCAACACTCTGCCGTTGCAGGTTCGAGAGATGGGCATGAAATAATTTAAAAACGTTTTACATAAGGCCCTCGTGAATAGGCCACCATATTCTCTGGGGGAGCTGAATGAGGTGCCACTTTTCCCTTCACAATAAAAACGTCCGCCATACCACCAGTTGTAAATATAAGTTTTATTAAAGTATTTAAAAAAAATAAATCAAAGTCTTTAAATTTTTAAAGACATGAAGCAATATATCTGACAGTCAGTCAAGGATTAAGAATACAATTATTCAAGTAAGTAAGATCACTTTTGGGGCTTTAGACAAACTGTAGTTGCGCAGTTACCGGGTTCATTCTCAACTGATAATAACATACCGATTGCCAACCATCGTTAGAAACGTAGGGCGTAGGGCCAACCATTTGCCAACGATTTTTGCTACTTGGGTTATTCCAACGGTAAACCCATTACATTGATTCATTACAAAAATAATAATAGTAATAAACATTGGCCTCGCGTTGAGTCATGGTCGCCGGAATATTCCATAGTGAGGCAACTGGGCTGACGCAGAATTTGGGAGGTTAAAACAGTTCAATACTACAGACCCTCCTTTTATATTTGAAATAAAGCACAGCTTTTGTGACGGTATTGCGAGAGTTTCTTGAGGGTGTAGCAAAAAAACCTCCCCAGCTGATGTGTAATGGGTCTGGGAATTTTTGGGGCCGTCACATACACGTTTCTCATAAAAGCATATAGATGTTAATGACGTACCTTTGGGTGTACCAAATAAAGAGTCAAACACAATAATTTTCTTATTCTTCTATGACTTCAAGATTCTTCTTGTATGTGTTGGTACTAAACAGCTACATTGCTAAGAAATTGCCTCAAGAAATTATCTGTCTGATTCTCTGATTCAGTCTTGGATTTTCTTTTTATTCTTCATTTTGTACTGTCCCACTGGGATAGCGCTGGGTTCACAACGATATGGTAGGCATTCGGATAAGAATCGACCTTGTTTTCTACCGGATGACAGACATCGACTTTTTAGTATCGGATCCGGCTATCTCATGGTGGGAGATCGAAGTACAAGTAAATTATTGCCAATGCGCTGGTGCCTTCTGCTGCTGCTTCTAACTCCTCTCCTATGCCTGTCGTCACAAACGTCATAATGTGCCCTTTACGGGAAGACCATAATTTAATTCACAATATTACAGTGAATGCAAATAAATAAATAAGTACATCATAATATCTGAACCTGGTAACTTATAACATTTGCCAATGAAAATGTTTAATCCTAACATTAAGTTACAGTAAGTAGCCTACGACTGATAACCAGCATGATGAATATAAGAACTTGAATAGAAGAATATCACGGAGGAATTTAAAAAAAAATATTCCAGTAAACTTACGCAATTTTGGCGTAGATTAGCCTAACTTGTCTAATTCAATAACAAATTGAGCTGTCTTGGGAATACACATTTCTCAAAAAGCCCGTTTCTAGGGCTCAGATTATTGCAAGGAAAGAAATATTTGAATTCCCAAACTGAGCAGAGGGCATATTTCATGAGTTGAGTACTGGGTTGTTGTATTTAGTCAAAAGGTAGGCCCTACTGGCTATTAAAACAAGCAAGCTTAAGCTTAATCCTCATATAAGTTATAAAACAGCTATCAGTATAGGCCTAGGCAATGTCCGGCCCAAATTTTGACAAACTGCTCAGGATTGAAAATGCGACCTCAAGATTTAAGTAGCGAGACAATTTAATTTACCACTTAGCCTACTGTAAATTGAAGATTCTATTAAATTAAATAAGTTACAAAGTTAATTATCAAGCTACCTTTTAACCCAAAAAATAATAATAATAAATAAAACACGGAACAAAGTTGAAATAAATTAAATAACTAAGTACTAAATTAAAAATAATAAAAGAAATATTATCCTATTCGAAGGCTAGTGCTAGTTCTTAGATTTTGTTGTCTCTCTGTCTGTCTTCTCTTTCTCTTCGTGTGTCGAGTCGAGTCGGCTCGGCTCTAGCGCTCTAGGAGGCAATCGATTTACGATGTTCGATAGTAGTTCATTTCATACTACGACGATCGATACTTATCCGAATGCCTACCATATCGTTGTGAACCCAGCGCTATCCGTCCCACTGCACTGTACTGGGAATGGGCACACGGGAGGGACTAAGGCTAAAGGTGTAGTGACGTCATATCTCTAGTGGCTAATGTCTACTCTTGAGGCAACACGATTACCGTAACGAAACGGCGTTCGTGGCATAGTTCGTAGCGTTTCGAGTTGATGTTCAGGAGGTCCCGGGTTCGAATCCCGCTGGTAGCCCCAACTTTTTGTCAACAAATTTTTCATATCAGCAAGTTTGGTTGGTTAGGTTAGGTTATGACAGTTTAATTTTATAATACTACATTTTAAAATTAATTTTATAATTAATTAAAAATTATAAGTAATCATTTATTATTAGATTTTTATCTTATACAGTTTTTATATTATCAGCAAGTCTGGTTGGTTAGGTTATGTTATGACAGTTTTATTTTAAAAATTAAAAATTTATTTTATAATTTTAAAACAATATTTTATAATTAAAAAGTTAATTTTATAACTAAAAATAAAAATAAATAAATTTTTTCAACTTAGCGGTTCTAGCGGCGAACGCTGACACTACAAGATATGTTAGCCTTAGTCCCTCCCGTGTGCCCCACCGCACTGTACTGTACTGTGTATTTTTTTATATTGTATCTGTTTTTTTCTGTATCTGAATAGTGAATAAGAATATCTGATACTTAGGTTATGATGCCTTGTAAGATCTGTGTATGTCATACAGATTTTTAATATAATCTGGTTTGGAATATTTTAGTTAATATCAAACTTTATTTGTATAGGTGTTTAAGATAATATAATTTGGGATGAAGTTTACGGAACATCTAGCTGCCCACATTACTCCAGAATGGAGAAAACAGTACATCAGTTACGAGGTTAGATTGCTTTGATTTTCTATGTTTTTCACACTGAAAATGAATTTAAATTAAGTGTGTATTAGAATTTTATTTTTAATCCATGCAATTAGCTTACTTCACTGTATTACAATGAGATAAATCAGGCCTATTATCCGTTTCAACAACAGGCACAATGTAGTAGCCTAGTTTGCAGGAATGATAAAATAGCACAAGGACAGTTAAAAAGGCCCACTCAATATTTTTTACTCAGTTAGCCTTTATTGCGAACGTATTCCCTACAATTTGCAAAGAATATGTCATTAATATTTTTATTTATTTTATGATAGTCAAAACTCTTAAATTTGTTGTCAAGAGAGAGAGATCTTTATTTACTCTGGTTATTCTTAGTTTCTTTTTGGCTTTTGTTAACTGGGCTTCTCCTAAAAAAGTACTGTTGACTCTGGTTCATCTTGATGGGATACAGACTCGGCGATAGTGTTGTTCTTGAAGTTATTCTTATTTAAAGCTGCATGTTTTGGAATTTGCAGTTGTTGTCGCTCAGGGTTCGCTAATATATCCGATTGACTAACTTCACCAGATGCCCTCTGGGTACGTAAGAAATTTTCAAGATTGTTGTTGAAAAATTCCTCGAAAGTTTCTCCTTCAGCCAGAATTTTAGCCGTGCATGGTGGTTTTTTGCTAACCTTTTCTTCCCTTTTACTAGTGGATTCTACATTATTTAAGGGCACAGTGAGCTCATGCATTTTCTTTGCATTTATTTCAGTCATTGTGCTTAGTTTCTTTTCGATTGAAGATATCCTGTAGTCTAGCCTGGTTTGTGAATTTGTAATTTTTGTCATGTCCTTTAAAATGCCGTCCAGTTGATTAGTATCTGTGCTAGGCTACTTCCTCTGTTATCATTGCAGACTCGAGTGGTTTCATCAAGCTGATTAACAATCTCCTCAAACTTGGCTGTTTTACGTTGAAGATTATGAAGTTCCTCTTCTCTGTCACATATCACCTTCATTTGCTCTTGATCATGTTCTTCAAAGAATTCCTAGAGCTTAGCCTTCTCTTCTTTTAATTTGATAATTTGTCCCTGGCCTTCTTCAAGAAAATGAGAAAGCTCGTCAATTCTAGTGCGAAGATTATCAACAACGTTTAAAAGATTTTCAATTTCCAGGTCTTTGATCGCTACATCGTTTTTACAATGAAGAAGTTCAGTCTTCAATTGAATAATTCTCATCTAGCAGTGCGTTACCAATTTCTCCCGCCAGTCTAAGGACATTATCATTCTCAATGGTATCTACAATGTCCACATTTGATTGGGTCAACTCGTGAGTTAGTTCTAAGGTTAATCTAAGGTTTTGTCGTGTGTGGCTCTAGAAGGTGTTTTACTTGTCGCTGCAGCGTCCTTATGATTATTAGATATATCTGGTTCATCGCAGAAAGGACAGAACCAGGTTGTATCCTCTTGCTTTCTTTGAAATCTTGATATAATGGTCTTCCATCATCCTAAGACACACCCTGTGATACCAGATATTACAGTTGCCGTCGCATAAAACTCCATCTGCACTTTCCAAGACAACATCGTCACAAAGTGGGAAGTTAACTGTTTAATTTTATTGTACTTTAGTGTATTGGTTAACTTTAGTCATCAAAACCATGTTTAATTGTGAAAAGTCAATTAAATAATTGGATTGGTTTTCATATAGTAACAAAACTAGTTACTCAAGACAATATCATAAAGGCTGTGGATTTCGCTTGGTCAGAATTTCCTCATTAGGTTGTCTGTAATATGTTGTTATTGACAGATGAGACAAGGGGAACTGAAACGATGGAACAGGGACTGGACTGTTTGTTGCTATGCTAGCTTGTTATATTGCAGGTTATGTTCGATCAACAAACAAATAGGGATGACAAATAATATCAGTTAGAGAATTAATCAAGTTTATAGGCAGCTGGGGGTTAACATTTATACATTTAGAAACTCACGGATCAATAACTTATGCAAAGTCCTCATCAAACTATATAAAAAAATCCACAGTATATAGTAAAAATTCCGATAGCCTATTTGTCAGAGGTAGCCGCGCGACGATGAAGCAGACTGATCAAGACTTGGCAAAGTGTGTTTCCAAATTAGCCTAACTTAGTTGGTGAGTGTGGTGTGTGGAGGATGGCCTCCTCCTAGTCCTGGCTTATCCACAAAACATCTAATGGGTTTGGACTGTTTGCCGTTAAAGTCTTTATGCTATTGTATAGTTGGCTTGCCTTCTTTCAAAATTATACCTAGGTAGGCGTAAACAATAAAAAGAAAATCCAAAAGATTTTCAATCTTTTGTTTAGCCTACTTTGTTGTCTGGTTATTGTTTGCTTTATTAAGTTAGTGAATTTTCCTTTTTGCATGCGGTATGAAATGATATTATTTTAACATTAGCAAAGACCTACTGTACTGTAATCATTAATGAACTTAACTAACTTAATCCCAGTGGGTGCCTATACATTTTAGGCATAGGACTACCGGTACTCTAAATTTTGCGGCCATGTATTGCTACATCTTTAAGTTTAACT
Source organism: Macrosteles quadrilineatus (assembly GCF_028750875.1). Classification (NCBI taxonomy): domain Eukaryota; kingdom Metazoa; phylum Arthropoda; class Insecta; order Hemiptera; family Cicadellidae; genus Macrosteles; species Macrosteles quadrilineatus. The sequence goes on from NW_026542598.1 coordinate 27,265,316, forward strand.
TAGGGAGTTTAAACATTTGTTTTGTAGCTAATCATCTTAATCCCTTTCATTGCTATGCAACGATATATTGTTGTTTACTAAAATCTCTAAAGGATATAGAGAGGGAGGTTATTTTAACAAAAAGTAGCAAAGCGGCCATTGGTGACCTGCATATTCACAGGATACACTATCAACCACTTAGCTAAAAGATTCGCCCACTCCAATGATTCGAGGTGTATGTCTAAACCAAGGATTATGAACACCTCACTATGTCCACAGAAAACGTACTACTATAACCCAGAATGCCAACCGCATGGTAAAAAGCATTAAGCGTTTTGAGAGAGCTTTGCCTGTCAATCCATTATAATCCATTGCCTGTAGGCAGCGCCACCAGATTGACAAGGCAATTGCCTACGGATTGACAGGCAAAGCACTCTCAAAACGCTTAATGCTTTTTACCATGCGGTTGGCATTCTGGGTTATAGTAGTTAGTACGTTTTCTGTGCTATGTCCCAGTGGTTGTAGTATAGGCTATCGAAACAAACACACAGGTCACAAATTATTTGCCCCACAGGACGGGAATCGAACCCGAGCAAACGAATGCCACTGGCCAAGTGACACACACCCTAGCCTTCTCGGCTATCTGTGCTTGAAGACTGAGGAGTCAAAAACCGGTATTTAAGCTGATAACAATTGCAAATAGATAGTGCTACAGCAGGTTTTTCAATTTGTTAAAGTCAAAGTCCTTTATTCAGCCAGATTAACAATACATTGCATTGGCCAAGTCAAGAGATTACATTTATTATGAAATTAATTACTTACTAAATAGGCCTACATTAAATTGATTTTTGGTTGTGACACACAACCCCTTGTGATGTTCAAAGACTACCAGCAAATTCCCGGACACTGTAGCAGACCTTGTTTATCAACATGGACTTAACACATTTCCTGAATTTTCCGATGTCCTGTTCATCTTTCAAAGGGAGAGGGAGGTCATTAAAAAGTCTTAGCCTACTGCATTGAAGTGGAAATTTTTCTGAAAGAAAGTGGTTGAGTGGTAGCAGTACCGGTACTATTAGGTCACGGACTATTTGGATATTTTTCAGTTGAATCACAACAGTGATCATAAATTAAGTGTTAGGCTACTGAGGCTTTGCTGCAAAAAAACTATTTTCCCTTAAATGGCTACCTATATTATGATAATCTTATCCAACTAAATCAAGGTTAAATTCAATATTACATTGTAGCCTAAACTAGATGTCTTTTGATTTTATGAGATTTTGTTTTCAACAGGGCTATCAGAACAATTTATACAAAACTTCATTTAAAAAAATCATTACAACTTATAAGAAAACTTGGAAATTTACAGCAAAAACTAAGTTTTATTTCATGTTTACTACAAATACCGGGACTTTTCTTTGTTATATATTGTCTTTTTATTCAAAATTAGACTAATTAATAAAATAGTCACAACAATACAGTTAAAATTCAACAACAGGTAATGGAATTGAAAGGCAAACAAGAAAGTCGTACAAAATACGAATAATTATTGGCTTAGCACTGAAAGGGTTAATACATTCAATTATTTATCGCATACAGGTTTGTTGATAATGAATAGAGCACCTAAAAAATTACCTATTCAGCCTATTTTTGTATTACTAGAGTACATGTTGCTCAAATTCAAGCAATTGCAAAGTATTACAGGAGTTAAAAAGTTTAAAAAGGAATTACAGTCCTAATTTCCAGTGATTTAAAAAGAGTCAACTCAATGAGTAGGTTTATGCCTAATAGAAATACTCACGATGTCCATAATAGTTTGATATAAGTTAATCAATATTTCTTGTAAAAGTTTGATCATTTTTCAAAAAATGATCTTGTTTTTTAGTGTTTTCTACAAATATTTAATGACTTAAGTTACTCAACTGCATAAGGCTGTCCACGTTTGTCATTGATAATGTCTGGTACCGCCATTGTCGCCAGTAACTTAACTTGTGTGTACAAATTTCAGTTTTTAGCGAACTTCCCATTAGACATAAGCTAAGCTGTTTCCGTAGGTCTCATGATAAGACCTGGACCCATGACCGATTTACAATTTCGTTTTGATGTCCCCAGAGGCTAAAAACACCATCCGTTCAAATTCATATATATAAGTTCTATGTGTCCGTTAGCACGATAACACGAGCAAAAATGATCCGATTTTGATGAAATTTGGTTCAAACGTGTAAACCTACTTTTATTTGAACGAGTTTGTGAAACAGCATGATCAGGCAATGGAAACGAGGTTTTACTGGGAATTTATGGGGCAAAAATTGGTTTTTCTAATTTTTGACAGTCTTCAAAACATAAAATTTCCCAATTTCTCTGTAAACCATTTTGAAGAGCTTAAAAAACAAATAATTTAGTACCTATATTGAATTGTTTTTGTACGGTTATTTGTTATGAAGGAAATTCTACAAATTTTAAATTGAAAATTCCTAGGCCTATGTTAAGTTATTCCTAAGGAGAATATAAGTAAATTGTTGAAGTTTGCTTGTTTATGGATGTGTTTTGATCAAACTTGGCAAATTTATTCATTTTATACCGTAGGCTACTAAGATATTAATATTTTACAAAAAAACACAGTTTATTACACTCCCTGTAGCAGAAAACCTAGGTTACTCATTAAATTCAACGTTATTGAAATAGATTTAATTGCAAATTGAATCAGACAAATGGAAATTCCCTTAGTTTGCGGGTTTGAATTGCTGATTTGTTCACTTTACCTACTGTACTTAAGAACTTCTGTACCTTATTTCCTGTATAACCTGTCTGTCACAATTATTATTATTTGCTTTAAGCTAATTGGCATTCTTTTGGTTGGTTGCTGTAATAATGTCAATTATATTAGAAAATGCAGGGTTAAAAGGCTTGATGTTGTTCAGATGGTTTTTGTTTTCCTTAACTGTGAATACCTAATAATTTTGAATCCTTCAGTGAAAGTTTTAGTAAAGGTTTTTTGGATGTATTAATACTCTTCTAAACCACTTGACTTTTATGGAAATAAAAATTTAATAAATTTCCTTGTCGTACCAGTGTTGTTTAGCCTTTTAATGGGATTTAAGTTACTCTGTAATTATCACAAAGATAAGTCCATGTTTCCTACTAAAAATGGTAGGACTATGGGTAACATCCTCGTTCCTCGTTTGTAGGTGTTGTCACTATTCATTATATAGGATAATAACGATAAATAAATTCTTAAAAAACATGATCTCTATTTCTTATACCTACTTGGTGGCGTTCAATGACTTTCCAATGTTTCCATAGCTTACAAATCAGTTCTTTCAATGATTGCTCAAGAAATATAGTAGCCTACTATGTCAATTCATTTTTCTTATTTGGTGAAATACATCAAATTGTCCAGGCTTTCTCGCTTTTTTTTCATTGTAATATGTACGCAAACCCAAATTCAAATAGTAAATATTTAATTTTAACCAAATCAGAAAAATATGCGTTTCCTTGAATTGCGTATTAAATATTAACAGCAATTAAAGTATCCAGCTGATCATAATGTAAACAAAAATGTTCCTCAGAAGCATAACATGGGAATTTTAAAAGCCACTGGGCAGAGCCCAAGGTACTTTTTCAAAAAATTAAGTTTAGATTGTAAATCTACGCGACAAGCTCTTTCCAATGAGAGACAAATGGTCAAAATCGATTATGAAATGGTGAAGGTGTTCAACAGGCAAAGTTTGTGTCAGCGTATTAATTATATAGATTTTCAAGAGTTTGTTATGATATTTTTGTCTTAAAGACATCAAGACGATGGACTTGTTCATAGTTTTCTCTTAGTCCCTAGAGGCCAACAACAACATTTGTAGAAGATAAAGCCCCTTCACGTGTATATTTACCAATTCAATAGCTACTAGTAGGTTGACGATACTTTATTAGGTAGAAAGAAAATGGTTATTGTTTTAATAAAAGGTCACTAACTTCTATTTTTATTGTTACAGGAAATGAAATGTATGCTCTATGCCGCAGTGGAACAATCACCATCCGCAGAACTTGTTGAACCAGATGTTTTAACCAGATATTTTGCCAAGTTTGACGAGCAGTTCTTCCATTACTGTGACAAAGAATTAGCAAAAATAAATACTTTTTATTCAGGTAATTCCCTGTACAAAACTATTTTACAGTACAGTTATGAGTTTTATGTATTCTATTTTTAAACAGATGTTATTTAAATTTCACGAATGGTAAAAACTCATGATTTCCAATCTCTAGTAATAATTTTCATCTGATTATGTAGCCCTGCTACCATTACCTCCCTAACTAGAGTTATTTTACTTTACCAGCTACACATTTTACACATTACTAGGTAGTACATTTTTACTAATTTTTCCTCATACTGTACACAACGTACTTTAATCCATCTGTATGTTTTGCAGGGAAAGATTTTTTTTTTCTTGCGAGTATGCTGGTAAGAAATTTTAAACTGTCAAACCTTTTTTATCATTACTGAAGCTTATTTAAGTGATGGTCGATTTCTAGAAAAACTTGCTGAAGCCACAAGGAAATTTTGCAGCTTGAGAAGTGAACTGAGTGAAGCTCAAGAAGATGAGTTTAGATCCAAGGAAGGATTTTTTAGTAACCGTCCAAAAATCTTGCGGAAGAGAGATGTGCCTGCTCGGAAAATTCAAGAGTTAAAACTGGCCTTCAGCGAGTTTTATCTCAGCCTTATTCTGTTACAAAATTACCAAAACCTAAACTTTACTGGATTTAGAAAAATTCTTAAAAAACACGATAAGGTAACTTAGTTTACTATGAAATATTTCTTAGTTAATTCTAACTAGTACAACACTTTAATTTGTTTGGATTGTGACGCAAAATTCTAGGGGGGGAATAAACTAGTATTCACCAAGTCAGGCTAGGCCTACCCCTAGAACCGGCCACACTCAAATTTCTTCCCCGGAGTGCTCAGAAGGAGCCGAGAAAAATCCAGGGGTCGATACGAAGTTGTCACGGCTTTGACTGATCAATTCATTTAAATTTAATCGAAGGCTCAGAGCTCTAGAAGCGCTCAGGAAATCCTGCAGACGCCCAGTTGGAGCTATATCATCCCAGCCTTCGTAAAAGTGTTTTGGAGAATTTTTCCTAACTTTTAGAATGACTCTGTAGGGCCGACGAGTATCCAATCATAAGCCAATTTGATTTAAATACTCGTAATAAACTGTGAACTGTCCGGCTAAAGTCGTTGGTAAATAATATAAAATCGAATATAAGATAAAAATAATTCTTACAGGGTCGTCGGGCCTAATTAATATAATCGAATGGAGAATTTATCGTGGGGTGATTTAAAATAAATTCAATATCAATATTCGTAGCTGTTTGATTGTTCAAATCAGCTGCTCCCAAGACTTGATTCTTTCACCCGCCAAAGACGGGGTTTAGAACTTAGACGACAAGTCTCGGGGTATTAAAACGGTGAAAACGAGATATAATTTAGACGTGATAATTATTTGCTAAGCGAACGGAGAAATCGTAATTTCGAAACTAATTAATTAAAATTAAATAAAACGATAGCCACCGCTAGTCACTGACAGGCAGGAGCTGGCGGGTCAAAAGTTAAGATATTAAATTTAGATAATTCGAAACGGAATATTAAGAAAACGAAAAGGTATAATATGTTAAGTATGCGTAAGATAAAACAGAAATAACGTAAAACGTAAAAAGGGGCCTAACTAGTATGGTAGCTAACCTTCGTAATAATATCGTAGTGTCGTTGTATTCGTAAGACGTGCGAGCTAGTCGGTGGTCAAACAGCGAATAATTCTTGTCCGGCTCAAATCCCGATTTCCTCGGCCGCGGCTCAAGCGCTGCGGTGGCGATTTCGGAAACTAGCCAACAGCTGATCGGGGATTCGCCTGTTGAGCCGGTCTAGTTGTCGTCTGTCGTTGGTCAACAAATAAACACCAGTTTGGGGTTATGTCGTCGTCGGCGTTAAATATCTGTAAAATCGGCTGGTTTAACTTTATTATGTGAAGTGAAGTGCTATTATGAATAAATATGTAGTTGTGGATGTGTTTGTGTACTTCACTGTGAATAAAAATAGGCCTACGTTCTTTGGCCCATAGCCCAAGCTATGGCCAACACATAGGCCTAGGAGTAGGCTATTGTGGTTAAAAATCGGGTAAGTTCTGATGTTCATTTATTCGTAGTACGTTTTTACCCCCCTTAAAATTTGGTACCTTACAGGATAAATTTGCAATTTTCATAGATTACTTTTTAAGGGGTATGGAATTACAATGAATTTTTGATATTTTTAAAGATATTATTCTTGATTTTGACTACATATTTTGATCGCTAGGCAGATGAAACTGAGCTTAAAAGTGAGTTGAATTGCCTTAAAAATAACTTTATAAATTCAATCTCAAATAGGCCTACCTATAAATTATCTATTAATTAGTAAATCCTTTAATCAATATCATTTTACTTTTATCTATTGTTTAGTTGGAAACGTCCAGCATAAGGCAAGTTTTATTTCTAGCTGCTAAGTGTCGATATCGGAGCAAGATGGCGTACAGATCACGTGGAGACCTCTCACTTCTACACCAACAAAGACATCGACCGACTGATACAGGAGACGGAGGCGACAGTGACACAGGAGTTGGAGGGGGGCGATCGGCAGCGTGCGATGAAGCGGCTCAGAGTACCACCCTTGGGCGAACAACAAAGCCCCTGGACTACGTTCAAGGTCGGACTCTTCAGCGGATCATTTGTTGTTCTCATGATTGCCGTAGCGCTCTCAGGTGAGTTCCAACAATCAAACTTTGTGTCGTTGCTATTTATTATAATTGTAGACTTTTCAAGTATGGATATCTATTTGCTTGAACGAGAGTTTCGCTTAAATTGTAGAAGGCGAGAAATATGGATTGAACTGTTTATGTAAATTAAATCTTATCATCAGTTGGATTATAAATAAAAAAATATATATATACGAGGTGTTAGCCCGTCCTACGTACGGGAATTCAGTAGTCAGTTAAAACCGTGTACAATTCAGATCAGCTAGTTTACACATTTAAAGACAAAGTTTCTTGCAGTTTTAATGTGAAAAATCATCTTGTAAACAAATGATGTGTGACCAAATATGTTTTGATTCCATCAAAAGCCTATACGATATGCATTTTAAATCCGATAAGTTTACAATAATAACTTATTCCCTATAGAGGAAATTCGCTAAAACAGCAATTCTGCAATTTTAACGATGTGAAAAGCGTTGAAGTGACATTTGCAGCCGATTCACACAGACGCACACTGATTATAAGTAGGCTACAGTAGAGAGAGTAATAGTCAATTGAGAAGTGTATAGACCTAGTCCACGATACCACCTTCCATAATATACCTCCCTCTTTCATAATTATTATCACCACAATTACAACTACTATACACAATTTCCAGTACCGGTAGTATTAATAGAAACGACCTAAAATAAAACGATAGTATCCAATAAAATTCACAGTACACATAATTTAACTTTGGTGTCCTAACATGAAAACTAATCGTCACACCTATCCTTTATATCAATTTCACTGCATTAATTGCTAAATAAATAAGCGTAAACAAAGAAAAGTAAAAACAATAACAGTTTGTTTTGAAACAGCTGTTTGGTTCAAATAAAATTCATTTGAAAAAAAAAGAACTGGTCACATGTAGCAGGAATATAAAAAGTAAACACGCTACGCTAGTAAAGCTAATGACGTAATTGTCAATGTTTATTATCCATACCGTTATCAGATCTCTCCTTGATAATCACCCACCCTCATTGAATAAATTGACATCGTAATTTCCCATATTACGATAGTTAGTTTAATAAAAGTGATATTTTTACTAAACGGGCCCCCAAACGTAACCACAACTGAACACGATTTCATAAAAGGATGGTTTGTCTAATTGCAGTATCCTAGGTCAATGTTGATGTTGTGTTCAATCTATGTCATCCATCTGTTTATCTTTGTATAAAACCCGGCTGAGGTTGTGGTGGTAATTTAAAATCGTGATTCCTGATTATTCTTGATCTTCTTTTTATGACATCAGTATTTCCGGGCCTAATCCAAACAAAGTTAGAGCAGACAAACATTAATTGTAAAGAAAAAGCTACCATGAAGAATTAAAACATGTAAACTTCTAATCTTTCCTTGAAAAGTGGAGCAGTACAATAATTTGCATTTATCCTTTTTTATTAAGACTCGTGTACAGAGCCTCGATTTGTACTGTGGTTTAAACTGTGGTCTAATTATCTCTTCTAATCTTACTTATTTCCTATAATTAATGACAAAAATAAAATAACCTCATAGTTCCATAGTTTATATTTAACCAGCTGTTAGTTAAAACAAATTATATTGCTCTAAAACAAATCGAAGATTACAAAGATTGCTTTAAAAAATAATTTGAACATCCTAGTATTCTACTATGTATATTTAATTAATCGGTCATCCTCTTACAGAAGAATTGAACGTATCAATGATAAGCATTACACATAGTATAAATAAGTCAACCCCAAGTATGTCTTTACATTTTTAACCAAATGCTGAATTTGTGACACAAACGCTGAATGTTTACAGCTGTTATGTTAAGCAAATTATTTTATGCCAAAAGCTAGTTTAGAATCTTAGCGTCGGCTGCTAGACTTTTTAAAAATTAAAACTTAATTTCTAAAAAACTGGGACCCTAAATTAAAAAATTATGGCTTCGTCATTCCCTAGTTCTCAAAATTATCTTTCTTTCAACACAAAAATCATGACAATCCGTCGAGTGGTTGATTCAGAATCGTGAAATAAAAAAACACTGTTTCGTTTTAATATTATAGATAGTTTGTAGGCTGTTTTCAATTTGTTTTCCATAAAAATTCACACATTTGTCCACCGATTCTACCAAAGTTCATGTAGTCTATGATAGGTAAGTTACAAACAATTTCACTATGCAGCTATTCTACTTCAGTGATAATGCAACAGAAACCCTTAAGAGAATTATAACTACTTCTGCTAAACACATTTTGTTTGTGTTAAATCTAATACTGAATACAATGTAGTCAAACATTGTATCAGTGTCAAAAACAAACATTCACTGAATCATAAAAACTGAACCTGGCAAGATAACAATGGAATGGATGGCTAATCAGCTGATTATAAAATACAGTTAAAAAAAACGACAGTATTTCAACCCCCTCCCCTCTCATGAAGTTTCTGATTGGAGTGTCTGGTTCACATCAGTCCATTGTCCATTTTTATTATTTTACATGACGTTGTTCCCTCTAACGATTATCTCTCCTAATCACCACTATTCCTTGGATGCATAGTTTTGATTATCGACAGACAATTTTATATTTTGTAATGTGAGCTCAAATTTCCAGCATTTTTCCACTCCAGCCGAGACGACTGGAGGGTGATGGTCCGTCTCTACCGAGGACCGTTGTTGCTGGTGTTGTTCCTGTTTCTGATGGGCATCAACGTTTACGGTTGGCGATCATCGGGTGTCAACCATGTGCTTATCTTTGAGCTGGATCCTCGCAATCATCTCTCCGAGCAGCACATCATGGAGGTAGTCATCTTCAGTACTATCCAAATCTGATCAACAGCAAAAGTACTTGTAATTTTAAATGAACGCTAACTTTTCTGTTTGAATTGACTAAAAGGAATGAAGAGGAAAAAGAATTTAAAGGAAACGACCGGTGTTAAAATAAATTGAAATGAGAACATGTTTACGGGAAAACATTTAATTGAAGATTTAAAATGTATTTTTGTTCTTTGACATCTAAAATTACTGCTAAAGACATTTAAAAATATAAGCTATGCGTTGTAGTTTTTAAACAAGGTTATATAATTTGTTGTTTATATGATGGATTAGGGTGCGTAGGGTGTCATAGGGTAATAAGATGCCTGTCGTGGACTTTCTAGAAACAATACATACTGACTGTAGTACAGTGGGGCAAAAATGATTGGGAACAACAGTCCTACTCTGTTTTTTTTTCCAAAAAACTTAAATACATTGACATGCGATCCATATTTTTTTGTGAGAATGGCGAACGTTCCAGCGATCTAGAATTTTACAGCTACAACACTGACAGATGTTGGCACCACTTTAAATCCATCAAACCAGTTTGAGGAAGAAATGCACGTGGAAATTAGCAATGATTAAATTTTTACTTGTATTGTTGCCTTTTGTTGGCCATATGGGGTTTGTGCAAACTTTTCTCTTCGCTACTTTAATCAGCTGGACTGAACATTAAGTCTATTGTCTACATATGTTGTCTAGATGGCCGCCATCTTCGGCGTTGTCTGGTCCCTCAGTGTTCTCAGTTTCCTGTACAGCTCGTCTCTTAGCATCCCTCCCTATGTCAACCCCCTGGCTCTCATCACCATCATGGTGCTGTTCCTCTTCAACCCCACCAAGACATTCCGCCACGAGGCTCGCTACTGGGTGCTGCGGGTTCTGGTGAGTTAACCTGATAAATAATCAAGAATTCTAAATTTTTCGCAGCCAAATTTGTTAATATTATATCCTAGTTGCCAAAGTCAAATAGCAAATTCTCAAAATCAGAATGTTCCAAGCTAGCATTAAAATTTGACGTTAGATTTAAGTTTTTGAGTATTATTGCATGGACTGTAAAAGAGTCAACTCGATTTTTATAAGCACTTAAAAAACAAAGAGTAATAATTACATGAGTCAGTAGTACAGCGGACTCCGGGCCCAAGACAGTGATGTCGTGGGTTAAAATCCTGGTACCTGTCACTACTTTTAATCAGCACACTTTACCCTAGTTCTCTACCGGCTCACCCCCTGCTTTGCTATGTTCCACACACAGGTCTGTAGCTTACGTGGATTGGCAAATGCAAAGTTAATAGAGGCCGCCAACCTCTTAAAAAATGTGTTAATCAAACCAAATCACAACCAATTTGTGATTTGTTTTGTGTCAGCCAAATCTAATATTTACTGAAACTCTAAAATAAAATTAATTCAGGGGATTTGAGGATAGAACTTACAATTTTATTTAGTTACACTCCCAATTTGTAGGTGTTAACACTTTTAATCAATTGAAACAATTTCCTTATTTATGAACAGCAATAGACAGATTTATCCTTTTACGTAGACGATACAAATATCCACTTTTGTCAATAACTTTCTCATCCATTCTGTAGATTTTTTCCACAATAAAAAATGTCTGTAGATTGTTTCAAATGAACTCTTCTATACACTGTGTCCTTGATTTAACTTTAAACTGTGAAACTATTTCCATACTTAAAAACAGTGATTTTGTGACTTTAATGTACCTGTTATTTTCTCTTAGACGAGGATTGTTGCTTCCCCATTCTTCTACGTTGGTTTTGCAGACTTCTGGCTGGCAGATCAGCTGACCAGTTTGGTCCCGGTGCTTCTCGACTTTCAATTCTTCATCTGTTTTTACATCACCAACGATTCATGGATGAAAGCAGATAGTATGTTAACACTTTTTTATAATTTTTAAGTGTCTACAATGCGTTATTTAGATTATTTTTTATTTATTTGCTTACGTTGGTTGGTTGGAGATGTAAAGATTAGCTTTATCATTTTTATATTTGTGAAAATATCCACTATGACTTTGACATTTTTGGAGATTTGAAAAACGTAGGTTTTATTATGAATTATTTAGAGAAAGTCAGTACTCAAATATAGATAACTTATGTTTACGATTGAAAATGTATCCATTCATTATTTGTTTGCAACGTTTTTAATAAAAAATATTTATGGAGGGTTTAAATTTGAATTTCAGTGACATACATTTCGATAACATTCAAATAGGCTGTAGGCCTACTAAAATATTGTTTCAAGGTAATTTTTAAAATATAATTCCTCATACAATAGATAATACAATTTTTTAAAACTAAAACAACCTTTTTTTGTTAAAAATATCATAAAAAATAATAGGTATACGGTAACTATTATTTATTCAGTCCTACTTGAAGGAATCTTTGTAATTTTCCACGATAGTTCGTGAAAACCATAGTAAAATCTCTATATCAAATTCTAAGATTTCCATGATAACCGTACCTAGTTTTTCTTCTAACTTTAAATTTGTATTCTGAATACAGGCAAATGATTTAAATATAAGGATTGAATGTCCATTTAAACATTGTGGTAACTAAGTCCAGTAGGTTGAAGGCCCAGATGCACAAAGCAAAAAATGTAAGTGTTACTTTTAAAATAACATCCTAAAGATTTTCATGTAAAATTTAAACTTTGAGTAGAAGCTTTTGCTTGGTTAAATTACACAGGACTTCATAGTTTGTAAATATTATTATAATTTGTAGTTGTTGGATTTGTTGGCTTTATTTAGGCCTATGCTGTAGCGATATAGCCTACAAAATACTAACATTTTTGATTAAACATTGCTCCAAGGCTTAGTTCTGAGACTAGAAAACTACTTGAAAGCTTGAGAAATTAAGTTCAACACCAGTCATATCATATTTCATTATTAGTCAACTAAATAGCCTACTAACAACAATCAAGTGTCGGATTATCGAGTTTCATCTGTTTTTTGTCTCGTTTATTAGTTTGTCTATTTTTTTTATGATTTTTATTTGTTTGTGTGATTGCCGCATGCTAATACCAGCTGGCTCCTGTGAGCAGGATCTGCGTTATTTACAGATGACGCCAACAAGTGTGTAGACCGAGTGACGACGCTGCGGCCCGTCGTCGCGTGTCTGCCATGCTGGTTCCGCTTCGCGCAATGTCTCCGACGTTATCGTGACACCAAAGAGGCCTTTCCACATCTCGCCAACGCTGCCAAATACTCCACGACGTTCTTCGTCCTCTTATTTTCATCTCTTCATTTTACTTATAAAAGTGAGTGGGTTTTGTTTCTGTGGTTTACCATCCTTATTAATATTTGTTCCAACAACATGGCAACTGGTTGATGATAAATTGTGGTACTTAATGTTGTCTTTTTCACCTGTTGCAAATTGTCTTTTTGGTTTTTGTACAGTATGTTGCCTGAAGGAAGCTTTGGCGTAGCAAGTAGCCGCCAGTCAGTTCTTTGTGTTTTGGCTGGTGACCAATAGCATTGAAACAATTGATCACAGTAGCTCAGTCATCTACATTGCTGGTTCAAGACCGGGCTATCTGTACAGTACTAGGTCTTCTGTATCTTCACTTTGATACTATTTGCCTGTTCGTCTGACTTATCTCGTAATGGTACTTTGCTGTCTTTAGATCACTGCACTAGGTTAGTGGAGTCAGCCAGTTGAAGTTTTAAAAGTAAAAAGTAATGACACATTTAGACTTTAGGTTAGTTCAAGGAAAGGCTCTATGCCTGCATTTTGAATTGTAGAATAAGAGGTATAGAAGCTAGTAGGGGTGTGCGATGCATCGAAAATGCATCGAAATTTCGATTCGATTCGATTCGATGCATCGAATCGCGATTCGATTCAGTGGTGGTCAAAAAACGATTCGATTCACGAGGGAGTCAGTATCCATATACGAAAAACGCCTGCAGAAAGTCAATGCAATACCCGCAATACAGGAGCGCGTTGCTGTTGCGTTTCCTTTACGAAGGCGTTCTTATTTAATACATTCTTTGCATTAAATATAGCTTTAATTGTTTTATATTTTTTTGTTTTGACATTGCAAATGATTAGAGGTTTTGTTTTTTGTCTTGATGTAAGCAGTGTGTGAAATATTTTACTACTGTGACAAAACAACAAAACAAGGTAGGTTACTCCAAAATCATTTTTAAAATAAGTCTGAAAAATTGTTACTTAATACTTAACTAGTAAGATCAATGTTATAGACTGATACATTTGGTATTTTTGTTAGGTGTCTGTCGGTCCCCGTCCCCGAATTTTTGTTGGGGCAAAAGAAAAAAAAGAATAATTTATTTCCAAAGAAACACTCTTATATTATTATATCTATTACAGAGGAATTAAAATGTTCAAATGAGAATTAAAAATTAAGTTGGCTCACGACCTTTAAGAATAAAGACACAACAGAGCAATTGCCGCACTGCCACTAGCCAGAGCCAGGTCTAGTCGTCTACTGATAAGAGTAACAAGACAAAAGCCGTGACGCAACACTAACAGTGCAAAGAAAACAAAGTCAAAAGAATAGAAAGACTATTTATCCAGACATACTAGTATAATCATTTATTGTTCATTCAATACCTAATTAAAAATATATTTTAGTATTTTACATAATAAATTATAAACAAAAGAAATATCTGATATAGTGAACAGATCTGTATCTTGGTTAAATAGGGTTAAAAAAATATATTTCTAAGATCCAATACAATATTTACAACTCACAAATTACATTGAATTAATTTCTTTGAAAATAATCTCTAACAGTTTTGTGTTTTTGAATAAAGAAATATATTTCTTTGTCTCTACTTCCTTGTTTCATCACTTGCATTTTGTCAGCAATTGAAGCAACTGGGTAGCAACCGGGTGGTGTAAGAGGGGAGGGGGAGGGTCTATGACCTTGAATTCACACATCGTTGCCCGGGCCTGGCTGGTGAGACTGATTCATTGTTTTTGTTGACACACTACTACCCTTCCTTAAGAGAAAAGGCCATGCTGTTCCAAAAACATTGAGGGTAGTTTAAAAACATTGACCTGTGTTGCCAAGGGCACTAGAAGATAGCATTTAACTTTCTTGTCTCTTGATTTAATATTATTTTAATCTTCTATATATTATTTAAGAGTTACTTTTCGGGTACCTAATTAGTTGTGATATTGTTTAGCTTTATTTTATGGATTTTTAATTCTTTTCATTCATTAGCTATCAAAATCAGTTGTTTTAGGATTTTAATCTCTTGCAGTACCGGTAGGTCTATACTACTGTATGACATGATATGCATTTTTTAGTCCTTATTAATTATACCATAAACAATGTTTGTATGTTATTTACTGTTTTTGAGTTTTATAGGAAATTAGTTTACACAATATCTTTTCTTCAATGAGTTCTCCACTTGACATGTTGCTTCTAGCCTATTACTATTTTAGGCCCTATAAAAATAATGCCTACGTAAAGCTGTAGGCCTACTGATGCCAATAATAATTCTTTATTTATGATGATGTAACAAATAATGTAAGTGTGAGGTTATTATACTAAGGAGGTTAGGAGGCAGGGAATGAATGATACATGTTGCATGGTGGAAACATATTATTTTTATTTTCTTCTTGCTTGCAGTCCTGAAGCCGGTCCACAGGCCCTAAACTTGTGATATGTAAATTTATTTCTTAATGGTCTTTTTAGCGAATTTCCCATATAGGGAATAAGCTATTACCGTAGTACTCATGGTAAGACCTGGACGCGGGACCGATTTTTTTTTTCATTTTGAGGTCCCTAGAGGCCAAAAACACCATCCGTTCAAATTCATATATATATATATATATATTTATATATTTATATATATATATATATATATATATATATATATATATGTGTCCGTCAGCACGATAACTCGAGCAAAAATGATCTGATTTTGATGAAATTTGGTACAAACGTGTAAACCTACGTCTATTCGAACGAGTTCGCGATCCAGCATGATCGGACCATGGGAACGGGTGTTTACGGGGGGTTTTATGGGGTAAAAATAGGTTTTTCCCAATTTTGACCCAAAAAACATAAAATTTAGCAATTAATTTCCAAACCATTTTGTAGAGCTTCAAAAAACAAATAATTTAGTATATTGAAGCGTTATTATGCGCCTAATGGTTACGGAGAAAATACAAAAAAATTTTAAATTTAAAATTCCCATGTTATTATTCTTATGGAGAATGAGTAAACTGTTGTAGTTTGCTTGTTTATGAACATATTTTGATCAAATTTGGAAAATGTTTTTATTTCTTACTAACTATTAACATTTTACAAAAAAAAAACAGTTTTACCCTCCCTGATGCAGCAAACCTAAGTACTTGTTAAACTAATTCTATTTAAATCGGGAATAAATGTTATATTTTTAAGTAGACATTTCAGTGTAAATCCAATCAGTCAAATGGAAATTCGCTTAGTCTGCAGGTTTGCTGCGGAGGGGGTATTATATTAAGTTCCATTCAAATTTGTTGTAATTTAGCTACCGGTACCTATTTAGTTATTTAAACAGTTATTAAAATGAGAATGAATGTCTTGATAAAAAAAATATTTTCTTCTTTCTTGCAGTTGAGCCAATTCCAAGTAAAAATTATGAAATAGGCAAGTAATACTCACTGGTATTTCCAGCAGTTATTCTAATATATGATTGAAAATAAATATTTTTTCACCTAAAATTCATATGTAAGTATGAATAGGCCTAATACCACATCAACAAAAATTTGTATTACACAAATGTGATAAATTTTAATTATTGTTAATCCACTCAATTGACAATTATGAATAGAAAAATACCGTATTGCTTCGAATCGAGTTGCATCGAATCGAATCGAAAATCTTTTGAATCGAATCGTTGCTTCGAATCGAAAATTTTTTGCTGCTTCGCACACCCCTAGAAGCTAGCTTACCTTAGTAGAAGTGCAGGCAGGCCTTAGATCACACAAAAGACCTCAAAGAAAAGAAACACAATATTTCATCTGCTGGGGGACTTTGTCGGTGTAGAGAAAGAGGAAAATCCCCTTTCTATAGAAAGAAAACTGGATCCTTTTTCTCTGCACTTGACAAAGTCGCCCAGAGGACGAAATAAATATTATTATATTATATCTTTCATTTCTACAATTAAAAACAATTTTGATTTGATCAGCTGTTAATTGAGCTTGCTGATGATCAGGATGAGTGGTAATTAAAATTTTCCATCCTTTAGATATATTTTTACCTTCTTGTTAACGTTGACCAGTGTGGGTATACATGGAAGGATTGGAAAACATATTTTATTCTATTAATATTATAGTGCCAACAAAATGCTTATCAAGAAGCTATCACTTACCAGACTTGTGACGGTTTGTCTGTTGATCAGGTCAATACAAGAACCACAGTGACAACCCTTACTTCTACCTGTGGATCGGGGCGTCTGTGGTGAGCTCCATATACTCCTACACCTGGGACATCAAGATGGACTGGGGACTGTTTGACAGCAAAGCAGGAGACAACAAGTTTCTCAGAGAAGAGATTGTCTACCCCTCTGCAGTAAGTGCTGTCAATATATAGTTGTAGCTAAGTAATCTTTGTATGTCATGAAGTTATCTGGGAAAGGTCCCATAAAAAAAAGAATTTCAAACCAAAGTAAGATGTTAATGTTAATATCTGATCATTATTCAGTATTAATATTTAATGTTCATTAAAGATAGAGATCTCATGGTCACCATATTTTCTCTAGAGGTCTTGCTGTGCAGTGTCAGAACTGAGTGTTGTGTGCTTGTTTTGCAGGGTTACTACTACACAGCCATCATAGAGGACCTGTTTCTCAGGTTTGGCTGGGTATTGTCCATGTCCCTCACGGAGATGGGCTACGCTCATGGAGATCTCATGGTCACCATACTCTCTCCCCTGGAAGTTTTTAGGTGAGGTTTAAATAATAATACACAGAATATTTTTTAAATATTTTTGTGGATGCAGGATAATACAGTCCAACCTCGGTATAACGAATCTGAAGGGACCGAATTGAATATTCGTTATATCAAGGATTTCGTTAAAACGAGGTTCGTTATATTGAGGTTAGGTTTGCAGGAATTTCGCTAAGTCGAGGTTCAGAACCAGTATCAGTCAATAAATAGGTCGTGATTTGACCTCATTAAAACACAATTAAAGTAGCATAGGCTACAATACTTTACAGTACAGTGTTTACATTGTAAAGTAGAACCTCGATTATCTGGGGTACTAAAGGGTAGGAATCTTTAATATTGCGCAATCATGACATTTCTAGTCATTGACCTTGGTACATGTTATAAACTGTTTAAAATCACAGCTTTCTCTAACCCACATAAAACCTAGCCAAACACTGTATTCTATAGCAATAAACCACGTAAAGAACAAAACAAAACAGTAGAGAGTTTTGTAAGCTACTGCTCGTGATAGGCCTGTAGACTACAGTGCTACAGTACTGCTTTAAATCACAACAGAGGAATGTCAATTATGTAATAATCATCAACTATGGAATTGGTGTTGCCTTAGTTTAAACAAATCGTATTGAAAATAATAAAACTTATTAGATAAGTCGTTATAAAAGTGTATAATCATAGCCAACTTAATCATAATAAAAACACTCGTAAAAGGAATGTTAAGATAACGATATTTCTATTATTTTTCTTTGCTTTGTTCTTCTATTTTTTTCTTTCTTAGGTTTTTCTTCATCCAAAAATTGACCAATTCACCATATTTACTTATCACCCAATCACAGCTTACTACACATTACGTCATCATCAGTCCTCAGTGAATGCAATCAGTTCTCAGTTGTAACATAGTGCGCATGCAGCGACGACAGCAGACGGCAGACAGCGATGTGTTAAAATGGAGCAGACGAATGTTAGCGCGAGCAATGACGTCACCTTTCCATTTCATTTGATGAAGAAACTGATTTTTCAAAAACAATAATGGGGGTGGGGGGTTCGTTGTATCGAGGGAGAGACGCAGACAATTCGTTAAGTAGAGGTTAAATTCGCTATGTAGAGGTTCTGACAATGACAAATTCGTTATATTGAGGTGTCTTATTTTAGCCGGGATCATGAAAAATTTGTTAAATCAAGGTCGTTGATATGGTTTGTTCATTATGTAGAGGTAAAACATACATTGTGTCTTATGGAGAGTTCTAGGGGATTCAAAAAAATTTGTTATATCAAGGAATTCGTTATATCGAGGTTCGTTATATCGAGGTTCGTTATATCAAGGTT
Source organism: Macrosteles quadrilineatus (assembly GCF_028750875.1). Lineage (NCBI taxonomy): Eukaryota > Metazoa > Arthropoda > Insecta > Hemiptera > Cicadellidae > Macrosteles > Macrosteles quadrilineatus. Next base: position 27,284,119 of record NW_026542598.1, read on the forward strand.
AGACTGTACAATCATAGCCATTATTTTGTTCCTATTATATAGAACATCATTTTTTTCTTTCTTTCCAACCAAATACAGTTTTGTAAAACAAATGTTTAAAAGTAATTTAGAATAGACATTTAATTTAATATATTTTTTCACAATCATGTTTGTAAGTACTGCACAGGAGTATGTTTTTTGCATTATAGACTTAGCATATATAAGATTTTTAGGGTCCTTCTAGCTACACTTGCCTTGAATTGTTAAAGCTGTCAATAAACCCACATACTTAAAAGTTTAGCAGAGGTAATGGCTCAGTCAGTAATGCAATGGACTCTGAACCCATTGCAGCAATGTTGTGGGTTTGCCTTCTTAAGTATCAAAGCATTTGTAAGTGCAATTCAATTTTTGACTAATCGCTCATCCTTCCCTAACGTTTGATAGTTTTATACACAGACCAGAGGCCTATGAGGACAGTAAATACCAAATTAAAATGGGATTACTACCTTTTTTATGTAACAAAAAACAAAAAAACCAAGACATATGCGTAAGGGTAGTCATCCTGGATCAATTATAAAACTTGTAATTAAACGTGGTCTTTTAATTTTACTTTATAAATATAAAAACATTCAATTCTGCAGGAGGTTTGTGTGGAACTTTTTCCGACTTGAGAACGAGCATTTGAACAACTGTGGTAAGTTCAGAGCCGTCAGGGACATCTCAGTAGCGCCGATGGACTCTAGCGATCAAACACAGATCCTGCGTATGATGGACGATCAAGACGGTGTTACCAACCGTCACAAGAAGAAACAAAGTGTTGCCATCTTGAAGAAGAAAAGTGGCGGTGACACGTTAGCGGTGGAAGTCAACGAGTCTACTGACGACCCGGACACCTAGTTACCACGACCTCGCTGCAACTCCAAAGCTGTAACAACTGTGAGACTCGGCTGTATCTAGTAACTAGACGTGACATAATGTCACACGTGTATTTGTATTGTATTTGGATACAATGTAAATTGATCTCTGTATCTGTAGAACTTGTAGAACATCTCTAATGGGAGTTAAGTTCTTATCCCGGTGTTGTAGGGATGGAAGTTGAGATACAAATTTTAGTATGTGCCTACAGGCAAAGATATATTTTACATAAGATAAGTTATGTACCTTTTACACATCTTTGTAACCCTTTGATTCCCAAAGGTTGATAAATCCGTCGTTACGAGTAATTTCAAAGTTTTAGCTAAAGTCTCTCAGCAAAACTCAACTCGGCTGTAAGCTATACCTGGCATATAATGCAACTTGAAAGTCAAGGTTTTGTGAAGTTATCAATATAATTATTGCGGTAGACAGATCAATGACAAGTCTTTCTGGTTAGAAGATGGCACCATTTGAGGGTTCGAGTCCCGTCTTGTATCAGGTCTAGTGTGCAATTCCTCAGGAGTTCAGCTGTCTGTAGCAAAGCAAAATTTTTCATTCAGAAAACTAAAATCAAACCTAAAAAAATACCCTTTTAAAATAAACGGACAACTCAGATGGATATTAATGGAAATATGGATACTTTAGATGCATCTAAGTTTAAAGAATTTGTCTACATTGTAGTTGTTAGCCTCCGGTTTGCCAAATAATGTTAAAAAAGGTTTAAATACCTACTAGGCAATCTATTCAAATCACAAACGCAACTAGTTTTAGTTCCTACATGGAGCCATCACCAGGAAGCAACCTGTGGTGATATACTGCACCGACTCAAATTCCGTCGAGTTACCGTCGTCTGTAATCATAACTGATCAGTTACCGTAAATGTGTCGTATACGTGTGTGTATCGTCTTCAAATGTTTATTTTTATATTTTTTTAATGTGACGCTCTTCTTATGAAAAGAGAAATCGTCTTGTAACACCTGATAATGGTTCCATGTAGGAGTTAAAACTACTGGTTTGCCATTTGAATGGATTTTCTAGTTTTTACTCATCCTTGCTGTGTGTGTTTGTGTGTCCATCAAAACTTGTTAAAGGCGTTAAAATTCTTTTTATTTTCACTTAGAAGAAGTTAGATTTCCAATGAATCGTAAAAATTCAACTCAATGAACAACACTTGGGGCTCAAAGGAATAAGTGATTCAGGCACATCACATTAGAACCACAAACATTGAAGCGCTTGTGTTGTATAATATAGAACATGTTTTGTTCATGTTTATAGATGCTAATGTTTAAGTTTTGAACACATCCCACCTATATCTTGATAATAGTATAATCTAAGCTATGTTTACCTAAGTTGCTGATATATTGGCAGCCTTGTGATTGCTTACCTTTTACAAGCTAATAAATATTATATTATCGTAGCAACTTTCAATCTAGTTTCAATGTATCGATTTTATACATTACGTAAATAAGTATTCATCAATTTGTTACAGTAAATTCCTTATCAAATATGTGTTGAAAACTATCATAGGAAGAAAAAATGCATTGCTTTATTAGTTTGTTTTAAAATGACTCTTATCAAGTCTATTGGCAAAATGTAAAAGTTGTATTAGTATTATCTAGGTATTTAAACTGCTTAAGGCGGGCTTTAAAATAATTTCAAAATTATATATTTATGATTAATTAAAAATTTCTACACCTATTAGTTGTAATGAAATCAAATTCTGCATCTCCTAAGTCATAGCTTATGTCCGGCAATGCATTATTTTATTGCATCTTGAAATTTTTATTGTACAGTTTTTAGTCATATCATCTGACCGATGTTACGTTTTGAACACTATATGACATACAGTCTTTTGGCATTGGTGTATGGAATGAAATCCTTAATTTCCAGTTAGAGTAGATCCTCGATAACAAGACTCTCCTGGGGATTATTAAATAAGGGGAATGTTGCTGAAAGTCAACAGTCCCGGAAGATCAAATAATTTATACCTGTGCCGCTAGGTCAAAAACTACAATTTTTGCAGTGTCTGTAGATCAAAAATCCCAGAAAGTCAAATAGTACAGTCCGGGCTAAAAGTTTAGTCTATGTTAAAGCAATTGACTTATTGGGAATTTGACCTAATGCAACAGCAGGTTTAATATAACGAAATACGGTAAAATACAAGTTCAGTTTCGCTGAGTCAAAAGTGCCGGAAGATCAAAAGCAATAAAAGTGAACGTCGATTCAGTGTAAAGTAGACCTCCTGCAACGCTTACTACACCAACAAAACTCGCTTTTAGTTACTTCGTGTTTTGTCATAATTAGAATAGAGCTAAAATTATCATATTTGGTACATAGCTTATTTATTAATGCTTCTTGCCAACTGTTTGGTCAACACTGTAAATAGGTATAGTTTATGTAATGAAAACCTTTCGTCAAAATTTGTGGCATAAAATACACGCAAGGACGATCTGAACATTTCTGGTTATTATATACGTTTGTAAAAGGAGATCCGTTTAATTGTAGAACTATTTTATGAGTTATAATGTAGTCTACATATAAACTGTGTAATGTATTACGCCACGGAAGGGTTGAATCCTGTCCAAACTATCATATATATTATTATAACGTAAATGGGGGTTTTTCACGATTCTGAATCAACCAGTCGATGGATTTTCATTATCATTAGTTTTGTGTTGAAAGAAAGACAATTTTGAGAACTAGATAATTTCAAAGCCATAATTTAAAATTAATGTCCCAGTTTTTTATAAATTAAGTTTTAGTTTTTAAAAAGTCTAGCAGCCGATGCTAACCTTCTCCAATAAGTCAATGCTTCTAGCTAGCTTTTAGTACAATATAATTTGCTTAACATAACAGCTGTAACATTCAGTATTTGTGACACAAATTCAGCATTTGGAAGAAAATTCAAATACATACTTATGGTTGACTTATTTATACTATGTATGTGTAATGCTGACCATTGATACATTTAATTCTTCGGTACGAGGATGGCAGTTTAATTAAATGTGCATAGTAAAATAGGTACAGTAGTAGGATGTTCAAATTATTTTTTAAAGTATTCTTTGTAATCATCGATTTGTTTTAGTCCAATATAATTTGTTTTAACTAACAGCTGGTTGAATGTGCTATGTATACTTATAAAAGGCAAAGCCCTCACTGACACACTCACTCTCACTCACGCATCATCACTAATTCTCCCACTTCCCATTTACCTAGGAGGTTGAAATTCGATTCACCGATTCTTTGGGCATTAAATAGGAAAACTAAGTAGTTTTTATTATGATCGGGCATTCGGGCTCCGCCCCAGTGGCTCTGGAGTTTCCCATCTGAACCTTATGATTTTTCATATTTAAAAGGAATTAATGAATCATAACAGCTGTGTCAATTCAACAATTTATGACAACAGCTAATTTGCAACCAAAAGCTGAGTGAGCGTTTCGAACGAACTTCAACCTGGAGGTGAGTTAACCCCAAGGCAAGTGAGCTCAGCGAACGAGCTCCAACCTAAAGGTGAGAGAGCGTAGCGAACGAACTTCAACCAGGACTTGATTGAGCCATGCGAACGAGCTAATCTTGAAAATTAATTAGTTTAACGGGGCAAAGCCAGCGGGTACAGCTTGTTATTCTATAGAATTATTAGGTTTTTAGCGAATTTCGCATATAGGGAATAAGCTATTACCGTATAACTCATGGGAACACCTGGACCCGGGACCGATGTAATTTTTCGTTTTGAGTCCCTAGAGGCCAAAAACACCATCCGTTCAAATTCATATATATATAAGTGTATAAAACATTTTGGGGACTTGACTTTTTCGGGACTCGAGAATTTAGTACTTTTCGAGGACCTGTGCAATTTATTCCATTCCAAATGCAGCGCGTTATCGATCTTCACCCTTGTGTGGGCCTCCCATTCACTGACGGAATGTCTCGTGGCGTATGACGACCGGATATAAATAGTCACTTTAACACTCACTTATCTCGTTATTTTTTTCAGCATTTTCGTTGACCCGTCTGCAGGTCTTATGTTAATGGGCTGTCAGAGCGTCTGTTGTAATAACTGGAATTCCTTATGTATGTTTGCTGCTGATTACGGTGAAGTATTGTTAGAAATTCCACCTAATCTTTTAAAGTTACCCATTAAATTCATAGAAATAATAATATTTAACTGTTTGACGAGTACCCCTATTGTATTCAAAATACTCAACGGCCCAATCCAATGTCACGTTTCGTATTTTGTATACTACCGTTAATTACTAGACTTAATTACTAGCTTCATTCCCACTGTTCTTGTGAACTTAACTCTAGATCAGACTGTTGCTTCATCCGCTTCTTCATCAGTTAATTTTTCATCTTAAAATCTAAAAAATATCTTTTTGGTACCTATGTTATCACCCACGGGATCTTTGAATAATTTTAGGCTTAACTGAATCTGAAGTATGTGTTTTGGTGGTTGATCATTGTAATGAATTATATAAGATTAACCTGCATTACACTATCGACAAATTAACTATCAAATATTTATTAAAACACTGAAGCATACTGCAAACGCTGAGTCATACTGCAGCAAAAACAGCCGTATTTAGTGAGCTTAAAGTAGGTATTTTCACTATTTTCTCCCTAGGAAGTGAAAGTCAGCTGATTTAAACTCAGTTGTGAGCTTCGATTGTATGCAATCGCATGTATCGAAAGTATGTATAATTTTTTTCACCACACTATGATGTTTTAGTTAATTTACAGTCTGTTTCAAAAGTAGAAAAATAAGCAAATACATTAACAATAATACAACGTTAAAAGTATAGTGATTTACCACTCTCAACACTAGCTAACAAAGATAATTTTGATAACACAGCCGAATCTGAATGGGAGGTTTAATGTCGTAAATGGTGTTGTGATTGTCCAATAAATTTAGTGCAAGATGAGAGCTCGCCTTGTGGTCGGAAACTTGACCAAAAGTATGTATTTTTCCAACTTATCTATATTTACGCTATGCTATAAATAAGACATGTAAATGGAATTTCTTCTATTTGGTTTTATTTTCTGTTTACATTTAGTTGTTATTTCGTTACCTACATGGCAACCCATACGGCCCAAGTTATTTTTTTAATTTTAAATTCGTTTCTTGTGTTTATTTTTGAGCCTATTTTAATTTATAAAGGGATTCATCACATCTACAGGAAAATATCTTTCATTTGGTACCAACCGCGTGTAATTCGTTCCAGTAGTATGGTCAGGCTAGCTGTCATAAGTTTTGCAAAAGTTGTTTTGTATAAGACGATTTTGAATGATTTTCCAATTTGATTATCTTTTTTCACTAGATTTTGTAATTTCTTCTTTGACTTTTCAAATTCTAAGATTATTATGAAGTGTTCTGTTAGTAACAAACCAAGGTGCGTTGACAATTTTACGTAGCAATTTTGATTGGTATCGTTGAAAAATTTCAATGTTTGATGTACTTGATGATCCCCAAAGTTGGATCCCATAAGTCCAAATTGGTTTTATAACTTTTCTGCAAAGTAACATTATTTTGTGTACTAAGTTTTGATTTAGATCCAAGAAGACAATTAAGCTTAGTTATTTTAAAATTTAGATATTGTCTTTTAGTCCAGATATGTGCCTTCCAATTAAGCTTTGCATCTAAGTGCATGCCCAAGTATTTTATTTCTGTTACTTTAGGGTGGTGAATATTGTTCATGGATACTGGAGGACATGTAGCCAGATTTAGGGTAAAAGTAATGTTTTCTGATTTATTTTCACTAATTTTGAACCTCCATGTTTTAAACCAATGTGAAATTTCATCCAAGTTTAACTGTAAATTTGCTGTAGTTTGAACCGGTTTGTCGTGGACAGATAAAATGGTCATATCATCCGCAAATGTGGCAACCATAGTGTTTACAATTTCTGGTAGGTCCGATGTATAGGGAATATACAAGTATGGTTCAAGTACGCTTCCTTTGGGGATTCCTGATTCTATAGGGTAAAGGTCAGTTAAATAATTTTGATGTTTAATTTGGAAAGTTCTGTTTGTAAGATATGATTTTTAAATTTGAAAAACTGAATGGGGTAGCTAAATGTGGCATTCTTGTCAATAGTTCGATATATCGATAGTAATATACACTAACACAATCGTAATAAACGAAATAATTTTATTATATTTACTAAACAGATGCTTGTTTGCATTAGCAAAATAAATAACAATTTAGAAGTCATTTTGAGAAGTTATCTTAGTATTTCTGTTAAAGAAATGACATTTCTTCATAATCTTAACATCTCAAATTACTTTAATACTTTCTTCTGAAATGGCTACCATACTAAATTCAAACTCACATAACAAGAAATTAAATAACATCTAAACATAAATTAAAAAGTTTTACACCACAATTAAAAAAACAAATGTACGATTGCTCTTGCTCATTCTTCGTCAGATTAGGCATAGGCACGAGACCCTCCTTCATTGCGCAGTCTGTAGTCTTGGAGATAAGAGAGATATGCGGTAAAGATAAGGAAGAACTGGAAAGGTCCGTTGTGGGTTTGCAATATTTATCTCAAAATCCAGCGCAAGGTTAACTAAATTTTGGAATTAAGGTCTGAATACGTGATTGGTGAAATCCAGGAGGCAATACTGAACTTGCACTACTTATGTTTTATCGAATTTTTTACCTTATCTACCAAAATTATGCTATTTTCCTTTGGCACTTTAGGGGGAAACGACTATTTCACCCTGAAAATCACGTTTCGGTTTCATGTATTCCTCTCAATCAGTTCAAACCTAGGAGGATTAAACATTAATGTTAATTAATGTTAAATCCTCCTAGATTCAAACCTGAAACACCCAGATCGAAACTCGCCTGTCGTTATTTTACCATCGCCTGTTTTTTAAATATATTTTTCAAAAAAGAAATATTATATTGATTTACTTTGGTTTTTAAAAATGTTAACGTTTTATTTTGTTAAAGATTTATGGTGATACGTAAATATTGTGGTGTAGTAGAGTATATTATATTGTAGTTAAGTGTTAAATTTTGAAATTTTAGGGTGAATCGAGATGAATCTTTGTTTATAACATGGGTCTCTCCTACCTTAACATACATACCAAGTTTGATAAACATCGGTTGGAAAAGTGCAAAGATAAATATTTGTATGTAAAAAATACAAAATGGTGGATATCTGGTTAACGAAATTATTTTGGAAAAAATGTTATCCTTGATTTTCTGTTTATTTTGACCCAAGGAATTACTAGGTAAAGTATCTCCCCGCTTATTTTAACACCATGTTTGTGATGTATTCTTATAAGTGAAAAATGTTAGCTGGTAATAAAGAAAGATTTTTTATAAATAATATGAATGTACTGGTGATCTGTATATTCACCTTTTTCTTGTCCTTAGATAAATTAAATTAGATAAATTAAAAGTCCACTCAGCAGTCGCATCGTACGATGTAGTTCTTTCCATGCGTTGCGAAATGCTACATTTGCCGTCCTCTTCAACCCAAGTTATCTACTGAACCACTGATTGTAAAAAATTCCAAAAAAATATATTTTACGCATTACACTTTTGGCTTCAACTTTGCCACAGACAAAACCTCTCTAACCCAAAAACAAAAAAAAATCTCGCATGCTAACTTTTTCATGTTAGAAATCACGATTTAAAACTATTTCACCATACAAATCATTTTTTATTAATTAGATCGGTAAATAGTTTAAAGTTCCAACAAAATAGTCATCGAGTAGGACTAACCAAGAAGCTCTGTGCCAAATTTCAAAATTTTAGCACAACTTTAAGAACACCAAAACACGAAATTATTGAAGACATGCGTCGAGAGGACTATCGTTGTTTTTAACAGATTATACTTTTGACCTTCCGGCACTGTTGACTCAGCGAAACTGAACTTATATTTTATCTTATTTCGTTATATTAAAACTGCTGTTGCATTAAGTCAAATTCCCAATAAGTCAATTGCTTTAAAATAGACTAAACTTTTAGCCCGGACTGTACTATTTGACTTTCTGGGATTTTTGATCTACAGACACTGCAAAAATTGTAGTTTTTGACCTAGCGGCACAGGTATAAATTATTTGACCTTCCGGGACTGTTGACTTTCTGCAACGCGTCCTTAAATAAGACTTGTTATCAAGGTAGACTTCTTATCGAGGTTTGCAATATAATGTGATGAGGGGCAAAATAAATTCAAGGAATTTGAAAATGAAATTTGTTTGTGATCAAGGGTGACTTGTTATTGATGGTCTTGTTATCGAGGTTCCACTGTATAACTAGTGTTTTGTTTGATTTAATATACCGTAAACAAAAAAAAACTTAAATTGTTCATTAAATGTAAATTTTTTGTTTTTACCGGCAAAATAAATTTTAGGTTGATATAAAAAAACAACTATTCTATTCATAGAACTTTGATGTTGTCTTGTGATTATTTTTAAATCTTATTGTTGATTTAACACAGTTAGGTGTATATATTTAACACAGCCTTATATTTATAAAAACTTTGAAGCGGGTTACTTATGATATTGAATCATTATGCCATGAATCTCTTATTTCAATATGTTTTTAAATTTGACACTTAAACGTTTTTATATTTATATTTCTTGGTATATTGTGTTAAAATGGTAATTGATTTAATTTAAGTTTCCATATCAACATATTGATTTTTCTACCTAAGTGATATACTTTTATACAGGTGCTCGCATATACTAGTCAATATTGTTGGCAGCATGTTATAACTAACTAAATACAGGGTGATTGTTATTTTTAATTTTTAAAATCAGAGATTAAAAAAGATAAATTGTAAATTTAATATAATAGATTTCTTTATCATTGGATAAAAATTTAAACCTCCTATTTTTTATATACTTGATGGGCTTTTAAAAAGTTGTTTTATGTAAAAAATACTTACCAATAGTTTTGCTAACCGTTTTTGGTGAACCTTTTGTTTTTGTTATTTTTGTACAAATTAGTATTGTTCAATGAAATATTTGTTAGCTTTTATTTTCAACCAACTTATCAATTGGACACTATTTTTAACTATTCATTGCTACTCAACAAATAAATATAGCTTGAAACTAAATTTGGAACTAAAATTTTAGGTAGTAAAAAATTGAATGTTTAATTGTTTTCTGGACAAATTCTTTTAGAACTTGTTAATGCCATTTTTTTAATTTTTGAAGTACCAGTTATTTTACTTTAAAAAGTCTCTTGAACAAAAATGTATGATTCAGTTTGTTTTGTTTTGTCCAACAGCAAAAAGAAAAAAAAGAAATCCCTTCTCCCCGCAAAAGACAACAGAAAATATCTTGGTCATTAAAATATTATTCATACATTTAAACGTTTCTAGTAAACTTAAAAAGTACAATTTACCTCTACCTGTAGAATGGCCGAAACATCGTAGATGCTATACACTCTTTAAGAAAGATTAAACTGATTTACAAATAATATAATTTCCAGCATATAAAATTAGAAGATGCTTAGTACAATTGTAGAGTTCCATTTATTCTTCCTTCTATATATTCCCACATTTTAGACTGTATAATTTTAATTTTTTTAATTAAATGCACTTGTCTTCATCCCATTACTTCAAACTATAACTATACCTTATTTTTATGTGTCGGAAAGACTTAAAGAAGCCAAATAAAATATTGTGCGTTTTTATTGGTGCTATTGTTTGAATTAGTTTTGTTTATTTTTTGTCTATTTTTAGATTGACAGATACTGCAGGTAAAACTAGTGAAATTAATTAGTGGCTCAGTGTTTAATCCTAGTTTCATTATAGTAATAATGTAGTATTCCTTAGTTAAAACCTTTTACCGAATCTGAAATGTTTGTATTGCCATTTTAATTACATTTGTTGTAGTTTTTATCAGAGTGTTCATTTGAATATTTGTTAGTCTGCTAATATATGGGTGTATAAATGAATTTACATTTCAACAGTATTACAGCATGATCATCTGCGAAACCGAATTTTTATTTTAGAATCAATAAAATAAGAATTCTATAACAATGTGCCTGTAGAGTACTTTTATGCTTTCGTTATACGTATACTTAAGTGTTATTTCAACATCTTGAAAATATGTTATCAGCTTTTTGTGACGGAATAAATAAGTATTATTAATTGTACTTATTTATTGTATTTATAGTATTGATTTGTGTAGCTACTTAATTATGTTAATTTTATTCTGTCGTCTGAGACTGTAGTTAGTTAATGTTGAATGTTATTTTTAAATCATTGTGAAATGCTATTTTTAAATAGACTACATTTATAAAAAAGTTAAAACTGGGTGTTTATTTGTACATGACCAAACACAGAATTCTCTGTAAATTCACATTTAACTTCATCCTCATGTGTCACTTGGATCAAACCAAAACAATTGATAAGTTTTAAATTATTTAGTTTTGATTATTTTAGATGATTAATAAGATTAATCAAAATAGTCTTACTTAACAGTCAGTGTTAAGGCCCAATTGATATAATCCCAATTGATATAATCAACCCTATGCACTTTCATTGTACTGTAAAAAGAAGAAATAGAAACATATGTTAAAAGAACAACAAAAACAATGATACAAGAATAATGTTGTAGAATAAAGAATTAAAATATGAAGTAAGTGTTACATTTATATCTAACAAAAGTGTATTTAAAATCAAATTATCAAAAACAAGTCAGATTGACCTAGAGTGTACATTTTTCTTGTGAGTGATTTTTTTAGAATGGTTTATATAGAAGATTTTTTAACCCTCCGAGTGTCCCTTGTTTTGGCCTTAATGTCTGCCTATTTTTTGCTCATTTGCAAGGTTTTATTAAAACGGATCTGAGAAGCTTGAAAACAATGTTAATTATACTGTTCTATATACCATTTTGTTTGGAAAATCATGGGCTTCAATATTATACATAGAACATAAGGAACATTTGTTTCAAAAAAATTGTTTAAGTAAAAAAAAAATATTTTGGAAAATGTTCAAAAGAAAAATAAGTTCGCGCTCAATGAAATTGTATAAATTATAGGCCTATAAATATTTGAAAATAGCCACTTTGTTCTAAATTTTATGAGGATTACAAATATATAATAATATAAGGAAGTAGATTTTTAAATAAATAAGTTATGGGCAAAAAACAGATTTCAGTACATAGGCCTAGCGTTTAGCTAAGAATGCATAGCCTAACCATAGCTAGGAATCTGGCTGATAATTTACATCAATAACACTACCTACTTCTTCAGGATCATCAACCAGCCCTTCAAAATCACTTAAATCTTCTTATAATGCACCACGTATATCACTACTTTTGAATTTTAACACTAAAACAATGATAAACGTAATAAAACACATCAGTCATCGGTCCGAGGATAACCAAGCTGTTTACAAATACGCACGTCAGCTGTCTGCTACAATATTTTTGGAACTAAAATGAATAGGGCTTAGAGACAGACCTCCGGAGAAAACTCTGAATCTGTAAAATAAAACGATACCTAACTCGATCCAGTTCAATCCGATTTTGTCAGTCATAGAGCCTTCGCCGTAAACAGTGTTTGTGAGTCGCTGCAGCTACACATAACACACTTTGTGTAGTGTTTTGTGTCGCTGCAGCGACAAATAACACTCGAAGGGTTAAATTGACAATAGATTCAATGTTTCATATTCATGTTCCAAAAAATTTCATTTAAAAAAAAACGCTACATTGGTTCTTTGACACGGTCAGATTTTAATTTCCAGTCCAACGCGTTTGGCCAAGGAGCAAGGGTTCGGAACTCTGAGACGAGGCCGCAGTTTAAAGTACAGTCTGATACAGAAGTATGTTACTACTCCAGGCTCTAGCGTCTAGTGCTAGCGACATAGTGCCAAAATCACAGATATAGGGGTCGAGGTCGTCTTCAAAAAATAAATGAATTTCAAAAATGAAATAAAACTTTGATATCTATTTCCTTTTTTTCATAACCTAACAGTAATACCTATATCTGTGTTTTTGTGCTGTGTCACTAGCACTATATGCTAGGCTTGGGGTAGTAGAGACAAGGAACATACTTCCGTAACAGACTGTATTTTAACCTGCGGCCTCGTGTCAGAGTTCCAACCCCTCGCTCGCGTCGCTAATGAGACTCAACCCCTTGGCAAAACCCGTTGGACTGGAAATTAAAATCTGACCATATCAGAGAACCGACACAACCCAAAAAAGGGGCACCATCCACTCTTAAAGTTTTATTTATACCTTATAAAACTTAAATATGTAATCATTTCTAAGCACTATTTCTAAAATATTGTTGATTCAGTTGTGAGTAAATTTGAACCCAGTATCCTCATTAATTGTAGTTGCATAGTGAAAACATTTTGATGCATTTTTTATATATTAACCTAACCTAGTATTTATATAGTATGGGGAGTGAGCTGGTCTAGTGGTTAGAGCGTGGGACATCGGTCCCCAAAATCCTGGGTTCAAATCCTACCAATTATAAATGGATTTTATCCATGTGATAATGCCGCAACCCTCCTGGAGTAGCCTGAAGTAATGTGAAAACGATCCCGGTGTCAGAGCCTGTCCTAAGATGTAAAGGTTGGACATAAAAAAAGGTATATAAAACATTTTATATACTACCTTTTCAAACATACACCATAGCAAAGTGAGGCAGGGACATTTCTATCTTTATAAGATTAGCATTGAATTAATAACTTGAATTGTTTTGTGAAACTGATCACAATAAGCACAACCGTATAGTAACACTGTACATTAGTGTTTTATTTTTAAAAGGCAAAGGTAACTAAAGGAGACTGTCCAATATATAAACTGTGTTTATTTTATCAAAGAACTTACCAACTATAGTACACAAAATTATGACAAAACAATTATTAAAGCATACTTTTATGATAACAACGATTTAAGCAGTAAAACAACACTTAAAATAACTTTGATTTATTCACAAACTTTCAAACAGTCTCTTATTTTTCTACATTTTTTACATTTACCTAAAATATAAAATAATCACAAGCTGTTAACTATACTACTACAGTGCAAACCAAAACTAAAAAATCCTTACGTACTATCTAAATTTACAATACTAACATTTCTATTTTAACAAGTATCTACATATTTCTAATTACTCACTGGTAAGTTGTACATACAGTAAATCTGAGTAAAGTGCTTTTGATTGAGGCATTACAAGATAATTAGTAAAAGTAATTACTAATTAGACTTTGAATGGGAACACAAAGCTAAACAATATTTAATTAACATTCTAAATCTTGATCATTCCAATTTGCAACACCTTTATGCATTAGGCTTTGTTATTAGGAAAACTTTAAATTTCAGTCATAAAGACGTAACAAATTAGATTAGTTTGTGTTAGAAAACTAAGATTCAGACAATCTTAAACTTCAAAAATCATTTATATTATCTAACATTAACAATAATAATTATTTTAAAAGAAAGATTAATAGAGGAATACCATCAATTAACTGCTATAAGAGAAAATTTTAAGATTAATTAGAGAAAGTAAAAATATGGGGGTTTATTTGTTATAGATCAAATCCAAAAGCTGGTTAAGTGTAATTTTATTACTACAACATAAATAGTTTTCCTCTCCTGAAAATTAACTATTTATTATTAGTTTAAGTTTCTATGTACAGTTCATGAATTGAATACATTTCACTGCAAACTTAAAAATTCCCTCATTGCAGCAAACATGCACTTAGCCTAAATGTGACAACATTATGCTTGATGTTTACACTGCGAGGAACACTCAAAGTTGTTTTTCAGCTAAGTTTAAATGGCCTACCATCAAATAAATATGTTTAAAAAATATAGATAAGATCTGCCTCTGAACAGTTAATCTACATTATTCTCTATTTAAGGGTGGCATGGGAGGCAATGCACTATGAATATTAACACTCTGAAAATCTTGGTAACCAATAGGAGTAGAATAATTAATTAATTGCTTTTTTAACCTTAAGTGAATTATAACAAAGTTTTAAAATTTTGGACACACTGGTAGGTTTTACTATGTCTATGATGGTAGATACTTTCTCCTTTTGGACAATATACTAAGTATTTAAAATTGCCTCATACACTTATTTTAAATGCACAATCCTTTCTAAAGCTAGTCATCTCCTTTGAGATAAGATTCCAATGGGTTTGGTCCTTTTCTTCTTGGGTTTGGTGTAGGTATCACACTAGAATCTGCATAAAAAGAGATTAATTTAATCTACTGGAAATAGTTATTTGTGTATCAAAATGTGTCTAAAAACTAGATGTATAGTTTCTAGATAAGAAACATTCTCTCCATTCGTATGCTTAAGGGGCTGGTGTTATACTAAATTCTCGGTCTTCCGGGGAGAGCCGCGTCAATTTGGTATTTATTTACAAAACCAGAAGTTTTGCTGATGCCATGATGCGGCATTCTCATGTATATGGAGAAAGAATTGTTTTTTTTTAAATTTTCTATTTTGAATTTCGAGTGGAAATATTCGTTTTGGCCCCCCAGAACAAAAAAGTGGTCTTCAAAGTGATATTTGTGTATGTGTGAATGTGTGCAAAAGTACACACAATCCACACCTGTGGTCCGATTGTGATGAAATTTGGTATGTGTGGGTTGGGTTCTAATCCATCATAGTATCTCTGGCATTTTTTGTTTTTTTTTTGGAAATTTTGATTTATAAATGTTGATTTTCCAATGAAAACGTTTACAATTACAGCAAAATTGTTGTTCAAATGTTTTATGTTGTGACTCTAAACTCTCTCCTTTTAACTCTAAACAAAATGGTACAACCTCCTTTGCTGTAAAGGCTATGGTTAAATTTTATTGAAACTCTTGTGATTTTCTCATAAAAAAACATAGTTACTCCCACTGCTTGCCCATGATAATCGATGGAGTTGTTGACAGGCTAAAGGCAGTGGCGGCCTTAAAGATTGCGAGGCCCAAATCGAAGTTCATTTGCGGATCTCTCTTAATACCTGAAATACGGCTGTGCGGAGCCCCAGGCACTTGTTCACCTATATGTGGCCGCCTGTGGCTAAAGGGATAAAGTATCTGTGAAATATTTGCTGACAGCATTTATTTAGTTTGTATTCATCAAAGCTAGTGACATTTTTAAAGTTTTTTTGTGAGGGAATGGTACAAACCCTTTTCTTGTTACTATGTAACGCCAATCTTTTATCAGATATTATTAATTAATAGCCAAAAATGACTAATCGCATCTAATTCAAGAATTAATCACTCTCGGGATCAAACCAGCGATCTTAAGGTTTGAAGATTAGCACTATAACCATCCAGCTACACGGAGAATTGCTTACAAAGTTCTCTTATTTGCCTTAAATCTCCAAGGCCTGAACACACAAATACTCGGTGAAAAACCTTTGCCAACTTCTTAAGCTAGATTTTCCTAGGCAAGCAAGCTAATGGTAATTTAATGGTACTGTTTTCCTAGCGGAATGAATCGCCACTGGATGAGCGGAAATCTCCTCTCTACATTCGGCTTCCTAGTCCGCTCTCTGCACTCTGCTTCTGCGCCTAGGAAAACCTAGATTTAGGGAGATCTGTTTCATACAGCTACTGACCTGCCACTGGTCTTTGAGCGTTCAGGCAGTTCAGCCACTCTGTAAGGCTGATCTTGCGGTCATGGTTGACATCACAATATCTCGGCAACTTCTTCCCACATCTCCGCAGCTTCCTGTGAGACGAGATCATTGACCTGAACGCCTTCCACTCATTCTTCTCCAGAACCTAGGAAGAATAAAATGCAAACAAATTGTTACAACCTTAGGCATCAATATTTGATGTAATATTTTAAGACATTCAAAGGCTGTTGACTACTGAAGAAATCTAGCGACAAATTTGTTTGTCAAAACATATTTGTCTATTCTAATGCTCCTACTGCATTCAGTGAACCAGTTATACAAAATGATCACGTATTTTGATAAAAATATTTGTATGCATTCGTCTAATAGTTCTTGATTCAATGCTACGGTACAGTATAAAATTTTGCTGGATTTTTGTATCAGTTTGATGGATTTAGTTGCATATTCATTATTCAACCACAGCCTCCACAAGGTCGATTCCCCCTAGTCTATATTGATGGACGCCCATGAATGATAATGGAAAACTAGTCTAAAATATGTTTTAAATTGTGTGATATCCTATGATTTTAATTTATAAAATTTAAAATGTATATAACAAACTATAATTTTTCTGTGAACAAATCTAAACTACTCTTACCTTATTTTTATTTGTATCCAGAGCATTAAAGTTCCATGAAGCGATTTGTTCTTCTTGTGACATATCCAATACATCCTTTATTGTGATGTTACTGAAAAAGATTTGAGTGAAAATAGAGAACATAAGGTGTTGCCTCACTGTAAGGCAGATCAGTCAATATGTTTTAGAAACATTTTTTTTATAATAAAAGGCAATGGTACAAAAAACTCATCTAACTTCAATGTGTGATAAAACCATAGTTAATGCTCAACTTTTTTATTGTGTAGCATTATTTTTTTATCTTTTAAGCAATAGATGATTATGCTATGGTAAACATTAACAGATTGAAACCCCTAAACAACACAGACGACTACACCAGCTTTAAAATTTTCAAATTGATCTACTTCATTGAAACTAACAAAACCGGAAACACAGCAACAAACTAACACTACAGAGAATAAAGCATCCGCCCGGTCATAAACCTGAAAAGACCCTACTCTCAACCGGCCAATACAAGAAATGAAACAATGAAACAGAAGTGGAAAGACTGTCTGCGCCTCACCCGTTCGGTTCAATTGCGATACGAGTGAATAGTGTAAATATTTGGTGTAAACAGACAATTCACTTCTAGTCTTAATGTTATAGAAGATATGAAGATAGAGGACCCCTCAAGATGCCACACAAGCCTGCGAAATGTACAACATAGTTTTGTTTTAATACAAACCCCTACCTCAAGAACGAAGACAACCAAATAAGGTAGGTATAGTAAATTTTAATTTGATGTGTTAGTACTTAGCAAGTAGTAAATATTGACTGTCCTATTTCTGTAACATTATATCAATGAAATAAAGACTCTTGACCACTCGCATACTTTGCAGAAATATTTCTAACGGAATTCATAATTCATTATGTGCGATGAACATAACCTCTACGAATCACTATACTAATTACTGCATTCACTTATTTGACAGATAATACTGTGTTGACAGTCAACAGATCATAGCGGTCAGCGCTCCTTGTGGCAATAGTTAAAACTACTGTTTAGACAGAGTCCCAAACGCCCTACATCTATTACATTAGAGCTGGCGCAGCGCTGTGATTGGTCAAATTTTTACATGTAGTTTATATGGGAGTTTTGACTCATATCTACGGAGTCCCCGTGTACTACCTGTTGCAAAAACATGTTGCGTCCATCATCACCTGTCCTAAAAAATTCACCCTGCTAATATGCTACATTCAAATGCAGGAATAAAAATCAAATTTATGTTATTTATTATTATTTTTAAAATTGTCATGAAAATGAGAGGACTCCGTCCCAGAGTCCTTATGGACCACCGCCACTAGATTTTCCAAAATAAAAACCATACCATAATAAATCACAAGAAACACACTACTCTATTTCCAAATGTATTTTATGTCATAGACACAAAAAAATAACCGTTGTCAACTAATCCCCCGACTTACCTTGACTTTTGAGTGGCCATTGTGTGTGTAAGGAATTCAAGCAACCCTTTGAGAAAAGCTTGTTTTCGATGTTCAGGACACCCTAAACAAATCAACTGTTTTAACATTGGCTTTAACATGAAGGTAATTTGTCAAAATCAAAATACACAATAAAAGTTTTCCCCTTAACATTCCTTTTTCAACCATCCTACTTACTTATATGATAGGTTACGTACCGTCTCCAGTCTTTAATATAGTCAAGGTAAGGTAAGGACTGGAGACGGATTAAAAAGGTATGTAACCTATCATTTCATTCGTACATCAGCAGCATTATGTTCATCCTACTTAAGCGATTTTTACGATTACAGTGTCAATTCAAAGCTTATGTCATAGTGGAGGGAAGAACGAAAATTTGCTTTCAAAATTCAAGAATGCTGCTTTAACGGTTTAATTGTAAATTTACATGTAAACACCTGATCCTTCAGTAGAATGTTTTACCTCAATCAGATTATAAACAAAGAGACAAAATGGTTTTGATATTTGAAAAGTAAAAGGATATTGCATTATTAATTTTCCTCTTAATCAAGTTTTGAACCAAACTGCACAATTTTCTTACGGGTCACCATTACTTTTTATTGTGACTAAAACTTGACATTTCCACATAAAAATGGTTGTAACTTTTAGTATGAATTATAATATTATAAATATTAATAATTAACTAAGTGTATTATAAATATTAATAATTAACTAAGTGTACTTGTTGCTCGAATTCGAGCAATTGCTAAGTATTACAGGCGTTATTTTAAAACGAATAAAAGTCATGATTTCTGATGAATTTAAAATATTCAATGCAAAGATTATGGAAATACTCAAGATGTACATAACAGATCGATATAATCAAAATTTATTATAAATAGTGTTTTCTACAAATATCCTTACTCACAGCCGCAATTGGTTTCCAGACACATTATGTGTCCAAAAGCCTAACAGCACGACTCCCTTCCCCATACCGCCCTGAGCGATAGGGTTCATTGAGATTCGCTCTAACATTTCCTTTCATGGGCAAGTTTTCATTCATTTTCTTTCTTAGTTTTTGTTTGTTTCTTTTTTAAATTTTAACACCTATATGTATCCCTGGTTTTTCCTATTTCCATAGCTACTTTTCTAAACGTCTTAATTGATTCCTTATTGTCACTCATCATGTTTTGTTTTCTCATCTCTCTAGATCTCTCTTATCCAAGACTTCTTCCTGTTCTCTCGTATTCAGGCGACTTTTGGAGAGCACACTTTAACCCAACACGGAAGGGTGCTTGCTGTATTCGGCTATCTACGACAATAGTATTATTTGTATTTCGTTCGTGTCTACCAGTTTAAGTTTGTCGACCTCCTCCTATTGGCCATCCTGGTCAACGTCTTATAGTCTCCATTATACCGAGCGTTTTTTGGTTATGTTATGATTTTGTGCAAAATTTTAGTATAACCAGCTGCTTCAAATATTAGTGTCAATTTCAAAGTATTCATCTGTTCAAATGTAAACAAACATTTTCTCCCTAAGAATAACATGGGAAACTTTGAAGGCCACTGTGGCAGAGCCCTGATGGAATTCCACAGTTTTTTGTTTGATGTCAAAACTACATGCTAAGACCTTTCTAACGACACCTTGGACATGGTGATCGGTAGCACTAACACTCCAAAACAATTATGACAAAAATATGCCTAGCGTATTAAATATATACATCTATGCACTGTAAAATACTAATTCGGTAGGTACTTAAAAATAAAAAAACGAGATATTTTTAAATTAGTAAGCTAAGGCAATTAGACCAGCACCAACAAATTGATGAAGTATAAGAACATTTTACCTTTCATGGGTCGAGACACAGGTTGTACAGAGTCACATTTAGGGTGGTTGTCCTTGACAGATGTGCCGGGTATTGTGGTACCAGAGTCTTCATTGACACACCAACAATATCCTGGAAAAGAAACGTTTCCTGAGAACGTTTAATGAGTCATATGTATGAATCATTTTTACACTCCCCATACACTTTATATACCTATGGAAAAAAGTATTGTTTTTTCAACATTTTCAAGTTTGAACTTTGGTTGGGTATATCCATTTTGGGTCCCTCTGAACCCAAATTAGTGTTTTTGAAGCGATTTCTACAGACCACAGTTGTAGTCCGATTTTGATTTGGTATGTGGGTCAAAAACAAATTGATCCATTGTATCGCCAGTTGTTATTTTAGTTTTTTGAAATTTTGATTTTTAATGGAGATTTTCTCATAAAACCCATAACACTATGGAAAAATCAAATTGTCACAAAAACGGCCCAGACAATTTGGATTAAAATCTGGTGTACGTATTGAACTGTACAGATTACAGTTCAAAAGTTGTTATAATTTATGTGATTTGTCCATAAAAAACCAATAAATGGACAGATAAATTGTATTAAAAAAAAAACGGCCTAAGAAGTTTTTATTAAAATGTATGCATTTTTATGATTTGGATCAAAATGGTACAACTCCGATTGCTATAAACATTATGGTTAAAAAGTTATTGCAAATTTTGTGAATTTCCCAGTGGGCGGTGCGGGGGGGCCCGCGAGCTAGAGGGGCCCGTGAGCCTTGAGCGAAATTTCGGTAAATTTTACCGGCACACGGGCCCGCGAAGGTGGCTATGATAAGACATTTCATATCATGTCTTACTATTAGGAGGCTGCCCTTTAGATTTGTCTATTTCGCACTTTAGATGTGTTTACAGAGTCAGGTAAATATTCTTACTTACCTTTGGCCTCAGGCCAAATCAGATCGGTTCAAACGGTTGATTTTTATAATAGGCCTATAATGTCGATTTTCGAGCCGAGCAGAGCCTGGACTACAAGCTTGAGAGATCAAGCACAAAGTCAGAAAATCAAGCTCGAGCCGATTTTCTCAGTATTGAATACAATAATGCACAATTAAAAGTAAAAGCTTTTATATCCGTGAGGATCACGCTTACGAAATTGAAAGATTAGGCCTATGCTTTTGCCGCGGTCGCGGATATCGACGAGAACATTTCCCCGCGGGTGACGATGACGATGTCTCCGCGGCCGCAGATGTTCAATATTTTGCCGCAATTGCGGAAGACGATAATGACGTTTCTTTTTTAGCGAGAGATATATCTAGGATTTAGCCACGATTACGGAAAAATTATTTACCCGTCACCACCGACGCGACGGGTTGCGGGGAGATATTAGGCCGTGATATTAGATTGGGCCGTGAACGCGGGAGACGATGATGCTGCTATCTAATGATGTCATAGGGTTGGTTGCGTTTGCAAATCACGGTAAACTATGATAATGTTTCTTCCATGACTTATGACTACGGGAAGTATTTTTGATTTTGCCGTGATCATGGAAGACGATAATGACGCCTCGGGAGATGCCTTGTCAAGTTTATTGCAAAATTGCAAGTTTAGACGGTAATACATGGGAAAATGTTTTTAAAGATCATTGGGAGAGGGGGCCCGGTGAACAAACTTGCGGGGGGGCCCGTGGGTTCTTATCGCCGCCACTGGAATTTCCCCATAAAATAGTATAGTTACTACAACCGCCTACCCATGATAAAGGTTGTTGACAAGCTAACGAGAGAAGTATTTGTGTCAGATTGCTGATAACGTTTATTTTAGTATTTGATCATACTGTGACTGTGTTAGAGTGAAATCCTGCATTATTAAAAATGTCTAATGAGATTATTAATCCAAATTAAATTAAGTGTTGTTGTCAATGTATAACCATTTGTTTAACCAATAATGGTAAGATCTTCAAGTATTATGGCAATTTAGAATGTACATTTAAAGGTTCCAAAAGCAGCAAACATAACACTCACCGGTAGATTTGTAGCATTGCACCTTCTGATATCTTCCGTCTGTTGTGCACTCTGGAATATACATCTCATTGTTGTTGGTCTTCATCTCGTCGAGAACAGCCTGACGATCTGTCAAGCAGTCACTACTCACTGGAACAACCACAAAGCTCTGTGAATGTTAATTTACATTGATGTTTAGATATGTTGACCACTAGTTTGTGGCAGCACCGCATAATGAAAGCCATTGGTGATATGGACCAGGGCTATCCCCAGGGGGGGATTGGCGAGCTGGTCTAGTGGTAGAGTGCGGGACTTTGGTCCCTGAGGTACCAGGTTTAAATCTTGCCAGATCACTATAATGGATTTTATTTAAGTGATAAAATAATGCTGTAATCACTATGTTTAGCCTGAAGTATAACGTGAAAAATGATCCCGGGCTACTACGTAAAGATACTATTTTGTCTGTGGGATGAACTATATTTTTTCTCATATCCTATTCTCTCTTCGTCTACAACGGACCCAGTTCCAACCAGCTCATACATCTCACCAAATGTTTCAGAACCTCGGCCAAGTCGCGCATCACAGAATGAAAGTAGAGAAATAATTTAAAATCTTATGGCCGAGCAATATGATAAACAACAGGCCGATCATCTTGAGCAGGAGCGTTGAGAAATCGCTGGCTTGACGTTTGACATTGGCCAATGAGCATTATCATTTTCTACGAGCAATGCTCGGTCTCTATAGGTCTTTGCAACATTATTTAAGCAAACTTAGAAAACAAAAATAGTTTTCATTTAAAGATAACCTTTTAAAATGACTTCTAAACTGTTTTTAATTTTACTAATGCAAACAGCTGATTAAATTAATTGATCAATATTTTGATACATTTGTGATTGCTTACAATCAAAGTTTACAAGTAACTGAGTTTACAACAGCTGAATTTTACTCCCTAGGGAAAGAGTTATAGGTCGGCCGCTTAGAAAACGACCTCCTCCAGCATTGGTTTAGCATTAGCGCGCAGGTCGTTTTCTAAGCGGCCGAACTATAGAAATGTTTTTATGAACTTTAACTGGACTCTGCAGCTGTTCTTGATTATTGTGCTTTTAAATGCTCTTTGTCTAAGAAACAGCTGGTCTTAGCCAGTAATAAAGCAACACAAGGCACCTTATTTGTTCTACAATCATTTTTCACTCATTTGTGTTAAAACACAACTCATTCAGTAATGTAATGTAATTTGGTCAGTTACCTTCCGTTTCCTCTTTCCGGTCCACCGCATCCTCCCCGTAAGGCAGTTGTCCAGTCAAAGAAACAACACTTTCCTGCAACACTGGCCTCACTCTGTCAAAAACTGATCAATGTCGCTCCAGACCTTTCAGTAGTTATACTACAAAGAAGATTACCGTACACATTTTTCTGTGCTTTATATTTCATAACCACAAGTTGTTGGAGTAGGTTAAAAGAGATTAATATGTAAATTGAAGCAGAAAGAAGAAATCAAATAGAAAGAAAAGAGTAGACACTAAAGAGAAACTTAACAAAATATTACTTGTTAGTCCAGATATAAAACGTAACTATACAAGAATTGATCTAACAGATTGAATTTAAGGATCTTATAGTAAGCGTAGGAATAGTTCTGCAAACAAAGTAAACAATTAAGTTGGCAAAAAGGTTTGCTATGCAATTTTTGAGTTACCTTCACAGAATAACATCATATTTATTACAGTTTCAAAAAGCTATTCTGAATTCTGAATTATTGAAGGTACCCAAGCAGTTTTTAACGTCTAGGCAAACCTCTAGATTTACTACTCATAGTACTCGGAAGATTTAAAATTGTCAGGGTAGCCGAGTGGTTATAGTGTTCGCATTCAAATTTGAAGGGGGCAGCTTTAATTTCAAGCAAGACCGTTATACCTGACCCAGATGCCATTTTTCAATTAATGATGCTTCCTAATGGGTAAATCGATGTTTGATATTTAAAAACCCCAGAATTTAGACTGTTTCCTTACAAAAAACGGTACTTACGTATTATACGGAGGCCACTTATTTTACAGCGCGCTGCGGCGGTTGGGTTATCATGAATATGTTTGTAAAACTTTCCTAGTTTCGTTATGAATCGAACTATACGAGATGAGTCATAAAAACTTATGATAACCCAACCTAACCTAACCGCCGCAGCGCGCTGTAAAATAAGTGGCCTCCGTATAATACGTAAGTACCCAAAAAACATTAATAAATGCTATTAATATATGGGTTAGATATAGGTACCGTACAATAAAGAGAAGACAATATTAACAGATAAAAATGATGCCTTCTTATCAGTGGCGCTTAACTTACAGCCGAAGGGGGGGGGGGGCAGATATTTCGTATTTATATGTCTCAAGGTTGATCATTCTTTTGGTTTTTTCAAATGTCTCTAGTAAAATCTATACTTTAGTTTTCTAACAAACAACAATTACTTTTGCTTTCCCTGCTATAAAGAATAAACATTTTTATTTAGATAAATACCACAGGGTCCTTAACTAAACTATGTAGACTTATTGGATGAAAAAAAAAATATTTTTAAAAATCAAGATGTATGATTGTATTGATAGTGATTCTAAATTTCCCTATAAGTTAGCTGACATTATGTTATGTTAGCTGATATATTTACATCACATAACCTTTAAAACTTGTATTCGCTCAACATTCTCACCTCCAAAATGAGAGTCGACTGAGACATCAAGTTCTTCCTCCTCCTCCCCTGCTGAGCTCAGCGACAGAAACAAGCGAAAAGAGACTAAATAAATTATAATGTGGAGCCTCCCACAGATAATACTGAGTGGAAGAAGTGAAAAACAACCACAAGAACAGGTTAATGGGAAATACAGAAACATGCAAACAGATGGAGATTATAGGTTATGTTAAGGTAGCTGAAAATGTGAAGCAGATTATGAGGGACGTTATGAGAAAGGAAGTATACAGATTATAGCCAACAACTTGTGAAATGTTATCAAAACTTATCTTAAATCAATATAAAGAATACATTGAAACACTTATTGTATAAAAATGGATGCACATATAAATACAAATCAATAATCATAAGTATGCTAAGTAGAATACTAGCATGAACATCGGAACATGTTGAATACTTCAACATGTTCAACACTTTGCAAACAATTCACTTGCAGCTTTTCAAAAAAAAATTTCAATAGTTTGTAACTTGTAGCAATTCTACAGGATTACAAGCTAGACCAACTGGTGAATAATTCAATTTAAATGTTGCAACAGCTACCTGGAAAACATATTTTTCAACACAGGCATAGACATTTACTATTTTTTCTATCAGAATTTTAATCCGTCTATAAAAACCTTTCTAGTTAATACGTTACTTTGATACCAAAGTTTTAACCACACAAAGCTTATAATCACAGCTGAAAGTGAAAATATTGAATACGCTTTTCCAATTTTCAAACTTATCTACAGCGAACTGATGTTCAACCGAAGAATGTGACCTCTTCTTTGTTAAACACGCTGTGTTGTTTGGTTCGCGGAAGGAATGTAACATCAAGGTTGTCGGTTTTTCAGCGTGATTAATTAGGTGTTGCACAACACTTGTGAAGCGCCGGCTTCATAGGAACTAATTTTGGGTCAGAGTTGACAGAAGTCTGACCTCTGAAGACTTTGACTTCTCTGATAAATCAGCTGACATTCGATCATTCCATTACATTGATTTATACGAATAATTGATTTTTTCCGGTTCTTGATTAAATTATTGTTTTCATGTTTGTATCTCCCCATGGGGCAATTATAAGGTTTTTAACCTGTGTATTCGTACTTACGATTCATATCAAGACCTAGACATGTCATCCACTCTGGTTTAGCAATGTTGGTATCCCTGTTGAGATCACAGTTGCGGGAGAAGGCACGTGCGCATCTTTTAGGTTTGACAACCTGTAAAAAAGTTGTTTGTTATTTTTTTGTGTTCTATTTATTTGGCAGATGAATCACCAAATTGCCAAACAAAGATATAATTAATGTCAATTTCAGTCTGTTGCAAAAGGAAATTAATGTTTGAATTGGTTTGATTTCAGTCGGAAGGCCTGTCCAAGACATTGAAGGAGAGGAAGTAATTTTTTTACTGCATTTTCAACCATAATTTCATGGTTTGTTTAAGAGTTGTAAACTTTCTTGTTATGTTGAAGAGGTGAACGAAGTATTATTGAATCTGACTTCATAGTCTAATCTAAATTTAAATACCCCCACCGCAGCAAACCTGCAGACTAAGCAAATTTCCATTTATACCTGGCTGGATTTCTACTAAAATATACCCTTAAAAATGTTCAGATTTATTTCCTATTTAAATAACATTAATTTTAATGAGTAGGTACTTAAGTTAAAAAGAAAACAAACTAACCTGTCTCACAAGCTCTCGCAGTCCCCAGTATTCATTCCGACTCAGGATGAGATCTCCGTTAACGTCTAGAGAGTTGAACTTCCACTCCAGCACACGACGATCCGTCTCAGAAACGTCTTCAGACTCTGTCAAATATTTTGCTGATTATCTTCAACCAGAAATATATATGCTTCTTTGTATACCGTATTTCATATTATTACGTACTTTCTAAAATATTTTTGATCGTAATGGAGCTAAGTAAATTAAATTTTTTATAAAATTTAGCTATTCAAGATCATGATTTTTAGTTTTTGGTTCTAAGCCAATATCAAAACAAAAGTAAGTTAATGTACAGTCAGTAGACAAATAAGGTGATAGATTAACTTGGAACATTAACAGCTTCTGAGTTTAATGACCATCAATGTTTATAAACTAAAAGACGATGAGGAGTCACTTTGTTTTTCATACTGAACACTTATGTTGAAAAACAATAAGGTGGAATCTCTGAGATAAATTTAAAAATTGTAATTTAGTTTTAACATGGACAAATAGAATAAATATAGACCGACAGCAGTGCTGCGGTTAGCATATGTTCCGTCATCCACCGCTAGGAATGCCGTGTAGTAACAGCGTACAGTTCTGCAGCGTCTGCTGGTAGCATTTGGCTCCTCGCCTGCAGCGGTGTGCGCAGTAACTACACAGCACTCCTAGTGACACATGCGGACAGTCTATATTTATTCTATTTGTCTATGGTTTTAAGTATGAAAAAAATATTTCAATTCATGGCTTATGTTTAAAGGTAATCCTCAAGAATTTTGTAACTGTACAACATTACACCAAAACAGTCTAAATACGTTGTCAAATTATCAATTAATTAATCACTGAAGATCACATGCAACAGGTTTACTACTCTTTATCTTTTCTTCCAGCGATTGTTACTCGTACAATAAACATTCCTATGACTAGACATAACAAACTAACTGTGGTAGGAGGAAATATAGAGCATTTTCATCAAGTTGATGGGTCTAGGACAATGACAGACAATTGTTTAAGTGGTCTCGGTCCACCCACGTTCTCTGCTCGGCTTCCTCATTCCCAGCTTAGACTTTGATTACGACTCTCACGCCTACAATCAACACAGTTTACTATCTGGCAAATTGCTAAGTGGCCGAGAAAAGTCTAGCTTAGTCATTTGGTAATTTTTTTTGTGCTCAGCACTTTTGTAGCCTGAGAGAAACTAGGTTTTCAATTTTATTTTAGCTTTCTTTTCATGCGCTGTTTATTATTTCAGTAATTTAAACAGGTAATAACAGTAATCAAAAGTATTTTTTTAGGATTCTATTTTCTTTTGCCAACAACACAACTAATTTTTTATATGTTATAAAAATTCAAATTAATTTGGATGTGTTTAATTTATAAAATGTATATAAAACATTAAATTTGAAATAAAAGCATTGAATATAGTTAGTTGATTGTAGCTATTAAAGGATCTACCTGACATTTTGTCATTAGAGCAAATTTCAAATACTCTCTGTCGACTCTTCCATGAATATTAGGATAAGAAGGTTTTTTGTCAAGTATTTTATTAGCTTTGTGAGGTGGTTACTTTGACTCTGTATCGCCATGCACTCAGCATAGCAACGCTGGTGGCGCTGCCTACCGATTGACAGGCAAAGCTCTCTCAAAACACTTAATGGTTTTTACCATGCGGTTGGCATTCTGAGTAGTATGTTTTCTGTGCTCTAGTGTATTTCAAGTTACCTAAAGCAGGTAGCATGCCCACCATAACTGGCATTATTAGTGAATAAATAAGAACTTACTGTTGACAACCATGTGTGGTTGACGGTTATATTCGTTACGGAAGATTTTTACCAAGTTGCTGACAAATGTTGATCTGTCAATTCTGGAGCAATCTGTAACAAAAATTTGTAAATATCAATCTAATATAATAGCAATTGACAATACTCACTATACCCAATTGGCAATACAGTAGAACCTCAATACCAAGACTGTCACGGAAATTATTAAATAAGACTTAATTGTTATCAAGGTTGACTTCTTATCGAAGTACCACAATAACGATTAAGGGTGAAATTAATTTAAGGGAGATTTGATAACAAGGGTAATGTTCACTAGTTATAAAGGGTGACTTGTTATTGAGGCTCTTCTTATCGCTGATAAATATTGTGCCTAATAATCGCCTCAATTAAGAAGAATGTTTATATAATTTCCTGAAGAATAAATTGATTAAATAAAAACACAACAGCTTTATTACATTTACAAAACAGTTAAAATATTTAAGTTTAATATTTGGTTCAAGTTTTGTTTTATTACAAAATTGTTAAGATCGGAAGAAAATGTTTTAAAATAATAAATGGCATTGTCTTCGTTACCTGCTTTGATATTTAAACAAATTGTTAATGAGTTATACAAAGTTGTTGGCTTTAGTAACAAAACAAGTTAAAGTTATGGTGATTTCTTCTTCTAAAAAATATTAATAAAATAAAATTTAGACTATCTTGGTTACAGAAGTTTAATTATAAGGCTTTTTTTACTTTGTTAACTATTTTAACTTTCAGAGTATTTTTTAGTTTGTTTGTCTGTTATAAATCAAAGCCAATTGAGTTAAACCAGTATTGTATTTTTCATTATGGCCCAAACAAAAGCATAAACTTTATTAATTTATAAACTTGTATTTACATTTTTTTAAGTGTGTGTTTTATTTAAAACAGTATAACCAGTATGATTCTGAACTTTTACACAACCATCATACTGCTCAATTAAAAATCTTAACACAAAGGTTACAAAATAAAAGTCATTCACAAAACCATCAACCATTTTTGAACGAGGATGCACCATGCACCAACACTTACACAAAGCCAAAATTACAAAATTACCTTTTTTATGTTTATTTTCTCTTGGGAATGATCCTCTTCTCATTTTCCCTAAACACAAACCAAAGAGTGAAAAATGTTCTTTTAAAATGTTTTATTTACTCAAACATGAAAAAAATCCGACTGTAATGTTGTAATTTGTATATGATGACCTGGTTATTGTCTAACCCTTCTCAAATTGCCAAAAAAATATTCAAGAACCTGTAATTCAATTTATGAAATACAAATAAGATGAACTATTGGTGTACTGTATTAAAGTTTTTCACGTTTAATTTTGAGGGAATAACAGTGTGAAGCAAATTGTGAGTTAAAATAAGTTTAAAACTTTGAAATAAATGCATTAAGCTAATTAACATGAAAAGTACTTGGTAAATTAAGTAAAGCACACATAATAAATGTTTAATTTTTTACAAACCCTAGTTTTACAAAATATTTTATTTGGATTAACTGAATTACATGGTAAATTTCTAGCTCTGATAACTGCTAGAAAAGTCTTGATAGAAACATGATTCATACTTCAGACCCCTCAAAAAACATGTGGCTGCGAAATTAGCACGCGGTTTGGAATTTGCGGCGCCGCAGGTTTTTGTATCAACTGTGGTGGTGAGCTAAGTGCTGCCAACCATAAATGGTCCACTTAAACCAGGGGATGGAGGAGGGACAGTGCCTTTGACCAACTGCAAGGCATACTTAATGGGAAACTATTTAGATCCAAATAAATGAAAACTACTTAAATAGACTTAATAGAAACATTAATTTCACTAGTCAGTCCTGTAGCAGTGACTGGGGAGGGTGATAGCACTGACAGTGGTTGCAGCCTGCATAAAAGCTCCCATAAGACCTAAGTACCTACAGCCGCAAAAAAAACTGCGTTTCCTAGGTCTACCTTTTTATTGCCTTGTGAGGCACAAAAGTTTGGACTTGCGGGCCGCAACTATTGTGCAGGCCGCACTGCAGTGCATAAAACATCCATTTGAGTCAATGTACTTATAGAACCGCATTGTGGATGAGTTGTTATAGAGCTCAACTGACAACCAGAAGGTTGCTAGTCCGATTCTGAAAGGACAATGCAGATTTTTTATGATTCCAACTGAACCTTGGTTATCGTGTTTTTAAATTTTTTAAATTTGTTTCTGGGTGTTTCTACGCCAGTGGCATTTTTTATGTTTTGAAAGGGAACTGTCCAAACCCTGGTCTTATTACTACCTAACGTCGACTATTTGTTAGATAGCATCATTAATTCCTAGCACGATGACAAATGGCATCTGGGTCTCTGGAAACTATCTCCCTTAGAATCGAACCAGCGACCTTCAGATTTGAAGGCAATCACTATATAACCACTCGGCTACCCAAAAAAATTTTTAATAATTGGTCCACTTAAGCCAGCAGGGGGTGGAAGAGAGAGACAATGCCTTCGACCTACTGCAAGGCATACTTAATTGATAACTATTTAGATACCGGTACAAATAATTGAAAACTATTTAAATAAACTAGAATACAGAACTACTTAAATACAATAGAAAACTCACCAGATGCAAATAATAGAAAACTACTCAGATACACTTTATTGAAAACTAATTAGATGCGGTTGAAAACTAATTGGATGAATTTAAATGACTTTGATGCATGTGGTTGAAAACTACTACGTTTGGTAACTACTTTGAAACACTAAATTGAACTATCAGGTTTTACCCTTCCTGTTGCAGCGAGGTTTGGCGTGACGGACTGAAGTGTTGGGTATCGGCTCCCCCTGGGCCGTAACACACCAGCAGTAGCCTGTACGAGCGTGACACTGTACAGGGGCGTAGCGGCCGTCCGCTAGACATCGGGGCGTGAACCCTTCCGTGACGTTACCTCGGAGACCAGCGGCCGTTCCCTGGCCTAGTCCCTGGTCACTCCAGCATGGCTGCTTCTCTGCAAACAAAGTTTAGGCTCTGAGACTTTGATTCTCCGGAAAAGGTTGTTACAAGTCATATGATAAATACAATTTTCTCTTTAAATGGTCACTAACTCACTTTTTATTTAGAGAAGATTACTGAGCCCTCCATTCTTTGATCACTGGTCTTTCAAAAAATGACTCTGGCTATTCTGGTTGTGAGTCAGATATTAGTCACTATCAAGTATGTCTCATCCAACACTCATCCTGCACTGATATTCTTCACTATAATTTCCACTATAGTTTGTCAGCATATAAAATGCAACCAATCCTCTAAATTTGACAGTGGAAATGCAGTGTACAGAAACTTATCTCTTCGGAGAGCATTTCTTGTATTTTTACTTGTTATAAGAAAAATGTCAAACGCTGAAAATGTTTGTCGTGTTGCTTTTTGTTGTACTGGCTTTGATGACAATTTGATTAGTGAAATCAGAAAAGACAAAAAGGAAAAGTCAATAGCTTTTGGCTCCTCGTAGATTTTGATTAAGCTACCTCAAATAGCTCAAATTCACTGAATTAAGTGTAGGTCTACAAGGGGGAAATATTGGAGGATTCTTCAATTCAGGAATCGTCTTTTCATATTTTAAATGATTTAATCAAAATCAATAGTTTTAGAAGAATAAGGTCAACAATATGCTCAATATGCAAAGTTTTTTGATAACAATAACGATACATGTACCAGTACTTAACTTGGGTACAATATTGTACTTAAACAATAATCAGATATTATGCTTATCAACTTCTCTATTGCAAATACTATATGTTTACTAGCTCACCCCAGAGTGGCTTTGCTCACGAAAATTTAAGTTAAAAATATGTGAAGTTAAACTAAGAGAGAACTTCTTCATTAACATCAACTTAACATTAACTGTCCTTCTACCAGGAGCTTCCAACTGCTCACTCTGAAACCCAATCCATGATATTTTTGGCCAGCATACAATTTAATACTTTACTTTAATACTTTTAATTGAAATGGCGACCATATGAAGTTAGGTTCCTGCTGTATCTTTTTCACATAGGTTTACCGCTTAAACCTAATTTTTCAATAGTACTGTCAATAGTAATAACTTTATTGAGAAGTATTATATTGGTAAAAGTAACATGAACAAATTGTACAATGTTTTATTGTGGTTCTTATAGCCCTCATAGGTCATAAACAGTTGCAGATCTACAGTATCTATGACGTTTTCGCCAAGCGGAATGTACTCAAATAATTAGTTTTCTCACCTCTCCAGCAGTAAAAGCAATTTTAACACACTTGATAAGATTTTTAAAATGTTATGTAATAAAACACAAATTTTTAAGCCACCCAATATAATGCAAATATTTTCATTTCAACCAAATAAAATACAACCAGCTGTACCCTTAGTTAAAATAGTGTAAAATTCAAAAATACTCATCATGTTCAAATGAAAACAAATCCTTTATCAATAAGGGTGGTACTTTAAAGACCACTGGGGCAGACCCCTGATGAAATTTCCCGAAAACGCTTCTTATTGCACACCTATAGAGCTTAGTTTTAACCTCCATTCCAATTCATGAGTTCTTAGCTTGTAGTTTTTATTAGTGATCAGTGAGTGGTATTTGCCTTCTATAGATTGAGTTGTAACAATGCCAACTAGTGATATAGAGAAAATCTCAGAGCTTAAAAACAATATATATATACTTTATTAGGCCTACCAACAGCGAAGAAAGTTAATTTGCTTTCACTTTTCACTATGTTCAGGCATCTAGTCAGAAATACTCAGCTGTTCAGCTCTGAGAAAGTTGCTAAAGCTAGGAAGCAAGAAAGGAATGTATAATAACTTAACTAAGGCTACGGTATCTGGAAAAGTTGTCAAATCCATTGACAAGCTAGGGTAGGGAACCGCAGCAATCAAGACAAGTTTTTTGATATTTATGTACATTGTGCAATGTAGAATCTTAAGGGGATGAAAGACCATAGAAAACGATTTTCAAAAGAAGAATGTGGTCATCTTTATTTTGACCATCAAAGCATATTCCTTGATTGTGTTTAGATTACGAGAACTTGACAACCACAAACAAATAAATGAAGATGGCTCAGGTGTTTACCAAAGAGTAGTAGACAGGACATAACACGCCTATGTCTTATTTTATTCAAATACTCTATGCATAGGCCCTATTTATGTTACGTTTGACAATGTAACTACCTCTCGGGTCACAAACCAGAACCTGATGGATTAGGTGTTGCTGGAAGAGTCGAAGAGTAATTGGGGAAATCGAAATCAGTCGCAAAAAGTCAGAGTGGAGTGGACGCAGGTGTCCGGAGCACAATGGAACCGCGCTAATTTAGGGACGACACGAGCGGAGCAAAAACCTCTCCGAGCGGGGGAGTGTTAGAGGGGGGGGGAGAGAACCTGTTATCTTCAAACAACGTCAAGTCAAGGACGAGCCCGGGCTGTGGCGACCGGCAGTCTGGGAGAGCTAGCATTGTTTACCCTTGTGGGATACTTACAAAAAATAGGATCTTTTGGGTCTCTGTGGTATAACATGGGGTTGTGTTGTGAGGTGATTTTGCAGCCCACTATGGGCCAATTAATCAACAGATGCGAAAAGAGCGATTTTCAAAGGCAAGTTTCTTTGAATATTTTTGCCTCGTTTTGGCTGTTACTGTTTCAAAACTGAAGTATTAAGTGTGTAAGATGCAAAGAGCAATTTTCGGTTACAAGATTGTTGAGTTTTTCATGTTTTTGGCTGTTCCGAAACTGAATTAAAAACGAGGGGTTGAACAGAAGCATTTTAAAATGTCACGAGCCAGCAATGATTAAGATACTTTAACAAACATGAATATTGCATTCTTTGCTTACATATATAATACATAATCGTACACGGTTAAATGAACCAGAAAATGTAATTTGATTCAGAGTAAAATAATGTTTAATTTTCCCTGAAACATCGTCTTCTCCTACTACAGTGACTGATCTAAAATATTCGCCACAGCCGATGAGATAGTCATCAATGGAATCATAGATAAAAGGAGTAGACAATCATTTTATCTGTGGTGGAATGGAGAGATCAAATATAGCTCCTAAACCTAAAACACGGTTTGAGATGGAACGTTTCGAAACATGAAATAGTCTGAATTTTCCAAATCCCCACAAAACATCCTTGCATTATTTGACGCTTCTTGGGCTTCTAAGAGTTCCAATTTACCAAAACTAGACTAAGACACAACGGCTAGGGATCGATACAGACGTCCAAAACTTTAATGGGCAATCAACAAACTAGTTTTGAACATCATGGGAGAGAGTCACAGTTGGAGTTGTCCAGTCAAGTCAAGTGGCCTAGAGGGGAATGTGAAGAGATCAGCTGATTACAATGGACTTGCAGCACACCTGGGAGTTAGAACACCTGTGTGTCCCCCTCCCCTCCCACGCACACCGTGCTCCAGGCAGAGGTCTGACTGAGGCCTCGATCTCGGACTTGACCATCTTTGGGTGATTTTACGGGTCTTTTCTTCGAGGATCTAGAACGATTCTTGAGTAATAATTTACTGAAATGTTAATAAGCATTTGCGGGCGTGCATAAATTGCGTCAAAGAGTTCCTTATTTGCGCCAAGCCCAAGAAGGGTCCCAAAAACTTTTCCTTAGTTGCGCCTTGTCCCAAGCCCAAGCCAGGTAGGGGTGAGTTAATAACCTTGTTTACGTGTCATCCTAACCTATCCTAACCTATCTTAACTTAAATTAACCAAACCTAACCTAGCTTAACTTAACCTAACCTACTCAGTTCTATAGTCAAACAGGTCTGCAACTTGCGGCCCAGTTAATGAACTTATCGGGTGACTCCCTGGAGTAGTTCGCGCAATTCAGGAATACCCGACTACCTGTCTCACGTCAGTTGGCGCAATTAATGCCCCCCAAGTTTGCGCTACGCAAAGGTAGATTTTAAAACGCTGTTCTTGATAATATATAATGAGCTTACTAGAATATAGTTATATCTTACCTTTACACTGTCCCCGGTGTTTGACGGCCACCATGTTGGGACTGTCGTCTCTGCAGTGCTGTTTCAGCAGATGACATCTCGTGGGATATGTTTTATTGTCTGTACCACACACTGGACGTCGAGCTCTTTCTGAGCATGCGGCGATCCGTGACGCACAGTCCACCTGAAAATATGCGTTGTTTATCAAACACGCTTAAGATCATATTCTCGTCTGGAATGGCATTTTTGTGTTCATCCACATCATCCACACCATTGGAGTTTTTCCAAGGAATGGTCCAAACACTGATCTTGTCACTGTAAAGCATTGGCCTTACTGCAATTTTAGTACACAATCGAACTTGCGTGGAACCGAACCAGCTATCTTCAGATTTGAAGGATTTGACAACCACTCGGCTAACTAGATATATTGTAGGTTATTGACCAAATAATGCTGTGTCATATGTTGCCAATTAAAGCTATCCAACATAATATATTATAGTAACAATAAGAAGACCAGGGTTTTTGCAAAGACCGATCCCATATAAAAAACGTGAAAAGTACCCATAGAACACAAATAAACACATAGATATCTAATTTAAGCTCAGCTGATCAGCATGCTGGGGCTGACACCAAGGTTGCCGGTCAGCTGTTGACAGGTGATGGTTGATCAGCTGTTTATTATTCAGCCGAAGCTCCCGCGCTGGCGCCGGCTTTGGCACATATCCCATACTCCTACGTCCATTCCTGCGATGATTATAAAACTTCGGACTGTCCCTACGTGGGTAGCAATGACTACTGAACTAAATTAGACTTTAGTAGTCAGTAGTTATAAGTTATCGGTGGAGACGTGGCTAAATCCCTAGAGGAGTCGGAGCTCTCAAATCCGTTTGAATTAAAATACGATTTTAATAATCGGCCAATTCAGGTGTATTTATTTTACCAAATTGTCTGGGAAATTTGGAAACATTAAGACCCATCCCGCAAATTACAAGAACCGTGAGATAGGG
Source organism: Macrosteles quadrilineatus (assembly GCF_028750875.1). NCBI lineage: Eukaryota > Metazoa > Arthropoda > Insecta > Hemiptera > Cicadellidae > Macrosteles > Macrosteles quadrilineatus. The sequence goes on from NW_026542598.1 coordinate 27,320,634, forward strand.
ACTTGCTGTCCTAAGCTATCAATCATGCTTTCTGACAAAAGGTCAAATTTGTAGTAACGGGTATGGGGGGTTGCCTGGTTCCCTTTCAATCCAAAAAATACTAGTGGTGTCAAATCGCATGAAACAATTATTTGACGCTACTTCTGTAGGTGGAATCATAAGATTAAGTGAGTGTGATTTTTCTACATCTACTTAAACACACCCACTTATAGTTGACTACGCCCATTTACCTGTCAAGCTATCGTTGTATCTGCTGCTGCGAATGGTATAATGGTATAATAACTGTGATTTGAGCTATTATATCAAAACGGAGATAGGGAATCTTAAAACTGATCTAGTTTAATTGTAAGGTCACCCGCATGAGAAAGGATAAGACCAGTTCTACACTGCGTTGGCAAAAACGAGATCTACAGACACGCCTATGGTTCGATTTTGATGAAATTTGCTATGTGGGTACCTCTAATCTATTGTATAACCTGGAATTTTTTAGAAAGCCATATTTTATGGCGATTTCTCCATAAAACCCACAAAATAACGGTAAATTCGATTTAACAAAAACGGGTCGAAAATTTCATTAATATTTCAAATTTTGTATGCCATAGACATCTTTAACACCAGACAACACGGTACAACCCCCATTGTTGCAACAGTTATGGTTAACAAGTTATTACAGCTTTTATGATTTTCCCTAATATCATAGTTACTCCAATCGCTTACCCCATGATAAGGGTTGTTGACAAGCTAATGGAACAAAAGTATGTGTCGGATTACTGGTACAGTTTATCTCGAATGTCCATTCATATACCAAGACTTACCACAAAACAAGGTTAATAGATCTATTGAGAAACATTTCACTCCCTAATTTTCAAGTGCAATAACAATTGATTAAGCATTTTGATACTTACAAAACATTGAATTGATTGAACAATTGATTAATTAATGTCGTTCACTAAGTCCTTGTGTATCACAGGTGGACCTAAACCCCTATAATGAGAATACAACAATTGAGCTGTTATTACTATGACGTTGTGCGATTTGTGTAGAGATATGGAAGCGTGGAATAAATCAGTAAAAGGCAGAGACGAATGCTTGTTGGAATGAAGAAAATATATTCCTGGACGTGACTGAAATGGAATGAAGATATTGATATGACGATCACGGAACTGATCTACTTGTGGAAAAAGATTGCAATCACACTGGACAAGTACAAGAGTAATAGAAATATACATTACATAATAATTGTCACCTGTTGAACACGCATGTTCAAATATTTGCATTTTCAGAACCACCACAAAAAGTGCAATATTATTTGATGATTGTTAAATATATTTTTTATTTGATTGGCACAATTAAATAGATTAAGGAACACATAAATAATACATAGCTGCTGCATTCGTGCTTTTCAACGGAAAGAAAATCCAGTTTCGAAGAACGGGTGTCCCCTCTATATCATAACATATCTTGATAGCCTAGTTAATACTATCTCTGGGTTGATACAGCAAATGTTATAAAACCTTTTTTTTATTTCCATAATCAACGACATAGTTTTAGAATACATAATCATGACAAAGTTTTAAATAATAAATAAACCTATCAGATAGAGTTGTGTAAACTATTATATTTAATAATGTTTGGATCAGCTGTCTGAAATTGTGAAACAAGCATTTGACGGTTCTGATTGTTTACATTGAAATGTCAACACAAAGGTAAACAAAGGTTGTAAATTTTCTCATGCCCCCATTTTTTGAAAACCTCACCTCAAAACTTTAGACTTTAGACATCCAAGGGGCGCAGCCCGAGAGGAACGCAGGGAAGTAAAGCCTATGACATTCCTGCTAGATGTGGACTATCGGTGTGTTTAATTTTGGCTGTATCAGTTTAGACGTGACAGCCGCACAAACAAACAGACACCACATCAATTTTATCATAGTATAGTTAGATATATAGTATCGATGACATGTAATTGTTCAAATACGAAAACTAATATTAAGGACAGAAACATACTATTGTCTTCAGCTTATCATTAAGGATGCAAAATCTATAAGGGATTATGGTTTGAAGTCACACAGGCTTAGGTTCACGGAATTTCACTGTGTCTTAAATCTAACTTTTGTTTAATTTTGCAAACCATGATAAAAGAAATCATTCTGATTGTGAGACCAGAGGCAAACTTCAGAAATCCGTATATGAGAATCCCAAAACAATAACTCTAATCTGATGAAACCACGGATTATTTTAGATCGGCAATGAACCTTAGGGCTATTATTGGATCCATCGACCTACTGCGTGCTTACTCTCTGTCTGTGGTTGTTTTATACTCTGTGTCGATAAATTTGCAACTTGATAAAGACTTTCCGGTCAGTCCACTCTGGCGCCACCGACGTCATAGCTTTCCCTTTCTTACAACTGCTAAAATGTCTCTGGTTGAATTTTTACGTTTATCTCTTGGTTTTCTACGATTTAAAAAAATCTTCCGCTTGAGAAATTCGGATTATTTTAGACATCAAAATATATTTTACTTGGGATTGTTTCTTCTCTTCTCCGTTACAACCAATTAATAGGCGTACTCCCGGCGCTGCAAACCTGCAGACTAAGTGAATTTCTATTTGTCTGATATTACTTTTACTAAAGTATTTCCTTTCACATGTCATATTCTTATTACCTATTGAAATAACATTCGATTAAACGAGTACGTATGTTTGCTATTGCTCCTACAGAGAAGGGAAAAGTTCTTTTTGGTAAAATAAATTTGTCACTTTTTTATATAGGCTTAAGTATATCCATAAACACGCAAACTACAAACGCATTTCTTCACAATAGTAACATGGTAATTTTAAATGTATAGATTTCTTATTTCCCCCGTTACCTTAATTTAAACAGCAATGTTCTAAGAGTACAAATTTAAAAACCCCAATTTTGTTTCTTACGGTAACATTAGTAGTTTCTTCCCAATAGGGTAAATTCACTAAACTAAGTTATTTGAAGAAAATATTATAATGTATTGGAACACACAAAACTTGTAATATACACAATCTACTTTATAAAACAATATGGACATGCAAACTGGATAAATTGTAGAAATTGCCATGTTAAGCTGATGCAAATGACTTGAGCCGAATTTCTAACTATGTACAAACAGTCAACAGTAGAGTAAATTTGTAAGTCAGAATGATACTCGGGGAGCGATCTGGAAGAAAGTTTGGCTTTAGTCCCGAGGTTCCGAGTTCAAATCCCGCCAATCACCTAAAGGCTTTCTGCCGTAATAATACCGCGACCCTCTAAACGTAGCCATAAGTAATTTTAAAAGCTTTTCCTAGTTAGAGCGTAGCGACGTATGTGAATGTATATGGAACATAAAATGTCTTCACAGATACTTGACATAAAGACGTCCACTGTATGTACATGTTATATGTATATGTCAGACGCCAGCTTGCCCAATAAACCTTGAGGAAAATCCGTTTACGTTTAAACTTGTGTACAGAGCGATAAATTGATATTGAACGTTATATGTTGCGCAACACTCTTATTGTAGTCCTTGGAGTAACTAGTCTAGAGGAGGACACGTCCATCAAGTGACGTAGCTGTTATTGGAGGGAGTTATTGTTGTCACAGGATAGGCCACAAAAGCATAAGGTTAGTTGCAACAGTTGATTAGGTTAGTTGCTGTAGCAGTGACGAAAAAAGGTTGTTTGAGATAAATGTAACGATTGATCCAGTCAATGAATTGTTACAGATTTTTACGAGTGTATTTATGTTTGGGTGGATAAGGCTCTCGCTTAGTTAACATTTTGCCGGCTCGATCTTGAGAAAGTCTGAAACCTTTTACCGTTCGAAACACGATCCTGCTGGTCTTGATGAGTGTTTTTTTATAAATGGTTCTTACTAAATCTGTAACAAAGCTGAACAACTCACACCATTGAACAATTTTTAGCTTTAGCATTAGCAAATTGAGATGGATATGCAACCTAGGGTAGGTGCGTATTTTTAACCCAAATATGAGTAAAGGGTGTAGAATGGTGTGAGATGATCTGTGTAGCTTTGTTAATGACTTAAGATCAGCTGTTTCATCAGTCAGGATAATTTGATCAAGAACAGCTGGGCCCAATTTCGAACCATCAAAATGCTACTACTTTTCTCGCATCGAACCAGCAACCTTTTAACTACTCATACCTATCTAATTTTGCTAATTTTGGACCAAATTCAACCTATCTTGATTGGTAAATTTTGAATAATAATAAATACAGTTGCATATCTTTTTAGTAGTATATAAGCAATAAATTTTGCTAAAACACTAACCTACTTGTTGTTTGTGAATTTCGGTGCTTGTTTGTCAACCTACTCAAAACGAAACATGACTGAGCTTTGAGTTTCTAGTATACTTTTAAGGTTTACAGGTTTTAAAAGTATGTTTTGTTATACTGGCTATACTGTTTCACAACTATTTAAACCCGCCTTATCCTGTGGAACTGGAGGCTGGTGCGGGACGGGCTTTGGCCCTCCGTCTCCAGGCTCCGGAATATTAATTGCAGAGATTCCTGTCCAGTCAACGACTCCAGTCTATATATAGCAGATCTCTGGACTGGTGACCCCGATACTCTGCGACCTTGACCTTGTAACCTTGGCCTGACCTTGGTCATAAGAAATTAGCTCCAGTTTATTTTGGTGGTTTTATCCAATTCGCAGTCTGAAAGTATGTAAAATTATTGAGTCAGTGATCTAGACCAAAATTAATAGACGGGAAACTATTAAAGACAAGAGGTATGGTTTTAAATGCTTATAGATACACGCCACCTAATGGTAAATTTAATTGTGATGGTGATTAGTCTTGTGTTTAAAATTACTCAGTGATTCGGTACAGTAATTCTCAAAAGTAACAAATTGTATTACTCAGAATCAAACAAATGAAATGTGAAATATTGAAAAACTACAATGTTGGGGAGACTTAATTATTTTGAGCTTTTTTCTTGCCTACACCGGTGGACTTTTTGAGAGGAGATGAGATAGTGTGTGTGTGTGTTAGTGTAGTTCAAACGCTTTTTTGGGAAAGCGTTCCAAACACATATGTTTTGTTGATGTGCGGGAATCGAAACCGTTCCTCCGTATTCAAGAGTTGGCTAGAGTTGCAGTATGATTAGTAGGAAGTTTTGCAATCATTAGGCCTATTAGAGTACATTAAATCAACAATTAATTACTGCAATTAGGAAACCTTTGATCTTGGAGTTAAAACCCGGATTCTCGTCTAAGAAATTCACACACATCAAAATTACGAAAAACGACAAATGCACAACTTTTTGCCGCCGGATTTTGTCGCTCGTCATAAATCAACTAAACGAAAGCAGCTTGAGCAAGTCGAGTTTATTTTGCGACGAAAGGACAGGGGTTGAAAAAGAAAGAGAAGAAGGAGGTTCAGAAAATACAAAAACGTAAATGACAGTTTAGATAAAGGGGGAGAACAAAATGGGTTGCTCAAAGGAGTTGAATAAAGCGGCCTCCATACATACTTTGCAAATTGCCCTCTCAACCTTTGAAAGTAGATTGAAAAGTTGCAAGAGGGGTCACCATATTGTGTATTGTAAATTTCTAATTTCACAGAAGGTGTTAAATTTTTACATACCAACTAACTTATCGTATGTTATTTAACGTCTTTCTCTTATCTTTTTAATACTATAAATTATAAAGTTACGAAAAAACATGTAGTGACTAAAATTTAAAGTAAAATAAGGTAAATACGAATCATTAATAATATTTGTAAAAAAATACGTAGGTAGGAAAAAGTAGTGAAAACCAGTAAAAATTTTAAAGATATTTTAATTTTTTTGAAAGGCGTTTTAGGGGTGAAGGGGTTTGATTTTCGGCAAACGCCCGGAAATTAGGGACCAAGACCTACAATCGTGCCGAATTTCAGATGTCTAGCTATTCTAGAAATGGGTAAACATTTGTATCCCCAGTGGGTCAGTGAGTTACACATGCGGCTGTAAATTAGACTGATGAATTACATCTTAAATTGAAGTAAGAATTAGAAAATAGATCAAATTTATGTTTTTTGGTCGAGTAATACAGTATATATGCCGTTGCTTGATGTGGAATCTGTGCGTGCATAGCTTCAATTTGAGACCTCAATCATGAAAATCGGTCGGGTAGTAAAGGCAAACGAACTTGGAAAATAAAAACCAATTTTTAAAATGTACAAGAAGAAAATCACAAAAAACAACCTACTTTTTAATGGTAATCAACACAACCAATGTATTTCTTAAATCGTTCAGTTTACAAAAAAACTACAATTTGTATCGAAATTTTCTTTTAATTTTGTCCCTCAAGAACAAAAGACACTACAGAATCAACAAGGGTTCTGATAAGCTGAGTTCATGAAATTTAGCCAGAGCCAGACTGCGAACTCTCGACTGTGATAAACATTTCACAGGCGCGAGAACGTAAACAAACAAACGTTCTGAGCAAAGTGCCGAAAGTGGTGTAATGCAGGGCGTTGACACAGCCAAGGACTGGCGGAGAACAGGGAGTTCTTATTGAAAAAACGTTAAAGGGTTATGGGTCGTGCATTAATTGCACCAAAGAGTTCCATAATTGCGCCAAGCCTTCAAATGGACCTAAAAATTAGTTGCGCCAAGCCCAAGCCAGGTAGGGGTGAGTTGACAGCAGAAGGAATTCCCTTGTTTACGTGTCATCCTAACCTAACCTATCCTAACCTAACGTAACCTAACATATTCTTACCTAACCTAACATGACCTTCTCAATTAGACAGTCAAAGATGGCTGCCACTTGGAGCAGTTAGGAAACGTATCGGGTGGATCCCTGAAGTAGTTGGCGCAATTCAGGAATACCCGTCCTTTATGTCCTACCTTTTACAACATGAAACGCTGGGTTCTTGGGACAGTTTTGCACCTTAGACAACATTAGACTTATACTCGGTGTGAAGGCACCTGTCTTCTGACCCTATGGTTAAGGTTTAATGGTAAAGGTCCCTAATGACTGGACAATGGTTTAAGGTTCGAGAAAGTCCTAGGTTGACGAAGGATCAGGAGACAGGTTGTATCATATATAGAGGGTTTTGATGTCCCACCTTCACATCCACGCTAAGTTCTAGCCCGGAACTGTTTTCACACATTAGCCTACAGAGGACAGGGAAGTCACAGAGAAGGTTGTGGCATTATCACATTAATAAAATTCAATTGTGATTGGCTAGATTTGAACCCGGCACCTCGGGGAGTAGTCGTCATGAAAGTAGCAAAAGTCCCACACCGATGTTGCAGTTTTACTTGGATATTGTCTTACACCCTGCTCTGTATCCATACAAATGTTAATTAGTTTGTTTTTACCAACAACACTATTTAGAAACTCATCATGGCATCGTAAAATTTCATTGATCCATAAAAATTGCTAATTCTCATAAAAATCAAAGAACACCCTACGGTACACACTTGTAGAGGGTCGTAATCTTTTATTTATAAATTTATAAAACTTCTATTTTTACCAAAAAGGACACGATTATTCATACACTATCCCCTCCTAGAGTTAGAAGGATGTGATAATGAGTATCCTTGATTTATCTGATGTCAATATCAAACAAGGAAATATGCGGTAAAGCATCGCGATCACTTTTCGGAATGATAAATAATAAATAACAAACTCCATAAAGGATATTGCGGTTTGAGATATGTACCATTGCGGTCCAAGGAAAAGATTTCCTGGTAAAATAAAGTCACTGTACAGTGTTAACCCATGTGTTCGTTAAACTGATGATATTCAAATAGGGAATACAAGTCACATGTTTGAAGAAATATTTTAGTAAATCAGACAAATGGAAATTCGCGTTGTCTGATAGTTTCCTGTGTCGGGGGTATTACCTTATATTTGAATAAATATGATACGGACGATAAAAATGTTTGAATTAATACGTTAGTTCATTTATTTTATTTACACTCTAAGAGGATGTAGAGAATTTCTCACTGAACGTTTGAAATGCCAAAGGGCGAGGTCATTATTCTTCTTCTCTTTGTTTTTGCTGTTTTGCTGCCTCACTAGATTAATTAATTACTGGCTAATCATTGACACCACAAGTAGACCGCGCCAGCCGCAGTTATTGAAATGTACGCAATTCCATGATAGCCTGTGAAAATAAATCCTGACTAATGAAACAGCTGGTCTTAGTCAGTAAAGCTACACAGATCATATCATTACATTCTACACTCATCCTTCGCTAAAATTTATTATTAGCTGAATAAACGGAAATGCACATTTTCTGAATTAGAACGGATGGTGTTTTTGGTCTCTGGTGACCTCAAAACGAAAAGGTTAATCGGTCCCGGGTCCAGGTCTTACCATGGGACCTACGGTAATAGCTTATTCCCTGTGTGGGAAATACGCTAAACGAAATGGTATTTTGCAAACTTTATTTTTTAGCGACTTGACTTAATTCTTGTTGTTAGTTTTCTGTTCTTCCGAAGTTGTCACAAAAAGATGAAAGAACCGTTAGTCTTGATTTAAATCCACTTCTACTCTTCATATATTGGCAAAGTAGACAAATGATTCAACTTAAAATTTAAAACCACTTTTGGCCCTAATATTTCTCGAAGTAGATATAATAGAATAAGTAATTTAGGATTGAAGACTGAAGAGTCCCCTGAATTGAAGCTTAGCCAATATCAAATCTCTATCACCACCATAAAATGCATTTTTTTACTCTGATGCATTTATCTGAATTTGCGCACTGCGTTGCATTTAAGTAGCAAGTCAGCAAAATGCGTCAAAATTAGGGCATCGGAGCAGTAGAGATAAAAATGAAATAACAATTAGTTAAATGTTTTGTTATCGGGTAAACAATGATTCTATATCTTTGGCGTAAGCCATGTGCCAAAAAGAGATTTATGGACTTGTTGTTTTATTTTATTTTATAACTTTAACTGTTAATAAAATACATTGTAACTGGCTCAAACAATATCAAACGAAGTAGGCCTATTACTTAAATGTGAAAAAGTAGTTTGACGCATTTTATTTGAAGTATTTTTACGTTAGTAAGATAAATCCTATTTTATATTCGGAAAAACTGTATACAGGTCACGAAAACTAGAAAAAGACACGGTACATAGATCAACATATAGAAACGTAGGCCTATTAAAAAAGAAAACTGTACAAATTTTGAAGTTTCAGTGTTTTCTATCGTTAGACCAGTATATTGTCTTTACAAAAAAATGGGGTTGAAATATAAAAATTTTAATGGTGAAAAATCCAATAATCCACCTTTTCTCATATGACATTCTATTTATGTAGCTCATCAAAGTTGAAATTTTTAGTATTTTTTCTTGATAAATTAATTAATCAGGATAAAGAACATGTGCCATGCATTTTCCTATTGTGATATACAGTACAAAAAAATCACTACAATCACTACTACTGTATAATGGGGTTTGTATGGTACGAATATTGTGTCATGCATTGTCCTATTGTGATATGCAAAACGAAACAATAACTATAAAAAGTTTTGTATGGTACACAAATTGTGTCATGAATTTTTCTATTGGTTTATACAACACAATCACTATACAAATTTTAGTAATGGTCCAAAAATATGTTTAACAGCAACCATGTTTATGTGTTAATCATAATCTTTATCCTCCTGCACCTGATGGCGATTGAGTAGCTAGTTTTTATATATTTTAATTTTACATACAGTAACTTAGGTATTATATTGTAGCTCAATAGTAATAAAAATGCAGTTTACGTGTCATTGTGGCATTGGGTGTTTCATATTACTTTTATTTAATCCATGCTAATTTATACATTCGGATTTCGACTATGCAGGTTGCTGTGCGAAGGGAATGCAATTTGTTGCAATAGGGTTTTTACAATATGTGGTGACTTTAGAATCTCATTTTCTCATTGGTTTAACGCTCTTATTTTCCAGAAATGTTTACGATAGATATTTCTCAGCTATCTTTGAGCTTCCTGATTTGCGTTATGACATTTACTGTCGATGTATAAAAGTCTAGGCGTAATTTTGAAAGAAACATCGCATAACTCCACATACTTTATTACACGTTTATCAGACAGTGTTGTTCATTTGACTACTTAAAGCCAGTCATTTTACCACATTTACATCACACTTTACGATTTTGTTTTTCCAATTTTAAAACTGACTCTGATGTAATCGATTTTTTAACTCGTCAGTAATATCTTCTTGATTAGAAAACATGGCTGCATCCCGAAAGCCACGAATGTTTATGGCTATAAGCTGGGGAACGAAAGCCACGACAATTAGTGAAGGGTCGAAAAGGTTTTAATCCTGGGGACGTAAGCCACGACTGCTGTCAGGTCAGGGTGGCAGCTCACAGGGAGAACGGGAAATTTAAGCTCCCTGTTTTACTTATGTATCTCAATCAAGCAAGTTCGTCAGTCCAATCTGAATCCGCCGTGCTATAAAGGTTAGAAGTAGACCTTTGAGCTCTACTAGTGTTTGTTACATATTTTATTCTACTGTCTAGTTATCGTTAGTGTAATATATTTGTTCTCTCTTACAAATATAATAATTAATTTCAAGCAAATAATAACTAGGGATAAGGCTATTACCGTAGATAGTACGGTAAACCCTAAACAGTTTTACTTTTTCGATTTAATGTCCTCAGAGTCCAAATATGTATTAAATCTATTCATATTTACTCAACGAAATTCGTTATTAATGTGTGACGGACGATTACTGAAGTTCAACTAAGGGAGAATTAACCACCAGGATCTTCTGACTGTTCACTCTGAAAATATCTTAAAATCATGTTTGTTGCTAGAATACTATTGCTGATGTATAACTTAGGTTTACACGTTTAGACATAATTTTTAAATAGAAGGCTACAGTCAGTTCTACAATATCTTTATTAAAAAGTTATATGCAAATTTAACTTACATAAACACCGTGCATGATGTTTTATTGTGGTACTTATAACCCTCAGAGGCCCTAAACAGTTGCAGGTTCTCCTCAAATTACCAGTAAAAGGTGTTATTAAAACTTGATGTCATGCATTACATTTCTCAACAAAAACCTAAACAAATTTTGTAATATCGTTCAAGCGCGTATAGTTGACACAATACATGAACTCCTATTAAACAGCAACTTATTCAACAGCAATTCCAAGAATTTGCATTTTTATTAGGCTATAAGTAGGAATGAACGGGATTACACTTATAAACAAATTCTGATCTTTTTTCTTGAGCACCTTCTTCTTGACATTTTCTTGAATAAATAATCTTAGTAATTGGAGAAGACAGGTACCATGCCTCAAAATAATATCTAAAATTCATAACTGCCATGATATCCCAAATATGAGGAATGTTACTAGTAGGGTTACGCAGCATTCAAATGACTAATTCCAAAATACCTTACCCCAAGCCAGAAATCAGCTGTGTGCCCTATATGTTCTGTAAAATATTACATGCCCGTATGGTGCTGGTTCTTTAAAACAAGTACAGTAATGTATAAGACTTTAACCCAAACAATGTTATGCCATATTTATACCATATTCGCCGCATCTAAGTTGGTATATTGGATCGGTTGGTAATGAATTTATGTGTAATAATCATAAAATAAATATTAATAAAAGGATAAGACCATTAAAAATATTTGTGTATTTATAAATTTCTTTTTATTACATTACAAAGTTGTAAAAGTTAGAGAAAATACGACAAAGGTATCCATATTAAGGAATGAATGTAAGTATTTAACATAAAGACAAGCTTGATAACTGATCTGCTACTATACTAATATAGAACGAAGAATCAACCATAAAAAATATTGACGGAGTTTTTAAAGTTATTTATAATACATACGAATAAATGTAATTGTTTGGATTTTTGAAATTAAATATCGACAATAGTCACCGTTATTGTTTAACAAAAAAGAGTGATTGAAGATACACCACATCACTGCATTCAACATTACAACATGTAAAACTAAACATGTAATGGACTTCCGTCCCGACGTAAAACCTTGTATAACTTAAGTTTTATGTGTAACTTTTATCGTTAAATAAGCATATTATCTTCCATAATACTCAATACAATAAGGGGTTTTCGTCATACTAAAGCAAAAACACGGATATTTATACCACATGCGTTGCGGGTCTAAAGTAAAATTTTTATTCCGAGTAAAAATAAGCTGTTATAAACGACAAAGTGGGAAGTTATACGATAAAGGTTTTCGTCAATATTCCTCAGCCTATGGCCGATCATGTAAATTATTCGTACACATAAGTACGTGTAAAAACCCTACACTTAAGTTTAGAATGAATATTGTTCATATTGGATCGAAAACAGTTTTACCAATACATACAAATTTATCTATTTACATATTTGATATTGATTCTACAGGAAATGAAACTAAAACAGCAAAGTGATTAACAGTCATAATATACATGGAATATAGGGTTTCATTTGACTGCTCCCTCATTATTTTTAGCTCTTACGGCTGTATTTGAAATCCGTTGAGACATCATCAAACAGCTTTAGCAAAATATTTGCGTCCATCCCTGCATATTATAATTGTCATGTTCATGTGAAAGATTCCCGTTTCTCCCTCGCCCCTCCCAACTACCTGACCTGCCGTCGTGGCTTTCGTTCCCAGGATTAAAACTTCTCAACCCCTCGCTAATTGTCGTGGCTTACGTCCCCCCAGCTTATAGAGATAAACATTCGTGGCTTTCGGCCTGCGCCCGAAAAGATTTACGTGTTGGTACCATCAAAGGAATACACAGGCCCTCTTATTCCAATTTCCAAAACACATATTGAAGTACATGTAGGTTTAGTTTGGCGATTTCCCTTGAAACCTCAAAAGGTATTCAATTTGATATATTTTTACAACACCGAGATAATACCATGGTGCGTATGAATGATATTGGTTGAATAAATTAGTTGACAGCTTTGTTCCTGACTAAGATCAGCTGTTTTTTTTTTAGCCATGATCGTTTTAAAGCCCAATGATCAAGGACAGCTGGGTAAAGTTTCGAACATTCAAAAAGCAACCGTCTTTGATAAGGATTCAAGCGGGAAGCCGTCTGCTTAGTGAATGTTTTTTTGAAAAGCGATTTAGCGAACAAGTCCTTGAATTTTGTAAACAATTTAAATTCAAAGACTTTTAGATTTTACATAAATGTACTAAACCTATACAATTTGTAACCGGAAATTCAAAGTTTTAAATCAAAAAGTCAAAAGTCAGGAATATAGTTTACAGAGTTTTCTCGCTAACGAAATCAAAAGTTATACCATCAAAAACCTCAAACACGTTAAGTTTTAGAAGTGAGATGAGTCTACTGGAACGGTCACTCATTAATTGCGCCCAAGAGTTCCTTAACTGCGCTAAGCCCTCGAAGAGTTGAAGGGTCCCAAACAATGTTCCTTAGTTGCGCCAAGGTCAAGCCAGGTAGGGGTGAGTTGCCAGCAGAAGGAATGTCCTTGTTTACGTGTTATCCTAACCTAACCTATCCTAACCTAATCTAACCTACTCAATTATACAGTCAAAGAGGGCCACCACTTGGTGCAGTTAATGATCGTATTGGGTGGTCCCCTGGAATAGTTGGCGCAATTCAGGAATACCCGACTACCTAACTCAGTTCAGTGAGCGCAATTAATGCCCGCCCACTGGAACTGTTCTAATTTGATCCTCTTCGGACTTATTGGAATTACAAATTCTTTTGAACTGCAAATAATATTATTTTGTCTTTAAAATTATTGTGTACAACTGAGTAAAATAGACGAAATCAGCCAAATGACACATACTTTTTCCCATTAGTTTGTCAACAACCCTTATATGCATGGGTAAGCGGTGGGAGTACAATGATATTTATGGGTAAAATAAAAAAAATGCGATAGCTTTTGAGGTATAATTTCTACAGCATTGGGGGTTGTACCATTTTGTTTAGAGTTAAAACAACTAAAATATACTACATTGTAATCAAAATTGCTTGAACAGTTTTTATTTTTATCGGATGTTTGCGTTATTTTATGGGGTTTAATAAGGAAATCCACATACAAATTCCACATTATTTTTTTATATGAAAACATAATGGGAATACATAGATTAGTAGCCACACACAAAATTTCATCAAAATACCACAGTTATTAGTCTGTCTAGCTCTGTATACATCCACAAAGGCATGACTTCGAAAGACACTTTTCGGGTCAAGGCACAGAAAACGTACTTAGTACGTTTTCTGTGGTCAAGGGGATCCTGAATGGACATTTCCATCCAAAACTCAATCTAAAAAATGTTGACGAAAACAATACTTTCCATTTCCATACTTTCTATCACGGGAGTGAGTAAAAGATACACATTGAATTGGAAAAGCTATATATTTTAACTGTGTATTTTCAATGCAGTTATCCCAGCTAACATGTCAATGCATGGCGATGTTGCGGCAATATTCTGCTGTGAAGTAACTGTTCCATGAACACATGTGGTTCTTGGTTCTTGGCACTCTTTATGGTGGTCCGAGTCCTAGGAATGGAATACGAGACTGAGTGGTTACGTTATAAACAATGCGGAATGCGCTCGCCTTGGAACATGAAGGCAGCTGGTTCGATCCCAAATAATGTTGATTTTGGACTAAGTAGTAGTTTTTATGGGGCTATGTCGATTTCCACCATGCGTAAAACGTCAAAGCGTATCAAGGCCAGGAGTTGCACCGTCCCCCAAACAAATGTGGATTGTAAATATTATGTAATTTATTTTTAACCTTTTTGAATTGGTACAATGGTATGCATACACAACAATTACAATCGTCAGTACAAAGGTTATTTTGCATTTTTGTCGTCTATACAAAGGTTTGACGACGATTTTGACAAAAACGTAATATATATTTGATGATCATTGAAATATGATTGTTTTAAATAAGACAGCAATGACATTAATAACATTAAAAAATAACATTAATAACTTTAAGATAGGCATACAAAGTGTATATCTCCTCAACTCAGTAGGTAGTTATATTAAAGTAATACAGTAGAATTTTCTCCTGTCCAAATGACTCTTTAGAAATCACACCAATTTAAGTGTAGTCAATCAAAACGTTGGAAACGAATAGAAATCGCTCGTCTCCAAATTAACATGCAATATGTAAAATTCTCTCGAGCAGTTTTTTGACTTTACTCGCAGTGTTTAATTTTTTTACTGTGCGAACCCAAGTGAATTTCTAACAGATATAACATGCATTTGTTAGAGAAAATAGTCTTGATCATGTGTCTTTTAATTTGTGTAATTGAAATTAAGTTCTATCAAAAAGGTAATTCTTTAGAAAAGAATTGCATAGTTAAAGAATAATTATCGTAGTGGAATAAGAAAAATTAATAATTTGGGAAAAATCTCGAAGCAATATACTCATTGTATGGTTTTAAAATGTTTTTCATTCTCATTATGATCCATTATCATCATCAATTGAGATGGAGACGTCACCTAGGTGCGTATTTTAGCAAAAAAAAAAAAAAAATTGTGAAGAATGAGTGTAGAATGGAGTGAGATGATCTGTGTAGCTTTGTTAGACCTACCAAAAACAGCTGTTTCATTGAGCGAAGCTCACTTTCCCTCACTTTGTAACTTCTTTGTAAGAGCATCAGAATGTAATGGCTTGACCAATTGATATGAAATGTGGTCAACAGCTAAAGAATACTGAGAACAATGTTTAGGTAAAAATATTTGCAAATTTCCTTCTGGATTTTATTTTAAGGGTCACGCAATTTCGCTTGTTATTTTAATGTAAGTTGAAAGAAAAATTATATTGGGTTTTTGACATATGGGTTTATCTCGTTTCATTTAAATAAGATAAACATATGTTAATTGTTTGTAACTGTTTTGTTTACATTTCAATGTTTACTTTCATCCTAGGTTAAAGTTGGAATGTAACAGTTTATCAATGGAAGTAACAGTTTTGCTATATTTGTTTTGAACATGCCTCAAAGGCCACGTCGTAATATTGGTCGTCGCACCAATAATGCAAATATTGTAAGAGAGTGGCGTCGTGAACAAGAAGAACCAGATGAAGCAGTGGCGGAAGAAGCTGATAATGATAGGCAGTTAGCTAATCAATTCCAACATGAATTAGATGCACTAAAATTTTACACTTGCACTAACTATCATCGCCAACAACTAACGGCTTCAAACCAATCACCGATTTGTTCGCGTTGTCGTTCAAATGCAACTAAATTCACGGCGTTAAATAATATGGATGTGTCAAGTGTCCCGAACGAATTAACTGACCTGACGATTGTAGAACAATAATTGCATGAGTACATCCCGCTATGCGCATTTACAAAGTACATAAGCAAATGGTCAGGCTTTTATCAATTCTTATTCTTATTCTTAACTAAATAAATGAACTATTAGATAAATTTGTCATTCTTTAGAACTTAAAAAATATCGGGCAAACAAACGGTGAATCTGTTGAAAGGGAACATATTGTAGGTTGTTAGCTGTTTTAGCCATTGACAATCTTTAAATAATGCTTCGCTCATTTAAATGCGTCTAAAGTGTAACGGCAGACCACCCTAGTTAGCCAGGATCCTTTTAACAGCCAAATGATTAGGGACAGCTGGGTCCAGTTTCGAGCCATCAAAAAGCGACTGACTTGTCTTAAGATCGATCAGGAAACCTTTTTAATTGTTCAACATTGTAATTTAAATAACCTGCCTTGTTTGTTTATAAAACAAAACACACAATAGATTCTCTAATTGACTGAAAATAAGTTACAAGAGCAGTAATTTTGTGTTGTCTTTACAAAACAAATTTTTTTTTAAATTCTTTTAAATTAGTAAGTTAAAAATATTTTATATTGTAGGCTATCTACCCAAATAAAAACCACTGTAAGTAAACAACCAGCACTGTAAATAACAATACAGTTATTAATTTTGGAAAATGTAATGTTGTTTTAGTATTTCATTTTAGTGACATATTTTTACCACTTTTTTGTTTCGTTAATAAATACTCCATTGTTGTGTTTGTGTAAGTGCAACAAAACAAACCGCTGCGTTTCAACTATATTTTCGTGTTGGTAATTTATTTTCGGGCGATTTTTTCTCAATTTGTATTGTATTTGATGTTCTTTACCTTAGAATGCACCGAGGTCGCCAGCTGTAGCAGGACACACACGCCGAGGAGCGTAGTCAAGCCGCACATTTTGACACTCATCACTACTCACAACATTGTTCGCGGCCGGGACTAGCGCCCAACTGACTAACGGCGCGAAGGTGTCGGTTGGTGGCACTGCTTCCACCCAAGGAGAAAAAATCCCTCACCCGGATAGAAATCCCTCATTATCCCGCACTGCCCATAAAAATCCCGTGGTGTTCTGCACGAACTATAGTTTATCCATGCTTTGCCTCCTGGAAAGAGTACTAATAATAATAAGTTAAATACCTTATCTTCAATCCAAGTCGTCTTTTACGATGACTATAGTTTCGGGGCAAACAGCCCCATTGTCAAATCTTCTGTCTTGTTAAACTACTGTTGATAACATTGGCCATTGTCGAAGTTCATATGTAGGCTATACATACGAGCCCAAAACACACAAAACATTTATATTTATACGTAACATTGAAAATTAATATTTTTGGCCGGCCTAAACAAAAGTGACTAGCGTTGTGGTTGTACGGACCGGTACACTGTTATGATATTAAGGCCGACATATTCCTTTAAGATACAGCTGTTAATAAATAGCCCAAATAGCTAATGGCAACTAAGGGACCTACAGTTTACAGTGGAATCCGAACCACATTCTTGCCTTGGTATCAACGAATTGGTCTAATTATCAGGATAGTACTGCGGATAGTTGCTGTAGTACTCACTAATGCGGACGTTAATCCACACCAGGAAGTATCACATCCACAGTTCATCTCTATAAATATCCACAATTCGTTTTACCTCCTAGTAGCTGGATTACAGGACGATTATTACTGTTATCTATGAATACAGATTGTTTAAATGGCTTAAAACAAGAACTAGGTTACGTAACAGTAAAAAGACAAAGCATAAAGCAACATAAGATAAATACGAACAAAAGCAAGAATAACAAGTTTTAAACTATTGTAAGAAAAAACAATGAGAAGGCAACACGACTGAGCATGATATGCAGTGTGCAAAAGAAATAAATTGTAACAACCAGGATAGCAACATACTGTACCTTTGTTTCTGTATACTGTAGTTCTTGAGTAGGTAAGATGTTTGTGTCACCCTAGGCATTTCACCAGCTTGCGTGGCATCTATATTTTCTTAAAAATATAAACTCGACTTTTTAAAAAATTTCCACCATTTTCCAATATGGCGGCTAGCATTAAATTTTCTTACGAAAACATCGGAAACCCTGTTTTTAGCGAATTTCCCATATAGGGAATAAGCTATTACCGTAGGTCTGATCCGATTTGGATTAAATTAAGGTATAAACGTGTAAACCTACATTTATTCAAACGAGTTCGCGAATCAGCGTGATCGGACTATGGGAACACGGGTTTATGAGTGGGTTTTATGGGATAAAAATGGGGTTTTCTCATTTTTCATCCTGAAAACATAAAATTTCGCAATTTCTTTCTAAACCATTTTGTAGAGCTAAAAAAAAAAAATAGTATAGCGAAGCGTTACCATACGCCTAACGATTACGGAAAAATTACCAAACAAGTGTAAATTTAAAATTACCATGTTATTCTTATGGAGAATAAATAAACTGTTGTAGCTTGCTTGTCTATGGACATATTTTAATTATTTTTTTTACTTCATACTAAGGTATTGATATTTTAATAAAACTGCTATTTTCTTCCCTGTAGCAGCAAACCTAAGTAGGCTACTAATTAAAATTAATTATATTTAAATAGGAAATAAATCAGACAATTTTAAGGGAATAATTTAGTGGAATTCCACTCAGGTAGATGGAAATTTGCTTAGTCTGCAGGTTTGCTGCGGCGGGGGTATTATATGATTTGGTAGAATGTAAATAATATATTAATTAAAAAACTTCTTTCCTTAGAATTTTCTCTGAAAATACTCTATCGTTTAGGAGCTACAGTGTGTTACATTTAAGAAAAAGTACTATTCTCTGTACATTCTGCATGATGTAGTAGCTCCTAAACAAGTAAGTTTGAAGAGGAAATGCAAGAATAAATCAGTCTTAAAATTTCATATAAATTCTAAAAATATCCAAAAATACTGGGGATTTGATAAGAAATATTTAGCTGCCATTTTTGGAAAAGTGGAATTCATATTTTCAATGTATTTGATGACATTTTAGAATGCAGATGCAACTGACAGGATTCAATTCAATGAATGAAAGTTCATTACCGGTATTTTTGGGTATCCAAGCCTACTTTTATTTATATAAAAAAATACAAAACCTGCTTATAATTGAACGTTAAAAAATTAGTAACCAACAGAAAATGTGAACATTTTGATGGAATAAGACATACGTTGTATAAATCAGAAATCATAAACTTTTTATTGCCGAAATTTGCAAGGTACATGCATATGACAAAGTCAACAACAAATGAGGTTCAAGTTCAACCAAGAAAATAAAACTAGATACCGGTAAAACATAAATAGACAAAACATTTGTCTGGGCAGTTATAGAAGCTTCGTATAAAACAACTATATACTGCTTTTGCCGCTTATATTAACTCCTTTATCGTTAGGTAGTAACGTATTTTCCATCCACCATGGTAGTACTGTAACTGGTGTAGTAGTAAACATGTACAATATTTGCTAATGTTAACTAAAGATATTGCTTACTATAACGATTCATAAATGTATGGTATTTTAATTTAAATCAAACAAAATAAATTATATTCACTTTTATATACAGACCCTACTGAATACAAGTGTATCTACATTCAGTAGGGTCTACGCAGCTCCATGAAGCAAAAAAACAGTCTACCTTATTGGTAAGAAAACCCGCCGCTAGTGCTCACTGCGCTGTCAGCTTTGTCGCTTTGTCGTCTGTCTCCTGTCTGTCACTCTGTCTCTGTAGTCTGCTTCTCTTTTTGTCAGTATCAGTTTTATTTTATTAATCAAATAAAAGTAAGCAATTTTAGTTTAAAAGTTTTTTACAATTGAACAAATTTAATTTCCCAATTAGAATGGGGTCAAAGAAAATTGTTATGACTGGATTGCCGAAACTAATAAGGCGGGATTTATTATTCCAGGTAAATTACCATAGGTTACCTTGGTACTTGGTTAACTTACCCAGACAGAAATTAATTTTCTTTTACAATAAGTTCCATAATTTGTTTGGTTCTTATCTATTTTTAGGCTTACAGGTATCCTATACCTAACTTGAGATTTGTTCAGATCATTGTCACCATCTTGTTTGGTTGAGCCATGACCTTTCTTTAGATTACTGGATGGGGTAGGTAGGTAGATTCTTAATGACTTCATATTTTTGTCTCACAATTGGAGTACAGTTCCGCACAGATTTTACTACTATCTTACAACATAGGCCTAAGCCTATTTAAGAAAGTTTGTGTTGCTAGTAATATTTCCCAAGAATATAGGCTACTATTATCAACTTTGCGTAATTATTCCGTATAGGTGCCTCCAAACGAATTTTTAATTTTGATATCTTACTTTATAGTTTTTTACCTCCTGAATCCAAATATACCATTATTTTTCACAGCTGATGAATATTTCTCAAGATATCGCCGTAATAATATACAACATTACAATAAACAAGGTAGGATGGATGCCATTTAAAAGTGGAATGTACTATGGGTATTTTATCCTTATTAATGATTTATTGATTTATATTTCGCCGTTTAGAAATTACATACTAAAATGGTGCTATTCTAACATAACCTAACATAGGCCTAACCTAACCTAACCTAACCTAACCAAACCTCTAGAATGTGTAAGCAAACTCCTTTTGATGTCAGAAAAGGTATGTCAGGGTGATAGGTCGTGCTTTATGTGAATTGGTGACTGCAT
This sequence comes from Macrosteles quadrilineatus, assembly GCF_028750875.1. Lineage (NCBI taxonomy): Eukaryota > Metazoa > Arthropoda > Insecta > Hemiptera > Cicadellidae > Macrosteles > Macrosteles quadrilineatus. Next base: position 27,341,581 of record NW_026542598.1, read on the forward strand.
TAAGTCCTTTGAAGGTAGGTTAGATTAGGTAAGTTAAAGTTTAGGTTATAATGTATCAAGTTGTTAGTTTATGCTACCTGCAGACTATTTTTGTAAAATTAAAATCCTGAAAAAAACACTTCAAATTACTTTTTCAAAAATGCTTGCATTTTTGAAATAGTAATTTGAAGTGTTTTTTCTGGATTTTAATTTTACAAAAACAGTCTGCAGGCAACATAAACTAACAACTCGATACATTATAACCTAAACTTTACCTTCCTAATCTAACCTAACTTCAAAACACTTAATGCAGTTACCAATTCACATACAGCACGACCTACCACCCTGACATGCCTAAATAAGAACTACAAGTAATTAGTCCACCAGTCCATCTATATCTCCATAATGTGACGAAATTCCTATTATAGAGAACATTAAGTTATTTGACTACAGAATCACTTGAAATGTTATCCATCCTATCTTGTTTATTGTAATGTTAAGCATGTTTTTACGGCGATATCTTGAGAAATATTTATCAGCGGTGAAAAATAATGGTATATTTGGATTCAGGAGGTAAAAAACTATTAAGTAAGATATCAAAATTAACAATTCGTTTGGAGGCACCTATACGGAATAAATACCTAACTTTGTATACACAAACTGTCCTAAAAGATAGCTTATGTTGGGCAAAATCGGAGAAAATACCATCCCAATCCTGTCCCTAAATATGGTTAGCGTACTATCTCTGGAGATTATGAAATAAAATGGTTACAACCTAATTTTCACAATAAAGGGAACAACTGGTATTATATGTGTTTTCTACGCCGATAGCATTTTAAAAGGATATTTTTAAAAGGAAACAGTCTAAACTCTGGTCTTGTTCTCGTTAACTTTCTATCTAACGTCGGCCTTCTTGTTAGATAGCATCTTAAATTCATAGTCAGCTATCAAGACAGTTAATTTAAGTTACATGTTAATAAGAACATGCTAAGTAATTGTTTAATAAATGGGCCTTAGGACCAACATTTCATACATCTAAAATTAATGCTCAGTCACATATTGCAAATGATTAAAGTAAAAAACGATTTATAAAATGTTATTAAATTAATGTACCAGTTATTTTATTATTTTTATGTTCCTCATAATCACATCAAGCATGTTTTAGAGTGCTGTACATTGGGCTGAGGAAGGTTTTAAAGTATTATTCCTTAAGAAATCCAAATTTGAAACCATCCCTTCTACAGGACATGGACCACAGATACCTTCATCAGAAGTTCTCTCAAAAATAAGAATCATGTATGTATATACTGTATTGTATTTTTAGTGGTTTTTTATAAGTAACCTATTTACTCGCTAAACAAAAATGTATATTGTTTTGTTAATATAAAAATATATTGTTTTTGGTTCATTTTAATTAACTTATTTCACGTGAGAATTTTGTGATGAAACAGTTTGAAGCCTAAAATACATATTATTGTGTTTGAAAATAAATCATAGTTGGACCAGTGTGTGGAAATATAAAGGATAATAATGATTAAACTAGACTAGCTGTTACCCACGGGCTTCACCCCGTTTGACTTCATGACGAACATTTTAAGTATATATGGTTTATGGGGGTGTGACTTGTAGTTTTCTTAAAAGTTCAGGGTACTTTGGGCTTTATACATGGATACTCACCGACACCGAAGCAATTTTAGATTCAACAGCCACTTTATTAACATAGGCCTACCTAAGAAAATTATTGTTGGCCTTTACTACAATAGTAAATGCCTAGAGAAACATAAAATAAATTAAATTCGGTAACTGAAAACTTAAGCGGCCTTTGGTGATATTCTTTTCTCCTTGAATATGGTGCAGTAAGCAACCGTAATTATTTTTGGTAGCTGTCTTTGGAATTTAAGTGATTACTAGATCAGTAGGCTACAATACAAGGGCTATTCAAAAAGTAAAAATAAGGTCTGATAGCAGCGCCTTATCAAGTACAGACGAGTTCGCCTCCTCAGTGACAGTCTAGTTGTCACACTGGAATTGCACTGCCCGTTGTTGCACTTTTGAAATTGTATAAGTGTTTTGCTATTGAAAATCCTGCCAGTTGTGAAGTGACGTCCGTAACATGGTTTTTGTGGGCTAAAACCTTCAGAAATTAATGGCAAGTGAGTTGAGTGTATGGAAACAACGTAATTAATTACATTTCTAAGTTTCTATAGAATATAGGTTAAAAATGGTCAAACTAAAGTTGATGTCCAACATTTTGTTTTTGCATGACAATGTCTGACCTCACGTGGTAAATTGCTCACAAGTTCTCCTTTATTCATTTAAGTGGAAAAACTTGCTCCAAGTGACTAAAGTAGCACAGCGCTTAAATGACAAGATGTCACCGAGTGGCCAAAATTGTTGGTGGTGGACTCCAGAGGAATTTTAAAGCTCGTCCACCACTGAATATGTGCCTCAATGTGTTTGAAGACTTTTAGTTGCTCTTTAAAAAGCATAGTAAACATTTTTTCTGTAGAAACCTTTTATCTGCTTCCAAAATGATTAATTTCTGAATTGCCCTAGAATAATGTATGATTTTTCAGGTACTTGGAGAGTATGGAAGAAGCCCTGAAGTGCATTTTAGATGTTTTGACCTTCCGGGACACAGCACCTAGAGTGATCCTTGTTGAAGAATTAGAAGAGTATTTATCTGAAGACATCAGAGAAAGAGATCATCAGCTGGCTCAAATATGTGCCACTTTGTGTTTTGTAGCCGAAAGTTGCGCTACTTACTACAATCTAACTACTTACCTTTTAGTCGGCTTAGCACTACCTGAAGACAAAATTCCCCCAGTCATTCTAACTATGTTTAACTGTGTATGGACTTTCAACAGTGAAACTTGTTTGCTTTCTAAAGCGCTGCCACTGGATGATATGCCTAGAGTGCAACTGTCTCTCGGACCTAGGAGTGATGATGGGGCATTTGTTTTGAAAGCTGTTAATAATTTGTTTGCTGGAGATTGAACCTTGTTCGTAATAGCATTGCTGCCTCATGATATAAATATTGGGGATTAAATATCTGTATGATCTGAAGGTGAAACAATTGTTTTGTAATTTTCAGTCCTCGCATGATAATTATGAATGCGGAATCTGTTACTGTGACAGTTTTGTAAATAAAACTTAGCCTGCAGACATAATGAAAAACTTAAATACCACACCGTTAACTAAGAAACAATTGACTTGTCTTAAAAGCATGAATTAAAAAGCAATTTTTCTCCAGTATTTGTATGATACATGTAATATAATAAATAATTTTTATACCATTATCGATGTTGTGGCAATTTTATTCATATACAGAACAATACCAACAAAACTCTAAACTGAAACCATAGACTAAATCAATACCAACTGTAACTACATCCCTACCAGGTTCCAGTACTACTATGTTTCCCAGACCATCAACTAACAGTCAGATACGAACTTCATCACTGCCAGATCCTAGTTCATTGTTTCCTATACTATCAAATACTAACAGTCAGATACCTCAAACTAATACTCGTATCAAACCCTTAAAAATTAACAAACTTCTTTTGAACAAAAAGTACTACTACATAAAAAGTTCACATAAAACACACAAAGTTCACATAAAAAGTATTACTGAGTTGTCGTACGTAACAAAGGGAAAAACTTCCTACTGACAGCCAGATGGCAGCGTAGAACGAGAACGACATTTGTTCCTTGTAAATAAAATCACATGTAAAATAATATACTAATTGAAAAAATTGTAAAATAAATAATATTGTAGATAACATAACAGAGTAATTATTTAGAACCGTAACCAGCCTAATTAGTATTAGATCCTAACTGAAGTCATGTGATAAGTAATAAAAAAAAGACTTAAAATTATCTAAATGGAAGCCAATATTTTTTTCTTTTTTTATTGAATAGTTGGTAGAAGGGGTAATCGCACAGTGTTCTTAATTCTTCATATGTGATTCTATAATTGCAAAACTATAAGAGGCGGTTTGGGAGCTCGAGCCCAGCTAGTAAGCGCCTAGTGTTAGACGCGCCTAACTTTAGTCCCCGGAGCAAAAAATAGGAATAGGATTCTGAAAATCAATATGATTTCTTTCAGAGGTTAAAATCATTAGGTAACAAAAATTACCCTGTATGTGGAACGGTAACATCTGAAACTCGGTTTCATGCAATAAAAAGCTTCAAAATTAAACAGTAATTTCCCACTATAATATAGAGGTATTGACGAAAATAAAAAAATAAAAAGTATTTTAAGTATGTGCAGAGGTTATGATTGTGTGAAGCCAAGGTAAATGTAAAATACAGTATATCTTTTAATACTTAAAAAAAAAATTGTTGTCAATTAAAAGAATTTTTAACATGACACTCTTTTTATCTATTTTTCAGAGGGAAGTATCTATTACTGTAGGTAACGCTTAGTTCTGGGACCAATATACTTTTCCATTTTGATGTCCCTAGAGGCCAAAAACACTATTCGTTAAAATTTTTATATATGTATAGCCTATATATAATATATTATGTATACGTACATAAACGTGATAATTTGAGTAATTTTTTTCTGATTTTGATAAAATTTGGCATGAAAGTGTAAGGCGCAATACACCTTAATGACTTCGCGAACCAGCATGATCAGACCATGGGAACCCGGGGTTTATTGGGATATAAATAGTTTTTTTCTCAATTTCAACCCCTATAACATAAATATTTATCTTTAAAATATTTTAAAGAGCATTAAACACAAATTAGTATCTTGAAATGTTTTGTACGGTTATTGGCTACAGAGACTGTTCAGAAAATTGTAAATTTAAAATTCCCATGTGATTCTTATGGAGAATAAGTTAACTGTTAAATGTAGTGTGGTCGTTTATGGATATATTTTGATGAAACTTGGCAAATTTATTTATTTGATATAAAGCCGTTATTATTTTGGTAAAAAAAACACACTTTATTACCCTCCCTGTAGCATACCTACATGTAAGTAGTTTTAGGTACTTGTTAAGCCTAAAGCTATTTAAATAAATTTAATTGAAAGTCCTATTAGGTTATTGGATATTCGCTTAGTCTGCAGGTTTTCTGTGGCGGGTTATTGATGTACTGTATATTTTCTTATACTCCAAATAATCTAGGTACTCCATTTTGATGTAACTAGCACCTGGTCATTGACACTGAACTGAGCTCAATCACAACACAATTGAAAGAAAACGATTTGATTATGACTGTGAGCTATTTGCAGTTTTTTAATTTTTTGTTTACTTTCTCTTCACTCTTTCGTATGGGGTGAGTTGTATGCGGTTGCTAATTTTTTTCCTAGCTAATAAAATATTTATGCAGGGCCGGATCTAGCATTTTGGCACCCCTAGGCCCAAATAATTTTTCCGCCCCCTAGTCTGGTCACAGTTTCTTTCCTACAAACCTTTTATTAAAAACTATATCATGTCTATAGGCCTATGTTAATTGCTTGAACACCACTCCTCGTCAGAATTTTATCATTGCAAGTTTTTTTTTAAAGAAATGTCTTGGTTAGCCTTAACAAAATGCCGTCAAATGCTCACGCTTGTGGGACTGAAACAAAATAATCCAACCCACAGAGCATTCCTGCAAAAATACATATCCATTGATTCTGATTTCAGGCCCCAAAACATGAACTCCATAACAGTACTTGATACCGTGGTTAAACATACCGGTACTCCATTAGTAGATTTGTCATATTTAGGGATAAGCTGAAAACAATTATTTTTATTTAATTTATTTAAACCTAGTTTGTCCAAAACAAAACGATGTAATCATAAACAATAGGTCGTCCCCTGGTTATATTACAAGAAATTATAACACACAACATAGGACTATCCCTAAAATAATAGAAACAAAATTACGTCAAAAGTAACTTCCAGTGTCACCAACATATATGAACTAGACATGAAAAACAATATTTAGAATTAAAAATGTGATAAAAAGTCGACATGAGTTTATGGTTAATCTATGCAAGGCACCACTAGAAAAACAGTGGGGCCTTGATCTATGGTAGTACTGCATCCAGATTATATTTGCAAAGACAAACAAAGGCAAACAAACAAAGTAATAGTCCGCCGACCATAATTATCCTCAGGTCTAAGCTGAGGAGAAAATGACACCATTAATGGTGCTTTGGAGGGGATTTATTTTTTCTAAAACCTGTTGCAAACTCAGATAAATATGTTTTCGTTATTGAATTTTAAAGATAAACTTATCGTATTTTTAATATTCAACAAAACGTATTATTTATATTATCACTTGATCCTGCAGGTAAATTGATCAAAAGATAGGTTAATAAATTTTCTTTTTTGTGAGGTGAGGGTGGTAATGGTGTCTTAACACGCATGCACCCCTAATCACTCCGATCCGTAGCGCCGAGCCCGCATAGTGGCAGTGCAAAGATTAACAGTGGCAATACGATGCGTACCGCTCGGGCGCTCGACAACATCCCTACAGCCTACTCCCGGGAGTATAACCAATGTTTGTTACCAATGTTGTAACGAAATTGATGCGAAATGTTGAAAACTAGTTTACATTTTCTAACAGTTATTTCTTCCAAAGAATTTCAAAATTATAATGCTTTATTGGCAAGAGTTCTTTTTTATCAACTCGCAAAATATATTAAGCTATGGCTATTTATTTAATTTTTAGATATAAAAAAATTTCCTCTCGGCCGTGCGCCCTCTGGGAGCTTGCGCCCATAGACCCGGGCCTATTGGGAAATCCGGCCCTGTTATTAAGGTACGGGTGCTTATAACCAAACTTTCAGTTTAAAGAAATTCTATTTAGGGTCCATATTTTTATTGCAGCTAACAGTAAAAACAAAAACCTAATAATCTTTTGTTAAATTTAGCTTCCTGCAAGATTTCTGTTTTATTTTTAACAACAGAAGCCTTAAAAAAACTTTTATCAAATTTACCTTGAGGGTAATGAAATTGTTCGGAATTTAATAATGAATTTTAATATAACATCCTTTTAGTTGATATGTAAACAATTAACTTGCTAATGAGGTAATACCGGCATGATGTCGTCTTAGACCTGCCCCCTGGCAGGACTAAAGTTGGGGACTACACTCACTAATTTTAATGACGAAAATATATCTCCAAGTCCTGAAATTGGTCTCCCAAACCCACCGAGACTATCTCTTAGGCTGGCGCCTAAGTCTACTTGACTCCCAAACCAAAAATATTTATGCGCGAGATTATCCCTGCACAAGTTAGGGGCGCAAAATTTTTATGACGAAAATATATCTCTAAGTCTGAAATTGGTCTCCCAAACCCACCGAGACTATCTCTTAGTCTGGCGCCTAAGTCTACTTGACTCCCGCAGACCAAAAAATATTTATGCGCGAGATTATCCCTGCACAAATTAGGCGCGCGCCTAACTGATCCCGAGCTCACAAACCCGTTTTCGAGGCGGCAGCTTAAAATACCGGAAATGTCTAGTTTTAGTCGCGGACTAGCGCTAATACCGATCTCCCAAACCGCCTCTAAATGTTTGATGGTAAAGATGAGAAAACCCAATTTTTACCCATAAATACCATAAAACCCCGTTTTAATAGTCTGGCTGGTTTGCGATTGTGTTCAAATAAGAGCAGACATATCTACTGTATATGAATAGAAGATGATGTTTTTGCCCTCTGAGGACATCTCTACTCAACAGCCCTGTAAGAGTTTTTAAAGTGAATTCTTCTTTATGAAGAGTGGGGTTTAAGCTTGACAGTTTAAACGATGATGATTTTACAATTAACAGTGATACTATTTTTATTAGTGTATAGTATAGCACTTTATAAACAAATTTCTCATATAGGGAATAAGCTATTACCACCGTAGGTTTTATGGTAATGCCCTGGACCGATTTACTTTTTCGTTTTGATGTCCTCAGAGCAGCGAACACATAACAAAATTTGTATTATGAGCTCGCTGCCCCAGAGGCAAAAGACAACATCATTTCATACAGTATACCATTCATACATGTGTTTGTTAGCACGATACGATAACTCAAGCAAAAATGATCCTGTTTTGATGACCTAAAGTTAAAAACCTAAGTTTATTCAAACGACTTTGCTAACCAGCGTGATCGGACCATGGGCACAGGATTTTATGGTGTAAAAATTGGATTCTCAAATTTTTTGACCCTCAAAACATAAAATTTCCCAATTTCTCCCTAAACTATTTTGAAGAGCTTTAAAAACAAATGATTTATTCATTTAATATATTTAAGTGTTTTCATACGGTTATTGGTTACGGAAAAAATTAAATAAATTGTAAAGGAGAAAATTAAATAAATTGTAAATTTAAAATTTGTATGTTATTCTTTTGCAAAATTAGTTAATAGTGTTGTAGTTTGCTTGTTTATAGATATATTTTGATTAAACTTGGCAAATTTATTTATTTTATAATAAACTATTGATATTTTACTAAAATCACAATTTATTACCCTCCCTATAGCAGCAAATATAGGTACTCATTAAACCTAATGTTATTAAAATATACTAGTACTCCCGAAGCTCAAAATCGAGCTATTGAATTCGGGTTAAGAATGAAAAGTAGCAACTGTAAAGAAAGCAGTCTTGATCATAATCAACTGTCTGTATACTATATTTTTGGTGAATACCCTGTTACCAGTTTTAGTTTGATCTTTGGTGTTTTATTTTACCAACATAAGAAACAATTTAACTTCAATATAATCAAGTTAAAACAAATGCGATTTCACACTATTAATTTCTTGACACTTGAAAAATTCCACTACTGAAGTAAGATTTATTTAACAGCTGGGTTAGTAAATTTTCTTCTTAAGGCATACATGGGGATTTCGATGGCCAGTGGGGCAAAGCCCGAGGACTTTTATTACAGGAATTGGTGAAAGGGGGCGTCTACAAAAAAAAACAAAAACTTTTTGACACATAGTTTGTAAAAATCTGCCCATTACTAACGGAGGAGTAGAAATCGCCTTCACGTATTATATAAGGACTAGCTGTAACCCGCGGGCTTTGCCCCGTTTAACTTCTTAATTTTCAAGATTATCTCGTTCGCATGGCTCAATCACGTCCTGGTTGAAGTTTGTTCGCTACGCTCACTCACCTTTAGGTTGGAGCTCGTTCGCTACGCTCACTCACCTTTAGGTTGGAGCTCGTTCGCTACGCTCACTCACCTTTAGGTTGGAGCTCGTTCGCTGCGCTCACTTGCCTTCAGGTTAGCTCGTTCGCTACGCTAACTCGCCTCCAGGTTGAAGTTCGTTCGCTACGCTCACTCACCTTTTCGTTGCAAATTAGATGTTGTCATAAATTTAAAAGAAATAATAGTGCTGCACCCTGTTGGTAATCCTTGTAACTTTAATGCTCTTGAACATCATAGAACAGAACCAACTTGTTTAATTGAAACAGCTGTTAAGATTCAATAATTCCATTTCTCATAAGGTTAACATGGGAAACTCCAGAGCAACTGGGGCGGAGCCCGAAAGGATTTTTGAAATAAGAATATGCCTATATATGTTAATCGGGAATGTGAGCTATCATCATGCCAAATTTCAGCCCAATCCGACCAGTATTTTTCGCGTTCACTTGTCACAAACATACATCCATACATCCAAACTTTCTCATTTATAATATTAGTAGGATTTAATTGAAAATCAGGCAAATGGAAATTCACCTAGTCTGCAGGTTTCCTGGGAATATTTTTTCCTTGAATCAATATCTTAAAATAAGCGACTTTCCTCTAAAGATAGGTGCCAACTAAATGACTGGGAAGAGGTTAGTTGATAAATAACTCAGTTTTCAACAAACACTATTTAATCCCAGTTAACATCAATACACCATCTCTGTAAACATTTCAAACACTCAACATTGCCAACATATGTAATATGTATCACATGCATAGAAAAATGAAAACATAGGACCCTCAAACCTCCTCTCTTAAAATTATTTGGTGCCTTTAGAGTCTTTAAAATTATAATTTATAATCACTAACATAATATTGCACAGTGTTTTTGGTAAAAACAATACCAACACTTTAGCATACACACAGCAACGTGTCCACTAGACACATATTAACAAAACTATATAAACTTTGAAATAAACAACAAAATAAACTATTTTATAAGCCTTAAACCACATAATAACAAATAACTAAATAAGTCTTTTAAATATAACTTAGTATTGCAGTTCATAGTAACAGAATTAAAAATAAAATGGGAATACCTCTATAATACAGAACAAAATAATATTAAAAAACTCTTGTCTATGTAAAAGGTTTTTGAGGAATCAGTTTGATGTTCCACAGAAAGATAATTGCATTTATTTTTAATAGACATTTTTGTTGCAATTCAGTACTAAAATCGTCATCAAATTGACTTTCTTTCTTTTTAAAACATAGGCTACTTAAAAACAATAGGCACCAATAGATTAGCTTGAAATTCACTCAGGGATAGTTAGAAAACCTTTCACATAGATTTTTTGGTTCAGCAGTACACTAGAAAATAGGTAACACGTTTTTTTTACTTTTTGGTCCCAAATAAATGTAAATATTTGGAATGTATAAAACACGTTTATATAAACACACATTATATCAAGGCACAAATACACATGTATATCTTCTTAAGTACTTGAAAGAACAACCAGGCAGAAAAGTCTGTTTAAGTGCTTTAGTGCAAACAATTTTCTACCCATAAAAACAGAAACGGAAACGTTTAAAAACTAGAAAACTTATGCTTATAAAACTTACCATAACCTCAACCAAAAAATGCTTTCTATATTTTATTGGTATGGTAAAAAAGAGATCAATGCAAATTAGATACAATAACAAAACTATACTTTCATAGTAAACAATGTAAAAATAATGTTCAAATAAAATAATTTAAAATGTGTGCAACAAATCTGTGAACTATTAACATTAGTGGTGACTTCAAGAAAAAAGTTAATATAACACACACACATTCAAATAACATCAAACATACAAAACTCTGGTAAAGAGACTGACTGGCATTCGTGACATACAATTCAAATTACAGTAGAACCTATTTAATCCTAACCCCCGTAATCCGAACATCCACTAATCCGAACCCCTCATTGCTGTACTCTAATACACAGTACAGCAGTTCTTTATTGTATACTGTATTTAATTTACAGTACTTTTTATTCACCATGTTTACTACTGTATTAATAATTAACACTGTATTTTACTTTATAAAACATTTTTTCGCTTTTCCCAAAATAATTTTGATCAATTTTAGCCATGTTTTAGCTATTGTTATGTAAAAACAACAATATGTTCTGTAATCCGAACTACCCCTGGTCCCAATTAGTTCGGATTAAAGAGGTTCTACTGTAGTACTATTAACTAGTACATCATCACAAATTGATTGATTATATGTCTATAACATACATTTGTTTACTAAATATACAAATTTCATTTTATTCTTCTTTCCAAACGGGATTTATTACATAAAGGAAAGGTAACATAAATGTTCTCTGTCAGTGTTTGTAAGCACCATTGCAAATGCACAATTGTGGAAAATGCACACATAACATGTATGATTTATTATCCAACATAAATTGTAGTAAAAAATATTTGGACTAAGCTTATTGGTAACTGGAATTTGATAAATGTTTTAAAAACTTAGACCTAAAATGCATCATTGGTCAAATAAATTATATAATTAAAGTTAAAGTTTGACAAAACTCCATACATGCCTGTCTGCAAGAGACTTAAATGCTGAATAATTTACCTTAGCAGGACTAATTAGTTGTTTAAGTGCAATAAATACATGGTTAAATAATTGTCAGATAAAAACAAACTATCAACAACATCCATTAAAACCCCAAATATTGTAAATTTATTTATTTAAAAAATCTGTGATTTTGAAGAGGAAAATTTATAAATCCCAGTAAACAACTTTAAAAGACTCTTAAGCCTGAGATTCTTGAAAATGGGCAGTTAAGAAAAATAAATACTCAAAATGTTGAGCTCTTTGAATCTTTGTAGGACAAAAGTTGAGACAAACTTAACATAATCAGGCTTAATGGCTGAGCAGGTATTTAAAAAAAAATGAGAAAGAAGAACATGGGTGAAATTGAAGTCTGCCCAGGAATGATTAAGTTACATGCTATAAATATCTACGTTGAGAAGATGTACAGTTTGTTATACCAAATTAGATTGTTGGAATGCCAATTTTTTATATCAAAACTAGAAGTAAGGTATACGTTTCCATTTTAAAACCACTGATAATCTTTGAGCTGTTGTATCCAAAAAATATCTTTATATACCAGACAAAAAGGCTTAAATCTATGAAACACACTAAAAGGCTAGATTGAAATGATGGGTTGTTACAATATTTCCCAAGTATACATTTAGAGGTAATTAGATTAGATCACACAGATAAAATATTTATAATCAAATTAGTTACTTTGGTCCTAAAACATTTAATAGCACTTTGTGACTTACAGTACGGTAGGGCAAACAAATCTACAATAAAAATAAAAAATTTTAAAACTTGATACATTTCTAAATAAATTGTTAAACTTTATCCTAATAAATCAAAATGCTTGTCTATATTTGTAGCTTGGCTAGTTATAAAATTTACATATCTAAATACTTTCAGTTGAACTGATACTGTTGTTTCGACTTAAAGATAGATTGATGGCATTTTGTGAGAAGGCACTCGTAATCGTTACACTTTAAAAATGCTCTTGATTTCATAAAGAGAACTATCATAAACTCAAACTGCAATTGAAGAAAGGGTACAGCTGTCAAATGATGGGTACAGAACATTTATATAAGTTTTTTAAGAACTGTAACAGTATTCGTACCATACAGCCTTCTTAAAAAAAAATTACTTAGCTCCCTCCATTACAAACACCTAGGCAGTAGTGAGCTGGTACTTTGCACGTTTCTTTGAGATTAATTTTAAATTTTCATCTTACATTTTCTATTGGAAACCAAACAATGTTCCATCTTTGTATACAATAAGAGTTTATTTTTCCTAACCACAAATAATTAACCCAATTAAAATCACTTCGTTCTGGTAACACATTCACCACTTTAGTGAATGTGATGTATTTAAAGTACTATAGGCTACTGGACGGAAATTTCATGTAGCCTACAGTTAGTATGTGTGTTGTAAACACAGAAAATGTACTACTATAACCCAGAATGCCAACCGCATAGTAAAAAGCATTAAGCGTTTTGAGAGAGCTTTGCCTGTCAATCCGTAGGCAGCGCCACCAGTGTTACCATGCAATAGCATAGCAACGCTGGTGGCGCTGCCTACGGATTGACAGGCAAAGCTCTCTCAAAACGCTTAATGCTTTTTACCATGCGGTTGGCATTCTGGGTTATAGTAGTACGTTTTCTGTGGTTGTAAATCCTCATCCAACTAGTCTTTGCATTGGCCAATTAGAAGGGTGTATTATTTTATTGAAAATGCTCTTCAACATCATTCCCACATAGGAACATACTGTATACTGCTCTCTTCCAGGGTGTAAATGTAAAAAAATACATTTAGGAAGTACACAGATGAATAATTTATCAGCAATTTCTGACATGAAAACCAACAATGGTTTACTAAAATCTGGAGAGTAATGTTCTTCTTGAGGAAAATGAATTATATCACGTACGAATATTCTTTCATAGAACATTGGATGGATTCCCTTTAACATGATTTAAAAACTTACAAAAAAACTGTATTGACTTGACATTACATTTAACATTTGACAGCACACTTAACATGCAGTGAAGATAAAATGCTATCCATGAACACCAGATTAAAAGACAACTTAATTTATAGCTTTTAGGATTAAATCCACAAGAAGTTGTCAACGGCTGCATTGCCATGGACGGTTGTCATGTGCTTATCCAACAACTCGCTTTGCTCAAACTTCTCACCACAAGTAACACACTCGTACTCCAGCTTGGCGTGGCACAGCATGTGGCGTTCCAGGTGGTACTTCCTGCCAAATTGTTTGTTACAAACATTGCATCGATGGACTTCTCCTGAGATCGTGGTGTTGTGGATTCGCTTCATGTGTCTTAATACGTGGGACCTCCTCGAGAAAGACTTCTGACAAATCTCACATTTGACAGGACTTTGGACCTTTTTCTCCTCCGGACTCGGAGGGGGGGAGGAGTCATCCTCCGGTTCGGTTTTAACAGTCTTTTCTTCTTTTGCATGAACTAATTTATGACGTCGTAAATGTTCCCTTCTGGTAAATGTCTTGGAACAAATCTGACAACTGAACGGTTTAGGTTCGTTGTCACTCAATTCGATGTCGTGAGCACGCTTGGAATGCCTGACGAGGTGTTCTTTTCTCACAAAACCTTGACCGCACGAGGGGCAAGAGAAGGGTCTAACTGGATCTACATTGGGATCCAAGCAAGTCGGGCTGCTGAAATGATGGCGGTTCAAGTGCTCTTTACGAGCGTACGCTTTCCCGCAGCCTTCGCAGTTGTACGGGCGGACGGTGGAATGACTTATCAGATGCCGAGAGAGCTGGTCCTGCCTGTTAAAACCCTTGCCACAATCCCTGCAAAGAAACGGTTTGATATCTTCATGGGTAGCCTGGTGTTTCTTCCAAGCGCTCCGTTTAGGAAATATTTTATGGCATACGACACAATCGTAAGGACCACTGTCCGGAGCTTCCCCTCTTTCACAGCCTTGGTCGAATTTGAAACAGGCGCCGCAAAGCGAACACGGGAACGCAGCCTTACTCACAATGTACCTGCGATGCGTCACTTGAAGCTCACCTGATTCATTCGGAGGAGATTTCTCATATACATCCCACATGGGAGGCAGCAGCTCTTGACGGATACGTTGGATTTCCATCACATCTCTGTCCCTCAAGTCACTGTTGTTGTTGAACTCTACCAGATGATCTCCAATGACACCAGTCTTCCCTCGATTGTTGCTAAAAATCATCAACAATGTTTGTTACAAATATGCCTTAAAATAAACAAATGTAGATAGAAATATAAAATAATTAACCACACACATTATTATCAATTACTTAAAACTGCCTGCTATTTTAACAAATTATTTTTATATTCTGAATTCTACTAAAAGCCTCATAAATCTTAAATCTCTAAGGTCTAATTTCAACCAAGACAAAAGTCATTATTTCTATATGCTACAAACAGGACAATAGTGGTTACAAGCTTATTAGGTACATCAAAATGCTTTTATTTTTTCCTGAAATATTTATGTTTGTAAAAATAAACGTTTGGTAACAATTATTTCTTAAAATTATTTTTTAGCTTTTTTAAGTTATTCAAAGGACAAGGAGTGTCTTGCATTAAAAAACTTAACATTTCAACACGAAGGAGAACACAACTAGACAAAATATTGATAAGGGCACAGCAAGGTACCTGTTAACTTTGTTGGCATCAATACTGAATGTCTCTTCCTTCATCAGGACATAGTCCTCAGGCGCCGGCTCTCCGAGTTCGGGCAAAACCTCAATTCCATTCTCGTGAAGATCTAAAAAGTAAAAACAAAGTCTTATACCTTGTTAAAGCAGTAGTAGGTTGTGTAAATACACAGGATATTGTTTGGTTATATTTAAATGTTGTGAAAATAGTACAAAAGTACAAGAGCAAGTACAAACTAGGCTATCATATGACTGTTATCTCTTGATTTTACTCGGTAGCAATTGGATGTTATTGCTATTTTTCATAAATCTGACAATGGTTTTCTAATGGAACTGATATCCTACTAATATTATAAATGAGAAAGTTTTGATGTATGGATGTATGTATGTATGTATGTTTGTGACAAGTAAACACGGAAAATACTGGTCGAATTGGGCTGAAATTTGGCATGATGATAGCTCATATTCCCGATTAACATATAGGCATATTCTTATCTCAAAAAATCTTTCGGGCTCCGCCCCAGTGGCTCTCCAGTTCCCCTTGTTATTCATAAATCGGACAATGGTTTAGTAATGGAACTGCTATTAGTCAAGCTAAATTACCATAAGGAGACAAATTAGTTGAGTACTGTTCCTATTTCAAGAGCTCTACAAGTATTAGAACACGAAAGAAAAGTGTTCCTGAAGATTTATGTAAATATTGAGCTCTGGAAAATCAATAAAAGAAGTAGGCTACATTGTTCAAATGCTTCAATGAAAAACCCTCACCGTCTCCTGTCCAGGAAGACAACATCTTATACCGCTTGGTCCAACTATCTATCAAAATAATAATAACGGTAAACACCCTAACGTAATAATTCTGAACACGAGTCCTAGGTTGCAAAACATGTCATATACATCTTTAAGCCATGCTTCAATAATTTGTAGAATATTTTTACTTTATACCATTTATATTTATTTTACTTTGTTGCTGAAAGGGTTAAGGTGACGAAGTACATTAGGCCTACTTGCTTTTATTTACTAAGTCAAATAGTTGGTTAATCACCTGAATCGTCATTGTCCGTAGACATGGCCTCTGAAGGATCCTCTCCGTCCTCCCCTGTGCCATCTGACGGCTCCTCTTTGATTTTGTTTGAATTTTCTTCATTTTCCGGACTCTGCAGAGTAGTGACAAGTTTATGGAGGGAAAAGTAACACAAGCAAATTATGTAAACCAAAAGTTTACAGAAATTTTTCAGAAAAAAAGTTTAGGTATTCAGTCCCAAAAACCATTTTCTGGAAATGCAAAATTGCCCTTGCTTTTAACAAATGAGACTGATAAATGCAGTCAGCCTACACACCTTTGAAATCATCGTCTAAATATCAAGTCCACCTCCGAACTCCCTCCAGCCCTTGGGTAAATTTCCTACATCCCACTTTACTTTATTCACATCCATCAACTAGTGATGGACTTCAAATTGGTAGACAACTAAGACCCCAGAAATATAGTTACAGAGTGTGATTTAGCCTATACTTGGCCGGAGAGTCAATTTTCATTCTTGTTTTTTAATAGTACGACCAGACTAATCGTTTCTTAGGGGTGTAAATCAGCTAGAATAAGTAAATGAGGTAAGGAGCAGGACATTGGTCAGATTTGAACTAGCGTGCTTGCTTAAGAGTTTGGTGGAGACCATAATTTATGAACTAACCCATGCAGTTTTGGAATTCATTTTCTTATTAGAGTTGATGGTTTGGACTATTTTTAGTTCAGAAATGAATTTGGGTCTGAGAGGGATTTATTATTATTTAATCAGCAGACATAGGCAGTGCTGCCAGTGTGTCTGCGGGGTTTCTATTAAAGATTGAGTAAACCAAACCATAATGGAATTAAATGAAAATTAAAATAAACTGTTGCTTTAAAAAATATTAGTTTAGGGAAAAGACTTTTACTGGATACACTTTAAAATACAGGATGGGCCAGAACTCTCTACCAATACTATAAGGCATTGTTCCTGAGTAAGAAACATATCTAAATACAGTAGAGTCCCGCAAACTCGGCACTCGATAACCCGGCAGTCTGGATAACTCGGCCATCACCGTCTCAGAAAATTTGTGATTTTTTGAGTCCGAGTTAAACATGGACTCAAGCCAGCTCAAGTCAAATCATTCGCAACTCATACCAAGGATTTGTTGTACTATATCTGATGACATAATACTGACTTGTAATATAAATATAAATAAAACAGGAGGTTAAAAAGCTTTAAAATTGTATTGTTCTTATTATTAACCCTAGTTCCCGATAACCCGGCATTTCACAAACTCGGCACCCTTCCAGTCCACATTACGCAGAGTTTGGGGATCTCTACTGTATCATATCTAAATTGTCTGCAAGTCCTTAGTTACCCACACAGCCACCATTTAGTTTTTTCACTTATTAATTTTGTTCTAAAAAGTGAAAGATACAAAATTGACACTTTGCACAAACATTTAGGGCCTATAACAACTAGACAAAGCTAAAAAAATTATGAAAATGTTTCAAACAAAACGGCAGCTATTTAAAATTTTGTTTCTTAAATAACTCAAAAACCGTTGTTTTACAAAAGTTTAAAATGGCCACCATTTTGTTATATGAATTTGAAAAAATGGCATAAGTTTTTTGTAGCTTTGTCTAATTGCCATAGGTCATACACGTTTGTGCAAAGTTTCAATTTCGTATCTGTAACCTCTTAAAAAAAATCAGTGAAAAAAACAAAATGACAGCTGTGTAACTAAGGACTTCCGGACAATTTAAGTATAATATTAACTAAGATTTATTTCTTACTCAGGTACAATGCCCTGAAATATTGGTAGAGATTTACGGAACACCCTGTATAATAAACAAAATACCCTTTCTATTTCTTTATTTTTCTATACCGGTAGGCCTATCTATGTTTAATATCTAAATGTTCTATATTTATGTTTCTATGTCCAAATGAAAAGTGTTCAAAACATTTAAACTGTACTTACATTTTGTGTATTTTTCTCTTCATGGCATTTCCTTAGTTTGATCTGGGTTTGTTGACATAATTCTTTAAAAGCAAACAGTTGTTGCGTAACGTTGAAACAAGTAGAGCAAATGAGCTGTGGCAGGTTGTCATCTTTTTCTACCTGAAAAATTACATTTGTCATTTAATTCTAGTTAATTCCTCAATTTTTTTAATAAGTTGCAAATTTGCTTAAAAGAAATATTTGGTAGTATGTTGGTATTACAGAGATTTTGTGATAAAACCCCAACTTGAAACTGTTGTAGTCTTTTGTGTTCCTTATTGTTATATCTATGTGTATATACAGAGTAGTACAAATGTACTCACTGTATGTAACGGAATAATAGTTTAACAAAAAGTTACTCTTATTAATCTTATGTGTATGGAGTGATGGAATATTTATGTATATCATGCGTTGGCAACATTGGCAGCCGCTTATGCGCATGCGTGAATCGTCGTGGGCAAGGCCAAATCAGTCGAGAAGGAGCAATGGCGGCAGCACGATTGTCCTCTAATGAATGCAAGGCTCTGTTGAAGTGGTATTCTAAGTTTGAAAACATTCAGGCGGTACAAGGGCAATGGCATAATGAGTTTAAAACACCTCCATCAACATGTCGTACAACTGCCCGTATTCGTGATAAGTTCGAATTAAATAGAACGGTGAATGACGTAAACAAAGTAAGATGAAGGAAGATGAACGATGGCCGACAACAAACAGCTACCAGTGCTGTGGTTTTGCGGCTTTTTACAGAATCTCAGCAAAAATCTACATACAAGGGCGAGAGTGGAGGGAGCCGTTCAAGTGTAAGACGAATTCTTCAGGAAGTGGAAAGTTTATGTTCCACAACTGTTACATGCAATGAACCAAGATGATCCGGATTGAAAACTTGAGTACTGCTAGTGGTTAGAATGGATGGTTCACGGCAATTATGGTATGCTGGTAAATTTGTATGGTCTGACGAGGCACAATTTAAACTTAACGGGACTGTAAACCATCACAATTGTGTCTACTGAGCCACTGACAATCCTAATGTTCGTGTAGAAAAAGCTGTAATCTACCCGGGGTTAATGTTTGTTGAGGCATCTCATCACGTGGTTTGATTGGCCCCTTCTTCTTTGATGGTACCATCACTGATCACGTACACCTTGATATGCTCCGGATAAGGATTTTGCCTGCCATGCAAACGTTATTTGGCAATGACATGTTTTACTTTCAACAAGATTGTTCCACACCTCACTGCATTGAGATGTAAGGTTGTACTTGGACGAAACGTTACCAGGTCGGTAGGTAGGTCACAGTGACTCTGCTGCTGAGTAGCCTTGGTCACCAGATATTACACCGCTACATTTCCACCTATGGGGGACTATCAAGTGTACAGACAGAAACCAGCTACAATCAACGAGTTGCGTTCGACAACATCGCAGCGTTCTGTGCTGCTATTGCTATTACTGATGAAACACTTACATTTTGTAGTTCAGTCTGCAGTTCTGTGACATCGTTGTTTTATTCAGGTTAATGGTCTAGTAATTTTGAACACATATTGAGTAATATTAACCAATAATAATCGTTCTATGATCGTAGTTTTGTGTTGCTGATTTATAGCTTCAAATATTTAGAATACAAACCTAAAACGGTGGTATATATAAAACGGCACTCATTTACCTTCATTTACGATATAGGCCTACCAGGGATACCTAATAAAAGTAATGTACAACGTAGGGGACAAAATTTCTCTTCATCGTAAGAAGAGCTATATTAAACAGTAGTATGCTGACCAGTAGTGTCATATGATTTTGCATGACATACCCGACCTCATGCTGCTCACATAATGAAAGAACTTTTGGAAAAGTTCAATAGGGACATATTCCTACATCAGATTTACAGTCCAGTTTTAGTTTCCAGCAACCACCATCTCTTTTTGAATAAGTGGCTGGAACTCTGTTGTTTATAGATGATGACGGCAGATTTTTTATAGGACAAAATTTTTCTGATTCTAAAAAGATACTACCTACGCTTAAATATGTTGGTATGGTATGGTGCTTAATAGGTATTATGTAGAAGTATAAAATAGGGTGCAATTTGCAGAGAACCTGTGATATATAATCATATGAAATATATTAGTTTGATATATATATGTGTGATGTGGAAAGCGAAAAAGGGTCTCTTGTCGGCTGATGCAAAATTTTTAGTACGTCCGATATGAGTAACTAAGGTCAAAAATATTGGAATTCGGATTTTTTTCAATTGTTATAGGTACCTCATTTAACATAGAACAGGACAGTATCGGTTAAACTATTGAATTAAAGATGTAAGAAGTCAAAATAAATCATTTTGTTAGCCTCTGCACGGTCTGAGAAGAGGTACCTCTTGTCGCTCAATGTTATTTTGCCATAACGACAAGGGGTCCCATTTCTAATATTCACTTTATAAACAGACTTTAGTCAACAAAATTGAATTGCCCTGCATTATAGTATCTCACAAACTTTGCAGTCCCGACAAGAGGTACCTTTTTTTATCTTAAATAACATAGGGCCGACAATAGGTTCGTTTTCTGAAATGTGATTTTTACGACATGCCTCGATAAAACAATTATTTAAATGAAAACTACCTTGAGTTAAGATAAAAATTGGTATTGCTTCCAAAGCGAACATTATAAGCTTTCTTTTGATACCAAAATCGTTTCATAAATAAAAAAAAAAAACTTTTATATGCGTACACGCTATTTGAACTTTTCAAAATTAAGTCCTACCCTTTTCCATAACAAAATTTCAAAGTCCTATAAATTTAACAACAACAAAATCGTAGATGCATGATGCATGGGACGTGCACCAAGTGATTCAAAATTTAATAAGGAATTCAAATACTGTAGCCTATAGGCTATATATACTGTAACTCAAAATCGAAAATTCCTGACAAGAGGTCCACCCTATTCGCTTTCCACATCCATGGGTACGTTATATAGGAAGTTATTTGGCCACTAGAACAATAATAGAACTCTCAATGAGGGATTTAAAGAACACAATTCCACCCATTATAATACAGTAGGGGGCCTAGGCCTAATCAAACTTCAATAGTAGCCAACAACTTAAACAAAATTCATCCCACAAAATAGCATTCCCTGAATCCCTTAACGGTACTAAGCCACACCCGCTTGAAAACAATATCTTAAGTAAAATAAAGCTACTAGATTTACAAATGGATCAGACACTTAACGGAATATAAAAGAAGATCAACCTAAAACAATTCAGTCACTTTTAAAGCCATACGAAACTGAAGACACTAAATCAATCGGCAACAACATGTTGCATTATCACAATGTAATAAGGGGGGATGATATTTCTGCAAGGTGATGGGATATTATGATTGACATTAAACAAATTGAATAACAAATAAACAAGGGGAAACATTTTAAATGACTGGTAACATAAAAATTATGGGGTAATAACAAACGTTTCAGGAGAAAACATTCAAAATTATAGGGTAAATAACTTAACTTTAATGATGAATGAATTACATGTAATGCTACAATCTTACCAATAAGAGTTAAGCTAACTTACCTCTTAACACAAAATATCAATTTAAGTTTAACTAACGTAGCCTAAGTTAAGTAGGTAAGTTAAAGTTAGGGCCAAAACCCACATTTAACATGGGTATTTTTCATAGATAATCATGGAGAGACAATTAAAAATTTGTTGATTAAATGTCTCCAACCTATCGTTATTTCCTGCGGAAAACTATTTGTCTGTGGAATTCAAATCAGGCAAAAATGATTTGGGGAACTTATTCCTATTCAGCATCGAAATAGGGAATAAATTAGGTCACAAGCGAACCTGTGTTCGGTAGCCTATGTATAAATTGCATAGGCTTTTATGTAGGTAGTAGGTAGTACCTGTAAAAGACATGACATTTTGTATTCTATCTCTCTTAGTCTGTTGACTTAGGTGAGGGACGCTTTTTTCTCACACATACTACTGTTGCTGCGGTGAGGGAGGTGGTAAATTCACTGGGATCCAAGAAAAGTTCAGGTGTTGATGAGATACCATGCAGCCTTCTCAAGCTTTGTAATGAAAATGTTATTGAAGCCCTCGCAAATTTTAAATAAATCCTTTGAAACTGGCTGTTTTCCAACAAAGTTAAAAACATCTAAAGTAGTACCTGTATATAAAAAGGCTGATCCACTTGCTGTTAGTAATTATCGCCCAATTTCTGTGCAACCATGTATAGGAAAAGTAGGCCTATTTGAAATCATTTTTTGAAGAGATTCCTTAGGTTTATAGAATTTAATAATATATTGACTGAGAGTCAGTTTGGGTTCCGAAAACATATGTCTACATCTGATGCTGTCTTTGCCCTCCTGAGGAACATCTATAACCACCTGGATCTTTCTGAGAGCCTTCTATGCCTATTTTACGACATGACCAAGGCCTTTGACCTGCTAAACCATAGTGTCCTGCTTTGTAAACTACTTTCCCTGGGAATTGCAGGAAGACCTCTGCATTGGATATTCTCTTATTTAAGAGACCGCCACTTGGTCGTCTCACTCGAGCATTTTGGGAATGACAATACTCTGCGCACATATAAGTCGGCTCCATCCCCTAATGTGGGTGTTCCACAGGGATCAAACCTAGGGCCTCTATTGTTCTTGCTCTATGTTAATGACCTACCTGACTCCATAACATCTGGAAATGTGTGGCTTTTTGCTGAGGATTTATGTCACCTAATCTGTAACTCTGATCGTGTCAGTCATATTGAAGATACTCAATCTAGTTTAATTGAGATGCAAAATTGGTGTAACGAAAACTGCTTGATCTTGAACTCTGATAAGACAAACTTTATGGAATTATACAATAGGAAAAAACCTGAACCAGCTCCTCAATTAGTGATAGATGGGGTCGCACTCACTTTCCGTGAAAAAGTAAAATATCTTGGCCTGCACATAACAGAAAATCTCAAGTGGGATGTACATATTAATTCAATAGCTTCGAGATCAATAATCAATCTGTAATCAATTTAATTAATAGGCTCCAGAAATTGGTCCAGACTGACATTTTGTTAAAAGTTTATTATAGGTACCGGTAGTTGTTTTCACAGTATAATATCTTATGGAATAGTGTTCTGGGGAGGTAGTACCATGGCCAATAGGATCTTTCTCCTCCAGAAACGAATTATTAGGAGAATGTGTGGTGCTCAACGTCTTGCTCACAGTAGGCCCCTATTCAAGGACCTTCGAATTTTAACCATCCCATCACTATTTATTTTAGAATCTGCCATATTGGTGAGAAATAATCCGGACATCTTTTTCACAAACAATCTGGTCCATTAGTACAACACGAGAAGATCTAATCAAGTACATGTACCCCAAGTTAACTCAACTTTGGCCTGCAAGAGCCCATATTTTAGTAGTGTCAAGATCTACAACTCGCTACCAAGGAACATTATTCAAGAGCAGAATATCAATAAATTCAAGAAGATGTTAAAGGAATATTTATGTGAAGCGGCCTATTTTAAAGTAGAAGATCTGTTCAATTAGGCCTATTATTGTGTTTCTACCCATTTGACGACCACGTCACAGGAGCGATGCTAGTGGGACATCATCAAGTATCAAGTAAGTAATAGGTAAGATAGATAGTGGAACCGTAGTCCGAAACGTAACCACTCCTTTTATTTTTGGGCTGCAGTTTAAGTTAGGCTACTCTATGTCTATACCAATTAATTCTTACATTGTACTACAATCTCGTAGTTTATTACCTGTTTGTAGTTAAACTATTAAAAACCAATATAAGATATCCTAGGTACAAATTTATTATATTGTAATAGCCATCAGATAGCCAACTTGAGTATGCAGACTAGAATAAGGCTTAGTTTAAATTTGATTGTAATTGAAAATTTATTTTTATGAAAAAAATTCTTGATACTAAGGACTAATGATCTTATTGCCTAGGCCTATACCTTAATTTGAAGACACTCCCATATTTGGTCAGCCACTTTCAAGTTCGATCCTTCAGGGTTATCTAAAATCGAACGTGAACCAGAACCAGATACAACACCCGTGGAACACAGGCGACATATCGAATCAAATTTTGGACTGGGTAAATCTGTCATACCCTTAGTTTAAAAGGCTTAAATTAAGTTTTACAAAAACATGAGGGAGTTAAAATTGCGAAATTAGCCCTAAAGAATTAGTGCAACGTAAACAAAACAACAGACATATTGAGAAATTCTTGAAGTCTTAGTTTCAGTCAGGACTGCCACAACACTCACAACAGAAAGTTTAAAATCTGAGTTGTGAATCATAGAAAGCTTATAGTTATTATTTATACCTATAGGAAATAAATGTAAAGTGAGGATAACAAAACCCGTAGATTATTATTTATTTATATTTCAAGACAGATTAAATAGTTATTTGTGCAACTAGTGAGAAAAGTAAGCAATTGACTCACTCGAGAGAAATCCTTACTCACGAATGGTTTCTCGAGTGAGGCAATTGTACTTTGAACTCGAGTTGCACATTATACTTTTCCTACAGTTACCATAAAACAAATAAATTGGTCTTATGTTTCTTCAAACATAACCTATTTTTACACAGAAGTGAACTTTTAATATAACATTTAATGTGAAGTGACAAAGTACAACAGCTGACCAGCTGATTTACAGCCAGTGCTGCCAACGTACCTGCATGTTACGCGCTCACTATTTCGTGCCTTCACGTTGCAAATCTGGAGTGAGACAAAGTAATTAGAGTGAGACAATGTTAACATTGTCTCACTGATGAGCGAATTGGCCACTTTGCTTTCTCAAATCAGTGAGAGTACAGTAGCGGCTGGTGTTCATAGGTGGTGGGAGGGCTCTGCATATTTTTATATATAAACTTTAAACGAAAGCCTAACATCATTCACGTTTGTCAAATAATTTTAAAAGATTTAATTCTTAAATTTGTAATACAAACCCACATAGGCCTAGCCTACGATATATATATATATTTAAACTTGTTTCCAAGCCCAAGGCTCCTATTGTATTTAACTTAATTACAGTGTCTGCAAATAGGTCTGTCCTGAAAATAACGTTGCCAAAATAATGATAATATTCTATAAAATATCTTAGGGATTAAGGAATAGAAAGCCAAAAAAGTAAAACCACTTACGAAAACAAATTACATTTAAACTTATACCGGTACCTAAAAATATATTGTTCTTCAATAATATTAATTAACCAGAAATGCATGGCCTATTTTTAACTAAACTGGATGTGAAATCAATTTAATAGAGTATACAATGTAAGTATTTTGCTTAAATACTTGCACAAACAGTACTTCTACATCACTATTCATCAATCACTAAACATCATCACGAAACCAAAATAACATTTGGAGGTTAGCTCAGTTGTTTTCTAATTTCTAGTTTTAGAAATTATATGGTTTGAGTTATGACAAACAGGTGCGCCAACATCAGTTCTACCCTTCATAACTGTAGCTTGTAAGCCATACAGAATATCCAGATTGTGGTGGCTGCCCTGATTTAAGGTGCGTGCGCAGCTTTGGACTCTGCCCCAAAGCGCCTATACTAAAGCAATGGAATGACGTCATGGCACCCTCAGAGCGGTTTGGTTGTTCTGCCATAAGACTACATGTATTGGGATTGGGACGGTCTGGCCGCCGTCCGCGCCGTCCTTACTAAGCAAGCGACGATCAAAATTTAGTCTTTACTGAATTAAATTATCCAATTATTTGATATATTTATGTTGTATGTAGTTTGAAATACTCGTTAAAGTAAATTTAATTACATTTAACTGAATTATATTAATATTAAAATGTAATTTATTTATGTATTGTTGGGAGGGCGGCGTCCGAGAGTCCTTATGGGCTAGCCGCCACTGGTGAGAGAACATGTACATTGTTAGGTAACTGTAGGAAAAATTCTTTATTAAAATAGAAGAGGCTATAGAGTTAATAATAATATGATAGGAGACAAACATTTGGTGTGTCCAAATCCGCCATAATTTACTAAAACCTGGGTCAATCTAAAGCAGCGACAACACTTAATGACTAATGAGTATTTTTTTTTAAGCTAAGGTGACCATGAGCTGACAACTTACTATATGCATGTAAACAGGGTTATATTAAACATTATACAAATATTTAGTAAAGATTTGAATCAAGGATAAAAGATAGATCTTATATATATATATATATATATATGCATACATGTTTTACTCGTCAATGCGTGTGGATGCAAAAAGAACAATAGAAACAATGTCATCATAATGGAGTTAGATGACTTGTGCCAAAGCCAAGGCTACTGAAAAAGCCTTAGACTTATGCAGCTTTGTTACTAGCAAATATTCGCTGTTACTAAAAACAGGTGGGTCCAGTTTCGAACCACGAACACATTTAACCGACTCTTTTTATAGATTGAACCGGCGGTGACCCTCTGATAACTTGGTAAGCACTATAAACCATTTTTTCCCCAGTAGGCTATGCAATCAGCTCCAAGGC
This sequence comes from Macrosteles quadrilineatus, assembly GCF_028750875.1. Classification (NCBI taxonomy): domain Eukaryota; kingdom Metazoa; phylum Arthropoda; class Insecta; order Hemiptera; family Cicadellidae; genus Macrosteles; species Macrosteles quadrilineatus. Next base: position 27,368,433 of record NW_026542598.1, read on the forward strand.
ATAGACTAACCAACATAAGTCGACTTCATCAACCCATTGTCATTTTTTGAAGCTCGTTTTTCGTGTTTAGTTCATGTCATTTGTGCTTAACTGTTTGGCGAACTAGAAAACAAGTGTTTGCTAATGATTGGATGGTTTAAACGAGGTTTTAAATGACTGAAATAGCACGACACAAATTGAATACAAAAACACGACCTCTACAGTGTACCGGACAGAACTACTAACAATACACACAATTGGCTTCTGCTGACCACACTATCATGGTTGTGAATTCAACTAAGGGAGTAAGTCATAAGTCATTTATTTAACCAGATTTACATCTATTATCTACGTCCAAGGTCTAAGATCAGGATCCTATCACCTGGGACCTTTTTCATAATAAAGTACAAACTAATATTATTAGTAAATCAGCTGATCGCCCAATGCAAATCTAATGGAAATTACAAGCTGTAACTTGTAGTTTATTATGAAATGGGCCCCATTTATAATCTGATGATTTTTATTTTTAATGGGTGTGAACGGGGAAACCCACTCATATTCCAAATATCTGAAGATGAAGATAAATACTCACGCCACAGCAAACCTGCAGACCAAGCGAATTTCCATTTGACTTATTGGATTTACACTAAAATGTCTCCTTAAAAATAACACATTTGTTCTCTAAAATAGCATTAGTTTAACGAGTACTTAGGTTTGCTGCAACAGGGAGGGTAAAAATGTTAAGAAAAAAATGATTTTTCTACTTTGATAATAGCAATAGAATTGATAATATAACACTGTTTTATTATATATCAGTGCTTCTATTAACACACTTCCGTTTCTCCAATGCTAGTCAATATTAATTTTCCGTTTACTGTCTTCATTATTAAGTGCTTAGATTCTTCCTTCCTCCTTCATCTTCTCACTGTTCATCGAGAAAATGGCGGATGTGATCGGCGCTCCATTCTTCCATAGTTACTCCGTTAGGATGTTTTAGAACGATTAAAATTTCTGGTTTTTGTTTGAATGCCAAGTTAGTTGTCTTAACTTTACTTGATAAGTGTTTTTTATCAATAGTTAGTTCCCCTCTCACAATCCAGCTCATTAGAAATTGTGAACCACCCTTCTGCTCTTGCCGGTCATTCGGTTGGGAGGAGACGGACCACTTCCCTACACTCAGGGATTCTGTAGCATGGGTTTTCTTTAGAGGATTAGATGATTTAAATGGTACGTACAATTCACATCTCATGTTTATTTTTAAGGCTATAAAATTGTGTATCCCTATTTGGTTGTAGGTCCTACTTTATTGGTGACCAACTTGCCGAATTCATTCAAGGTTCATGCTTAGTCCTAACTTGAAACTTCGGTAGGCTACCATGTTTAATCGCCCATAATTATTAATTTTTATCCATATAATAGTTAATTGCTAGTATAATCTCTGGAACTTTTGGTATGTATTCTTAATTCTTGTTTTAGACAGATTGGCCTGCCTATTTTATAATTAGGCCTAACTTAAGTTTAGCCTAAGTTAAAGCCTTTAACTTAGAAATTTGGAAGCTAATGAACCAAAACATGATTCTTAAGACTTGCTTGTATACTTACTTAGGCCTAAATGCTTATCTTACCATTTAGTTATGATTTCATAAGTCTCTAATTACCGTTACCGGTAAGTTAATTCTTAAATACTTAGCCTAGAAATAAAAGTTAACTCAATTTTGATTTAACACGTTGACTGCGCGCACCGACTTTACAGGCGCTCCCCAGTGTCGGGCGAAGCCCCGGCGCGCAACCGAATCAGCGAACGCAATTGGCATTCAAATATTTCAGTCTGACGAATCACAAAAGAGCAGTGGTGACTGTGCTGCGTTACCCCGAGAGTGGATGTAGTTCACTGAAACACCCAAAGGTAGCAGCACTGCATGGATCCGTATCCAGTGTCTTTGTAATGTGGGTTGAAGAGAAAAAATACCCGAAACCGGGACAAAAGCATTGCCAGACAGGATTTTACGGGAAATTTTAGTACCAACCTACACCAAAGTAAAGCTCGCATTCTAAGCTGGCAGGCTGGCAACGATTACAACGTCTCCGTCTGAGGCTAAGCTCACACTGACTCAATATATTTCTGTTGGTCTGGTGCCGACTTTAGTCGGCGCGCGCCATCTGGGAGCGCTGGCGACGCCGACTAAAGTCGGCACGCGCAGTCAACGTGTTAACATTAACTTAGGCCTACAGGAGACAAGTTGTAGGTAAGTTATGCCTATTTGGGCTGTACTTAAGTTTAAATGTCCAGCAAATATTTACCGTATTTAGATTGGGATATGATGTAATTTTTATATGTCTACTTACAGTATTTTTAACGCTGAATCCAAAAATGCAATCAGTTTTTGTCGGAGAGATTCCTAAGTGGCCGTTGTGGCCGTGAAACGAAGGTTAGGATTACGAATCTAAGGATAATTGAGCGGTACTGAAGGTGGTAGGCTAATGATAATATGGCGTGGTCTGGACGGGTCCGTACTGAGTGAAGAGTGAGGAGTGCGGAGGACTGAGTGAGAAGAGCAAACAACTGTTTATACTTGATCTAATGCGGAATGAAATCAAATCAATTCCTTTTGAAACCAAATAATCAGTTCTTATTTATGCATGTGAGGAAGTTAGGTCGGGTTTTATGCGGATTCGTGACTGTATTAAGTGTTTTGAAGTGAGGTTAGATTAGGAAGGTAAAGGTTAGGTTTTAATGAACCGACCCATTAATTTATGCAACTTCCACACTGTTTTTTCACAATTAAATAGTGGGTAAAACACAATGAAATAACGATATCAAAAATGTGCAAGCAAGGCAAAGTGTACTTGATCTAGTCTCAACTGCTTTTTAATAGGCGTTTTTTCTTCAAAACTCTTACTCTGAACGTTATGCCTATATTATTTGGTTACCACCATTTATAAGTTATTGTATTTTAGTTATGCCTATTTGATTATTTGGGCAAAAACTTGAAAACAGGACAATTGCTGTCCCCAGCATTTGAAAAAAATTATACTTACCTACATTAATAAATCTTATATTTTTTGAAAGTTTGGTCTTTGTAGTTCATAAATATAATGTTTTTAAGTCTGAAATTAATTTATATAGCCTAATTAATTATTACTAGAAGAGAAATTTGGGGACAGGTTTTTGTGTAATGTGGGTCACACACAAAATCCTAAGTTTTGACACAGTTAGCTTGAAAGAATTATGGTAATTATGATTCCATTAGCTTTTTAGGTTACCAAATAACAGTCAAGTGTGAAAAATATAATAGTTTATGAATATATTTGATGTTAAAAGCTCAAATAAAACTGTAATAAATTTGTGGACATGATTTCAGGATCTCTCTTTTTCCTTTATCCAACACACATTACTTATTATAGGTTGTGTTTTGGTTTTTTTCCAAATAATGTACTTATAAGTACAATTTCCAATTATAAAACGACCATTTGAATTAGTGGTTTTTATTATATGGCAACAAAAACTTTGTGACCCACCATTACAAGAGTGACCCAAATTACAGCTAATGTAGGTCACGTGACTCATTACATGTAATGCAGGTAACGTGACTGACATTACACACATTGCCTCAAATGCATCACGTGACTGACATTACATGTAATGCAGGTAACGTGACTGACATTACACATTGCCTCAAATGCATCAATAATGGAGATCGTAAGCATTATAAAACTGTTATGTTTTATTTTTAAAATAGATAATAAAATTGAAAGAAAAATTACAGGCAAACTCTTGCAATCTGAAAATAAAAAGTTTATCTTCTTTGAGAAATGACGTTTCTTTTATTAAAAATGAAAAATTATTTTCTACAATTAATTAACTATGAAATATCTAGTTTAATACTCATTATTTATTTAATATCAAGCAAAACCAATTTCTTTAGAATGAAAAGGGTAAATAATTTAATTACATGGTATACAAAACAAGAAATTAAAATTGATTGTACTTACTATGAACAAATATCATTATTTTACCATCATCCCATACGGGAAAACAATTTTATGACCAGTACTGACCAGGATGTGGAAAAAGTATATGGAAATTACAAATAATACTATGATCAATAATTGCATATACCAAAAAGTCAAAGTAAACAGTCTTTGTGCAATAAACACATTAACATTGCAAATAAATGAGTATATTTAGACATAGAGTATAAACAGAAAAGTGAATTAAGTAAACTTAAAATACAATTAATTATCTAAATCATGAAATATTTAGTATAATACTCAATATTTATATACTATCAAGACAAATCAATTTCTTCAGGCTGAAAATGATAAATACCGCGATTGGTAAAACTATCCCGCTCTTTCCATTTCCTGATGAACAGCATCAACATTATAGTTTCAGATTAAATGGATTTTCGGATTACCGAGTTTCAGACTTTCGGGGCTCCACTGTATCATATGTCGTGTAGGCTATTACTAGATGCCTACACCCAGCCAACTAGTTGTTATTACTGTAGTTAATTTATAAAAAAAATAAAACCGAAAATGTAAAAATCTGTGTTAAATATTGAATTAACTAAACAGGAAGCTTAGGATACGTTTTAGATTGGAAATTATTGGCATTTAAATACCCACTGACTTTGTTTAATTTTATTAACATAGTCAGAAAATGGCAATTTTTAGGACTGGGAATCGTTGAATTCCAACGTTGTTTCATTCAGTGGAACTTAAAAAAAACTTTAAAACTACTTCCGTTTGTTGATTCAAATACGTTTTACAAATTTTCAGCTGGATCCATTAACTAACATCACAACAGAGGTGTCAGCAATTTGTTAATTACAGTAATGCATAATATTAGTAACGCTGTGTCACCTTTGGATTTTATCGTCTGCTAATGATAGGTCACATCAGACTGAGCGAGGTTCGTAATTTTCTCGCTAATCTCGCAGCCAAACTCTGGCCGCCCAGATTGTCATATAGTCTCCACAATCAGAATATTTATCGTAAAGAAAATAAATATAAGCAATCACCAATCATATCGTGGGTTACTGGAAAAAAAAAATTCTCGACATTGAAAACTCATAAGAGAAGTAATTTGGGTCACAAAATGTACGAAAATTAATGCTGGTCACACCTCAGATCCTCAGATTTTGTGACCGACATTAGCGTGACCGATATTAGCATTTTTACTCTCGTCATTGACTAAAACGAAACATGGTGGCATAGTTCCCTTCGCAAGCTATTATGTTTGATTTAATATTTGTTTTACTTATATTTTCTTAGTTTTCAATAACTTATTCACCTTATTGTCACAGTTATCAAGGGTACCGAGCATTACGCAAAAACTTAACGCTAACAAAACAGGTTTTAAAAAACGACTTACCTGTTAACCTGCAAAGCCTGGAGTCACATCGCGTCTGACCTACCACACCCACATCTAACAAGGAACTGAGAGAGGGCGAAGTCTTGTTCCACCCGAAGTCGAGAAGGTTCAATGACCCGACGAGAACCGGTCCCAACCCTCGAACCCAGCATTACGTTCCCGGCTGGGGACGCGACTTTTAACGCCCGCTATTGCCGTTATATTTAATTAAAAAGTCCGTTTGATGTATTTTTATAATCTTTTAACATTATTCATCAATTTAAAACCAAATATTACAACAATATCGTCTTAATAATACTGAAGAGGTAGGGTTATTGTATCCAACTTCTAATCTTGGGGACAGGGTTTTTGCATTAAATGTAGACAACATGAACTTTTTAAACACACTTTTCTTTATTAAATACAACAAAAACAAATACAAATTACACATTTTTATATAAAGTAAAGTATGATAAATTATTTAAAACCATTAGAAGTAAGAAATACATGATAGAAGAGAGATAATTAGCTGGGGACAGCAATTGTCCTGTTTTCAAGTTTTTGCCCATTTAGCTTTTACATAAAAAGGATCTAGGTACTCATTTATGCTAACAATCTTAGATTCTGTCCTACTCTTAATAATTGGTCCTGCCGGCATTGCCTCATCTCTGGGTTACCGATGAGTCTACTTTTCAACTTAAAATCTATAAATATAAGTTAACTAGCAATTACCCAGCGCGCCATGCTGTTACTAACTATTGTTTTAACTCATAAGCGCTTGGTTTTTTACGCTGGAGCACGTGCTGGAGTCTAGTGGATTACATTTCCTGGTTTGCAACCGTATTTAACTATCTGCCGCCTCTAGGCAGCAAAGTTAGCCGCCCCCCCCCCCCCACCCTTGTGAGCATGCTCACTGACCATAATAAGAATAACAGTACATGCCCTGCTAGCTGTTTTTATTGAAAAGTAATCGGCAATTGCATGCTGCATCAACAAATAATAACATTTTGAGCCCTCTTTTACAGTTTTTTTTGTTTCCCCGTTTTCATGCAAAACGCGATTCTGTTTTGCATAGCCTACATGGAATGCAATGTTGTTAGGTATCCAATCAGAAGAGTCATAATCGCGTTTTGCGGTGCGTAAACGGCACACAAAAACGTCCGTATAGAAGGGTTCTTATAACGCTTTTCATTGAAAACTTTTAGTCAGATATACAATCACAAATACTTTTATTTACAAAACTGTTGCTATGTACCGAAAAACTGTTGTTATGTTATTTTGAAACTAAATGAATCAAAACAAAAAAAGTTAGTATAAAAAAAAGTACCGGTAAGTGGATCTGACTAAAAGTGTTCAATGAAAAGCGTTATAAGCATTATATATCCTCCATGATAGATCCTACTTTAAAGAATAACATATACAATTTTGAATGAGTTGAGTTAGTAGTTAACTTAGTTCAATCTTTTCTCCTTGATTGAAACTTTGGAAATAAATCAATAACAGTCCAAGCTAAGTCTAGGGAGTTCAGCAGTTACAGTAGTTCAATATTCAAGACTTCTAGTTAACTAAAAGTCTTTCTTCAGAAGATCGGCTTCTGCTTAAATAATATGTTGCCCTTTCAAGGCATGAAAACAATCTTTCTGGTGAGCAGCTTGACGTAGCTGTGCTTGCAAATATCTACATTTGGACAAACTGATTGAAGATCTTCTCTTATATAATTTATTTAAAAAGCCTTAGCGGAGGGATTTTGTTAAGTTTTTTAGTTGGACATTTGGCTTCAAGTTCGAGTTTAATATCTGTACTTAATTTTTGTTCTCATATTAGCTGGGGTTTTCAAACATCCTCACCTAGTGGTTGGTTTAGAAGTTCTTACATACACACTTCACAAATATTTTAAATCTTTCCCGGGAATATTGTTTTTTTTTTTAAGGTTTTACACTTAAATTTGATCTTGGCGTCTTTTTGTCCAAGGCAGACGTGCCTTTGCACTGGGAGGCTAGATCTGTGAACTCTATGGCTAAACATTTCCATCCAATTGGTTAACAGATAATAAGTTTTATGGCAAAATTTCAATGCTATCTAAATTATAATGATAAAGTTATAGCGTTATTAATACTAATTTTGATAATAAATTTGAGACACTACCACGCGCACGGGGGTAGGCCTACACTGGATCAAAAGTAAAATAGTTTTCTGTGCTGCATTCTGTGGAAACAATTTGGCACTATTTTAAATCATGACTAATACAGAATGGTGTGTTTTTCAAACCTACTCAAAACAGTTGGTTAAAAGTAAACATCTGCTTTTATTTGTAATCATTGTAGTTCCAAAAGTCTGACATTGGATCCCTTAAAACCCTCTGGGGGGGGGGGGGGGAGCCCCTTTGAGCGGTTTTGGAGCCCATAGGGTATATACATACATACTTCCTCTTTTATAGATATTATGTATCCAATTGTTTTTTTAAGAATCTTGTACAAATAACTTAGGCCTACTCACTCCTTAATTGATCACAAAACAAGATATAGGCTACAAATTTGTCACACACAAAGCCTGGTTAAAAGTGTAGGTTAATAAAAAATCTTCTGTCTATGATCGTGTAACTTCTAGCTTATGCCTTCTTGAACAAATTATATACTGGGGTTGTGAAAAGTCCCCATAATATTTTTTTAACCATGACATATGGCGCTATACAAGTTGGTACACTGTTACTGGGCATAAAACACTATTATACTGCAACTTCAATGAGCGGCTCACTTCAGGGGGACGGCCCATAAGGAGTGGGAAGAAAATATTAAATGTAAGCATATGCACATCAAATGAAAGGTCTTTGTTAGTAAAATACAATGGCGCAAACCCGAACTCAAACAGACAACTAAGCCCAAATTACAGCCATTCAAAGATGCATCGACTTTGCAATGTTACTTGCTACCTTCTCAGGGGGCCACCCGCTAGAATTTGGAAGAAAATCACAAACATATGCATATATGTTGATATGTACTGATATCAAATTAAAGGCCTTTAAACTTGAACTCAAACTGACTACCGAGTCAAAAATGGCAGTCATTCTAAGATTCAAAATAGTAGATTCAAGGAGTCTTTGAACGGCTGCCATTTTTGACTCTGTTGTCCGCTCGAGTTCAAATTTTCAGTATTTTTATTCGACTAGTAAAGGTCTTTAATTCTATGTGCATATCAACCAATGCTTCTAAGATTTTCTTCCGACTCCTTGTGGGCGGCCCCCCTGAAGTGGTAAACGGCTCATTGAAGTTGTAGTAAAATAATGTTTTATGCCTAGTAACAGTGTACCAACTTGTATAGATCCATCTGTAACAGTAAAAAAAATATTAAGCAGTCCTGGGACTTTTCACCACCCCTGTAAGAGGATCATTGTGTTAGAAAAAGTAGTTGGTCTAAATTGTTTTCTGTTATTGCAACTAAGTAAGTAAAAACTTCCTAGCCATATTATCCTTTACTAAAATAAAAAAAAAAATAAAAAAAAACATTAGGCCTAGGTAGGCCTATATGTACCAAATAAATTTTCCCTAAAGTTTTATAATTTTAAAATGCTGATTTACTGTAACTTGACGGTCTTAGGCCCAAGCTACGTATTGTTTTATATGTAATTTTGTTATAAAAATAGTATCAAACTTAAAATTATTGCTGTGTTAATCAATATTCTGTCTACATTCAATTTTGAACTTAAAACCAATATTCCTTGCCCAAGTTAGTTCAAAACCTAGCAATAATCTAAGTTAAATAGGCCTACTATTTTTTTTACTAGGGCCTCTCATACTTAGTTCATTGATAAAATTAAGTGGATAAAAAAATTACATATAAAACAAGAGCTTAGAGATAAAGAACACAGACATAAAACAATAAATAGGCCTAGTCTAGGCCTGTGAATATTTTTTAACTTCTTTATCCATCATTAACTAATTAAGCCTACGTAAAATTTTTACGGTTGATAATTTGATGAAAATTATAAAAAAATATACGGCATTATCAAGAAGTTAAAAAATATTCACAGGCCTATTCCACTATTTAGTTTACGTTATCTCTGTGTGTTTGCTCAACAGATATAGAGGAACGTGCAGAGAAAGCTGAATTCTTTTAAGTTAAGTGATACATTGATCCTATCTCAACAGGGTTAAATTTTCATGTTTTTCTCAAACAATTTGTTTCTTTCAGGTTTTTAAATGATTCACATTACTGGATGAGTGAATTTTAATTTTACAAGTGACAAGTGCAAAATTCATAATGGGGATCCAGGATCTTCAAACATTTCTTGAAAGTGGTGCCATACCTGAGTCTTGTGTTGGGGTGGATCTCGTACGAATAGCAAAAACCGTAACTCAGCGCCTTGCAAAACAGGCACAGAAAAAAGGTGGAAGCCCGTTAATGAAATTCAGTCTTGTAGTTGATGGAGAATGCTGTTTGGATCGTCTTTATGGTGGTTTCTTCTCAGGTACTATAGCCTATGTTGTACTATCCATATTTGATATTCAATTGAAATACACCTTGTTGCAACAGGACATAAGTGAAATTGTTTCAAATTTAGATAGAGAAATGTAATGAAGGCTCCAAACCTTTAGACATTTTAGTGATGTGTGCACCATTACTTTGTATTAAAAAATAGTTTCAGTGTTCAGACTAATTTCATGAATTAAGTTAGGATGTCTAGTGCATTTTGTAATTAATATTATTTGTTGCAGGCCTAAGGCTTAGCATAGAAAACTTATAATAATATTTTAAAGCCAGAAAAAAGATTTTTTTTTAATATGCTAAAAACAGTTAGGACTTATAAAAGTTTTAATACAGTGTTTAAATTTGTTTCCAATTTGGTTTTATACCAAATCAAATAACTAAAAGAAATGTTATTTAATATTAGCTATGCTTTAATATATTCACTTACTCTGACACATTTAGCCTTAATCTAAAATACCGGTAAAAGGATTTGAAATTTTTTACTCTTTACAGTATTCCTGGAAAGTAGAAGCCCTAAAAACCTCGGTTTATTGATAAGAAAAGAGAGTAATTTAGGCCTACAATATTTTGTAGCTCGCATACTTAATTTTATTTGTTTTAAACTACCATCGACCTTACAAATTGTAAGCCTAATGCATTACATTATGTACATTTTAGATTGGGCATGTGGAGGACAGTGGAATCGAATGGTCAGTTTTCTTGCACAGTTTGTAACAAATCTTCAAAAGGCAAATATTGATTTAGTAGTATTTTTCAACGGCTGTACCGAACCTCAGCGAATGGCAGAATGGATACAGACACAGCAAAAAACAAGGACGAAGGTCAATCAGGTGGGTCTTGCAACTTGAGTAGGTACCTATTCACTTTTTGTGGTATTTTACAATGTTAATAAGTTTTAATGTTAAATTTCTAAATTATAAATGTATGAAATAGTTCAAAATATTACATTTCATGCTTCTGTATTCAGTCCATATTTTGATTGTTGGGTTTGTTATGACAACTTAAAGAGTCTTCATCTCCCTCGGTGTAGTTCCGTTTTGGGGATATGGCCTTGGGGAAATTGTTGAGGACGGGCGGGTAGCGCGGGGCCATTCTGAAAACATCGTAAACACACGACTACCTAATAAATCGACACTTGGGTGATTCATCTGCCGCCTGTGCCAAGTTTTGTAAAAGGCTAGTAGCGCAGTAGCCTCTGACAAACATGTTAATTTCGTCCCCCGTTTCGGAGGCCGTTTTTCAACAAATTTTCTTAGAAATTTGGTATCAATGTAGTTGAATAGTTATATTAGAGCTCTTGTACCTCAAAAGGTTGAAAATAATAATTAGTTTTATCAGTGTTTAAAAATGACTCAATTTATGTTACTTCACAACTTTTTTATACTTATACTATTGATTTTCTTGGATATATCATGTATGAGGGCTCTAGAACCAACATTAATATGCAAGGGAAAAAAGTTTTAACATTGTATCTTTAAACATTCCATCCGGAGCGAGGGACAAGTTTTTATTGTTTTCGCAGGGGTGAAGAAGACTCTTAGGAGTTTGGTTTGTCTGCCTTTGTTTAAACATTTTTGTTGATGTTGAGTTGATTGATTTTAATATTTTACGATGTGCAAATGATTTAAGTTAACTATTTCAAATCCAATACTTCTAGGCCTATTAGTTCAGTTTATTTAAAACATAAGCAAAGATTAACTTATTGAGTCTGGAAATAATAGGCCTAAACCGTCAAATTAAAAAAAAGAGCTTATTAAGGTGTGAATAGTACAATGAAATTTATAAGAATTAATTGTTTAATAACTATTCCAAATATCTGAGCTATTGCGAATTCACATTACAGTCTGAAATTAACTTATTAGCATGTACATATAATATAAAAAATTATAGCCTACTGTGTAATTTACCTGTACCTTATTGGTTTCAACATGTGCCTATCCAAGGCACTGCTGTGCACAGCCATGGGACTAGAGCAAGGGAAAGTTTTCGCACTGCCCAACACCGAACAGCTGCATTTGAGAAACTTCCTTCTCAATTAGGTGTCAGGCTCCTTAGCTGTCTTCCTGAAAGGCTTAAAAGTCTGGAAAGTTCCCTTCTATTCAAAACGGAACTGAAGCGTGACTTGAAAAATCAGGCGTTCTATTTGGTTGATGAGTTCACTGCACACCGTTGGAGTTAAGGGCCACAGTGTAATTTTATAAAATAACCTCTATGTAGGCCTAACTATAAATATTAGAATAACTATTTGTTGTAATATTAAGCAGATGTTATAATTAACATCTGTTGTTTTCCTAACAAACCCAATAATGCTAAAGCCATTCATAAAAATATCAAATCTTGTTTTTGGTGTGGTTTGACTCCATCTCACCAAAAGTATTTGTGCCCTGCTAGAAACCACACATGTAAACTCTGTGGTAAAGTTGGACATTTCTCAAAAGTTTGTCGATCAAAAAACGTAAACCATGTTGAAACTGACGATTTTAAATCAATTGATAATCTAAACCCTGAATCACAAGACTTTATTGGTTCGGTGACTCCAAGCCAAATTTATTCATCTAGGCCTACTGATCCATGGACAGTATTATTAAATATCAATGACAGTGACAGTGTTGCATTCAAAATAGATACAGGAGCAGATGTAACAGTCGTGCCATCAGACATTAAATTAAACAGAAGAATTAGATTGTCGCCTACCCTTAAACAGTTTAAAGGGGCTAATGGGCAAGATCTGTCAATTTTAGGGATGGCTACTGTCAAAATGTCATACAAGAATACAACATGCTATGAAACAATATATGTTTCTAAAGGGACTTCTGTTCCTCTTTTAGGAAAACCAGCAATTGAAAAGCTCCAGCTTGTATCTAGAATAAATGAAATAAGTTCTAACTCGTGGTTCGCTAATTACCCAAAACTTTTCAATGGCTTAGGGAATGTTACTGAAAAGTATAAAGTCGAACTAAAAGATAATGTCGTTCCTTATGCTATCAATGCCCCTCGCCGGATCCCCTTGCCTCTGTGGCAGGCTACAAAAGAAGAATTGAAAAACATGATCTCCATGGGAGTCATAGCTGAAGTCCACCATGCAACAGATTGGTGTGCTCCAATGGTTGTTGTTCCCAAGAAAGATTCCAATACAGTTCGCATTTGTGTAGACCTATCAAAATTAAACAGGAGTGTAAAGCGAAGATACTATCCTATCCAACCAGTTGATGTAACTCTAGCTCAAATCTCTGGAGCAACGCTATATTCAAAATTAGACGCCAACCACGGATTCTGGCAAGTCAGTTTAGATGAGACATCACAAGATTTGACCACTTTCTTAACGCCATTCGGTCGTTTCAAGTTTTTAAAATTGCCCTTTGGTATAAGTTCAGCACCAGAGATTTTCCAACAGTTAGTGAACAAGACCCTCAATGGACAAAAGAATGCAGTCGCTCATATGGATGATATCATTGTTTGGGGAAAAACCAAAGAAGAACACGATCATGCTCTTGAAGAAGTACTTGGAAAGCTTCAAAATGCAGGCTTTACTCTAAATAAAGGCAAGTGCCAGTTTTCACAAAAGTCTCTCACATTTTTAGGCCACCAATTATCAAGGGATGGTATCAAAATTGATGAATCAAAGGTGGAAGCCATAACAAAATTGCCTCCTCCTACTAACATAGCAGGTGTGCAAAGATTTATTGGAATGGTAAATTTTGTAGGAAAATATATTCCAAATAAAAGCCAAATACTTAAACCAATTACAGACCTTTTAAGTACAAGAAATGAATTTGTTTGGGGCAAAACACAAAATATAGCCTTTGAAGAGATAAAGTCACTTCTTGCTTCCGCTCCCCAACTGGCGTTCTATGATTCTAGCCGCCCTACCATGGTGTCTGCTGACTCATCTCAAACAGGTCTTGGTGGGGTACTCTTTCAGCAACAAGTAGACAACAAATGGAAACCTATTTCATACATCTCAAGAACACTTACTGAGAGCGAAAAAAACTACTCCAATATAGAAAGAGAAGCCCTTGCTGTAACCTGGAGCTGTGATAAACTAAAACAATACATAATTGGCAAAGACATAATCATTGAAACAGACCACAAACCTCTCGTTAGTATTCTAACAAACAAAGATTTGAATGACCTAACACCCCGTATTCAGAGACTACGTCTAAGACTTATGAGATACTCCTATAGAGTTACATACACTCCAGGAAAACATCTTGCGACAGCCGACTGTCTTTCAAGAAGCCCTCTGCCTTCTAAAGAATCATACGACTTAGAAAAAGAAGTTGAATTTGCTGTTAGTTCAGTAATTACAAATTTGGGTACAACCGATGCTATAATCCAGAAAATATGTGATGCACAAAAATCATGCCCGATTCTCCGAAGAATTCAGCAGTTTTGCTCCTCTGAATGGCCGGACAAATCCAAATTGCCTAATGCATTAAAACCTTACTACCCAGTCCGCCACGAAATTTCCTTCTGTGAAGGTGTTTTGCTGAAAGGAGATAGACTCATTATTCCTAGTGACCTAAGACTTGATATGCTAAATAGAATTCATTCCGGACATTTTGGAATCAGTAAATGCCGACTTAGAGCAAGTCACAGCATGTGGTGGCCAGGTATATCTTCGGACATAGAACAAACGGTTAATGAGTGTCCTAAATGCACAGAATTTAGATCCCAGCATCATGAACCACTAATGACATCTGAAATTCCTTCTCGTCCATGGGAGAAAGCATGCATCGATTTATTCAAAATTGATGGGACTTGGTTTCTAGTAATGACAGACTGTTACAGTCGATACTTTGAAATAGCAACATTAAAAACATTAACTACAAGTGAGATAATAGAGAAATGCAAATCAATTTTTTGTCGCCACGGAATACCTGTCGAACTTAGATCAGACTGTGGAACTCAGTTTGCTTCCCAGCGGACATGCTTAGAAAATTCTGAGTTTAAAGTTTTTGCACAAAAGTACAACTTCAAACTAACAACAAGCAGTCCCGGACATCATCAAAGTAACGGCTCTGCAGAAGCTGCTGTAAAAATAGCTAAAAGTGTCTTACGAAAGAACAAAGAAGACCCTTACCTTGCACTCCTATCCTACAGGAACACACCCCTTACAGCCAACGGGCTTAGCCCAGCCCAACTTTTGTTCAACAGGAGGTTACGAGATAATTTACCTGTATTGCCACAGAAGCTTTCTGAAAGACCTGACTTATCCAGTTTCAAGAAGAGGGAGGAAAAATACAGAGAATCCTACAAAAATCAATATGATAAGCATCACGGTACCAGGGATTTACCCCAGTTGCAACGAGGACAAAAAGTGTGGATCAAAGATCTAAAACGTCAGGGTACAATAACAAACCTAGCCAATGAGCCAAGATCTTATTGGGTAAATACTGAAAGAAACACAGTACGCCGAAACAGATACCACTTGATTCCGTACAAAAGCCAAACCAGTCCTGAACAATCAGCAAGTATTACTCCACTTCCTTTCTCTAAAAATAACGATCAGTCTCCGAAAACTCCTATAGACTTAAACAATGAACGGAGCTTACTCAAAACCCCTACCTCTCAAACCAACAACACTAATCAGAGTAATCAGAAAGCACCAAGACAAGTCTCTAGAAATACCAGTACACCAACTTTCAATACAAGGCTGTTTGTAAACAATAACAATCCTTCTTATTCACAACCAAGTCTCCAATCTAATGAAGAAGTTAGAACAAGGTTTGGAAGAATCGTGAAACCTGTGAAAAGATACGAGGGCAACTAAAAAGGAGAGATGTTGTAATATTAAGCAGATGTTATAATTAACATCTGTTGGTTTATTGACTTTGAATTGTAAATATTTTGAAGGTTCTTGCTTTATAACTGTATCTGAATTAAATAATATACTTTGAATCAAAACTAATGAATTCTCATTAATCTATATACTGTACGGTATTAAAACACTATTATATGGTACACAATGTAAAAATTGTCAAGAGCAATAAATAAATAAATAAATACATTTTTTCTTTAAAAAATATTGCTATTTTTAAAACTGTACCTAGAAATTTATAAAGGGGTTCTGTTTCTATTGTGTTAACCGCCATCCTGGTCCTGGTCCTGGTCTTTATTTTTGTAATAGATATTTTGGTGTCCGATTGCAGGTTTTGAAACATGTGACCACCAAAGGTACTCCCCCGCCCAAGGTTTGGTGGACGTCTCCTGTCTGCCTAAGGACAGCAATCCGCATGGTACTGAGGCATCTCAACTGCCAAGTCGTCTGTACCATGGACGATCACAAGCAGGAAGTGATTGCATACTGCAGGGAGAATAACTATCACGGTTTGATCGCTGATGATGCAGAGTACGTTGCTTTTGATCCTCCGAGGTACTTCTCCGCTCGGCAACTGAAACTTACATACAAGGTATGATAGTTTGAGATTTACAAATATTTCCCCAGGTGTAAGGTGTAACTTGCCAGCTTAGTGGTGTGACATGTCGAGTATTTAGTCCACCCGAGTAAAATGTACTTATTTCTTATTTGACTTGTGTCAGATTTGGTGAACTATTGTAGTTAATACCAGCGTGGACTCACAGTGGCACGTCGGAAAACTGTTCTGACTTGAGTCCTTGGTACTCGGCATTGAGTGCTATTGACACACCTGTAGAAATTGTGAGAACTATGCCCCAGTGTTCATTCTACAACACAAACCTGCTTTGCGACCGTAGTGTAATAGTGAATTTCTACCTTTTATAAAAAATGTAAGCCTACTGAATATCTTTTAATGTGATTCTAGGGATCCCTCGAGTCAAAGGAATACATCTTGGGAGAGTTGTGCAAGGGTCTCGGCCTATCCTCAGACAAACTGTGTGTGCTGGCTGCACTGCTAGGCAACTACATACTTCCTGAGCATGATCTCATTGATGTTTACAAGAAAGCCGGCATCACACAAATGCCAGGAAAGGTATGAATTTGAAATTAATAAGTACTTGTCTGAAGTACTGTAATTTTAAATCTCCTTTGAATCAGTGTATTTTCTTAATTTTAGTTTAATTGATCAACTATTAATTAGTTTTTTGTGTAATGCACAGTTTTTGTAACAGGACTAGTATTAACTATCCAAGTCTTGAGTCGTCGCCCAGAATTAGTCATGTGCGTACGTGAGTTGTGGCCACCGCGACGACAACAACGACCGGTCTTTAAATGTATTAAATGTGTGTTTGTGTATTGTGCAATGACTGTTTTATGTTAATATATTCAAGACGAAGCGATAGCGGATACCTGATGATGTCACTGTGCTGACGAAACGCGTCGTAAATACTACAATCATTTGGAACGGAAGAAGGTAACATTATTATTATTATTTATTAATAACTAACGTTCCAGTAGTAGGAAATGAATTCTAGTATTAACTGTTGATTCCAAACTATGATTGCAGATACCAGGAGATGTATTAGTCAAACAGTTGGCAGAAAAGGTCAAAGATCTTCAGAATGTGGATAATATTGAAGACACAGCCATTGCAATCCTAGGATCTTCCACTGACCCTAGGCTATCCAAACTAAAGCAGAGCATTCAGTATTATTTAGATGGCACTAAAGATGGATTCCTCAGATATAGACCGTCAACAACAGGTAAAAAACAAACTAGCTAAGTATTATTGAATAAGGACTCTTAATTTATTTAGGCTAATTGGAAAAATAATCAGTCCAAGTATAGAAGATCAAAGGTTGATGTAAGGTTGATCAATTAGGCCAAAGTACAGAATTGTTGTCACTTGCGATCTACTCAAATAGTATTTCTCTTAATGTACAAGCAGTTTTTACGTAGATATTCATAGTATGCCTGGTTAATGATGCGGGAGAGCAAAAGTTGTAGATAGTGTAAAAGAATGTACAAAAAAGCTGTATACCGTATTTATTAATATAGGTACATTTTGTTAATTTAAAAGTACATTATGGTTTATTTTATTTATGATTTTAGGGTTATTCAAGCTTCTCTTGCAACATCTAAAATCATTATACAATTCTTTTGTTTTTTTCCTAAAAAGAATTTTGGTTTTTGAAACTGAAAACGACACTGTAGGGCTAGAAATCGGTAGGTGTATACATTTTATGGAAAGTAAATTCTATTTTCTTATTACAGTCAAAAGGGTTCGAGGAAACAAATCCAAGATTGATGGAGTGAATAGCATCGAGGAACAAGAACCTGATTTGGATACTTCAAAACTTGCCTCAGAAACAGCTGAGAGTGAGGTAGGCCTTCTTACATGAGCTTCTGTATTGTAAGTAGGCCTATTCAAAATCGTTGTAATATTGATATCAGAAACTATTTGGATTACATCATTAACTTGTAATTTAGTAAACTCCAGAGCTAAAGTCTTGGTAATTAACATTATTTCAGGACTTCAACATGTGTAAATAATAGGGGTCTGCGGGTCAGACTTTTTTGGTTCGGGTCGGGTCGGGTCGGGCCGATAATTTTGGTCCTCGGGTTTCGGGCCAAAATCGGGTCGGGCCAAAAATTATTAATTACCGGATTTTTTATATTTTTTTAACTCCTATCTGTGTTTTTAATATTACTTGAAAATAACATATGGGAAAAAATGTATTTATGTATATTATTTCATGTTCATAACTTATTTACAGCTTAGAAGTTGCCTCAACTGCAAGAAAGAAGAAAATAATTTTTTTTATCAAGCCATTCTTTCCCATTTTCATAACTGTTGAAATATCTAAACAGCTATATTCTAACAAGTTTGTAATGGAACTTAATATAAAAGGATCATAAACAAATCAATTAACCTTATCACAAGTTTAGGTCCTGTGGACTGGCTTCAAGACTGCAAGCAAGAAGAAAGAAAATAAAAATTCTATGTTTCCACCATGCAATATGAATAATTCATTCCCTGCCTCCTAACCTCCTAAGTACAAAAACCTCACACTTACAATAGCATTATTAGTTACATCATCATAAATAAAGAATTATCTATTATTGGCATTAGTAGGCCTACAGCTTTACATAGGAATTATTTTTTATAGGGCCTAAAATAGTAATAGACTAAGCAACATGACAAGTGGAGAACTCATTGAAGAAAAGATATTGTGTAAACTAATTTACTATAAAACTCTAAAACAGTAAAAATAGCACACATACATTGTTTATGGTATAGTTATAGTAAAGACTGTAAAAATTGCATATCATGTCATAGGTACACAGTTATAGATACACAGTTATAGGCACAGTTATAGGTATTGCAAGAGATCCTAAAACAACTGATTTTAGCTAATAAATGAAAAGAATTAAAAATCCATAAACTCAAGTCAAACAATATCACAATTATTAGGTACCCAAAAAGGAACTCTTAATATATAGAAAATTATATTAAATCAAGAGAAAAGAAAGTTAAATGCTAATTTGGCAACATAAGCAGACAGCAGAGACATTATAGTGCCCTAATTAGCAACACAACTCAATGTTTTTATACTGTAAGTCAATGTTTTTGAAACCGTAGGGTCTTTTTCTCGGAAGGAAGGGTAGTAGAATGTAAACAAAAAACCATGAATCACTCACAGCCGGGCCCGGGGACACTCAAGGTTACAGACCCTCCCCCTCCCCTCCCCTCCCCTCTTACACAACCCGAGCCAGGCCCGGGGACACTCAAGGTCATAGACCCTCCCCCTCCCCGCCCCTATTACACCACCTAGTCGTTCCAATTGCTGACAAAATGCAAGTAACGAAACAAGGAAGTAGAGACAAAAAGATATATTTTCTTTATTCAAAAATATAAAACTGTTACAGATAATTTATAAAGAAATTATAATTCATGGTAGTTTGTGTCTTGTAAATATTGTATTGGATCTTAGAAATATCTCTTTTGAAACTCTATCTAACCTAAGAAAAAAATAATTTTACTGATGAAAACTTTCATAAAATAAAATTATAAAATATTTAGGCCTAACCTCTTTGTAGACTTGCTGATACTTGATACTTAAAAAAAAAAAAATGAAATAGTGACCATACAATGCCTAACCAGACGATCAGAAGTGTTGTTTTGTTTTGTTACTGAATGACAAAAAGGACAATAGGAAAATAAAAGAACAAGATACAGATCTGTACACTACATCAGATATTTCTTTTGTTTATAATTTATTATGTAAATAAAATACTAAAATATATTTTAAACTAGGTATGGAATAAACAATAAATAATTAAAATGGGACCTCTGGATAAATAGTCTTTCTTTTGACTTCGTTTTCTTTGCACTGTTGAGTCACGGCTTTTGTTTTGTCAGTAGACGACTGGCTCTGGCTAGTGACAGTAAGGCAATTGCTCTGTTGTGTCTTTGTTCTTAAACGTGAGCAAACTTAATATTTAATTCTAATTTTAACATTTTAATTCCTCTGTAATAATATATATAAGAGTGTTTCTTTGAAAATTACTTATTATAACTTTGAAAATAATAATAATTTGTTTAGGCCCAACCCGATCTTGGCCCGAACAAATCTCTGACCCGACCCGGTCTCTCGGGCCTTCCGCTGGCCCGACCCGACCCGAAAAAATCGGGGACCCGCAGACCCCTAGTAAATAAAAATTTTTAGAACATAAAAACCTTTTGGACAGGTTCACAACTAGGCCTACATTTCAGATAAACAAAAACAAAAAAAAACAATTCCTGGTAGGGTTCACCTCACCTGAAAAGCGTGATTTATCAGCTATTTGTTATTCAGTCTTTACGATTGGTGGAACAATTTTAAATACTCAATAAAAAAAGTTCTTGTCATGTTTTCATGATATCGGTTATCTTTGAGCAATTAATTGAAACTAAAAAAATTAAAACACTTGGTTTTTTTAATAGCTCAAGCTATAACTTATTAAAATGCCAACCAAATTTAATATAGATATTACAAATTTATTAACAGTTTCAAAAATATTGACTTTCAAAAATATTGAGTTTCGAATGATGACCGACCGTCTGCATTTAATTATACTTATTTTATTTAACGTGCTTCGGTTAATTTGATAACGGTTTATCTGGAGCTGATTGT
This sequence comes from Macrosteles quadrilineatus, assembly GCF_028750875.1. Classification (NCBI taxonomy): domain Eukaryota; kingdom Metazoa; phylum Arthropoda; class Insecta; order Hemiptera; family Cicadellidae; genus Macrosteles; species Macrosteles quadrilineatus. The sequence continues at coordinate 27,389,290 of NW_026542598.1, forward strand.
AGTTTACAGCTAAAAATTTGATCGTGAATCTGGAAAAACTTTTTACACACTTTGCATTATGCGGAACAAACGAAGAAGGATATGAATCTTGTTCAGTTCTAGATGATTTTGATTAATTTGCATATTGCTTATTATATTTTAGTTTCGTCTTCTATGTTTGTATCTCTCGTCACAAAATATTGCAATATGCATACCAAACATCTTTAGGCCTAATGTGTCTAAATTGAAATTGTTTCTATCAAAATGATATTTTCTTATCATCGTCAATTTTAATATCTGGTTTATTTAATTAACTTTATTATACGTTGTGAATATTCTTAAGATGAATTTGAATAATTACTTATTGTATATTTTAGTGTAGGCCTATCACTAACTATGGCTATTGACAATTTGTTTATAAATGCTTGGTGTTGCAGCTTGACAGTTTAACGAGGTACAAGGAGGCCACGGCTGTTTTGAACGTACGACCCGAAATAATTATCGATGAACCAATTCTGAAAGAGAACCAAGAACTTGAATTGTGCGATCCCGAAATCCCTCCGCTGAACGGAAGCAGTGCCAACGGCCGGCAAAGCTTGCTCCTCAGCTCTAGTAGTTCTAGCAGTTCATCTAATGCCACGTCACCAGCCAGGCTCACCCCGGAAGTGAAGAAGGTTAAACAGGTAACTGATTGCAGTAGCCTATTGGTATTGTATGTTATGGGTTGTGGGTTGGTGTTGACTGGCTGGTGTCGAGGTTTGTGGATGGTGCTAGATTTCCAAATCATGACGGTTATGTTCAAAAAGCCAGTCGGTACAAATTTGTTAATGTAGGTCACTAAAAAAGTCTCAACTACAATCTAATGTAATGTTTTTGTTATTTATTTTTTTGCGTGATTGATACCATGTTATTTATTTAACAATCTACTTCCAGTAAAATTTAACACACCACAGTAGGAAAACAAACCAAGGAAAATGTATCTAGTCAAGCTGACACAACAAGTATAAATCTTTTTTTAAGGCTGTAACAGAGAGCACATTGGTCAAGAATTTTTATCAAACGGCTAACTGAATGTGAAAGAGTCCAAACTGGCACAAGAAACACTAAACTTTGCACTACAGTATACACAAAACATTAGAATATTTCACTTGTCACTGACAGTATTTTTAACTCTCCCGTCTTCATAAATCTCACCAACTCATACCTTCCTTAGTTAAAAATTCTTTCAGTGACAGTAAAATATTCAAATGTTTTGTCTAAGTTTTAAGTTTATTGTTTCTTTAGTCAGTTTGGGACTAAAATCTGCTATCCTAAAAAAAATCTTCCTCTACACAATTAAATTGTTCACAATCAAATTTGTTTTTTTAACAGTGTATGATGAACTATAATTTCAGAAGTCCAGCAAGTCTGATGACAGCAGGAAGACAGACAAGGTAGTCATCGAGTTGCCAGCTGTTCCTCCAGAAGTGATGAGGACTGTGAGTGAGCGACACAACAAGGGACTCATGTCACCTTGCATCTACCAGATACTCACCCAGGTCAGTTTAGAACTCTTAACTAACCGGATCAATAAGACCGGACCCCATCACTATATTTCAGGTAAATAGTTGTTTAAATAAACAAACAGTCTTACTGTTGACTTAATTTGAATGATGGACGTATATGGCACACATTAAAATAATCCGAATGATAAATGACGGACATATATGGCACTCATTAAAATATGCAAGGGGTTCCCATAATCTACAAAGAAAAAAAACGGACATGAAGTTAATTTTCTTTTGGTTGACCTAGGCTATTTATTTTTTTCTCCTAGAGGTAATCCTTGCTGTCGGCGATTCGGGTGATTGAAGCTAGGACAATTGATCATTCATTATGTTTTAAAATAAACGAAGACATGCTGGCAACTCGATTTTCAAGCCAGGCCTAGTTAAAATTCTCAAGTGAAAAAAGTACCATGTGAAGTAAGAAAATTGAACTAGAGTTGTGTTTTTATTTTCCCAATACAATTGCAGAAAGCACTATAATTCACAATCTAGCTGCGATTACTTGTGACGATGATACTATTAAGGTTTACATTTATTTGTATTTAGTAATTAAGTGCATGAATACACTAATTTCAAAGAATGTTGACTTGAGACAAAAGTAAAATACAGTATTCAAAAAAAAAAGAAAAAAAATTCCAGTGACATTTATTTTTAACTGTTTATTGCTTCTTCATGTTTGTATGTAACTTACTTAAAACAAACAGATTTTTTTAAAAGAGAATTATGGGACATGGGAATTATGTCACATTATATACAAAAGCTCAGCTCAAAAAGGTCAAGGCTTGAACATCTTTGGCTCTATCAAACATTTTAGGCTACCTCTTTTTTGCGTCCAGTCAGTTAACAAATTAAATTTGATTTTTGTTCAGGGTGAAATAAAATTACCAGTCGTAATGGAAGATGAAAGCCACAAAGAGATTCCAAGCATCCACCACTTCTACCGACCCGTGCGCCAGATGGTGTACGCAATTCTGTTCAACCTGCACCACCACACTTACATGGCCACAAGGAGCAAGGATAGCAAACCAGGTGATTGTAATAACCACACAGTACGATTACTACTGGCCTATCCAATGGTGGGTTTAAAAATAATGAATAATGATGGAAAATATTGATTTCGGTTTTTAGTTGCTATGCACTAATTCGTGACGATAATGATGTTTCCACGACTGAGAGGTGTTTAAGATTTTGCTGTGATCTCAGGATATTTTCAAGATTTCCTTGCAATCGTAGAAGCATCCTCAATTGCGTCACAACCGTGGATCCATGATAGCAGGAAATCTTCTCAGTATTGCTGCGATCACAGGATCAAAAGTTCTTAAGGGCATCTTATTGCTGTTTTTTGCTCAGTGCCGCTCAAAACAAGTTTGTGATAAGTCAGGTTTATTTGTATATTAGCCTAACGCTGTGGTAAAAATATATGTGTTTGAGCTGCTGGCAATTTTTATTTTTCTCAGAATTTTACTTTGCAGCTATTTTACTTCTATTAGTTGTGAAACTCAATCATAAATTAAATTACTGGACTTGAATAGCCTACTTTCTTGTTTTTAATTTCTTAGTATTATTTTTATGTTTTACCGTTTTACTCATATGGTTTAATATTATTTGTAATGATTTTAGATTCCAAACCGCCAGATGTAAGAATCAAGGAGTGGATCTGGACCAAGAGCAACCAGTACCAGCGAGCTGATATTGTACCTGCTGAACAAATAGGATGGGGCGTCCCTACCATCCAGAGGCTGTGGTTTGGGTAAATATCAACCATATAATCACAAGATGTTAATATAGACAAGACATATCTGAACCATAATTATGACCTCAGATATTTTTTAATGTAGTAGGCTAAGTATGTTACCTCAAAAATATCTGACTGTGGATCGATAAACATTTAATGAGATTTATTAATTATAAAATGTATGTTTAGCACAACCATTGATGACAAACGTAGAAGACTCAGAGCTTTCCTGACTTGCATGCGCTCTGACACTGCCTTGATGCTCAACCCTGACTACGTCCCACAACATGTGCTCATCATGGCCACTGTACTCAGGTAAATCATCTAGATAACAATTTATTCTCACATTGTGGTTTTCCTATTATCTGGACCCATATATTTTGTAGGCAACTAAAAAAGCATGTGTCTAGTTCTTAACTTTCTTGAGATTATTTAGGATTAACTTCTGTACAAAATATCTGAGACTGAGTTACTTTACTGAACACCATACATTTTCATATACCTTAATAAAACAACTGAACCTGTAAATTGAATACAATATATTCATGTAGGCCTACTATATTTAAAAATATGTGAAATGAGTGAAGCCAATAATAATTCCTTTCTCCCTTTAATAGATACATGATGTCATTCCCTGAGAAAAAGGTCTTAAGAAAACCAGAACTGGATGCCTTTATAACCACTGCCATCATGCCTGAACTTATGAATGCTGAAATCAACCAGGAGCTGCAGGTATGTGTTGTCACAATATTTGGAAAATTGTTGGGTAGGCCTATTGTTATCAATTCTACAGGGCTATCCAAAAAGCCAAAAGTAGATTACGTTTTAGAATTAAGGATAAACAAAGTCTTAGAACAAAATTGTATTATACACCTAGATGAAAGCCACACTTAAATAGCCTACTAATTTTCTACATAGGCCTATGAGGCACTGTTCAAATTAAGGCACTTATCGTAGCGATGAACGAGCATGAGAATTCCTCCATTGTTAAATTCGGTAGCCTGTACCATCAACCAGTTGGTTACATCTTCTTGCAGCAGTGCGTCGTCATCAAAAGGCTGCGTTGCCAGCCACTTCTTCATTGCCGGGAATAAGTTTGAAGTCTCGCGGTGCTAGGTTCGCGACTGTGTGTTGGAAACGGGGGAAACAACTCCCATAGATTGAAGAACTTCACAAATGACATTTGCTGTGTAGGGGCAGGAGTTGTCGTGAATCAGCAGGATCTTTGAGCTTGGCCATATCATCGTGTTGGGAGTTTATGGAGTTAAAAGTTTAAAATGCTTGTTCACCTATATGAAAAGTTATTGCCACATGGAATAGGCTACTGCAGCACTATCTATCATTATTTACTTGTTAGGTCTACACCATTGGCCTTGTTCGGGATGACTTTTTTGAAAAAAAAAAAAAAAAACTAGTTAATTAATTAGTTTTGTTTAAGGAAAGGCTCTAGGCCAGGATTTTAAATTGTAGAAAAAGGAGGATAGCAGCTAACTTACCTTGAAAGTGTGGGTAGGCCATAGAACAAGTAGAAAAATATTTTGCACACAATATTTGTCCCCTAAGGGACTTTGTCAAGTGTAGAGAGAGTTTATAAATTACAAGATGATCTTGTAATTTATAAACTCTCTCTACACTTGACAAAGTCCCTTAGGGGACGAAATATTGTGAGCAAACTGCAAAATATTTTTCTACTTGTTCTATGGCCTACCCACACTTTCAAGGTAAGCTAGCTGCTATCCTCCTTTTTCTACTAGTTAATTAATTAGTCAAATTAATTAGTTAAATTAAATTAATTAGTTAGAGTTGATATTATTATCAATCTGTTGTGTTACAGTTACCAGTAGTGAGCAGCCGTGGGGTGCAGCTGGCCACCATGTTTATGCAAGGTGTAGAGACAGCACTCCTGGTCAATGACGCATGTGGAGCCCCTGTACCATGGCTCATGTGCTGTCCTTGGCTGTTCTTTGATGGGAAGCTGTTCCACCACCAGCTGTCCAGAGCCTCGGTAGTCAAGAACATCATGGAACTGTGCAACCATCGTGTCCGCATGGTCATGAAAGTGGAGAGAATGCGTCAAGCCATCTTGGAAGGATTGAATGTCCAGTTTGCTCGTCCTCCGATGCCTGTTGTGATCCAAGGTAAATCACTATCCGCTGAGCTTAAAAGTTTGGTCTGTTTTCAATCAATCAAGTTGTTAATTTGGAACACAAATTCACAAAGCTTTAAGAGTATTTTCTTAAATAATTTGGTTAACATTCCTTATTGAGTTACTTAATTGTTTTGTAAACAGTTGATAACTCTAGATTCTGTACAAATCATTAGAACTAGGGATGGACGAGATTGGATTTTTAGTTTGAGACGAGACGAGATTTTTTATTTCTCATAAAATTTCTAGACGAGATCGAGACGGGATTTCCCTTCTCATACACAACAAGAAATGCACGTTCAAAATTTTTACCTGATTTTGTAACATTGTTAGATGACTGTTTAAATACAAAAAAAATGATAATAGGCAAGAATATTTATAATCTTTTATTAAAAAACATCAGCATAACATTTTTTTATTAATCACGCCTAACTTATTAAAAATGCCTACGATTAGGAAACATAGTGATATCAGTTAGGATAGAGTTCAACTTATCCTAAAATAAAATAAATCATAAAATAAAAGCAATATTAATTTTTATAAAATAGTTACTTGTATTGACTTTTTATAGTAATAAAACATTCCTCACACTGCTTACACTTAACAAAACTTCTCAAATGTTATTAAAGTAATATTATTAAAATAATTAAAGTAATATTTACATTTAAAGAATTAATTCAATAAGAACGCCTTCGCAAAGGAAACGCAACTACAACACGCTCCTGTATTGCGGGTATTGCATTGACTTTCTGCAGGAGTTTTTAATTTTTTTTTTTTTTTTTTTATTCTCGTCTTCATAAAAATCTCGGCCAAAAAATAAAAAATCTCGTCTCGTGTAACGAGAGTAAAAATTTCCCGAAAATTTTCCGAAATTTCGAGACTTGACCATCCCTAATTAGAACTGTAGGTCCTACGGTACCTGAAGTTTCTAGGCATACTCATAAGCCTGTGTCATCAATATTCAATACCTCCTTTATACATTGTGATGCTCCTAAATTAATATTGACAATACTAACATTTGCTAGAACTTTAAATGTTTTGACTAACCTTACTTAATACAAATTAGGGATGGGCAGGTTTTGGGAAATTTTCAGGAATAATGTATTCCCAATCTTCAGGACTGGATAACATGTAATTTAGGGTTTTCTCGGGACGGACATTTTTTTGTTTGAGATGTTGCTACAATGGTAGGTGACTGTTAAGATGTCTCCATGACTGCACAAGATGTTCACGATTTTGGTGTTGCGCAGGATATGTTCATGATTTTGGTGTTGCGCAGGATATGTTCATTATAGCACTGAAAACCCATGAAACTATAATGCCTGTGTAACTGCTGGTTATGTTCACCACTTCGTTGTAATTGCGGGACATGTTCACGTATAAAAATGAAGAAAGGTTCTTTTTTGTGGTTCACAAACTCAGTTTCCCTAAAATATTTAAATGTCGTAGGCCTACTTGTACAAAAATCTGTTATAGGTCTATTGAGAAGACTCTCCCACTTTTTTGAAAATTTTAATGTTTATGGAACTTTGCAGGATAATTTTAATTGTAATTTTGTTTTATGTAGCCTATACACTTTCTGTGATTTCGGTGTCTTTTAAAATCCTGGTTTGTTGTACACAGGTCCAGGACCTAGAGTTCACCCTGGTATGGGCCCTCCACCACCTCCAATGGTGCCCCACGGCATGCTGAGTAACAACCACCCTACATCTGGTCGTGGGCAACTGCTACGAGGGGGTATGTCAATGCGAGGTATGCCACGTCGTGCCATCCCCACCAACCAGGGCGGCCGGCTGGAAATTGCTGGCGTGGTCGTCGGCTCCTGGGGTCCCAACTACGGACTGGCTCACCTTAATGCCGGCAGATCCGTCATGGTTCAGCCACAGGTCAGATACAATTTTAGTACACATAAATCTCTCCTTGTTACAAATTTTGCCAAATAATCAGCTACAGGATAGTTCATATTTTATTTTAAGGGTAGGCCTAAACATAGAATACTTGGATTTTATAAGATTAAAGAGAATAAATTATCTGCTTGCACTTTTTTTTATTCTCTAGGCTAGGATTGTGATTTTTTAAATAGGGATAGAAGCGTGCTTAAAATTAGAAAAATTTCACAAAAATTACACTGAGGCAAAAAATAGCTCTTTTGGCCAACTCCCTTCCATACTTGTCAAGTTCCCAGGAGTAGTCATTGCCCCTTGGTAATATAGCCTACCTGCATTTTTTTTTTTAGGTAAGCGAGCTGCTGTCCCTATATTCTAAATTTTTATTTTTTGAGCGAAAATGAATATGTTCATCCTCTTTTCCAGAGACCAAACGAATCCTTAATAATCAGTTGTACCAACTTTATTGCATTATTTGTGTGTTAATCAAGATTTTGAGATTATTTTTCTGTTTTATTTATCAGGTAACATCAGTCGGTGTTGGTGGTTATGGCAACTCAATGTATCGAGGAAACAACCGACCCACCTTCAATCCTCGCAGTCCACTCAAGGGCAAGGGACGTGGTTTCCGTCCACCGGTAATTGTTTCATAATTGTTATAGGCCTAGTTTTAAGAAAAATATGTAATTTAAACTCAAGTAAAGTTTTAAAATATAGGCCTTTTTGTAGTGTAACCATAACCATCAAATTTGTACTGTTTCATATTTTACCCTTTTATTAGTTTTCAATTAATTTCTATGAGTTTATCAAAACACAACCCGAGTTATAAACTCACAATTTATCTTTCAGCAACTACTTGATCACCAATGTTGACCATTTGTTACAGACCAAGAAGCGTCTTATCCCACCACCTGGTGGCAGAAAAGAGCCTCTCAAGAAAACTACCAAAGGTCGTGGAATGTCAGTCGTCCTCCCAGGAACTGGGTAAGTTTTTGCTCTACAGCAAAAATTCTTTCATATCTCAGTTTCAATTATAAGGACAAGTTTCAAGATTTATAAATGTCAACGATTAATTCCAGCTGATATTGATCATTAGATTTTAATTTATTTTTCTGGCTTAAGATTCAATTGGTCTTAATTGTTACTAGAACTGAATTTGGACTATTAACTGGATAACTTTGTTGACTAGGAGGCCTAGCTATTGTTACTTCAGTTACATTTGAAGTAAAAGAGATTTTAACGTATAGGCTATACATAGGCCTATACATACATAGTTCCTCTTTTAGATATAGATATAAATATATATATATTATTAGCTACTAACTTTATTTTGCAAAATTAACTTTATATAGGTGATTCTCTATTATATTTTCCTTGGCTGAAAAAAATTGAATCTTGGCTGAGAAATAGTAATTGTACCTGGGTTCAATTTAAAGTCACAAATAGTATCGGCACTATCTAGTCTTACTTTTTCATCAGATCAATCATGAAACCTTTTTTAACTTAAATTTTAAATAGAACATTGTTGTTGCCACTATGGACAACAAAATATTTGAAGCTGTTAAGAGTCAAAGCATTTAACGAACTTTCTTATGTATAATGTCTGATCAATTTTGTTTGGTGTCTTCAATGGTGTTCAATAGTCAGTTTATCTTAGAATTTGGTGTATTTTGTGCAGTGAAACTGTGTTCGCTTCTGACATTGATGACAAACAGAAGAAAATATTGATGAACAAAGATGAAAAGAAGACTGTCGGCAGCTTACTGTCCGGGTAAGTATTCTTTTTACTATTGGTAAATAATCTCAATGGAAGAACTAAAAGAGATGCCATTGTTGCTGTTTTGTTGTACAACAGTCTTTAAAAGAAAAATGTTTTTTCTACTGAGGACTTAAATCTTTATTTAATTAGTTCAACATTGAATGATTTGATATTTATTATTCTGTCATAGAAGGATAAGAGTTAAAGTTTGATGAAAGATAATTTATTTCAATGATTTGATTCAAATTGGTCCTCTTTCCCCTCTTTCTTTTATTATTATTTTTTTTTATACATTTTGCTGTAGGCCTATTAATATTTTGAGAGTCTTTATGCTCTCATGTTATAAAAGTAATATACCTATTTATTAACATTTGAATTCGGAAAACTAAACACATTTAGGTTAGAGCTTTCTAAGGTCAGGTACTAACATTTATTTGTCGTAGATTAACCTGAATGAGGGAAAACATTCTGGCACATTACAAAAATTAAGTTTATACATCTATTATTCAGAATATTAATACCTGCTTATCTACCTTTGTCGAAGGTAGTGGCTGTGAATATTTCATTCAATTTTCGCTTTCGTTGTAAATTAGAGCGTTTCAAATACTCCTATTAATTAATTCTATTAAAAGTAAATTCCTGATTGCGTGTATGATCATGATGTTGGTATCAAAGTTGTTTGAAATTGTATATTTTTGCAGGACCGAGCCAATGATCAATGGAGGAGCAGGTGACGCTTCCTCCGCTCAGTTCGAGGATGCTTCTGACCATGGTATGTTCAGTTACCAGTACCATTGTTCCTTAAAGGAAAAAAACTGTCTAATTTTTTGTTGTACTTGGATTTAATTTTGCCAAGGATAATGATTTGAATTATTTTTGAAAATCAAAGATCCTCTCTGTGTTAGAAACTTTAAATTGATCTGTTTAGACTTTCAACATGATACTCATAAAAATTCTACACAAAGCTTTTTTAAAAACCAGTGCTGTCCTGGTATTTCAAAATTAAACTTATTAAATAAAACGAGAGGACACAAATTGCTCTTTTTAATAAGATTCAAACTCTGCCTCTGGTACATAGCAAGTAATGCAGTTATTTAACTTTTATCTTTAAACGACATATTTAACTTTTATCTTCAAAGGACATTTTTAACTTTTAACCTTACTTCATAACTGAACAAAATTAAACACTCAAAACAGTTAGATGAGATCAGTATAATACAACTACTAATGTACATGTCGAATGTAGATCCACATCATAAAGTGGGGTTTTCTTACATAAATCCGCTAACAATAATCAACAACACCTACAATAGTTTTTAAAACCCATTTTCATAAACTGTTTCGCTTCTTGCTTCGATCTGGTTGTGGTTAAATATTCAACTGAGGTTAATGAGCTGGTAAGTTAATATATATTTTTTTAACTGTGAGAAAGGTAGTCAGCAGCCTTTAAACACGATCTCTAGAGATAAATTGCAGGCGAAGCCCTATAGGAGGTAACCTTTTTAATTAACATTCGCCCATCCAGTAGATCATAAGCTTTAAAATGACACATTCGTCCTAAATATCGGTTAAGTAGGTCAGGCAAAAAGAGGACGTTACAGAGAAAACACTCATTGCATCAAGTATTTAGATAGATGGATAACAAAGTTTGTGTATGTTAAGAGAATTAAATACTTACAGTTGACATTCTGAGCGGTCTCAATGGCGAAGGTGATGGGCCAATGGGAGTCAAGGAGATCTTGGCTGCTGCCAAAGGCGACAACTAAATAGTCATTCAGTAAGTATATTTAGATCACCCATAAACAAAACAAAATAATCCTAAAATTAACATGACAAATCAAATATGAAATGTTGTTTGCATAACCAAATTTTAATAACATGAACATTCAATAAGAATAAAATATCGTATCACTAAAGCGTAAAGTGATTCTTTTCCAAGCTCAAAAATAAGTGAGGGTTGAAAAGACACTTTTTGCCTTTGTGATGAACTATATTTTTTGTCATTCTGCAACAATATTTTACAAACTAAGTTAGAAACAAAATTACTTTTCTTGAAAAGATATCCTGTAAAAACGACCTCCAACTTGTTTTCAATTTTGTTAATGCAAATAAGAAGCTATTATGCTAAGTGATTCAATAGATACGTTATTACGATTGTATTAGGCCTAGTGTACATTATACTACGTAGACAAGAATAACAATAAGCTACAGTCAATGTAATAAATTGACAGGCCTACCTAATTTCAATACTGTATATGCGATTTCTTAGAATCACAACAGCCGACTTTTTATTCTTTAGTGTAGTGAGTAATTTTTTGTTTGGCTAGTACTGTTTAGTCTGCCAGTTATGGGGATTATTTGTAACCGTCAAACATCACGCATAAGCTACGCGTGAATGTAAAATGTTTACAGACGGTGGAAAAAAAGAAAAGTGGTCAAGGTAGTTGATGATGACAGGATAGGAAAAATTTAAAGGAAATGTGGAATTATAAAAAAAATAACATGTTATGAAGCATTTGTTTTAAACTGGTAAAAGTATGAGACTGAAGGTTGATTGATGAATAGGAAGAGTTGTAAAAAGGCCAACTTAACAGACATGGACGTTCACAGATGCAAGTAAGATAATTTGAAATTCACATTTAACCTCAATTACTTCATTGCTGTATAATATAGACAGTACTGTGCATACACAACTAATTGTTAATGTATTGAATCTGGTGTTCTTGACATACATTTTTTGTTAGCTTGGTTTATACCTTTCCTTACCTATGTGGCCACTCAAACCTCAGTAGGTTTTTGGCCACACCAACAACAAGTCGCCCTCTGTCTTCCATCCATTCTGTCTCTGCCGTTATCTCTCCGCACATGGTCCTGCCATCTTAGCCAAGGTCCCAGTGGTGGTCTTAGTTTATGGTTAAACTTAGTTTATACAGGTACAAAAAATTTCATTGGCGTTTATACTAAATTATTATTGTTGAATAATAAAAACTGAATAAAAATTCATGTTTCTGGCCCCTGGACTTCAGACAGTAACAGGTTATGGTACCCTACATCAAATGCTACAATGATTGTAATTGCCCGTCAGCCTACAAACAACATTCTCAAAGCTTGCTTTTGTAAAACCTATTATTGTGTAAATACTGTATGCCTACTATGTATAGCCACCAAATCGATAAGTCAAGTTAGAAAGGTCGTGGTGCATGATAACACTGCCTGAATTCAACACCTCAGTATTAAAAATGTTCGGGATAACATCTTGGCATAACTCGAACCTCAATTTACTCGAATAACTCAATAGCTCAAAAGTTTATGTTCCCCCTTAAGCGTTAATACATCGAGGTCCTACTCTATGTTATATTTTCTATCAAAGTATATTTAAAAAAAATTACATTCAAGGGCACTGTAGTAATTTTTAATTTCATGTCCTTTTTCAGGTGATGAAAACGTGCACGTGTGATTTAGACTTCTTATTTTGTGCGTGATTTTTGTATTTTTTTACGTTTAGTTGTATGTTTTGAGACTAATAGTGATATGAACATTTTATATGAAGTTTTGAAAATCTAATGACAACTATGAAACAAGTGCGATTATGTAATTGTGCTATTGTGAACAAGGAACATTCCGCGAATGTTCTTGCGACATCCACATACTATTCTCAAGAAGACTGATCAACATAGAAAATGGAACTTCAGACATTGACTGATAAATCTTCAAGTGATATTTTTTTATTTGTTGAAGTCGGTTTGTATCCTAAGCGGCATTCTTTTGTTATTTGTTTTCTAGCCGCATGAGACTTATCGATTCGACGATTTTATTTACATAAGCGACGAAACGTGTTGATTGTTGAATCAACATAATCTATTTTTCTAATAGTTTGTTATTATCATCATGTTGTTGAAGAGAAAGCAGACACAACGCAAAGTGTTCTTTAAGTTAGTCGAAATGTGATAATGCCAGGTGCATGTTAGCTTGAAGATTATATATCATTTTTGTTGATGTTATTCTTTATTTATTAATAGGAGATATTCAAATTTTTGTACTTCTAATAAGATTATCCGTTAATATGCAGTACATGATTATTGTGTTTATATTTATTTACACTTTTAACAGTATATTTTAGCCGTTTGTTTATGTGAATACTATAGCACATTGTAAACATTTATTTCTAAATTGTGTGTTGCCATTGCAAACTGTTAACTCGAATAAAGACTTGTTATATAATATAATCTTCATGTTAATTGAATGGTACGGTAAAGGTTGGTTGGCTGTAAGATTGTCAGGCCAGATGAAATAATTATAGGCTTGATGCCATTTTCTATAGATAATCTTCAATAGAATCATAGATGTAACCGATCCAAAATAAAGTTTATTTTGGAAGTAATATAACGACTCGGGCATTAAAACCCCCAACTGGGAAAGATTCTGACAGATGCTTGCTCATCTATCGTGACTTGTTTATTTCATATAACTGTGGAATATTGGAGAGCGTTCTTTGTCATACGAATAACATTTATCGAATGTAAAACCCATGATTCATGTAGGCTATGGATATTAAAAATGACTAAATCATCTTCATAGGCAGAACATACATGTAATGTGTAAATTCAGGGACAGATGACTTCACGATGCAGTAGTGTATTTGAGAACTGTTGGTCCATTTTTATCATAAATATAAATTTTTAAAACATGATTAGCGAGGGACCCACTGATGCATAGCAAATTACGACTAAAAAGAGATTCTAAGCTCTTGTGACGGTAGAATGCTACCATCTCATAACTCGATTTGACCTATATAAAAGTGGATGCAAATATAATACATTGTTTAGTTTTTAAGATATCAGATGAAATCTGTTTAAATGTTTTCAGCTTTGAAAATAATATGATTTCTGTACTCTCAGATATAATGTAAGTTAGCGTTTTAATACACTGTAATGTTATCCTCGCTGCATAATATGTACGTATATCTATATATTTAGCAGAAAGATAGGTTTTTCATTTCCCAAATTTGTTTTTTGGACCCTCTTAATTTTAGTTAGTTTAGAATAGTAGTGTTTTGTTTTATAGCTTTTAACTCATTCGGGGAAAAATGTGGTAAACATTTCAGATTAAATTAACCTCTGTGTTTCTATCATAGAAAAAACAAAAAGAAAAAAAAATCTCATGTTCTTTTATTTTACGAATAACGCTCTTATATTTGTAAAGTATGAAATGTATACATACAGTTGTGTTGTCCGATCAATGTAAATTATTAAAAGATTCTCTTACATTTTGAAATATAAATAATAATAGTAGTAATATCTGTACATTTTTAGTAAAGGAAGTGTATGATTACTATCATGAATGAGTGTTTAAAATTCACGAATGTGCATACACATTTTCAGTCTGCATTTTGCTGGCTTGGTATTTGTAAATCGCATAATATAGTTATGAAATTTTATGTTGAATGATTATGAATGGTTTTGAAACGTGTATATTTTTTAGATTAATATTTGTTTATGTAAGCACTACAGAGAAGTGAGCTATGTTTTATGATGTCTAATGGTACATACTTGTTCTGTACGCTGTACACACGCACACATGTGTGTGACTCTTCTCAGTGGGTCCCGACAGTTCTCAACACACTACTCGACTGACATGTCCCGAGCCGACAGATTTATTTCGTTCACACGAAGTATATCATATTTTTGAAGTAATCAGACAGTGTATCAATGTGTACACTGTTTTGTAATTGTTTATTTTAAAAAGTTAATGTAAAATGTGTGAGTTTTCACCGACAACATTTTATGCATTGTAATCATAGCACTTATTGTTCTTTATGCAGTTTCTTTCAGTTTGTTTTAGACACCTATCGTAATGAATTTAGTCTTATGAGTGAGAGGAGCAAAGTATAATCCAATAAATAATTTCTTTTGGTTGTTCTTTGAAAATTAAAGTTTGCTACTCTCAACTTCAATAGCAGTTTGTGTGATTTACTACTTGAAATGAAGAATTTTAAAAATTATTCTTTTTGTGTTAAATTGTCATTGTCATTTCAAGTAGTACTTGTAGTTCTTGTTTAAATGTCTTTTGAACGTTGAATGCAATTTTTTATTTAAAGAAATGCAGTTTTGACATAATTAAGCACTTAAAAATTCAGTTATTCATATATTAATCTTTAAACATTTAAATTTAAAACAATTTAACTAAATTTGGTTTTTCTAAAGGGTTGACTTATCTTATTTTGGTTTGTGTTCATGGACAGTTATGTTTATTTTGATTAACAACATTTTGATTTATTATGTAATAAGTTGCCTGGTGTATTTCAGCCCTTAAGTATAATTAATATAAACTGCTTATTGTTGTTTAATTTAAGGATGAAACTAAATCTTACTATTAACTTGCTTCGAAGAGGACATATTTACATTTATATATATCCACTTCTTGTAACTGCTTTATGTCTCAAAAGAATTCCACAGTTTTTTTTTAAAGTTTTATTTAGATAACATTTTTGTAACCTGTTACTTTCTGCTTTGGTCAGAAATTATATTTAATGTATCGATTATTGCACAACAAAATACAGTTTGATCAGAAAAGAAAGTTTTGGTTGTTCTTAGTTAAAAAAAATATTTAAACAAATGGAATGTGAAATTTTTTGTCTTTATCTTCTGTGGTAACATATAATATTGTGGAATTCTCATAAAGAAGTTAGTCTTTATCATTGTATTATGAGTGTAGTTTAAAATAATGCTAAATATGTAACCGTATTTTGCAATTGTAATTTTATGATAAGCATAACTTAATTTGTAAAATTATCTTTATTTTCAGTTAAGAACATTTTGGCAAATCTATTTTTATTTTCCGCTCTCCAACTTAATTACTACCTTTTTTTTACCAAGTGCAGATTCCCTCTCATTTACTAGTGTTCAGTATGCAAAATTAGTTTGTGAGTAACATAATTTTATTTTAAACTGTTAAAATTATATCAAAATAATATATATTATATTTATCACTACTTGTTATCCTGTTAGTTGTTCTAATACATGGTCTACATTTCCTCATAAGTAATGTGTTATGAATATTCAAATAATTTGATGATAAAAATCATATTCTGTCACTTTTAACAAATAAATAACAGTAATATTCCTAATTTAAGGTTAGATAAGCTTCGAAGATATAGTGTTGGAAAGAGAAGGCAACAAAAGGTTTGGTTTATAACAGCACCAGTATTCCTAAACGAATCGAGAAATTTATCCGTCAACAACTGAAAGATGTTAACTCTAATTATTGTCAATTGGACTTCTAAGGATGTTATTGGTGCTGTAAAAAGTAGAAACTTTAAGAAGAGATATGTTTGCAGCTGGCTAGCGAAAGATTTTGTTCGAGTAATACACTTTGAATATGTCTAACTTGGTTTTCTTTATCCTCATTCCTATACCATAATTTTAGGTTAACAAGATTTGTTTTACAAGTTCAGTAACTCGTGTGTATTGTGATTGTGATTGTGCAATCCGGATGTATTCAAGCTACAATAACAATTGTGGGATATTCATCCGGCAACTAAGCCACAATAATTGTTGGATATTCATCCGGTAACTAAGCCACAATAATTGTTGGATATTCATCCGGTAACTAAGCCACAATAACAATTGTAGGATGTTCATCCAGTAACTAAGCCACAATAACAATTGTTGGATATTCATCTGGTAACTAAGCCACAATAACAATTATTGTTGGATATTCATCTGGTAACTAAGCCACAATGACAATTGTAGGATATTCATCCGGTAACTAAAAAACAATAATTGTTGGATATTTGTCCAGTAACTAAGCCACAACAACAATTGTTGGATATTCATCCGGTAACTAAGCCACAATAACAATTGTAGGATATTCATCCGGTAACTAAGCCACAATAACAATTGTGGGATATTCATCCGGTAATTAAGCCACCATATCACTTGTGAGATGATTTAGCGGTATTTAAGCCACAATTTCACTTTTGAGATAATCCAGCCATATTTAAGCCACAATAATGATTATGGGACAATACAGTAATACTATTAACCCTTTGCCCTCGAATGGCCAGCAGTGCTGGTCTCAGCTGTTCTGAGTCAGCTTGTCATTGTTTACGCAGCGCCGTGCATCTCAGGTCTGGCCATTGTAGTTTGTTAGGTCAGCTTGTATCAAGTATTTTGTTTTTGTCAATTATGGTAAGGGCTAAGATTTTACACATTGAAACAAAAAATAAGTCTAATATTTTAAATTTTATTGAAAGCTAATGAAACAAGAAATAAAACTAAATTTATAATAAAACTGGCAGGTGTACTGGAGGGGGACACATCATTATCAGCTGGAGCTGGGCAAATGTTGGTTTCACCTCAGTTGACAAAACACCAGAAACAAATACAAATAACACAGTATACAAATACCTATTCAGTTGATTTCCTTTTAGCGAATTTCCCATATAGGGAAGAAGCTATATTACCGTAGTACTCATGGTAAGACCTGGACTCGGGACCGATTTACTTTTACGTTTTGAGGTCCCTAGAGGCCTAAAACACTATCCGTTCAAATTCATATATGTATATACGTATATCATATTCATATATGTATATGTCCTTAAGCACAATAACTCAAGCAAAATGATCCAATTTTGATGAAATTTGGTATAAACGTGTAAACCTACATTTATTCGAACGAATTCGCGAACCAGCATGATCGGACCATGGGAAAGGGGGTTTATGGGGGTTTTAAAGGTAAAAATTAGTTTTTCCAATTTTTGACCCAAAAAACGTAAAATTTAACAATTTCTATCCTAACCATTTTGTAGGGCTTAAAAAGACAAATAATTTACTATCGTGAAGCATTACTATGCGACTAATGGTTAAGGAGAAAATTCCAAAAAACTTAATTTAAAATTCCTATGTTATTCTTATAGAGAATAAGTAAAATGTTGTAGTTTGCTTGTTTATGAACATACTTCGATAAAATTTGAAAAATGCATTTATTTCTTATTAAGCTATCAACATTTGAAAAAACCCACTTTTTTACCCTTTCTGTTGCAGCAAATAACACAAGTACTCGTTAAACTAATTTTAAATTTGGAATAACTGTGATATTTTTAAGGAGACAATTTAAGTAGGGTCTATACAATCCAATCAGGCAAATGGAAATTTTAGTGTAAATCCAATAAGGCAAATGTAAATTCGCTTAGTTTGCAGGTTTGCTGCGGAGGGGGTATTTTATATATTTTACTTATGTATATAACATAACATACATGTATGGTAGCCTCTTTTTATAACAGCATTCTATTTGCTTGTAAAACCTATTTGATTGTGAGGTACCTTTTAAAGACCTAAATTGGACCATAAATATGCACTTATTTTGATTATTTTGGAAACTAACTAAAGAAACGGAACCACATTTGGAACCGGATGACAGTTCCTCCAAGTATGCCTAGGTGTTAAAAGACCACAGTAAACCTATTGGTAGTTTGGAGAAGTAACATTGAATTGAAAACACATCCAAGCGCATGCACAGCAGAAAAAGTCTGCCAGAATATTCAAACAAATCTCCTCTTAACCATTTTCTGCAACATTTTTATTCTCTTCACATTAACTACAGATTTCATTGTTCATCTTGAACATTGCTTTCTTAAAGATTGAATATGTCTCTATTGACCCTTGCACTAGGTGGCTGAAATCATCAGCAAACGACCAGGTTTCTTCTGTTGATATTGAATCAGGCAGGTCGTTGACTTAATTGTACAGTAGGAACAGGGCAGGGCCTAGGTTCGATCCTTGAGGCACACCTGCATTTATTTGAAGTGAAAGAACTAGCAGTAGTGGCTCAACTTGTGGGATAATTATAGTGCAGTAAAAATAAGCGAAAAATTCCATAAACCTAAAAAAAATTAGCATAAGCGGGGAATTTGATACAGATGTTGGGTGTACCTTCCTTTTGAACATACTAAAAGTCTCCTAAAATTGAAGCTGTGCTACGGCCGCCATATTGGAAAATGGCATATTTCTGTATTTTTGGCTATAGTGACTTTTATAATAGAGATACAGGAAAAATCTAAATATACAAAATGTGGTCCATCTAAAAATACACATTTTTTTATTCGTCATTTTTCTCTAAGCCCAACGGGTTTTGAGTTGTTTGTGATTAAGTATATTTAGTGTTTTTATTTATCAAAAATAGGCGAAACCCATGGAAATTGACGGTTACTTTCAAGGTTTAAGACAATTCATTCCATTTAGTTAAATAGTGTGGTAGTAAATCTAAAAATCTATATATTAAAAAATATCGGTTTTTCTTTTCCGAGTCCGTCCGCCTCTTCTACCCGACCGAGTTTCATGATTTTGGTCTTAAATTAAAGGTATGCACACGTAGATTTGCCATCAAGCATCGGCATTCATTTATCTGACGTATTACTTGAGTTATGCAAAAAAATTTGCTCCCTGTACATTTCTTATGGGAGATAAATTTGGTTTTTCTTTTCCGAGTCCGTTCGGCTCTTCTACCCGACCGATTTTCATAATTTTGGTCTTAAATTAAAGGTATGCACGCGTAGATTTGCCATCAAGCATCAGCATTCATTTACAGGGTTGGTACGGTCAGGGAAAACCTGGAAAACCTGGAAATGTCAGGGAATTTTGTTGGTCTGGAAAAGTCAGGGAATTTTGGAAAAAATCTGGAATTTCTCTTGAAAGACTACATTTTTTACAGATATGCTACATTTTGCATCTAGGTCTCAATACTTGGTCAAAAACATTGAAGTTTGACGAAAACATCGATGTAACAAAAACATCTGGAACCTACCATCGATATAAAAAACATCGAACATCGACAGACATTCTATCATCACCCTCTGATTACTGGCTTAATTGAACGCACCGAGCTCCCAGTGTTTCTACACGACCAAAAGAATATAATCCCGGTCACTTGGTTAAGAAATCCCGTTTAATCCCTTAAGATTTTTGATGTTAAATTCTGAGTGTTGAATTGGACATATTTCGTTTAAATAGTTGTTTTAACATTGCTATTATATTTTGTTAAGGTAATTTTTTCGGTTGGGGTTAGTTTTTCACTAAAATAAAAGCATAGTAAATAAAAACGGACGTCATAGCCAAAACTCCTGTTTTATCCCACATCCCCTTCAAATCCCGCTCATGCTCTAAAAATCCTGTTTTCGGGATCTTATCTTATCTTATCTGACAGGGGCAGGTCTTTAAGAGACCTTTAAGCACTTCATCCGAAATTGAATTATTTGGGGTGCGCAATAATTGCTTTCTTGTTGACCTACAAGTTAAGGCGCCCAATGAATGCCTGTAGCTTCCCAATTAGTTCATCCTCAGGAAGGTATCTACCTCTAGCCATATTTCCAAGAGTTATCGATCTAGCGTCAAAGAGCTCGTTATAATCAAAGAGTAAGTGATCAGCTGTCTCTTCTGACCTATCACAGTACCTGCAGATCGGTTCACCATCATATAAGCCCATCCGTTGTAGATGTTTCCTGAATCTTCCATGACCAGTTATCAGTTCAACAATTAATTTAATTCTTCGTCTGTCTAGTCTCAAGAGGTCACAGGCAACCTTTTTAGAAGGCCTAAACAGAGTAAGCTGGCTGACCCTAAGAAGGGGAACATCGACCCAGCGTTTGCGATGCTTTTCCTTGGCCCATGACGCAATCGCAGAACATGCACTGTTTCGTGAGATGCCACAGAAGGGTTGTGGGCCTATCATTGAAGTCGCAGAGGCAGTATTTGCCAATCTGTCTGCAGCTTCATTTCCTTTAATGCCTGAGTGTCCTGGCACCCAGCAAAGCGTAAGGTCATTTCTCCTACCCAACTCAGACACAGAAGCAAAACAATCCCACACGAGCCTGGAGTTGAATTCGTAAGAGTTTAATGCTTTTAAGGTCGCTTGACTATCAGTATAGATATTGATTGTTTTGTCTCTGATATCTTTGTTAAGATGTTCTTGAGCACAAACTAGAATGGCAGTGACCTCCGCTTGAAAGACAGTTGGGTACACCCCCATTGGAAGACAAATGCCAGTGCCTCCATTCATCCAATGCACACCTACTCCAGTGCCCCCATTTTTGATCTTAGAAACATCAGTATAGCATTCTAAATCACCTGTGGGTATGGGTCCTTTTCCGCCAGACCAATCCTTCCTATCTGGTATTAGTACTTTGAAAGGCTTTCCAAAGGAGTATTTTTTGGACATGTGATCTGAAGGCAAGTGCAATTCATCATTATGTACCACCTGAACAATTTTGGAGTGCCCTTTATTGTTTCCTGAGGTTATCCATAAGTATTCGCATCTAAGGCGTTGGGCTGTTTTACTTGCTACCACCTTGATGTAAATGTCGATAGGTAGCATATCAAGCAGACAGTCAAGAGCCGCTCCAGGACAGCTGCTTACTGCCCCAGTTATCATTATAAGAGCAAGCCTCTGAACTCCTGCTAAAGCTTTGACAGCTATAGTAGATTCCATCTTTGGCCACCACACAAGCGAACCATATGTAAGGGCGGGTCGAACAACAGATACATACAGCCAGTGCATAAAAGTTTAGGCTGTAACCCCCATGTGCCACTTACCATCCGCCTGCATGCCATAAGGGACCATTTGCCACGCTCAGTGACTTTTTGAAGATGTGGTCCCCAGTGAAGTGATCTGTCCAAAATTACACAAAGATACTTCACCTGATTCTGCAGCTCTATTACAGTGCCCTGCAGTCTTAGTGGGCCGATCCCATCCAGTTTCCTCCTTCTTGTGAAGGGTACTATTACAACTTTCCTGGGATTTATAGAGAGCCCATCTTCCTGGTACCAACGGTCCACTACCCTTAAAGCTCTATTCATAAGGTCAGTTATGGTTCCGTGGAACTTTCCAACCACAAGGATTGCAACATCATCAGCATAACCTAAGGCGAAAACCCCACTTTTGTTGAGTGTCCTTATAAGGTCGTCTGCTACCAAATTCCAAAGGAGAGGAGAGAGAACCCCCCCCCCCCCTGAGGGCATCCTCGAGTAGTTCTTGCCTCGATCGTGTCATTATGGAGTGAGAGCCTAACCTTCCTACTGTGAAGCAAGGATTCAATCCATCTACATATTATACCGTGAAAACCTCTTCCTCTCACCGCATTAAGAATTGCTGGAGTACCAGTATTATCAAAAGCACCTTGAATATCGAGAAAGGCACCCAGGGCCACTTCACTGCTCTCTAGAGCTTTCTCAATCTTGCTTACAAGTTGGTGCAACACAGTCTCGCATGATCTTCCTGAGACATACGCATGCTGATTATTATGAAAAGGATGTGTCCTAAGAGCTGTATCCATCATATATCTTGAGACCAACTTTTCTAGGATCTTAAGGAAGAAAGAAGATAGAGAAATGGGTCTAAATGACTTAGGATCAGTGTAACTATCCCTTCCTGGTTTAGGAATAAATGCGATACGTGAATTACACCACCCTAAGGGAATGTGTCCTAAGGCTAAGCTGGCTCTGAAAAGTTTTCGGGATAAGTTAATAATCCCACGTATGGAAACACTGCTAGTACCGGGATGCGCGGAAGGATAGGCCTACATTCATCGTTTCAATTTCAATACGATACTGAATACAATTCCTCATTGAATTTATAAAAAGAGAAAAGAATTTATTTATAAAAATAAATACATCTGCCTTAAAAAATAAGGTTGCCAATGACACAGAAAAAATTATACAAGATAAAATTGTATAAGACTGATTAATTTTGATGTTTGCCATATAGATGATTTCTCATTATGCTCAATGAACCTCTTAATGTTTCATGAGTAATAATTTTCAAAAAGGATCTGTCCAAATCATATTGTTTCCAAAAGTTCACAAAAAATTTTGATAATGTTCCTCTTGAACCAATAAACAATCCAATCACCTCAACTTTCCAAATTTTAAAATTTTGCTTGAAATATTCAAAGGTAGGATCATATTTTTTTTTCTTTTCTTCATTTACTTCGTTAGGTTGATTTATGTTTATTTCAAATCGAATTGTTGAATCGAGATTATGCCTTTGTTAGTTTCTCTTTCTATCAATAAAATATTTACTCTTCTGGTGCTTCCTTTAGAAGAAAGACAGTGTACTTCTTCTTGCACTTCCCATGTGTTATACCTTTTTCGGAAGGCATTTGCTATGATACTTCTTATTTTGTGATGCCTAGTGATTCTTAGAAGTTCACCAAACGGACAGAAGCCAAGGGCATGTGCAAGGGTTTCAATCTCACCACAGGCATGCCTGCAGCGGTTATTGCCCTGACTTCTGCTGTGGAGAACACGCACTGGCACCACATTTGCAATAATTTTTATACTGTCTTTCCACTCAGATTCTGACAAGCCTTCTTTATTAATAATACTTCTATTTCCCGGAGTATAGTCTTTGAAAAGTTCAACACCTTTACCCTTTCAATACTGATTCAACCTTTAATAAACTAAAAAAAACTGCACTTGTAGGAGTTTATAAAAAAAATTTTATCCTGTTAGTTGAAACATTTAATAGTTTAGTTTGGTATTACTTTTTGTCTCCGGTACAAGCATGGTAGTTATTTTTCCTATATCACATGTTTCTTCCGATATAAGCCGATGATATCGCTAGCAAAATATCGATATATATATCAGTATCAGAAGCACCGTATCGTCTATCTGCTAGTGTCAAGTCAAGGCCAAGTAGAACATAAAGTGTGAGGTTAAGTTAGTTGGTACTCTTAATTTTCCAGATTCCAGATGTTTAATTCTTTTCTTATTGGTTTTATGAGTAAACTATTTAGGCCTACATTTTTTCTAATAATTCTCGATTCTGACTATTCGATATTTTGACTGATATTATACTTGACTGATATTAGACTGATATTATACTTTTTCCTGGAAAAAGTATAATATCAGTCTGGAAAACCTGGAAAAGTCAGGGAATTTCATTTTTTTAAAATCAGTACCAACCCTGATTTATCTACAGTATTACTTGACCAAAAAACATAAATTAGATTTTTTTTAAATTGTTACTTCAATTGAAGATATATTTCCTCAGTTATAATTATGTAATCCTATATGTTTTGGTCTAATAACCTTCATAATAACAGCTTTCATTTGAGCCCTTGATTATTACGATCGGCCGTACCTGAAGCGCGCTGCTGAATTCCAAACAATAAAAAATGTAATTATTTTGGGATTTACCGATGGCCAGTGATCAATAACCCCATTTTATCTTAGTTTGTTTATATGTTTTGTTCTTAAAATACTCCTAGAAATAAAAGCTTTCATTTGAGATATAGATAGTTCGTATCAGTTATGTTCAAAATACTGTATTACCATAGATAAAACATACTCCCTTAGTAGATTTCTCATCCTTATGGAACAGCTGAAGACAATTTTATTGTTAGTTCATGTACGGTTTATGTAGAGGTCGTGTTTTGTTTACAATTTGTTTCCCTTTATTACAGCCATTTAAAACCTCGTTTAACCAAATAATACAATCTAATCATAAACAATAACTTGTCCCCTAGTTATATAACCAAACAGTAAAGCACAAATCAAGAAATTAACCCTAAAATAATGGAAACAAAGTTTCATCGACACTAGCGCCTTTGTTTTATTTACAAAATTTACAATGGGATGAGAAGTCTACTTGTGTTGGTTAGTCTATGGTATTACTCAATCAAAAACATAAATTTGATATGTTAAGGAAAAGTTACTCTTTGTAAAGAAATAAACAGTAATTTTATATTCCTCTATGTCAGCTGTTTACAAATGTTTAACAACATTTGTTTACATCAATCATTATGTACTTTTGTATTTTTCATTACAACAATTCAATTCTTTCTAATAAGTCTTACTCATTTTTCTCTTTACGTTTTTTATCAAATTAAGTTTTTTTGACACTAAATTCACTCGGTTCTTCATTATTATTCCCCATAAGTTTAATTGTTAGCTTTTTTTTTAATTACACAACAAGTCTTTTAAATGGCACAAGGCTTATTGTAAAGAAAATGCATAAAACTATTTTAGATTTGGAAATAATAACGGGGAAGAACATCGGGTAACGTGTACTCCTGCCGCGCATTGATCTTTCGCCTTCAGATACAACTGTGCCATTTTCTTTCAAGTGAAGACAATTTCCAATTAAGGTAGCATTTTGCATTACCATTAATAAAGCGCAGGGGCAAACAATTGATCGGGTTGGAGTCTACTTGCTTGAACCAGTTTTTAGCCATGGTCAGCTGTATGTCGCCTCATCGAGAGGAAAATAATTCGAAATAGTTAAAGTGGAAATAAAACCAAAAGGACGACGCACATTGAATATTGTATGGTGAGAAGTGTTGTAAAGGCAGATGATTTAATATTTGTATTTATATTTTATTAATGTAATGGTGTAAATAAACAAATTTTATTTATAACATAAATTATTAATTTGAGTAAAATGTTAACACTAATATTCAGTTTAATAAATTATCTTAAGATTTTCTGAAATAAATTTCAATGCTGCGGAGCAGCACGGGTCCTCTCTAGTTTAACTTTATTTAATGAGTAAAACAACTCCGCCACAGCTAACCTGTAGACTCAGCTAATTTCCATTTGACTGATTGGATGTTTTATTAAATTAAATGTATATAAATAAAAATTAGGTTCAACAGGTATCTTGGTTTGCTGCTACAGGGAGGGTAATATCAGCTTAAGGATTTACAGTCAACGGTAATATAGTGTGTTTTTTTAGTAAAATATCAATAACTTAGTATAAATAAACTAATTTCCCAAGTTTCATCATAATCTATATAAATAAAATTAGAGTTTTGTCTGTACATTGCTCAGAATCATAAACTTTTAGGTTATTTTTACGTTTTATACATTAAACAAACCGAAACAAGTCTCATCTAAATTTCTGTCTGTCTTCGTGTCTGTTACGGCCCAAGAGCCATTTTACGCGGCCTTCTCCTGAAAAACTAGAGTACCTATCAAGATCCAAATAATTTTACTGTATTCACTGGATTGGCGAGATTGTCTTTAGCCATTACAATATGGCGTCACTACTTTGTATATAAAACGACGGACGTTTAAAAACCCGACTTCGTGCGATTTTTGTCAAGTTTTCTCCCAATGTCCAATGTTTATCACTTAATCATCAATGAAATAACGAACAGCTGTTCGGATTAAGATTATTTTTTCTAGCTGTCACTGATATGTTTACATTAAAGGTTAAACAAATGCCGCAAACATTTCCGATCACATTTTGAAAGCAAAATCCAAAACCAAGTGAGATTAAAAACTATTTTCCTTACATAAAGGATTTCATTAATCGTAAATGCAATAATGTGTAAAAAGAAATAGAGATTCTATGTGTATAAAATTGCTCTGAAGCTTTGATAACCGGGAAAAAGACCTTGAAACAGTGATGTATAGGGCTGGGAAACTTACGTTTATTAAATTGACGGCGTTTCAATGGCGGTTGTGTAAAGCGTAAAGTGAAAAATCATAACTGCAGTGGGTGATTGTAACAGAGGTTTACGGATGATGCTAAACTCGCTTTTCCAATGTGTCACTTTTTTATATATGTTTTGCTTTTTCTTTATATGTCATAATATTAGGTTTATATATAATAGTTTTGCCAGCACGTCTGAAAATATGCAAACCAACTGCTGTTCTTTATATAATAAGGTTTCAACTGACTACTATAAGATCTCCGTGCGTAGAACGGGCACACAGCTAGTAAATCTATAAACAAACAAACTAAAACAGTTTACTTATTCATAAGAATAGCTGGGAGATTTAAATTTACAATTTACAAATTTTGGTTGTGTTTACTAAAAAGATGGCGATACTTCGTCAAGATTCGAATACTAACCGAAGGGGTTTTCAAAAGGAGATGTTAATTAATTAAATGGGTAAAAAATGAGGATAAAATATTAATATGACTATTGCGCACTTTACAAAATATGCTTGATTACCTCACTGCATGCAATATTTCCAGTACTTGGTACGAGTTAATATTACTTAAATAAATTGCTCCATCTCCTCGGAGTTGTTTACTCATTAAATAAAGTTAAATTTTAAGATTTTATACTTCCACACTATTTAACTAAATGGGATGAATTGTCTTAAACCTTGAAAGTAACCAACGTCAATTTCCATGGGTGTTGCCTATTTTTGATAAATAAAAAAACTAAATATCACAAATAAATAAAAAACTAAAAAATAATAAAATAACTACAAAATACAAATAAAAAACTTAATCACAAATAACTCAAAAACCGTCGGCCTTAGAGGAAAATAATAAATACAAAAAATATGCCTTTTTAGTGAGCTGCGACGTAAAACTTAAACATAGGATGCTTGTTAGGTGGAACTGTAAAAATTTTACAAAATGGCTAGCAGATTTGTTAGGTTACAGTAAATGTGTTTGAGGTAAAGCAAAAATCGAACAAATCATCATTGAAGAATTAGAAAAGCTCAAAAAGTAGTGTAACATCACGTTTAAAGTCAAAGTCAAAGATTTTTATTGTCTTTAAACACACGTGTGCAATTGACAAAGTCACAAGCATATAATGCATGTAAATAGCCTATTCTAAGTAAAAGGTACATTGAAAACTAGAATATTTATAGATAAAAACAATAACAAAATATAAAAACACCAGGGAATCACATAACAAACAATTAATATAAAATCTAAACAATTATCCAATTTAAATTCTTAAAATGCTAATGTCACAAGCTAAATATTCATCAACAGTATAAAAAATATGTTCTCTTAACCATATTTTAATCTTATTTTCAAACTGTTTTGAAGTTATATTCCACATGTTTTCTGGAAGTTTATTAAATAACTACCGTAGTGAACCTGTGCGGCTCAATGCCCCGCAAAAACATGAATTTAGAAAACAAATTCATCGTGTTATATATTGACTCGTCGAAAATTAGATACAGTAATAATAAAGCATTAGGAGGGAAGCAATCCAGCCGTTTTCTAGCTGTATGCGTATTATATTTAGTAAATTAATAAGTGTTCAAGTTCAAGTATGTTACAGGGTAGTTATTTTTTTAAGATTTTTAAAAACACATTTAACAAAACATTTTATCATATCAAACCAATAGGCAGTGAATGTAGCATATTTTGAGGGTCATAAAATGCTGCTTGAAGAAAACACTTTTAAAAATAAACACTGAAAAACAATATTTTTTTCATAAAAGCACTTCCATAAATACTACGATTTTAGTCTTAAAGTTACCTTCAGGAATATATCCCTGGTCAGAATTTTCCGTAATGAATATGCTTATCCTACTATTAAAAGATGTAGCCTTACTTAAAAAAAACTTACTGTATACAGTATATAGTTGCTCATTACTGAAATTGGTCTGGCTAAGAACATTGCTGCTCTTTAATTATAGTGCTTGTGCTGCAAATGCCAAAAGATAACAGAAATTAGCATCTTTCCAATTTAAAAGGTAACTTTGTTTCAGACGGGCAAATTTTTTATCTTCGAAATCAAAATATGTCCTTACTCACTTGTTCCATGTTAGGACTTTACATTCTACTTTACATTGTTGTTAACCATTCTGATCACATGAAGCCTTGTGCCATTAATGAGGCCCTTTTTGATGTATTAATATCAATAAAACCACTGCCTCCTTTTATTAGTATAATCTGTGTCTTGACAATCCACTTACCTCTATATTTAAAAACTCAGTTGGATTTTCTAGATGGGTGCCTCTGCCTTCGACTGTTTTCGAGGGTCCACTCTTCCCCATGGCATACAGACAATTAATTAATTACTTAACTTGTAAAGTTCAAGTAGTAATTCATTAATACTGTTAGTTTATAAAGAAAATTAGATAAAAGGTACTTGGCTTGGTGCTTTCATAACTGCAAACTCAAAATACACCCACAAGTAAAAAAGAATCAAGTTATTGGTTAAAAAAACTATGTTTGTGTAAAAACATTATTTACATTAAGTAGATGATTTGTTTGATTTCTCGATCAGCTGTTACGTTTCTAATGAATTAATAATGTCAAAGATTTGTGATTTTAAATACATCAATTATTATAGTAAATTTTCTAAATAGGGTATCTTATTCTCAACTAAATTTTACTATTCCCAGCATGAAAATAAAGTAGTGAGATCCATTATGAGTAAAGTTTAAGGCACACAGTCCTTGATTGAAATGTAGTATACATTAACAGCCATAATACACAGGAATTATTATGTAGTAGACTTTGACTATTTTCAAGTAACAAACATATGTTTCTGTAAATAAAAATTATCTCCCTTGTTATCCTTATGGAGAAATACGAAACTTTAAAGGGCCCCAGGGCCTCACTCTCTAATTATTTCCTTAAAAAGAAGGTTTCCTGCACAACTTCACCTTACGCTCTTTCCAATGACACCAAAAACATGTCAATCGGTTCAGTAGTTTCGGAGGAGTAATTGTCACAAAAATCGTGCTTGCGTATTAAATAAGTATAGATTTAATTTTCATATAAACATGACTGTTTCTTGTTTTTTCTAACTGTACAGATATTAAGTTAAGAAGATAGTTTTTCCTCGTTTGATAGTCATGTATTTCTTTTCTAACAGACAATTTACACATAGAATTAACATCCATCAGGCAGCAAAAAATGTACAAATTTGTTTGTACAAATTTGCATTGTTTGTACAAAAATGTACAAATTGAACAAATTGTAGCTTTATATGTTATTTACTATTTTTTTCTTATCGACATAGGAAACGTGTGGACAGGTTTGTTGATTTGAGAAGAGTAATTCACCCAACTATTTCAAGACTCAATACATGTAGGTACAAGTTTCAACCAGAAGCCAAACCACATTCAATATGCAGCTGCACAGATATTAACAAAGTTTACTCTAAACTGTTTCCCCAATATCCAACTTTGACTGTGGAACCCCTTAACTGTGCTTTTTCAAGTTTCCAGCGAGTTCTTAAATTATTCCTTCATCAACTTTTTGGAACTGTTCGAGACCCAAAATTAATCTGTTGCTTTACTGGTAAATCATTCAGACATTTTTCAGGCGTACTTTTACAGATACTGTATATGTTTTACTGATCTTGACTCCCCCTCCCCTTATTAGTACAAAATAAAATATAAACCTGAACAAATTGTTTGGAATGATGAATTAAATAATTATTTTTTGAGAATTTCCCATATTGGGAATAAGCTTTTAACTACCACTGTTCATGGTAAGACCTGGCCTGGGACCGATTTAATTTTTCATGTTGATGTCTTCAGAGGTCAAAAACACCATACGACAAGGTTTTCTACCGTCTCTGTAACCATGTAGTGTGAAAGCTCTTATGCCCTTCTTTTGCACTACTAAAAAAAATAAAATAATTGTACTCGAACATATTTTAAGCCGTATGGCCATAACTGTATACAATGAAATTAGCTGACACAACGTAAACTCGTACTGTTCTCAACAATCTCAACCAGACGGTGAATACCGTCTAGCGTTATAAGTCGCATATCTTTAGTAATATCATTATGAAAACTATGTTCTCATAACTTTCCTTTTTCCTATTTTTGACCTGAATTTCAACTTTATAGCTAGTTTGGAAGTTCGAGAATTAGTGATGAATCAGTCAGTGAGTGAGTGAGGGCTTTTACTTTTATATGTTTGGATTTAAATTTGATAAAAAAACATTATTTCCTTTTCATGTAGCAGAAAACCTAAGTACTCGTTAAATCTCATCTTATTTAAATAGTAATAAATCTGACATTAGGGAAACATTTGAGTAAAAATCCAAATAGAGGTAGATGGACATTCGCTTAATCAGCAGGTTTGCTGCAGGAGGGATATTTTTCTTTGGTTCAGAAAGTATAGAAAACATGTCTTTTACCAGAAATTTATCTCAATAAATGATCCTGCTGACGAGTAATAGTGCGTAATAATACACAGTATAATAAAATGAAACATAATATAATATAAATATGATATCTTACTAATATTATAAACTATCTGTACCCGCGGGCTTTGCCCCGTTTAACTTCTTAATTTTCTAGATGAGCTCGTTCGCATGGCTCAATCACGTCCTGGTTGAAGTTCGTTTGCTACGCTCACTCACTTTTAGGTTGAGCATGATGATAGCTCACATTCCCTATTAACATATAGACATATTCTTATCTCAAAAATCCTTTCGGGCTCTGCCCCAGTAGTGGCTCTAAAGTTTCCCATGTCAACCTTATGAGTATTCATATTTAAAGGCATTAAAGAAATTTGTCTGCTGTTTCAATTACACAATTTGTTCTATGATATTCAATATAATTAAAAGTTATAAGGTTCACCAACAGGGTGCAGCACTATTCGTTTTTTTTTATATTTATAACAACATAGCTAATTTTAACCAAGCCGCAACAAAAAGCTGTGATGCACAATGAGAACTGTTAAAGTAGGATTGTTTACAGTTAAGTTTATGTTTTTAATTTATAAATAATGTTTTGATATTGTGCGAATAATTGATCATTTACAATTTTATTGTTTAGGTGTAGTGGTAAAACATTATGGATATGTGTTATACTATAGCTTCCGTAAATTAAAAGAACCAAATTTTATCAAACCGTGTCCTCTTCCTTTTCAAACACAAAGCATGAGTATAACTGCAATTGCATTTGATACTTATACACCAACCCCGTACGAAGGACAGGTATTCTGCTAGTAATAATATAATATAATATTTAATATAATATTATTTTATACACAGTATGATAAAATAAAATATAATAATAAAACAGAGTAACAATCTGTCCCTGTACCCGTAAAAAGTATATGGATTCTATAAAACATCAATTTAAAAGATAAGAAACTTAAGGTACACCATATGAAAGATTTGGTGTGATTTTACTGAAAATTGCAGCCTTAAGTAATTCTTGATCCAAAAAGATTCTGAGATGAAGGTGATGGATTGTGTTGGCTTAACCTGTCAGTATGAACGATCAGCTGTTAACTCAGCTCCAGCTGACTCGTCTGGAGAGCCAAAAATGTGTCTGGGGGAAATATGTGTCTGTTCAAGTGTTATTATAAAATCTAAATCTAAAATATGCATTATATACAGAAATGCCCTACGTAATTAGATTTTTGTTGGCAGTTTTAACTGCAGCAAACACACATTTTGGCTGGCTAAAACCAGCTGTTGTAATTATTTACAACATTTAAAGGAAATCATAAAAGCTTTTTTCAATATCTTTGTGCAAGCACACATATATAATTTACATATACAAGCAAATATTGCTCATATAAGTATAGTATATAGAATAGGATTGAATTTCAAATTAATGTACCTCCTTACTGACTATCATAATTTTACCATACTAAACTGATGGCTTCAGCTTCTAAAGTATCAAAGTTAAATAAACTAATCTTGTGGTTTTATAAGTATTAAACTTGAAAAACACATCCCCAACTGGGTTCATTGCTGCTGAAGAAAGCCTTGTCATTAGCCGGGAAAAACTCCGCCGAGCGCTAAACTGTCCAAGTTTCCCTCCAATCTGGTCTGATCTTCTCATCGACTGCCTCGTCACAACCGTTCTGTTGAATTTTCATCTGCACAACGCTTTATTTGCAAATTTCATACTGAACATTCTGAACGTGTATTCAAAAAACTGTATCGCAATAGCAAGGTATTTGTTTCAAAATAGGTATAGGGTAAAATAAATAAATTTGCCAAATTTGATCAACATAAATCCATAAACAAGTAAACTAAAACAGTTCATATTTTATCCTTAAGAATAACATGGAAATTTAAAATTTACACATTTTTGAATTTTCTCTGCAACTGTTAGACAAAAACGTTTTAATATACTAAATTATATCTTTTTTTAAGCTCTACAAAATGGTTTGGAAAGAAATTTCAAGATTTCATGTTTTTAGGGTCAAAACTTGGAAAAACTAATTTTACCCCATAAATCCCGTTCCCATAGTCCGATCATGCTGGTTCGCGAACTCATCCAAGTTTATCCCGCCCTACATCTTCAAGCCAAATTTCATGAAAATCGGACAAAAATTACTCAAGTTATTGTGTTTACGGACTTATCCCCGCCACAGCAAACCTGCCGACTACGCAAATTACCATTTGTCTGAATTGATTTTCAATAAAATTTATCCAAACAAATGAGAGGATAAAGTGATTAATCAAGATTTTAATGATTACAGAGGGCAAGTTTACATGATGCTTTCCATCCATACTAAACCATCCCTGTAATTTAATCACTAGAAAAACACAGCTTGTTAAGATGCTAGAGAGACAATGATTACTTGTTATCAAGTGGCCAAGTGCCTAGCCAGTGGTTAATACTGAAATCCAATATTAGGCTATAAATTATACATTTCACAATCAACTCTTCAAAATCCAAAAACATTTATTTCAGTAAACAAACTTAAACATGGTGGTGTCTTGTGTCACATTAAAGTAAATCTCTTGGACAATTCCTGGGTTTCCATGTTCAAAATTCATATTGGTACAATATGACATGCACTCCCCTGTAAAACCACTTCCCATGGTCCGATCATGCTGGCTCGCGAACTCATTCAAGTTTATTCCACCTTACACCCTCAAGCCGAATTTAATCAAAATCGAAGAAAAAACTCAAGTTATTGCGTGCACGGACACACTTTATATACAGTATAATATTAATAGAAAAATAAACCATAGTACTCTTTTAAAACTTTTAAAGGAAATTCGCAAAAACAAAAAAGAAAGATAACATTTTCCTAGTTAGAGAGATACGTTATACTCTGTGTCAGCATGGAATATATTAACAAGGCGAGCGAAGTAGTTTCAGCAGAACTAGAAAACTGCCTCCATGAGGTACATAAGATTCTTTAATCAAACTTATCCAATCTAAACAAAGGCAAATAGATGTTTCAGGCACACAGCCTTGGAAGTTGCTGAGTATATTAAATTGCGAGTAATCAAAATATTACTTTGGTTAAAACTCTTATTAAAACTGATAACCTCAATTTATTTAAGTATCAACAAACCTTAGGGACTTAGATATTATAAAAACCTGTTTGCAATTCTAATTCAAACAAAAAGAATTAGGGAGGATGTAATATTTAATAGAGCACTATAGATACAATCTATCTATCTATATATTAATAGGCAAGCATGTTTCTTTAAAACCTTTTTTCTCAGCTCGTGTGCATCGCAGGGGAAATCTACGCATACTGTTAGAAAGATATTTGCCTGTAGATGTGCAGAATCCCTTTAAAAATTAAAATAGGCTAAAAAATAAGCACAAAAAACGAATTTGAAAACTTCTAAAAATTAACATGGACCAACTGGGTTGCCATGATGGTGACGAAATAACAACAAAATGTAAACAGAAAAATCAAAACAAATGGAAGAAATCCCAATCACATGTTTTATTTACAGTGTGGGGAGAAAATAGAGAAGTCTGTACATTAATTATTTTTGGTCGAGTTTCGACCACAGGACGACCACTAGTTATGGATAAATGTGTGTATAGAGCTGAAGAGAATATACAGCTGTTGCGTTATCCTTATCTGAGCCGCTGGAAGGTTATCCATCCCAAAATGAAAGCTGACTCAGCTTCCGTACACGTACTCATCATGTGCGCGACAGGCCTGTCTTTCGTTTTTTATGTTTTAAATGTTTTAAATGTTTGTTATCGTGTTACGTGTGTGTTTCAAGTTTGACGACGCCAAATCCGGTGGATGTATGTATCTGAGGATGGCATTTTGATGCCGAAACGGCCGTAATATATACGGAAACTACGGAGCTGTGACGAGGTAATTGTACAATTATATTATAGTCATTATTTTGCCTCCTGAACTGTTATTCAAAGTAATATCTAGGTTACGTACCTTACAGTCAGGTTATACAGTCAAAACAGTTCTGAATTGAGTCACTAAAGGACGATGCGCATTTCAGAGCTTTTGAGCTCTATCTTCAGGTCCGTGGATACATTTATCAATTCATCTAGCAGATTCGTCAACATTTTTAAACATTAAAAACACATAACACTAACACATAATTCAATACATTTATACAGGTACATGTGCCGGCCGGATCTGAGTCGGGATCTATAGCCGGCCGGCACATGTACCTGTATAAATGTAATGAATTATTTGTTAGTGTTATGTTATTTAAACAGCCATTTTTGTCTTTGCACCTGTGGGTCCTTACTTATTTACCTACATATTACTAATAATTTGAGCTGAAGTACCTTCAATGAAGCAATAAGTATTTATTTAACCCTATGTATGCTTTTAGGATTAGCTTTATAGAGATATCAAGTCTTTCAGTGCAACCAAGCAAAAAAAGCCACATTTAACGAGACAAGCCTGTGACACCGAGTTGATTGGCTTGTCACTTTCTTGTCACACTTGTCATATTGGGATGTTTGACCCGGTTAATTTCCTATGTCACAATTCAAAATTATAATTGTTGACATTTTGTTCAGGTTTTGTAGGAAA
The DNA here is from genome assembly GCF_028750875.1 of Macrosteles quadrilineatus. Taxonomy (NCBI): domain Eukaryota; kingdom Metazoa; phylum Arthropoda; class Insecta; order Hemiptera; family Cicadellidae; genus Macrosteles; species Macrosteles quadrilineatus. Next base: position 27,424,796 of record NW_026542598.1, read on the forward strand.
ACAACACATTTTACTATGTAAATTACAAACTCAATTTAAAATTTAGTTGATGAACAACTTCCTCATTTTTAGACTGATAAAAAGATTCAAGATTTTAGATTATTTTGGTCATTGAACATACAGAAATTATTACAGAAATTATTGAGGCTACATGAAAATATTACATGTCAGGACTATTATTATAAATCTATTACTTATTTAATTCGCAAGCAGGGTTTTTGTGACAATTACTACTCCGAAACTACTGAACCGATTGACACGTTTTTGGTGTCATTGGAAAGAGCGTAACGTGAAGCTGTGCAAGAAACTTTCTTTTTAGGGAAATAATTAGAGAGTGAGGCCCTGTGGCCCTTTAAAGTTTCGTATTTCTCCATAAGATTGACATGGGAAACACACATTGTTTTCGAACTCCAGCTGTTGTCAGAAATTAAAAGCGAGAAGAATAACATATGTTAATTGTAAACAGTCAATAAGTTAGAATTCAAGTATACTATTGAATCACCAAAAAATTACTCGTTGAATATAGAAGTAAAGGAATCTGTTTTATGGGGGAGAAAGGTCTGGAGTCATAAAACGTTCGGCTTGTAACAGTAGCGCAGAATGTTATGACAAAATGTAGGGATGCCAACAATAATTACAATAAACATAAATGGCTGAAGAGGGGCGTCTTGGGCAGTAAAATCATATATGCGGGCCTGTAGATACATTGGCGACGAAATCACAAATAGAGGCCATTTCTCTTGAAACTTGCGGAGTGTTGGAAATATTTCTTGTACAATCTTCATTCTTTGTCTACAATAAGGACTTAATATAATATGCATAATATTTGTATGTTTATATAAATCTTTAAAACGATGCATTTTGTTTGTAAATAATGTAATGATGTACCTGAGGAAAAAACTGCCAAAGAGGAAATTTACCTGACATCATCATCAGACAAACCATAAGCTTAGTAATAAATTTCAAAATATATATTTGCAAACGTCTTCTCATTATAAACACGTTTTTCGAGGGCTATTCAAATCAAAAACATAAAACTGAGTAATAAACATCAAACAATCTCGATCAACACAAATTTTAATATTGGACCTATAGTTTTTCATATGAAAACCACGACGCTATTTTTAGGGGGGGGGGGGTTAGTGGTAGACCGTTGGAAAGCTTAACCGAAATAGGCTAACTAAACCCTATTTCCTTGTTGGTTGAGTTGAGTGTTGACAATTGACTCAACTCCCAACCATTTTAAAAATAGGGCCCTTGGTGTACCCATACTTAACTTGCAAAAAGAAATATGTTTGAGGGCGGAGAGAGGCCAAACACAATTTTTGGTCCTTAAAGATCTTGTCATGTTTAACTAATTGTATACAACACAAACATAAAAAATAGTACCATAAGAAATTAGTTTAAATGGTCAAATAAAAATTCCTTTAAACAAATTTCAAAATATTGTTACAGTCTCAAAAAAATAAGGAGGGGCAGATTAAATTAACACCTAATATATCCATAGGCCTACCACGTAATTGTACACGAAAATATTCCAGACCATAGATGAGAGCGAGATAATAATATATTGTAAAAGTACCGATAAAAACACTGAAAACAGCCATTGTTTGTGGGGAAATAATATTAGCATGAGAGTCACGCGAAACACAACGACGCTACGACAGCCTCTCAACATTTATGGCCAAAGTTGGAAAGAACCAGACCTTAAAGGAGCCAGTAAATGGAAAGAAACTGCGCTCGTGCCCAAGTTGAACAACTCGTAGAACGTGCGGCTATTAAATACTGGGTCGGCTGGAAATTCCTTACAATCATAATTCGTTTAAAAATCACAATAAATGTATAAGAATTATAATAAGTAAAAGTTATGAAATATATTTTTAATCATTATACTATCTGGAAAGCAGCTATTTTTAGATCTCAATAAATCGTTCCCAAATTTATCGTTTTCGGGTAACTTCAAATAGGGAACTGAAAAAACATGCTATTTTTTCAGTTTAAAATTCACCTGAAAATATTATCAGTGCATTATGAAAATACTGCTAATCAAAGGATGTTAAAATGTTATGTTTGTAAACAACAGATATATAAACATTGATAACTACATTGTATAACCTCAAACTAAATAGTTTAATTTTGTTACGAATAGAAGGTTATTTCCAAGTATGAAGAAAATAGTTGTTTTCAGTTCATCACACGGAGAGACAGTGTCTTTTTGGTACTTAAAAGACCAAAAAGAATTTCTTTGCGAACAAAAAAGCCACTTTCGCTCCTAGTGATGAAAACAACTATTCCAATTATGTGCTTCTGTCAAGAAAAGAAAAATAGTTTTCTTAGATCATGATAACATATTGGAAGAAAAATCAATCATTTAAAGCCAAATCATAGGTATGTATTTAAAAAACACAGGGTTTTAATGTTATTTTAATATATCCGTTTAATTTAGCCTCTTGTATAGAATTTATAGTTTCATAAAATTCAATAAGAACAAATGGTTAAATATTTAATTTTACAGAAAAAAACACTAAGGTACTACTTAAAACTTTAGATTGTTTGCTGACCAAACTAAATAGCCATTCTTTATTTCAAACCTACAGACTAACTTGACTTGAAAAGCTGGTAATTAGGAAGGCTTTGATAATCTGACATCAGGATTGATTCCAATCAACCTATAACAGCTCACTTAAGCGAAATCTGAATGTTGGCTGGTAAAATTTGAAAAGACTTGTAAATTCAAGGACCTCCAAATAGCTGAAGGTTGGCAATGTACAAACATCTTAATATTTCTTGCCCTGAATTTCCTCTTTTGAAATTAACGTTTATCAAAATAACTGCGAAACTTCACTTATTTCACTCAAATAATTTTACTTTATTTTTGAATTAAACATTGTGTATTGCTGGATAGGCTTCCACGATCACTTATTGTAGGATAAGTGTGCGACTAAATACTCAATTAACAGACGAGTAAATTAAATAATAAATAGCCTACATATCCATGCATTAATCAGTTCAACCAAGTTACGTACCTATTTCAAGTTTTATTCTCATACTACTTTATATTTTTTATTTTTACACACTCGTAACAGGCCTAAATTCATTCATGGTTGAAGGTGATCAATTAAAAATACGAGTACTCAGCTCCTTGTTAATTGGACACAAGTTGTGTAGGCCTATATATCGTGTTTTAGACTTGTATAAATATGTTAACTAAATGTTAGTGTAACTGTGCTACTTCCTACTGTTGTCAAGCACCACTGTTTTGTATGCATGTGTTATTGTCCTCTTAAAATTTTACATTGCCTGCAAAGTTCATACAATGGTTATTCTTGTGTTTGAATTTACAGCAATAGCCTATTATTTCGATGGTTTAAAATTCTAGTAAAACTCACTGTGTTTGCTTGTACAGTACAACCTCGATAACAAGAACCTCGATTACAATTTACCTTAGAACAAGCGTTATTTAAAATACCATAGATTTCATTACGTAGCTCTAATCACATATACTGCAAACCGTTAATTTCATTGGGTTGGATCCACTTAAGTATAAAAACGACATTAATACATACCCAGTAAAATAGCTTTGTCTTATATAGTTTGCTGTCACAAGGATCAGAAAAATGTGGTTGTTGTAGGATAAATTTATCAAATTGATTACAGATATATATCCATAAACATGGGGGCTATATAATATAAATTAGTTAATTCACTATTACATTGGCATACATGTCCTGCGTTTAGCAGTTGAACATAACAGGAACCAATTGGCATACAAAATAAATGTAATTTATCTTTACATGCAAACTTTGTTTCCAATTAAGGGTTTTAATAACTTAAAAATATTAGTTCTCCAAGTTTGAAAACAGTAAATGAAGTCACAGAAATGTCAACTCATCTCTCTGTGTTGGTTGGCCGACAGCCAATATCATGTTGTCGACCACTATTGGGGCTGTTCTCAGAGTAAATATTGACATGGGGCGAAATGTCTTGAGTGTCTTGATGACTTATAACAGTTATTTTTAATTAAAACACGTCAGACGTGTGCAAATGTTTTATGGTTGCTGTCGATATGTTTTAAAACACAAAGTGGCTTAGTCTATGGTGAAAGCTAGCAAATTATACTACATTTATTTAGTTTATAAGTGATTTTTAGGTTTTTATTTATTTGAACCTCGTAATTATGCTTAACAACAATATTAAGCTAGTCGCTATAGTCATAAAACACTGTTGTCTGTTATACACTTAAAAATTATTACACAAGAGGTTCTACCCGCAAATTCATGGGTGTACAAAGCAGCCACCATTAAATTAATGAAATCAATTAAAACTACGGTTGTACCTGAACTCGTCAACCTCTTTCACGAAGTCCTGTTAAAATATTGGTGACAGCCTCTTGGACGCCCAACACACATGCATTGTTCAGTGTTCACCTCTTATGCATCGTCTTTTAAACACCCACTTTTAATCACTCACTTGTATGAAACAGCTAGAAATCCCATCAGTGTTCATTTACCGCACCTCTTTTAAGAACATAAAAGTAAATAATAATATAAGTAAAAAAATGTAAATAAACAAACTAATGTAAATTCCATTGACCAGCCTGTTGTGTTCACTAATTTAATCGAATAACGTTAACTTCTAAAACGTGTAAGGCATAACCCTTTGGAAATCAGCCCCTGGGGCAGAGCCCTAATAGAGTTCGTTCATGCCAATATTTTTCTGCAAATCTACACACTCTGAGGTTCATTTTGATGTGCCTTATGCCTATAATTTTATCTGGTTAATGGCCTTAACCATTTACATAAAATTTGATCGTATCACTTTAATATTAAAATATTTGGAAAGATTGTAAAAGATTGGACTAATAATATTCTTACGAAAACATAATTGTCTGTTATGTGTGCTTATGTTTAATTAGAACAGAATAATAACTAAAACATTTCAGCATGTGAGAAAGTAAAAATTCAACCTGAAACAGAAAGAAAATACCTTGACAGCCCTTAACAAACAAAGTGAAGAACGAACGGGTAATGTACATTAACTTATACTGTGTTTTAGATATGTAATATACCAATGTGAGGGAAAAACTATAGGTTGGTTGGGTTAAATAGAGTGGTTAGGTAAAAGTAGATAGTTAGTCACTTGAAAACAAGAGGAGATTCCTCACCTTCCGGAACACAGTGTAGTCAAAACACTTTGTGTTGGAAAATTCCATAGCCTATAATTATACGTATACCTACTGTATTCTTTTTATTTATGAAGTTACCTCATAAAGATTATTTTATACATATTTTTCTCAAAACTTCATAAGGCTAGAAAAAAGAGTAGCAGCAATGAAACTATCTTGAGTGTAACCAAATACTAGTAATATCATCGTGCAACTGAATAAACCTGTTATACTGTATACTTTATTTAAAAATAGATTGATACAGGGTTACATAATAAAATTAGAGCCCAGAACACAGTGTAGCGCACAACTGATTCAATTTCTTAAAGATATACAACATTTTCATACATACTCAAGATCAGTTTTCATAACTTAATCAAACATGCCCCAAGGTATCTGTAACATGTTTTACATAACAATGACATTTTAGTTGGTATTACTACATTCATGACACATATCTTCAACAGAATGCAATTGCAATTCGGATAATTAATTGTTATGGCATTTGCATTCCCCTCGTACTTAACTGAAAGCGATTGATATACTCTCTAGTACACTGACTAGTTTAGCAAATGTGAATTTTACTTGATAAATTTCTCAATTTTAACTATTTATAGGCCATATTTACTGTAAATTAAAATTCTTTAATTGGTAGTCGAGTGGGTACAGTCTTCGGATTTGAATCCTAAAGGAGCTGGATTGATTTACCCTTGTGTTATCAATTATTGGTATCCATACTCTAAACAGGAGAAAATATTTAATTTCATATTTAAGTTGTACACATGGGTAAGCGGTGGGAGTACCTATGATATTCTATAAGGAAAAATTACAAAAGTTGCTATAGCTTTTGAACCATAATTGTTACAGCAATGGGGGTTGCACTCTTTTGTTTTGAATTATGAGGAACATGACACATGAATTTTAATCAAAACCGGCCGGAAACAATCTGGTTTTAGCGAATTTCCCATATAGGGAATAAGCTATTACCGTAGTACTCATGGTAAGACCTGGACGCGGGACCGATTTTTTTTTTCGTTTTGAGGTCCCTAGAGGCCAAAAACACCATCCGTTCAAATTCATATATATATATATATATTTATATATTTATATATATATCTAATATATATATATATATATATATATATATATATATATATATATATATATATATATATATGTCCGTCAGCATGATAACTCGAGCAAAAATGATCCGATTTTGATTAAATTTGGTACAAACGTGTAAACGTACGTTTATTCGAACGAGTTCGCGATCCAACATGATCGGACCATTGGAACGGGGGTTTACGGGGGGTTTTATGGGGTAAAAATAGGTTTTTCCCATTGTTGACCCAAAAAACATAAAATTTAGCAATTTCTTTCCAAACCATTGTGTAGAGCTTAAAAAAACAAATAATTTAGTATATTGAAGCGTTATTATGCGCCTAATGGTTACGGAGAAAATTCCAAAAAATTGTAAATTTAAAATTCCCATGTTATTCTTATGGAGAATAAGTAAACTGTTGTAGTTTGCTTGTTTGTGAACATATTTTGATCAAATTTGGAAAATGTTTTTATTTCTTACTAACTATTCACATTTTACAAAAAAAAAAAAAAAAAAAAAAAAAAACAGTTTTACCCTCCCTGATGCAGCAAACCTAAGTACTTGTTAAACTAATTTCTATTTAAATCAAGAATAAATGTTATATTTTTAAGTAGACATTTCAGTGTAAATCCAATCAGTCAAATGGAAATCCACTTAGTCAGCAGGTTTGCTGCGGCGGGGGTATTTTGTTATTTTATGGGGTTTTTGGGGGGAAAATAACATTACAGTTACAATTCAAGTTACAATCACTCTTGAATCGTAATTTTTACGGAAATAGGATTTGTAATTTTGTTTATAATTTAAAGGACTATAACATACTAAATATTTATCAAAATCGTTCCGGCCATTTTTGAGAAAATCAGATTTTTTCGCTATTTTATGGGGTTTTATGGGAAAATTACCATAACAATCCAAATTTTCAAAAAAAATGAAAAAAAAAACGTCCGGAAATATCATGGATTAGTACCTTATACACAATTTCATCAATTTCATGCGTGGTCTGTCGGACGGCCTTTTCGATGCAGCAGTTTTATAATAGTTGTTTTTATTCAAAATCTGAAGATGAAGGTTTAGTACTTGAAACGCGTCATAAGGATTACATGGGATCCTTCTGGCAGTACTCAGATTTAAAGATTTGATGTAATGAAAATGACTACCTATGTACAAAAACTTTTGTATAGTAATATTTCCAGCAATTTACTTTACATTAACGAAATTATGTTAACATTATGACAGGTTTTGACACAGCCCATTTTTTAACATTGCGACTTCATTTAAAGAGTCCTAAGTGCGTAGTGAGTTTGCAATACTTTATTTCAGTTTAGTGTAAAGTAGAAAAGTCCCTTTTTGTAACACAATCCTTGAGTTCAGCATCAGCTCAGACTGTATACGGTAATTACACAGAAATCTCGGTCGTTTAGTCCGAGGTCGTCACTTAGGCCGGTGATGGTGAGCAATTAGGGGTCGTTGGTTTTGCTTGGTGTTTCCACTAAAGTTAATTTTATATTCAACTTATTCCCAGTAATGTTTTGAGATACATTTTAACTACTGTATTACAGTTTTGGTTTCTCTGAAGTGTACAGAAACATCTGTTTTCATATGAATTTTGATTTCTGTGTTTAAAAGTGAGGGAAGCTGGTAAAAACATTACATGAGTAGGGCCTAAATCGATGAATGAAGTTAAGTGTTGAACGAGAGCTTGCCCCGTGGACAAAAACTTGACCAAAAGTATGTATTGTGCAAACTTCTCTATTTTCACCCTACGCTGTAATGCCGTTAGATTTTCTTCCGTTTGTTTTGATTTTCTGTTTATAATTTTTGTTATTTCGTCACCAACATGGCAACCCATAGGGTCCATGTTAATTATTTTAAAGTTTAAATTATTTTTTGTGCTTATTTTTGAGCCTATTTTAATTTATAAAGGGATTCTGCACTGCTACAGGTAAATATCTTTCATTTGGCACCAACCGCGTGTAATTTGGTCCAGTAGTATAGTCAGACTAGCTGTCATAAGTTTTGCAAAAGTTTTTTAGTATATAAGACAATGTCACCGCAATTTTTGGTTTTAGGAACACTATGGCACATCTTTTCACTTTGTTTGCAAAGCTTTCGTTAAATAATTTGGACTAAGTTATCTTAAGTTGAAAAGATCAAATGTTATGAATAAATGTTTTTAATATGAATAATTTTAAGGAAGAGGTTTTTTTAATAATATAAAAAGCAACTTGGTAAAGTTTTACCTGGTTCCTAAAATGTTTGAGTTAAAAGAACTTTCAAGGATAGCTCACCAATGTTATATGGCTAATTGGATTTATATTACCTATATTATTAACTATATTACCTATTGAAACTAATGACAGGATCAGTTTCAAATAGGTAATGTAAAAGCAGTTAGTCAATATTACAGTTCCGGAGCTTCTACAATGAATTTTAATATGGATTGGTATAAAGAAACGGTTGCATTAAACTATTCAGTTAACTCAATAAGAGTTATCGAAACTAAGTCATGTTATATTGGGCCAAACTACGTCAGATTTGTGAGATGAAAGATTGATGTCTTTGCTATGTGAGCCATTCCTCATCAATGTGATGGAGTAGATACAAATATTTTGTACTTAGATATTGAGTACAATTTATGTAGCTGTAATATGTGTTGTTATATCTTTACGCATTTTTTCAATCCTAATGTGTGTGTGGCTACTAGGTTTAATACTAAGAATCGGTGGCATTCGTTGATATTATATTGTTATTGCCATTATTGGACAATATCATCAATTGTTCTAAATTAAAATAAAATTTACTTCAGTGCGGTATCTACGTTTGAAGAAAAACTTCACTATTCTTTGATTGTCGTAAGATGCAACTTAATGGGTGACAAACGCTTACTGGAAGTCCCTGAAGTACCTTAGTTGTGTTGCATGAGCTTATGTGTTAAGGTTTGGACCGCAGTTGAAAAAGTACAAAACGCAGAGCACTGCATTCTTTGTACAGCGCAGGGTTTTAAGGATGCGTCATTTGAACGCTCATTTGAAGAAGTTGAGAATTGTTTTCATTCATGTTTGTTTTATTTTAACGCATATAAATTGTGCTTAATTATTATCAAAATGTGTTAGTTTTAGTTCGTTGTAATGCTCTTTTACCCTCACATCATAGTTAGTGTTGGCTGCAGTCCAACCAGACTTGATCGAGACATTTACTTATAAACCGCCAAACTTTCAGGTACAATATGTATATTTATGGGTACTTTAATACTTAGTATTGGAAAACTATATCAATTTGGGTTATTAAATATTACCACATATCATAATAGAACCTCAATATGAAGATCCGCTCCAGTAATTAGTAGTAAGCGTACTTGATAACAAGTGTAATTTTAAATACCCCCGATTTTATTACCTCTAATCACAAGTTGTTGCAAATCTTGATATAATTTTACCTTAATAACAAGTATTATTAAAAAACCCCCGTGAGAGACTTGCCATCAAGGTTCTGCTGTATTAAAAAATTTATTGTGAACATAATATTTATTTGGCGGTTGTTTTCAGTCCAGAATTTGAGTGAAGAAAGATAGCAGAAGGAGTAAAATTTCATGTGTAGCATTATCAGCCATTTGTTACAAACTTAAAAATCCAAAAGCTACTAATTTCCCAGGATCGAACCGGCGACCTTATAGCCATTGGTGATTCGGTGACCCCAAACACTCCAGCTATAGGATTGAAATCAATAAAGTTTGAAATCCTTTTACAAAACAGTCAGTTTGACTCAGATAAATGGTTTCAGTTTTTATTAAAGCCCAAGCAATATCGTGGCCACATCAGATATTGGCTCCAGTAAATAAAACGCTGCGTTTTCGTATTCCGTCAATTGATATTTATGGACATCCTCGACGAAATCTGAGAAAGAATTTACAGCAGTAAAATACTTAATTTGATGTTGAAATAATTCTTGATTCCCGCATTTATACTCGTATACATGTTTTTAGTGAACATTGTAAGAATCCGTGTATTCTGGTACACCATCTATATATTAAACAAATATTGGTTTTAATTTTCAGGTTGGTTATGCTCTTCTACCCGTCCGATTTCCATAGTTATACACAAATGCAACTTCCTCCCTGTACATTTCTTATGGGAGTTAAATTTGGGTTTTCTTTTCCGATTTAGTTTGGCACAGACAAAAAGATTTGTCTTCATAATTTTGATTTTAAATTAAAGTTATGCACGCTCAGCACGGCCGTTGAGCGTCTTCATTCATTAATCTACTGTATTAGCATTGACTATAAATCCTTAGTATTAGCCTACTCGACCGAAAAACAAAAATCTAATTATTTTTCGAATTTTTCCTTCTATTAAAGATATATTTCACCAGTTCTAATTTCATTATCTAATACGTTTTGGTCCTAGAACCTTCAGTGGAATGCCAGATTTCACTTAAGCTATTGATTATTAAGATCGAACATACCTGAAGCACGCTGCTGAATCACGAATCAACAATAAATATAATTATTTTAGGACCTATCTGCAATCAATGATACGTAATTCAAATATTTATTTTAGTTATTTTTTATATATTGGTCTTAAAGTTTTCGTAGAAATGAAGGCTTTCGTTTAATATATTGTTTGAATCAGTTGAGTTCAAGATACTGTATTACTACATCAAAAACGTATTTCAACGCTGCGTAGCAGCACAGGGTCCTCTAGTAAAATTTTATAAAATAAAAATTTGATTAGACTTTGGAAAATTTCAGAAAAGTAAAGTAAACGAAATCAAGTACTGTAAGTGATAAGTTAAAGTTGTAATTTTCCTGTAAAATATCACAAAGTGACACACAATGAAACTTATTAAAATTAACTTTGAAGGACAATTTAATTAAGAACACAGATATTTTTGAATGTAATATGAAAAATCTATCTGAAGGTAAAAGCTAGTTTATTTTCGATCAAGAACAAGTAACGAGCTACAACGGCTTGCCTGGGGCACGAATGGGGAAACAATGTCAGTGAAATGTATTTGTTGGCTTTTAATACACAATAGTATTCTGGCAGATTATGGAACCTCCTTTGTTTTCTTATAGATTGTTATCGATTCAAAGTTATTTTAAAACCAATCCTTTGTGTTTGGGCAATATTTAATGATTTCAATGTAAATAGTTTTTTAAAAATTTCAGTACATACATTGTTATTGCTTAACAGTAACATACATATGATATCCAGAATATTAAGAATTGCCTTTTAAGGCTGGATTTGAATACACTTTTGACAAATAGGTTATATTTTTTGGATACGGTAATCGAGATTATCTTAAATATTCTACAGGGTCCAGAAAGGTCCAGGGACGGATTTTTTTCGAGTAGGCTAATTGCATTTTTGATACACAGTTTTTAGGCTTTTGCTGATGCGATGTGAAAGATTTATAGTTAAAATAAGTTCTCTTTAGGCTCTGAATGGTAAGATATAAAACTCCATTGTTCTAACTTTGTAACAGATTACACATATACATTTTACTTATATATTGCGTATAGTTATACAAACCGAACACACCTCTTGAATTATTTAGTAGTCTATCAATTACACAAACATTTTAATGTTGTGGTTTTCGGCCTTTAAATTATCTATCAGGTTTCAAATATAAAAATATTGTACATATCACTGTTATAAAGTAAAAAATGTTGTAAACATGGGACTGAATTTCAATTAATCACTCAGTGGTTTTTATTAGTTCAGTCAAAAATAACTTTCTGAACTTCATTGGACAGAAAAGCTCGCTTAGAGGATTGAACAGGCAAAAGCTTTGTATTACAATTCAATTAAACTGTGATTGGGTTCATATAATACTTGGCTTTTGATGTTAAACTGCTTTGAAAGGTATCATTAATTTATGACTGATAAGTATCTTTTTCCATCCAATGCAGTCCTGATATTGAATCTATTAATATTTGAAATAAAACCATAGAACCGTATTTTTATTCATAACTAATAGATTTGATATTGATTTATTTAGGGCGTCGAATAATATTCCCAATCATTTTTATCATCATGCAAAAATAATTGTTTTTTTAAGTCTTCAACTAAAACCTGGAAAATTCTTATAACGAGTAACTTTGAGGTGAACATACTGCATTCTAAGAATGAATATTAGAGATGTTATGAAAATTTGTAAACAATTAATCGAAATATGTAACATATTGTTGGCTGGGAGTACGTCCCGAACCCTCTAAGCTGCTATTAGGATGCCAAAAGCATTAACTTGTGTTTAGTCTGCGGAATTGGAAGTTACTTTTATATTGAATTTTGTTCTTTGAAGAATTCATAATTATTTAGGACGAGAAATAGCTAACGACAGTTTATCCGTGTCTGAACGTTAGATTTGCACTTTCTGGTTGCACAAAGACATTGACATTATGTAGTACCATAAATCCCTAATCAAAATACAATATTTACCCTCTGTAGCTTTTATAGTCAACGGTGTCAGTTATAGCTGGTACGTTGTGGGTAATGTCACGTTTTTTAATCTTGAGCACTTTATTGCCACAAGAAAAAAAAACAACAATAATTGTCACACGAGCATAGAGTAACCTCCTATGTGTTTATTGTGAAGAAATAGCCTTCGTATGATACTATTTGATTTGATTGACGTTTTTGGCATTTATTAGTTGTGTATGGTAAACGGCAATAACGTTAGGTTTTTTTTGCTAACCAACTGCTACAACTTCTACAACTACTTGTGATGAAAGTTCTTCCCTTCAATACTGCTCCTAAAAACATTCTACGCCACCTTATTCGTTTAGCAGACATGATCAAGATCTAGAGGCAGTTCTAAGCCAAGTAATGGAAACACTACGCGGCGTCACACGTGATTCAGCTACAGCTGTGTATTGCGGGTTGTGGCAAAGTTTGTACGGCGCCTTCAATTATCGCAATGCGACTACAAAGACCACTTACTTAAAATCTGTTGTCTGTTGGCGGGGTATATCGTCCGGATGTTCATTCAAGCTTGATTGATTAGCGTTTCCAAGTAATCTTAATCGCTGATGTTTTTGAATGGTATACAAAAACTACGAACAGTATGTTTCTGATCGTAACTAGAAATTTGAAGCCACATGTAGTGTACTGAATCAGCTGATACAATTTAAATGTGTTTTCAATACTTTGTTTACATTGTTGTTTGTTTACGTTTGACATAACAACAGAGTTACTTGGTGTTTCAAATATAACTTTTCTTACGAAAATGTCTTGTTACTTTACATAATTAACTCACAGTACTACAAATGGCGCAGTCGACTAAACGGACCGACGATTTACGTATAGATGCTTTTGATGGTCATTCTGAAGAATGGACTTACTGGCTCGAACGTTTCAAGATTGCATTACGAAACAGAGGAATCAAGAATGAGGATACAAAACGAGACTTGTTGCTAGGGAACCTTGGACCTCAACCCTTCAAGCTAGTATTTGACCACGCACGACCTGATCCCGTCAGTAATCTTCACTTTACAGGAGTTATTGATATACTTAAGAAATACTACACACAAAAATCCGCACCACTATCACAGCGGGTTATCTTTAGTCGCCGTTTCAGACAAGAAGGTGAATCTGTTAGTCATTTCGAATTTGCTTTGCGCGAAATTGCAGGTCTCTGTGACTTTAGTGACAACTTAGACGAACGGCTGAGAGATCAGTTTGTTCTGGGCATCAACAATGATCGCTGGCAACTTGAACTTTTGCGCTTACATGCTACGACAGATACTACATTTGAACAAGTCACAAACACCGCTACTTTATTGGAAAATGTTGACAATCAACAGTCACAATTCCGTAATACACGTTCAGTCAACAGAATAAGCAACAGGAACAAGAAGAATGCTTTCCAAACGATACCGTTGGATCAAGAAACAAAAGGAAACACTTCGAAACAAAACATCTTACATCTTAACAAGAGAACTGACTGCATTCGGTGTGGTTACAAGAAACATACTCAAGGAACGAGCTGTCCCGCTGTCGATGCCACTTGCAACGCCTGTGGAGGACTGAATCATTTTGCACGCACTTGTCTTAAAGTGGGTAATGCAGTCATTATCAAAGGTAAGCGACTTAACATGTTAGAGGCAAAAAACTCGTCTTGTAACTCTAGTGTTAAATCTTTTTCTGATACAGATCAAATCCAAGCGATTAATAAAGGGTCGAAAGTAATGCTTTCAGTCAAGTTAAACAATCATACAATTTCAATGTTGTATGACCCAGGTGCAGCGTTCAGTATCATTAGCAGAAACATATGGCGAGATCTAGGAACTCCTAAACTATTTCCCACAGAAAATCTTAATGCATATACAGGAGTTCTAATTGAAACTATGGGTAAAACGTATGTTTCAGTTGAAGCTTTTGGTTCCAAACGTAAGTTACCGGTAATTGTTGTTAAGAAAAACGATATACCTTTGTTCGGCCTAGACTGGGTTCTTGATTTTAACTTACCACTGCCACCTGGGGCTCAAATATGTACATTGTCCAAACAGCAAACAGAACAAGTAAGTGAACAGATTGTTAATGACATTGTTAACGGTTTTCCAGAAGTTTTCAGTCCCTCTTTAGGTACGATTAAAAATCACAAGGTATCTTTTCACATGGCTTCAAATGCAGCTCCTGTAGTTTCAAAACCACGGCCAGTTCCTTTTGCTTTACGGGAACCTGTGGAAAATGAAATTCAACGATTAGTAGACAGTGGAGTTTTAGAACCAGTCGATGCCAGGAATGAACCTATCATTTGGGCTTCGCCCATAGTAATAGTGGTAAAACCGTCTGGAGCTATCCGCATATGCGCGGATTTCAAAAATACTATAAACAAACATATGCTCCCCGATAAATATCCTATGCCTACATTCGAAGAGATCACCTCAAAACTTACAGGTGGCCAGGAATTCTCCGTCATAGATCTCAAAGATGCATATCTGCAGATGGAGGTCGAACCATCGGCACAACAGTACCTGATTATTTCTACTCACAAAGGATTTTTCAAGTACAAACGCTTACCCTTCGGAATCAAAATTGCCACCGGGGTTTTTCAATGCAAGATGGATCAAGTACTGGCAGGCTTACATGGAGTCGCTTGTCTCCTTGACGACGTCATAGTCACAGCCCCAACGAGAGAGGAACATATCGAACGTGTCAAAGAAGTGTTAAGACGTTTTCAAGAATCTGGAATTCGTGTCCAGACATCAAAATGTAAATGGTTTCAAGATTCCGTTAACTATTTGGGTCACAGAATTGATAGAGCTGGTATACATCCAACGACAGAACATCTGGAAGCAGTGAAAAACATGCAATCACCGAAAAATGTGAAAGAGTTAAGATCATTTCTTGGGTCGATCAATTACTACAGTAAATTTATTCCCCATTTACAGTCCTTGTGTGTTCCATTACACAAACTGCTAAAGAAAGGCGTGAAATGGCATTGGAACGAAAACCATGAACATGTAGCAGCAAAATTGAGGCATCTTCTTCCTACAACAGACACGTTGGCTCACTATGACGAATCCCTACCTCTCATCCTCGCAACTGATGCGAGTGATATTGGTGTTGGAGCTGCTCTTTTCCAAAAGTATCCTGATGGGACTGAAAAACCTTTAGCTTTTGCGTCAAGGCGCCTTGATCATGCTGAGTGCCGATACAGCGTGATAGAAAAGGAGGCGTTAGGTTTGGTTTTTGGAGTAACTCGTTTTGAACAGTACCTTTATGGTAGACATTTCGAAGTTCGAACGGACCATAAAGCATTGGTTAAAGTCTTCGGTGAACATGATTCAATTCCGAAGGTAGTTTCAAATCGAATCGCTAGATGGGCATTAACACTGAGTGCCTATGACTACTCGATCAACTATCAACAGGGCAAAGATAACAAAACAGCCGATCTATTATCAAGATTTCCCTTGCAAAATACGATAAAATCTACAGAGGAAGACCAGGGTGGCAGTAACAAAGCACACCTTTTCCATTTGCGTTCACAGGATCTACCAATATCGACAAAGTGTTTGCAAGAAGCGACAAAAACTGATCCAATACTTTCAAAAGTAGTAAACTATTTAAAAAGGGGTTGTTGGCCTTTGGAAAATAATGAAGACACTAACCTACAACCGTACTACAGCAAACGTGAAGAACTTTCCTTTGAGAATGGAATTCTACTTTGGTTTGGGAGATTGGTCATACCTGCGAAACTTAGATCAAGAGTGGTGGAAATACTACATGAGGGACATCCAGGTATTGTAGCTATGAAAGGGAAGGCACGTTTTCAAGTCTGGTGGCCTAAACTGGACAAGGACTTGGAAGAACACACTAGACATTGCAATGGATGTCAAGAAAACAGAAGCAAAGATCCTGAAATGCCGTTATTCTCATGGCCTGTTCCTGGAGAAGTTTGGTCACGGATCCACATCGATTTTGCCGGACCCTTCATGGGGAAAATGTGGTTGATTGTAGTAGATGCTCGGTCAAAATGGCTTGAAGTATTCCCGATGTCGTCAACTTCAACAAAGTCAACGATCAAAGCTTTAGAAGAGTTATTTTCAAGATTTGGCTATCCAAGGGTAATTGTAAGCGATAATGGACCACAGCTAACATCCTACGAGTTTCAAACCTTTTGTAAGAGCCTAAACATTAAACATGCTCGAATCACCCCCTATCACCCAAAAAGCAATGGGTTAGCGGAACGATGTGATGTGTTCTTACATTCAAAGAACGCATGAATGCTTCAAAAGGAAATGCTGGGACTTTCCAAGAAAAACTCAACAGCTTTTTATTTGCTTACAGAACGTCACTGAGAAGATCTACTGGAAAAACTCCAGCATTTATGATGTTTGGTCGCGAATTACGCTCCAAATTAGACATGTTGTTTCCTGACGTTGAGCAGAAAAACGACGAAGAGTTGGTTCAACAGCGACTACAAAAACCTGGATCAAAAGAAAAAGTTTTTAAAGAGGACGACAATGTATGGGTACTAGACAAATCTGGAGCTGGGTTCAAGAAAGGAACGATTGTGAAAGTGAATGGTCCTTACTCATATGTAGTAAATACAAATGGACTAAATAGACGATGCCACGCAGATCAACTTCGTCTGGCTTAACTCTTAGAAGAAGGGGGGACGATGTAGTGTACTGAATCAGCTGATACAATTTAAATGTGTTTTCAATACTTTGTTTACATTGTTGTTTGTTTACGTTTGACATAACAACAGAGTTACTTGGTGTTTCAAATATAACTTTTCTTACGAAAATGTCTTGTTACTTTACATAATTAACTCACAGTACTACACCACAAAATTTGGATGAAGGTTTGTTTGAAATTTCAAAAAAATGACAGTGTTGCTGTAAGAGTTTTATTTTTGCAGTAAAAAATTACATTCGAATTTGAAGTACTATACAGCATAGTCCAATACAATAGTGATAAGATGCAAAACTAAGTTGTACTATACATTATCATTATTAAGGAGGATTGACGAATTAATGAAAAGAGCAAAATAATGTTTGGAAATAATTTTACTGGATATTTGGATATTTCCATCTTTTACTCTTCGTCATTAACATATAGGGATACAGTACCAAATTCCGTCCACAAAATTTAGGTGGTTTTAGGTGAAGAAGTCTTTCCACCCCACTTGATCCTATCTTTAAAACCATCTCTAACCGCCACGCCAGCTCGCTACCCTGCAACTAATACGTTAAAAAGTGGGTAGTGGGACAACTTCCTCTCAAACCACCAAAACTTTGTGAACGGAATATAAAATAGGCCTTACACCATAGACTCAAACCTATTCAATACAGTTAATTATCACTGCAGTAATGTCACAATCCACGAGGAAGCCTAAACTATCATAAAGAATGAATAACAAGTATGAAACAATGACAAAAAACTAATAAATTTTCGAATACTTCTTACTGATGACAAGTCTGTTTGCAACATTTTGCTTTGTGTTAAGCCCGTATTAAGTCAAATAAACACGTAATGTCTGCATTGGTGCTCAAATGACATTTTTGAAACAGAATTCCCTATGATATTAGACAAAATATCTACAGATAATACTCAAACATGTAAAATTTGTTGAAAACATTTGAGAGGGTTTACAATCGGTTGTAATATTATCTTAGTTTGCATCGAAGTGGTCGCCAATCGATGTAAAGGCAGTTTCAAAACATTCCCAGCAATGTTATTTTACAGTTCTGTCTCCAGCCAACAAACTTGTGTCTCTGTTACTGCGGCCAAGTCCCACACTTTGGGTATCTTATTTAAACATTGTTTTTCATTACTCCGCGTAGAAAGTAGTTATTTTCTACTCGTATAACAGCTAACATCTAAGAGTGGGCTTTTATTTAAAGCAAGGGGAAAATGATTAGCTGATTTTCCATTGCTTTATTTACTCACCCTTGCTTTCAAACAGTTCTCCATGTACCCATAACACTCACTAGAGTTTCTATATTATTTATTTTTATAATAATTTAAAATCAGCTTTTTTTACTGATGAAATTACAAAGTGTGTACACAGTCATGGATAGACATATACTAGTTTTGATGTGTTTTTAAGCTCTTAATGTGTGTTTTCTGTAAAATAAACATAAAATAGAAATTCTTATGTTTACACTTAAACCAATTTGCTTTTATTTTTATGTGAAAATCATGTTAATTAGGAAACAATGTTCATTTTAATTTTCCTGAGCTCTGCCTTTCTGTATGTGTGTAAATTTGCGTAGTGATTAAAAGAATGCCAGATTAGGTACTAGTATTAATGAAATATACTATTTCCTTTACGTATTTAACTTTTGAGTGATGTTATTTTAGCACTTGTACTTTTAACAGAGTCAAGTTATGGACCTGATTATGCAAACGACTAATGATGAAAAATTATGTATACATTCACACCATAATGTTGTATTCTTTACAACATACTATTTCAAGTACAAACCCCCTTAACCATCGATCTTAGTGAAGAATTATTCAATTATTGCAATATCTTTATTATTATTGTTTATATTCCTTAATTCCACACTTTGTTTATAATATACTGTAACTTTTCATTTGAAACGTTTAAACATTTACATATTCTCAAGATTACTTGGAAAACAGTTCTTATCCCTTATCAGGTCAACATATTTGCTTTTAAACTTTACAAACTTGCTACTTATCACTTACTTAGTTACTTTATGTAGTACTTTTGTTCCTCGTCACTTTACTATGCTGAGTCACCCAGTCCAGGAATGAAAGAGAACGGGTTCATCAGCTTTACAGTCCTACCTCAGCACCTCTCTTTTGAGGTTTGATTTAAACTTGCGCTTTCCTTTGTTAGTTGCTGATAATGTTTATAACAGTGACAGCAATATTTTTATTTTATTTTTGTTTTATTTTTATTTTTTTGTCTATGCTACGGATATTTGTTAACGTTTTATAAAGGAACTGTCCAAATCCTAGGTTTGTTACTATATGACGTTGACCCTTTGTTAGTATCCGGATAAAGTAACGATCTCACTTGGAATCAAACTAGTGACCTTCAGATTTGAAAGTGAGTAGTCTTAACCATTTAAAATCATAGATTAAACGATCAAAATTATTCCTATTTGATATTAGCAAAGTGGTATGTGTATTTATGATAAAGGTTTTAAGTTTATGTTTTAAAGTTTAGTTGATGGTGATCAATTTCCAAGCACGATCAGAATATTCACATTTTATAACTCGAGAGCTTATTAGCTATCAACTTTAAATATAATATATTTAAATAGCTACTCTAACTTTTATCCAGGAACCATATATTGAATCGCAAGGCGATACATAAAATATTATACTATATTAAGAGCCTGAGGATGGTTTATGGCAGAGGTAAGGAAAGATAAATCTAGAGGATAAATGATGCTCACTTTTCTACCAACGTTACACGATGACGCAAGAGTTAAAGGAGAATTTTTTGTACTGGATAGTTTTACAAGGCTAAACAACTATTTGAATTCATAATGCAAACACTGTTTTACCTCTTCTTTTTTCACATTCACTTGAAATTCCATTGCCTTGCTTATCCTCATGTAATGGAAACCATTCAGCCGTAGGATATAGCTCTGAGATTTCTCCAAAAGACCCTGTATTTACGAATAATCTTAGACAATTTTACAATTTATATCACAATTTCTGAAATTCATGTGTTTAGAACTTCGTAATCCACACGATAGCTTTGAAAACTATTTGTTTTGGACGTGGAAATATTATCAATTAATTTCGAGAGAGGCAATGACTGTTTGGGCTCGTGACACACACAGGATTTTCCTACCACCATAACTAAATTATATCATACATTCACAGATTCCTTTTTAATTGTATATAAAATGTCATTAAGGCCAGGTTTAGTTTTTTAGGTTATGTTAGTTTTTGCTTACCTGTTGTTAAAGTACCTTGATCCACCTCTGTGGGAGGTTTAGAAACGCCAACAGTGAAATCAGCTGATTCGTGAGCGGAAATTATCGATTCCCGCTCTAGAGCGTACTGTTTACAGGTGTGGCAATGTTATCATTTCCATACAGTGGTAGAAAAATATTATTTTCTAAATTATTCTCTTGTCATAAAACACTGGAAAATATAACGATAGGTAGTATTGCAGAAGGGTGTTTGATATGCAACATCAAATAGGTTGTATAACCACCATGTGTCAGATATGACACAAATGAAGGGATAAAGCCACAAACTAGGCTCCGTTTTCTGTGGGATTATTCAAAGGTTTTAAAGGTTGAGAGGGTGGAGGCTGCTGACGAGAGGGTTTAGCAGATTCTCTGTTCTCTACAGTTTCTAAAACTTCCATCTACCAAATTTGAAAGTTTAACCAACTATTTAGGTTACTTTGGGTTATAGTGCTAGATATGCATATAGCCAATGTTTTAAATTGAAGTACAAAACTGCACGGTAAAATATATTTATTTGTCTGATAGAATACATCACCAAAGTTTTACAAACATGAAAAATTGGAAATATTTAGTTTATACAAAAGTTGTTAAAATAGTAAAAAATTTATAGAATAATAATGAAAATAGTACGATAATTGTTTGAACTAAACACAATAAGTTCTGATCGTGGCGTAAATTCTTTTAAAAGTGTTACATTCAATTGGTGGTCATTAAAAGATATTTTCATTGATATTGGTAAAAATGCATGGATAAACTATTCTCTAAATAAATATTAATTCAACCAAGCATTATTCTTAAAAGTTGCCCAGTAATACTAAATAGATACAACAAAAAATCACATTTATTAAATATATTGTTTGCTTTGAGCCTGACAAAACCCTCTGATATATCATAGTGACCTTATGTATCATAGTAATCTGTGAATCAAAACAAGTAAATAGTCATGCAAGTTAATTCTAAAACACAATAGTTAGTCGGAACTGCTTTCATTACATTTGGGTATTCTATCACTCTCAACAGATTTCAAACAGCCACAGGCACGTCCCAACATTTACATTTCAATGTTATTAGAGTCTAACTCATTTGGATGACCCAAACTAAATAAATAACACAGCTTATCTTCAGATTCGTTTACACATTTCGCTAACAAAGTAAGTTTAAAATTGAAACTTCCTTATGTGCTTAACTTTTTGGGAAGAATGTATGAACTGTCTAAGTGTAGTGTAAAGGTAGACTACTTGCGGTAGTGGGTTAACTCAAATGATTTTTAATGGTAGCTAATTTAAAACATTTGGTTTAAAACTCTGTGGGAAGCACTAGCAGACATTCAAGAGCTTGTTTATGACACTTCAAAAAACATTCGCCAATGTTATTAATTAAAACACGCACGATTAGATGCTCTAATATCCAAGCGAATTTCTAAATTTAGTTTTTGGAATAATGTTTTTGGAACTGTATGTGCGTATTCATGCTGAATATTTTTGAATTTGGATGAGTGTAGCAAGGAGTGTGGACAAATGACGCAATGATACTGACTAGGACGATATATTTATTTACCCAGAACTATAAAAAAAAAAAAAAAAAAAAAAAAATTATCAAGAACTAAACATGAACAAGTTTTGAAACATGAAAATGATACTTGGAAATCTAAAAATAGAACCGAAGACCTTCTGATGCTGAGCAAAAATAATGTTTACTTATAAAGCTAAATGATTTTACAATATTCAAAGTTTATTTCCAATATCGTATTGTGTTGAAAACACTGGAGAAGTTTTGCATTCGGATGTAATATCGTCAATCGATGTAAAGGCATACAAAACATCCCCGGCAAAGTTATTTTACGGTTCTGTCTCCAACCAACTAACTAGTCTCTCTGTTACTGCGGTTGAGAAGTTTTACACTTGAAGTGTTTTATTTCAAGAATTTAGGTCTACTTTTCCTCTACATCGTTCATTTGTTAAATACATTAAAACTGCATATAATTTTAACTATACCTAATCTCACAACTAATGTGAAAATTGATTTATGAATCCACATTATGTTGTATTCAAAATTTTTTGTTACTTAAGTATTTTGAAGTTTCTTTCAAAATACTTTCTTCAAAGCTTTGTTATGTTTCTTTTTTCAATGTGTGAATTAGTAATGTTTTATGATCCGTAACTCTCGCTGGGGTTGTACCGTTTTTGACCCTTTATATTTTATGATGAACCATACACTAACCAACACAAGTAGACTTCTCACGCCATTGTAAATTTTGAAGCTCGTTTTTCGTGTCGAGTTCATGTTGGTGATACTGATCGCTAGTGGTAACGACTTTTGTTCTATTATTTTAGGTTTAATTTAACTATTTGTCCTTCTGTTGGTTATATAACTAGGGTACGAGTTATTGTTTATGATTATATATTTTTATTTGGTTAAATGAAGTTTCAAATGACTGAAGTTACAAGAAACAAATTGTTAACAAAACACTACCACCGCAGTGCACCATACAGAACTAACAAATAAAATTGGCTTCAGCTGTTCCATATGGATGAGAAATCTATTAGGGGAGTGTGTTTTATCTATGGTTGAACTCTGGTTTTGTTTTATATCTTATTTTAAGATTACTATTGAAACATTACTCATTCCTTATCATGGACCAATATGAAACTTTAAAAGTAAACACTTTTTACTTTTCAAGTTTGTTACTTCGTCACTTTACAATGGTGAGTTGCCCAGTCCAGGTGTAAAAGAGAAATGTTTAATCAGCTTTAAAGCCCGACTCAGCACCTCTTGAGGTTTGATTTAAAACCCTTTTCACCATTTGGTTTGCATATAATAAATTAAAAAATACCATCGAAAAAACTTTTATTTATAAGTTAAATTGACATCATTATGATTCCTACTATACGAATATTCATATTTTTACTGTATGTATACAAAAGAATTTTATAGTAGTTACTAGCTGGCCCGACAGACGTCGTCCTGTCCTATTGTGGTTTTATGTCAAATGCTCGTTCATTTTTTTTCAAGATGAGCTCGTTCGCATGGCTCAATCACGTCCTGGTTGAAGTTCGTTCGCTACGCTCACTCACCTTTAGGTTGGAGCTCGTTCGCTGCGCTCACTTGCCTTCAGGTTGGAGCTCGTTCGCTGCGCTCACTTGCCTTCAGGTTAGCTCGTTCGCTACGCTAACTCGCCTCCAGGTTGAAGTTCGTTCGCTACGCTTACTCACCTTTTGGTTGCAAATTAGCTGTTCTCATAAATTAAAAATAAATATAGTGCTGCACCCTGTTGGTAAACCTATTAACTTTTTAATGCTATTGAACATCACAGAATCAAATTGTTTAGTTGCACCAGCTATTAAGATTCTTTAATTCCATTTAAATATGAGTACTCATAAGGTTAACATGGGAAACTCCAGAGCCACTGGGGCGGAGCCCTTTTGGTGGATCAGCACCAAACTTCACACAAACCATCCTTGAATAATGTTTAATAATGCCTGAAAGTTTCATTGCAATCTGTCGAGCGGTTTCGGAGTCTATAAAGGACAAACAAACATACAAACAAACATACATACAAACATACATTGGATTATATATATATAGATAAAACCCAATCATGTTAGTACACATATATACAGAAGCAAACTATGATTGAACGGCAAGGCAATGCATCAAGTACCAAACTATACTAAGAGCCTGAGGATGGTTTATGGCAGAGGTAAGGAAAGATAAATCTAGAGGATAAATGATGCTCACTTTTCTACCAACGTTAGACGACGACGCAAGAGTCAAAGGAGAATTGTAGTAAATATTTGTGCATGTTTTGGCAACTTAAAGGTATTAAAGGTATACAAAATTACAGTAGAAATGAACAAGAATTGCAACATGTGAAGTAAAATTCTTTCAATTGCTGATATTTTCATTTGGTAAATTTATTTAGTACTTATGTTTTGGCTACAAGAACATCAACAATGTTTGCAGCTTTTAAGTTACAAGTTTGGATTCAGACTGGAAACACTGTTATATTACGTTTTCCAATAAAAAAGGCCTGTATCTTATCGACACATTCACTTGAAATTCAATTACGTTGTATATCCTCATATAATGGGAAGCAGCCAACTGCAGGATATAGCTCTGAGATTTCCCCGGCAGAATATGTCTTTTCGAATCTGATTTTGTAAACTCTCAAATTTAAATTCCCTACACAAAGGTTGATTGTGTGTTCATTTGCGAGTCACTACCCAAACAGTGGCTTAACGTTTTTGCTTCGAAAAACAAAAATTAATATAAACAAAATCTTTGTTCATTAAAAGTTTAACTCGTCTCGTGTAGTTTATTACTGGACAGTATGGATTTAGTTGTAAACACATTTCGAAGTATTGAAAGGCAAACTAAATTACATCCAACTCTTAATAGGTTCTTTTTGTGTCAGATATGACACAAATGAAAGGATAAGGACACAAACGAGGCTCCGTTTTCTTTCGGATTATTCAAAGGTGTTAAGGAGTGAAGGGTGGAGGTTGCTGACGAGAGGGTTTAGCAGATTCTCTGTTCTCTACAGTTTTAAAACCTTTCCAGTAGGAGAAATTCGAAAGCTAAAAGTTTACAGTAAACGATGTTTCAAAATGAAGTAAAATATTGTAGATTTATTCTTTGCATAGTTTGACTGAATATATTAATTAAAATTTTACCTCGTGCACAAGTAAAAAAAAAATAATAATCTATATATTAATTTGAAACTGTTTTTCTTTGTGACAGCTAATTTGAGAGAACGGCTGGGCATAGAAACTTGGTAGAGGTGTCTAAAGAAAGGTCTTGGTCTGTAGATGAGCCATCAAAAGAGAAACGTGGTAAATTCCTTCGGGGCTCTGCCCCAGTGGCCTTTAAATTCCCATCCCATGTTATTCTTAAGGAGGAAAAACGGGGTTTTGTCACAGCTAATTTGAGAGAATGGCTGAGTGTAGAAACTTGGTAGGGGTTTCTAAAGAAATGTATTGGTCTGTAGGTGAGCCCTCAAAAGAGAAACGAGGTAAATTCCCTTGGGGCTCTGCCCCAGAGGCCTTTAAAGTTCACTCAGCAGTTTTGTTTACATTACGACCATATGGATAATTTTACACTACTTTTAATGAACCAGCTGTTAATATTAAAATTGTATTCAAAACTCTACTGAAACTGTCAAAATTAAATGTTTACACATTATTATTTATGATTTAAAACTGATTCTCCACTGCATGGCAAGTTTTTATGGTTTCAACAAAATGATGAATTTATGATACGTTTTAAATGTTTTGTTCAAAAATCTATGCTTTATTGCTCTTAACAAATTTGAAATTTTGAAATCAGTGTGACATATCTGTTTCAAAGGAACATATAATTATTCCTTATCGGGTTAGCTTATACATATTGTAAGGTTCAAGAATATTATTGAATTCAAGAAAGAAGACCAGAAATTCATTTATTGGTTTAAAAGTTTTCTATAATCGGGTTGAAAATTGTGTTATAGATGAGTACATTGAGAATGAGAGCTGTGTTCAAGTTTTGGAATAGGCTATTTACGGAGTATGTTTCATCTATGGTTTTGGTGAAGTACGGTAGGTAAATTAATGTCAATTCACTAATTCAGGTATTAAAAAAAAATGTGTACAGGATTTTTACTTTAATGTACTTATCTAGCTAGGTCGAACAGTGCCTCTAAACCTCACTACATACAACAAATTCTGAAACACAACAGTGCCATCACATCTCATCGCATTTGCATCATTTGTTAGGTACCAAGGCTGGACTAGGTTATGGATTTGGTTCTGCAAATGTTTAAGATTTGTGGTCAAATTTCCTACAATTATGGGTCATTCCGTCCACGAAATACATGCACAGCTTTATGTAATCGATATGGCCAAGTCAAAACGACCCCATAAGTTAATCAATTAGCAAGTAAGTACAGGATGATTAAATACATGGGTCCATGTGGCAAGAGAAGGAGTTAAAATTGCTTTGGATCGAAGTAAGAGTGTTACTGCTTTCTGGATAATCAGATTTTTATCGAATAAAAAACTGATTTAATATGCTAATAAAATTCTGTATGTTTATAAACAAAGATGAAGATTCACTTATAAATCCGGATACAATCTGAATGATTTTCCTAAAGCAGATGGAATTAGTCGTTAGTAATATTGACTCTTTCCGTAACATGATAGACTAATTATATGAACTCCTTCTCCCATGTAGTGAAAGTGACTTTGACACGAAACAAACTCAAGAACAAACATTTATAAGACTTCTAAAAAACCTTTTGGGCAACCTAAAGCCGATAAAAAGGTAGGAAATATTGTGTTAAACGAATTCATCAATCACATTTTTTAGGGAACACAATCGTCATACGCTTATCCTCCCTCATTTAACTAAGATTTTAATAACTTAACTCTATCTATCGCAGTTAGCTAAATTTACATAAAACATCAAGATTAACCGTCGATTTCGACGGGGTTCCACTAGTCTATATTAATTTGAAACTGTTTTTCTTTGTGACAGCTATTTTGAGAGAACGGCTGGGCGTAGAAACTCGGTAGAGGTGTCTAAATAAAGGTCCTGGTCTGTAGATGAGCCATCAAAAGAGAAACATTGAGAATTCCCTCGGGGCTCTGCCCCAGTGGCCTTTAAATTCCCGTCCCATGTTATTCTTATGGAGGAAAACGAGGTTTTTGTCACAGCTAATTTGAGAGAACGGCTGGGCGTAGAAACTTGGTAGGGGTGTCTAAAGAAAGGTATTGGTCTGTAGGTGAGCCCTCAAAAGAGAAACGATGTAAATTTCCTTGGGGCTCTGCCCCAGAGGCCTTTAAAGTTCACTCTGCAATTTTGTTTAGATTTCGACCATATGGATAATTTTACACTACTTTTAATGAACCAGCTGTTAATATTAAAATTGTATTCAAAGGTAAAATTAAATGTTT
Source organism: Macrosteles quadrilineatus (assembly GCF_028750875.1). Lineage (NCBI taxonomy): Eukaryota > Metazoa > Arthropoda > Insecta > Hemiptera > Cicadellidae > Macrosteles > Macrosteles quadrilineatus. Next base: position 27,452,407 of record NW_026542598.1, read on the forward strand.
ACATTATTATTTATGATTTTAAATGGATTCTCCACTGCATTTCAAGTTTTTTATAGTTTCAACAAAATGATGAATTTATGATACGTTTGAAATGTTTTGTTCAAAAATCTATGCTTATTGCTCTTAGAAAATTTTAAATTATGAAATAAGTGTGACTTATCAATTTCAAAGGAACATATAACTATTCCTTATCGGGTTAGCTTATACATATTGTAAGGTTGGCACTTGCCTTTTTTCCTACTTTCAATCTATATATTAATTTGAAACTGTTTTTCTTTGTCACAGCTATTTTGAGAGAATGGCTGGGCGTAGAAACTCGGTAGAGGTGTCTAAAGAAAGGTCTTGGTCTGTAGATGAGCCATCAAAAGAGAAACATGGTGAATTCCCTTGGGGCTCTGCCCCCGTGGCCTTTAAATTCCCACCCCATGTTATTCTTATGGAGGAAAACGGGGGTTTTGTCACAGCTAATTTGAGAGAACGGCTGGGCGTAGAAACTTGGTAGGGGTCTCTAAAGAAAGGTCTTGGTCTGTAGATGAGCCATCAAAAGAGGAAAGAGGTAAATTCCCTTGGGGCTCTGCCCCAGAAGCCTTTAAAGTTGCCTCTTCAGATTTGTTTACATTACGACCATATGCATAATTCTACACTACTTTTTAATGAAACAGCTGTTAATATTTAAATTGTGATTTATTGAATTTGTCAAAATGAAGTACAGTATTTGCAATGGATTTTTCTGATTTTAAAATTGATTTTCTTCTGCATCGTGTCATGTTTTGCAATATAATGTTCTATTACCAAATCAGTGGAAAATCCTAATATCACAGTAACTTTTAAAATTATTTCTTATGGAGTGAACTTATATCTATTGTATGGGTTGGTTTCTGCCTTTTTTACCACCTTTTGGAGATTGTACGTAGGTGATATTCTTTGGCATATTGCATCTGTAGACAAAACTTGGGTTGGTGTAATTATTACAATGGAAAAGAGCGAGAAATCCTAGACAATTTGAGATAGGCTAAAAATAAAACTGTATTAACACTGTGCTACATTTCTGGAGCAATCATTTAAATAACCGATTTGCAAACAAAGTAAACATAGAAAAAGTCATAGAACACAACCAAGTAGAAGAAATAGAAAAAAAGTTTTTTTCTTACACTAAAAACACTAAAAAAACAAGATCAGCTTTTTTGAAAAAGATGAGATATTTACAAAAGATTTTGATTATATCTAACTGTTATGTAGATCGAGAGTATTTCTATAATCTTTGAGTCGCCTGTAATGCTTCGCAATTGCTCGAATTCGAGCAACAGGTACACTAGTCACCATTTATTTTTAAATTCAAGAAAGAACACCTGAGATTCATTTATTGGTATAACAGTTTTTGATAATCGGGTTGAAAATTGTGCCATAGATGAGTACGTTGAGGATGAGAGCTGTGTTCAAGTTTTGGAATAGACTAACTACGGAGTCTATGGTTTTGGTAAAGTAGGTGAACTAATGTCAATTCAGGTATTTAAAAAAAATGTGTACACAGTTTTTACTTTGATGTACACATGTAGCTAGGTTGAACAACGCATCTAAACCTCACTACATACAAAACATTCGGAAACACAACAGTGTCATCACATCTCATCGCAATTGCATAATTTGTTACCAATGCTGGACTAGGTTATGGATTTAGTTCCGCAAATGTTCAAGATTTGTGATAAAATTTTCTACAATTATGGTTCATTCCAATCCACGAAACACATGCACAGCTTTATGTGATCTATATGGCCAAGGCAAAACTACCCCATAAGTTAATGAATTATCAAGTAAGAACAGGATGATTACATACATGGGTCGATGTGGCAAGAGAAGGATTTAAAATTGCTGAGATCGAAGTAAGATGTTACTGCTTTCTGGAGAATCAGATATTTTTATCAAAAAAAGATGAAGATTTACATATTTTAAGATAAATCCGGATACAATCTGAATGATTTCCCTAAAGCAGATGTAATTAGTGGTTAGTAATAAATATTGACTCTTTCCGTAACATGATAGACTAATTATATGAACTCATTCTCCCATATAGTGAAAGTGGCTTTGGTATGAAACAAACTCATGAACAAACAATTATAAGACTCCTAAAAAACCTTTTGGGCAACCTAAAGCCGATAAAAAGAAAGGTAGGAAATATTGTGTTAAACGAATTCATCAATCACGTCTTTTAGGGAACACAATCGTCATACTTATTATTGCTTATCCTCCCTTTATATAACTAAGATTTTAATGACTTTACCCTATCCAACGCAGTTAGCTGAATTTACATAAAACCTGAAGATTAACCGTCGATTTCGACGGGGTTCCACTAGTGATAATAATTATGACAAATAATAAAAAAAAGTTCTTAAATAAACCATCATACTTTCCAATAATTATGTGACTTTAAATGAGCAAAACTGAATATCTAATATGTGAGTGAATATTTTGACTATGTACCTAAAACATAGATAAATATATAGTGTTTACACAAACCCAACTGCGATTTAAAAAAAGCGTAAGCCTTCATAGCATCAGAGAATATAAATAAATTCAAGTGATGAATTGAACAAAGTTTGAGGCATATAGGAAGATTGTTGTTAATAAACTCGTACGATTGCTTAAAAGTTAGGCTACTTATTTTCACTGCATTTCACTTAACGAAAATGTTCTCTTTCAACAAAATTTTTTACGAAACTTGGTAAATGAACATTTAATATGATCGTGTTGCAAAAGTACGCCTAGAAAAATTGATATTTATAAATATTTGACACTTCCAAGCAAAAATTTGTACATTATACTTGATTTTTAAAACAGTTTCTAAATCAAAACACCCAATTTTAAATGCTCTAATATTTTTTTCGAACAGGCTTTCTCTCCTTAAGCGAGACAAACTCAATGCAATTCAAACAAAGTCGAGTTTGCGTTGATAATTAGTTGTCAGGCAATATGTGCCAGTTTGGATATATTATAAATTTTAGAATGGCTATAAATCACGTTGTAAGAAAGTTGGCCCGTAGGCATGTGAATTGAATTGGTTTTAAAACAAGAAACAATTGGAAATTGCTCTGGTAAATCGATATGCGCAGCCTAATGGGACGGATATTCGATATTTAGGGTAACGGAATATTACAACTGTATCTTACCTAAATTACCTTTACCGTATCAAACACGAGTAGGCCTACTGTTTTGTCACAAATAATGAGTAGCTTCAACAATAATAATGAATGAATTACCATAATTACTCTTTGTAATTTACTTTACCTTAGTTAAAACAGTTACAACCTAAGTTACTCACGTTATCCTACGGTTTTACGGTAGAATCATATATCAAATATACGGTATAAAACGGCAGTGCATAATATGGAACATATTCGCCGACATAAATATTTATTGCAGTCTGTACTGTTTGTACAGTTTGTACTGCACACTTTGATGTTATTAAATTTTCTCGGCACAAGTACTTGCAAATAGCTAGACCACAATAAAACGTAAATTATTCAGCCACAGTTAACAATAGATGATCCAAAGTTCAAAATATTAAGAGTTTGAAGTAGTTGGACAAATAATTGCATAAGTTTTAACTTGAAATGTATTTTACAGCAAATAAAAAAAATTAAGTATACATTTCTACGATATCAATCTATTTATGGGAGCTATTGCTCAGCCAGTAAAACATAATCTAGTAGTTGAATACAGAAATTAATTTTGTGCCTCCCAATGTTTGATTGGCATTAAACATCCCCAATTTAAACGAAAGCAGTCTTTTAATATTTCCGTCTAAAGCTCGAATTTATTACAATGTCGTAGTTCTTTCCATGAGATGAAATGGTTATTTTTAAATAATTTATTTTCTAATAGCAAAACAGAAAATAAAAGTTTCAAGTTGAATTTGCAAACTAGATGAGTTTCTGAGTGTGCTAGGGTTATAATTTAATACAGTTTTAACAAATGAACATATTAGAGTTAGGTGAATGGCAAAGTATAAGAAAACACTGCAATGCTCGTGAAACAATAATATTCACGAACATCCTTGTTTTAACATCTGTAAAACTTCTAAGGTTCGTGTTATTTCAGTTTTAAACACATAGGGGTATCATAGGGCCTATAAAAGAGGGTTTCGGCAAAGATCCCTGGTGTTTTATACGAATTATTTTCGAGAACTGCTTCTTTTCATTTTTGAAAACAAAATACAGGTAAAACATTCAAACACAAAGTCAGAGAATGGAATCGTAAAAACACAAATATTTAAATTAGGCATTTTTGCTTTAAATATTGAATTATCATCGTTCCAGAAAGGTTTAGTGGAATAAATTAGGATTTTGCGTATATTTAGTAAATCACTTGTTTTTGAAGGATCGATAATGTAATACGAATGTTCCCATTAAGCTAAATACATAGCTTTCAAATTATCGATGATTTATAGTTAAAATTTGATAAATTTACATGACGTCCAAGTGCCACGACGTCAAATGATATAAGTCAGTGACACGCTGTCCAAAATATAATCTTTGAACTGTTTCACGATGTCCAATATAAAATATTTGTTTAAATCCATAGTATTCTACAAGTGCAAGACTATGACTTAAACTAAATTTTTTGCAGTCACTGTACTTTCGAACATTGTGAGATTTGGACGTCGTGAAACAGCTACAAAATTATACTTTGGACGTCATGACACTGACTTTTTCATTGGACGTCGTACAACACCATCTAAAAGCTCAGTTAAAAAAATATGCTTTAAAAGCCCAATGCTCATAGCTATCCTTCACTATAACCAAGGACCAATGTCACTGCTTTGTGTATGGGTGCTGTCTTATGATCCAAACTAAATAAAAGTATAGTTATTTTCATATAAAGTTTTAAAGAAGTACCATAAAACAATAACGTCAAATATAGAAAATTATTAATATTATTAATATATAGAGAAAATTTTTAAATGTTTCATTAAGTGTTTGTTAATTAAGCTCTAAACCATGACTCTTGCGTCATGGTGAAAAGTTAGAGAAAAATGAGCATCATTTATTCTCTAGATTTATCTTTCCTTACCTCTGCCATAAACCATCCTCCACGGGTCAAATTTGGTATGTAAATTGTTTTAATATTATCGTAAATCCAAAGTACGAGTTTTTTGTCTCAGAACGCTAGGCACGATTCCGGGATCGTTTTTCACATTCATTCAGGTAGACCTAGGGGTTGCGGCATTATCACTTACATCAAATCCATTGGTGACTTGACGGGATTTGAACCCGGGACCTCAGGGACCGAAGTCCCGCCCTCCAACCACTACACCAGCTCGCTCCCCTTGTCCAAAGTACCCTATAAGCTTTGTATAAGTAAAATCCAAAAGCAGCACACTCTAACATAAACTTTTATAATATATATAGGTAATGATTCATGATAAACCGATGATTCGTAAGCAGTTAAGTCATATAGAACGTAACTCACGTCCTGGTGTCAAGGGAGAGATAAAACAGACGAAGAGTGTTAGCTTGTTAACGTCTCAGTGGAACTCTAAACTTTACCATTACACTAACACATCGTAAAATAGAGCGACAAATTTAACAAATTACCAGTATTATTTAGATTTGTTTGCATTTTGTTTCTAAAGTGTGTTTCTTTTAGTCGTTGATTTTGGTGCCTTACTAAACAAATATTTTTGAAGCTATGATGTAATCTATGTATTATTAGGCAAGCATGTTCTTTGAAAATCTTTCTTTTCAGCTCGTCTGCATCGCTCGTCCTACCCATACAGTAAGAAAGATGTTTTCCTGTAGATGTGCAAAATCACTTTATAAATTAAAATAAGCTCAAAAATAAGCACAAACAATGGATAAAAAAATTAACATGGGCCTTATGGGTGGCCATAGTGGTGACGAAATATAAACAGAAAATCAAAACAAAAATGGAGGAAATTCCAATGACATGTTTTATTTACAGTGTGGGGTGAAAATATAGAAGTCTGTACATTACATATTTTTAGTCGAGTCTTTGACCACTGGACGACCTCTTGATATAAATAATAATATAAATTTAATAATAAAATAAATTTGATAAATTTGATTTAATATAAATTTGAGAAGTAGTGTGTGTAAGGTTTTAACCATGAACCAAGGAAATATTTCAGATAAATTCTTGAAATTAATAACCTGATAAGACTTGAAGTTTACAAGTAACTGCACACTCATGTGGAAGTGTAAGGCAATGTCAGTTACATCGTAAATTAATTTAGATGTTTATTGATGTGTATTTGATAAAGAAGTTTAGGGGAAATAAATTAAGTGTATTACTACGAAAGAACAACATTAATATTTCACTATACCATCTCGATATTTCACAAATAATTTAATCTACTATTTATCTGAAAAAACTTCCTGGTTGAATCATTACATATTGATCCATCCAAGAAGTGTGTAGTATCTGAAAAAAATCATGAAATTCAACGTTTAACCGTAAGATAATTTTCATGTCTTTAAAGAACAACGCCTTACTGCTATCTAATTTCGTCACACCTTTAGTATTGTCATTCGTTTCATGGCAGTTTTACAACAGTCAGTTTCTGAGATAAATGCTGACTTTCTCTCTGTTTATTCTAAACGACTAACTTGGTTTATGCTTCCCGTTTCATCACAGATGGTTACCAAGGTAACCTTTATCTTTTCACATTTCAAAAATGTGAAATTGCTCGTCTGGTCTCTGTTATTTGTTTGTCAAAGGCTTGTAATATCGCTGTTATTTAGGTAACTTTAAGTTTTATATCGGCCTCTTCTTATAGCTTTTTGATATAGTTACTGTTTTGATTCACAATATCATATTTAAATTAACGATTGACTGGAGTACATAAATACGGTTCATTGCAACCTTACAAACCTGATTGGCCTACCTTTTTTTTACTTTCTCCCCCTATACATAGCATATGGAGAAAGTATTGTTTTCGCCAACATTTTCGAGTTTGAGCTTTGACTGGATGTATCCGTTTTGGTTCCCCCTAAATCCAAAAAAGTGGTTCTCGAAGTGATATCTGCCCGTGTGTGTGTCTGTCTGTCTGTATGTGTGGATGTGTACAGAGGAGGAAAAAAACACCTGTAGTCCGATTTTGATGAAATTTGGTATGTAGGTACTAATCCATGTTATCTCTAGGCAAAATTTCATTTATTTGAAATTTTTATTTTCGAAGGCGATTTTCCCATAAAATACCGGAAAATAGAATTTTCTCGAAAATGGCTCGAACGATTTTGATACAAATTTAGTATGCTGTAGCCCTTCGAATTCTGAACAAAATGGTACAAACCCGATTTCTGTAAAAATTACTGTTCAAACTTTATTGTAAATTTTGTTATTTTCCCATAAATATCCCATAAAATAAGAGAAAATAGGATTTTAGAAATAGCCGGTTTTGATTTAAATTAGTGCGTGATAATCCCTGTAATTCTTAACAACATAAAGCGACCCCGCATTGCTGTAAAAATTACGGTTCAAAAGGTATTGTAACTTATGTTATTATCTCCATAAAAACCCACGAAAACTCGAAAAAATTGATTTGTTGAAATAAACCCCGATTCTGTTGAAATTTGTTTCTTATACTACTTATAATTCTAAACAAACCAATGAAATCCCCCATTCCTGTAAAAATAACGGTTCAAATTTTAATGCAACTTTGGTGGGTTTACCTATTAAATGTCATAGTTACTCTCATTGCAAGGTTGTTGACAAGCTAATGGGAGTATGTGTCAGATTGCTGATAGCGTTTATTTATTACATTTTCACATGAATTGGTCACTGATCAGTAACTATTGTGCCCATCTCAGCCTTACATGACTCCTTGGATCCTTTTTTAGAGGCAGTAAAAGCTCATTCGTATTCTGGCTGGTCATTTCACTAAACGAGCCTTGCAGAATATTTTGATCACTTTACCTGGCGTCATCACTCGGTATTATACTTTTAGACTTATACCTTTAGTATTAAGTATCAAAGAAAAACATACGTTTAGTACACTTTAATATTACTTTTTTGTTCAAGCAATGCTATTATCAGCTGATTATTAGTATCAAGAAATGAACAAGTAACAGCTGATTAGCATGCACAAGTCCACATGATGAAACATTTATAATGTCGTTAAGTTTGTTATTATTAAAACATTGGGTGATAGAAAGTGTCATTACTTTGTTGTTTTGAATCAGATTTTGTTGATTAAGGTGTTATTAGATTTGTCTTTTTAATCAATTTTATTATTCTTTGTGCATTTCGATAAAACTCTTTGTTTTCGAGGTATTAATGATTTAAATTTTTAAATATTTTCTATTTTGAAATGGTTGGAAAAAAATATCTTAAAAATTATAGTTCATTTTTACGTCATTTACATGTATGTACCAAATTTAAAGTTTCTATGTAGACGAGTTCTATGAGGAAATTTGTAAAAAAAACGCATAAGAGCAGATACGGAAAACTAGGCATGGGAGACACATAGTTATTGGTTATATTGCAAAATCTGTTTGTCTCTATGCAAGGAACAATCCCACAAAAGAAGTACAGGTTGTTCAGGGACACCCTGTGTATGGTTGAACTGGTAGAATACATAATCGTCCCTTTTCAGAGTACGTGTATCAGTTAAAAAAGTTATTTAATCATTCAAAAAATCAAATAAGTTTATGTTTCAACGAAAAAAGGTGTATTAAATAATGAGTTTTATCTTAATCATAACAAATTTAAAATAAATTGCTCACAACACTTTGCTAAGTCATACAATTGGTTAAATGTATACGGTGTAGTTTTTCGTATCAAATAAAATACGTTGAAAATTCTGCTATTAGTTTGTCTGACAAGTCCAAAGGGAGGTTCAGTTGCACTGACGGGAACTGGGATCTTGTTAGTACTATATTGACATATTTTTAAGCTCATGGCAGACATGGTATTTTCGTACTTCTATACGAATTTACCGATCTGTTTGATAGTAGAAATACATAACTTTAAAAAATATAACTTTTGAGGGAATTGTAAATTTAAATTAAATGGTACATTCTATCGTATCTGTATCTTGACCATTTACCATACTTCGGGAAAAGTTGCACGCCCTCACGAAATATGTTATATCTCGATTTAAGTCAGTGTGTATGTGTGAAGGAGAACAAGAAAAATCACCTAGTTGTCAAGGAGAAAAATACACTTAAGTTGTAAGTTCTATATCCTCCCACAGCTTGTTACGGTATCTACTTTCGACATAATAAAAATAGCTTTCGCATTGAAAAGATCTCTTTCTACATTGCTGAAGCTGTGCTGTGCTGTACCTAAATATAAATGTAAGACAACGAAAGCTTAACTCTAAATAAATTGGTTGATTGTATCTAGTTCTATGAAATTATATGTTATGAAATCTTAAACCCAAGATTTTATGTTTAGTAAATATACTAGAATTATTGAACCATACTGTCTCTTTAAAAGATAGAAAAATTATGGCTCTTCGAAGATTGACGATCAAAAAGAGTATCCAGAAATTTGGAAAGAAAGAATAGTTAAGTGCCGATTAAGGTAATAACAACTCTCACACAGTACGCACACCTAGAGGATAGCATCAGCTCAGACTGTATGGTAATTAGACAGAAATCTCAGTCGTTTAGTCCAAGGTCGTCACTTAGGCCGGTGATGGTGAGCAATTAGGGGTCGTTTGTTTTGCTTGGTGTTTCCATTAAAGTTAACTTTACATTCAACCTTTTCCTCCTTCTTTTGAGCCTAGGTTTGCTTTAATATTCTCTTTCTGGTCTTTTCCTCTGTTGTTTTTGGTATTAAAAGTCATTCTTCTCATTATGTTATGCTAAGAAACATAATTACTGCCAAGTTTTAAATAAAAAATATCTAGCAATTTCAATGGTTTCTATAAAATTTTGTTAGAAATGTTATTAAACTTGTTGTACGTAATGGGTTTTTGACGTATTTTAATCTGTAAATGCTCGAATCATTAGAACCTCATTGCTGAGCACATAGTTGAATTGACTAATTTAGTGGGAGTTTATGATTAATAATCCGATACAAAACCATGCTATCTTATGTGAATTATACATTTTGTTTTAAAATGTGTAGGAAAATCGTTTTATATTATATAAAATGTCACCTTAAAAATAGCATTAAAGGTCGAAACAGCGTCTGAATAAGTAATCAATTCCTTACTTTGAACCTTTTATAAAGTTAATCTACTGCCATTAGGATTTAGAGAACAATGTACCCAGCTAGAAAGAATGTAAGTTTATTTTCGTCATAAAATTCGTCTGAACGCTTTTCAATACCCAATCGGTTGAATGAGCTTTTCTCCGAATGCTCGCAATGCAATCAGCTGCTTTATAGTTTGTTTTTGTTACTAGAGGAAAAAGCTCACTAAGCTATGAGTTTTCTTTAGTGTATTATTATTGTAATAAAAAACCATATTAAATATTTTACTATATTTGACATTTAGAAATTAATATCTTAAAAGTAACTACACAGTAGGGTATCCCTTAAACACCAAGGTTGTTTGGTTGTTCTTAATTTGTGTTGTTAATTTGATACATTTTAACGTACTACAGGATTGTGATTTGAATATGTATTGAAATGTGTTTTTTCTTATGAAAACTACAAAAGGAATTTTACTCACAAGGAAAACCTGCAAACATTCCGGTGAAATGAAAACAGCCTAGAGTCAAAGTGACATTGGGTCTTTGTCTCTAGCTGAAAAGAGATAAAATATTGCATGACATGTTGGATTGAAATATCCTTGTCTCACTTTTGAGACACTGTTAGCAAAAATATTTTAATACAACACGTATTTGCTTATCTTATTTTATGCTTATATTATGCTTATTTTTTTAAATTACCGTACCTCTTTTGTTGAAAATGTCATATGCTACGCATTTGTCATTGTGTCCAAAATTTTTACATAACACAATATCAATGATTTAAATAAATTATGTGTTTTACTTATTAAAAATGTGAGAATAACTCTATAACTTAATAAACAAGTTAATCACCATTTATATACATACTACATTTAATACCTTTTTCTGTATGGTGCTTGGTACTTGTTAATTCTCGGTAAATGTGTATTGATAAAATTTAAAACAAAAACGTAACGAATATTTAATTAATTTTTATTTCCACGAGGTGTTTCGCCAGCTATGCTGGCATTATCAGACACATACAAAACTGTATTACAAGATTTATTTATTAGCCACGCTAGGGTTCTGATTATTTAATCACATTTACGCTACATATTAAAGTAATAAAAAAACTTAGCATAGAAAAAATATTTCAAGTACCATAATCAACAAAATTACAAATTTTGAACCTGCCCTACTTACAAAAGTTCTTTATTTTTTATTATTCATAATAAAAACCATGGTCAAAGGACATTTCAATAGATAGACGCATAATTTGAAAACATTGTTGAGGCTTTACAATAGGACATAATATCATCCGAGTGTGCATCGAAGTGGTCGACAATAGATGTAAAGACAGTTACAAAACATTCTCAGCAAAGTTATTTTACGGGTCAGTCTCTAACCAACAAACTTATGACACGTAGTTAGCACGTAGTTATCGTCTGCTACGGCTAACGATTCTATAATACTACTAGCTGTGTGCCCGTTCTACGCACGGGGATCTTATAGTATTCCTAAGGCATATCCCTAAGGTAGGCCTATAATTGAAAGTTACTTTTCACAAAAGTATTTAAAGTACTACCTGAACCTCGCTATTTAACACTTTATTCTGGTTGAAATTTTTATCATCAAAGGTGCTTTTGTCCTTTCCGTGAAACACTGAGCAACAGACATATACACAAAAATACAGAATTTATTAGGGAATTTGCTATGCTTTAAGCATACTTAACAATGTAGGTACATACCTATAAAATAAGTACGCCTATTTATGAAATCTTTGTTAATGTCATCAAATATTATCATAACAATTTCTATTTTCTTAGTTCGAAGATGACCCGAAATGCTGTTGAAATGACGGTTTACTATATGAAATAAGTACTATAGACGATTTAGATTGATAATTTATAATACGTACCCAAGAGATGGGCTATGGGCCTATTGGCTGTAAGGTCCAGCTATTGCATCACACGGTGAGTAGGAAAAGCGAGTTTTGCATCATCTGTAAACCTCTGTTACAATCACCCAATGCAGTTGTGATTTTATACAACAACCGCCATCGAAGCGCCGTCAATGAGTGGAAACCTTGTTTGTAAGCTATTGGTGACGATCATTAATAAATTCAAGTTTCCCATCCCTATACAACACTGATTCAAGATCTTCTTTCTGGTTATCAAAACTCAAGAACAATTGTATACGCAAAGAATCTCTGGTTCCTGACATGGATGATGCCTAGTTATTTAATTTCATTTACGGTTACATTATATTATCCCACTTGCGATTAATTAAATCCGTTATGTAAGAAAAACGTTTTTAATCTCACTTGGATGGGATTTGCCTTCAAAACGTGATCGGAAATGGTTGCGGTATTTGTAAACAATATTTGTAAACATATCAGTGACATCTAGAAGAAATAATCTTGATCCGAACAGCTGTTCGTTATTTCATTGTTCATTATGTGATAAAAAATTGGACGAAAACTTGACAAAAATCGCACAAAACTGCATTTTTGAACATCCGTAATTTTATTTACTAAGTAGTGAAGCCATATGTTAATGGCTAAAGACACTCTCGCCAATCCAGTGAATACATTAAAATGACTTGGATCTTGATAGGTACTCTCGTTTTCCTGGAGAAGATTGCGTAAAATGCCATCTTGAGTGTTACAGACAGACATAAATTTAGATGAGACTTGTTTCGGATTCTTTAATGTATAAAACGTAAAAATAACCTAAAAATGTATGATTCTGAGCAATGTACAGACAAAACTCTAATTTTATTTATATAGGCTAGATTGTTTTTCATTTGGGAACCATCAAGCTCACTCATTATATTCACCTTATAAAATGCACAATAATACGTGTTAAAAGTTGAGATGATGCACATAGTCAATCGCAAATAAAATGTGTTCTGAAAGATAAGAAATTGCCATATGGTATTGTATTTTTGTCTGATGCTTTTGTTTTTTGTACTAGTATTTAGTCTCTTGAGATGTGCTACTTTTCTCATCTCTTTCCTTTGGCAAAAGTAAGTACGATGCTAAATCCAAATTGGGAATGGGAAGCTTTACAACAGTTTTGCAAATCCTTTTTATTCATGTTGGATTTTAAACACGTCCTAGTTTTTTCTAGACATAACAGTATAATAATGCCATGTAATATGATTATTAATATAAGGGTTTGCTATGATCGTTACGTTTAAATGTTAAATCATATTTTTAGCATAACTGTCAATTACGATTATGGGTTATCAGTTAAAGAAAAACGCCAACCTAAATATAGCTATAACAAACTATTATACAAGAGCCTGAGGATGGTTTATGGTAGAGGTAAGGAAAGATAAATCTAGAAGATAAATGATGCTCATTTTTCTACCAACGTTACACGATGACTTAAACAAGAGTATGTAGTAAATATTTTGTGCTTTAAAAGTTCATGTTTCATGCCTTTGGACTATTGGTAAGACAATAAGTGGCTCCATCCCATTGTTTATTAATTAAATCAGACTGATCAGTAGCTCCTGATCGTTAATAAATTAATCGTGTGTTTGACGGAGATATGTAAAACCTGTCGCATTGTCTTAACCTTAAAAGTCACACGTTAGATGGATGGTTCGTAATTCTAGTTTTGATTCCTCTCTACTTTTAAGATTTAGTTTTTCAGTAAATATTAAAAAAAATGGTAAAATAAGTATACACATTACCCGTTATTGTAGAATAGTTTATATTGTTTTCGAATATGCTAAATGTTGACTGCACAAAAATGTGCAAATAAGAGATAGTTTAATTTTGAACAAACAATGTGTAATACTTTCAATAAGTTTAATTAATTTTGGATGCTATACTTTGTTCGTTTCTCTATCCTTTTTCCGTAGAGTTATTAAATCAACCCCTATGTACAATTCCTTCCAGTTTAAAAACAGGGAACACGGAAATGATACGTTTTGATAAAGATAGTTTGGCACAAATTGATTTTTGAATACCATGCAACAGTTTGCTCAACATAGCGTGTAGGGGATAGAAGAAAATGAAGGGATGAGGACACAAATGAGGCTCCGTTTTCTGTCGGATTATTCAAAGGTGTTAAGGGCTGAAGGGTGGAGGCTGCTGACGAGAGGGTTTAGCAGATTCTCTGTTCTCTACAGTTCTCAAAACCTTTCCAGTTGGATATATCGAAAATGGAAAAGGGTAAATGGGCTAACGGAAATATAATTCATCAATATGAAATATACCAGGAGTCACTTTAGGTCCTAGTGATGAAATATACTATATTCTATAATAAACTATTCACATTTCACTAAAAACACTCTATTACCTGCAAGAGCACACTTATGTCGTTAATCTAATGCTATTTAAATAGAGAATAAATCTGACATTTTTAAGGAAACATTTTAGTAAAGATATAATGAGGCAAATAGAAATTCGCTTAGTCTGCAGGATTGCTGTGGTGGGGGTACTACGGTAGTTGCAACCTGATTGATGTATATAAATCATTCTTAAGTATTTAAGGTGTGGATCAGTTGCGGTCTGAGCGCCGATGAGGAAGGACCTCTTATCTCGTCGTTCCAACCTTATCTGAACGCGTGCCTAGTCCTGCTCAGTGCCTACATTACCGTCTGTTTTAGGTTATGTAAGACTTTGCAACACATGTTATTTATTTAATTTTCATCTCGTTTTTCATTTCTGTGAGTCAGCATGAGTGGCAAATGCGGAAAGTGCGACGTCTTATGTTCGTCCGGTGAGACTACCGCCAAGTGTACCGCATGCAAGTCGACGTTCCACGCCACGTGTGTGCGCGGCTTTACTAAAACTAAGACTCGTTCGTGGAAGTGCGAAGGGTGCAGTGAAGAAGCCTCGTCAGTGTCATCCCTCGACAAAGACTCAAGTGAAGATAAGTCATGGTTTCTCAGTGCCCTAGATGACCTAAAAACTAAAATCAATTCTAACACAGACGAAAGGGTATCAGCTCTTCAACAACAGCTGTCTGAGTTTAAAATTCAGTTAGACACCATAGTCCGGCGTACAGACTCCGTGGAGACGTCTCAACAGCATCTGGAAGAGAGATGTACCAAGTTTGAAGAGGAAAACGTGCGACTTCGTGACGAGCTCCGGACGACGCGCATGCAACTCGCTGACATCGAGCAGTACTCCCGTGTCAACAACCTCGAGATCACCGGCATTCCTGTAACTGCGGAAGAAGACATTTACACCTGTCTAGAGATGCTAGCCAATGTCATCGGCGTTACATACAGGAGGGCGTTCATCTCCATTGCTCATCGGCTTCGTTTGTTCTCGGATAAACTCGACCACCCTCCCATCATCGTACAATTCACCTCGAGAACAGCGAAGGACGCCTGGTTGTCAGCGGCGAGGAACAAGAAGACCATCGAGACCAGGGAGATCGCCGCAAACCTTCGTCCAGGGAAGGTGTACGTCAACGAGCATCTGACACCTCTCAACAAAACCATCCTGGGACGGGCCAGACGTCTGAAAAAGGCAGGGAAGCTGCACTACGCGGGATTCGTCAATGGCAAGATCCTCGTCAAGCTGTCCGAGGAAGCAGCCGCCATCCGGATCCAGCAGAAGGCAGACTTGGATAAATACGATGATGTTAACAGTAATTAGGTAAAACTACCATTTTTTTCATAATTTATTTTAGGCATGCATAAAATATACTACAAATCTACTACAAAATAAAAATTTATAATATTTTAATTTTTTGATAAACTTATATGTTGTATTCAGTTATGTTTCTTTCTATGGTTAAAGCTAAAGTAGTTTCATTTTTATCAAAATATTTATTGATCTCAGTTCAGTTAGCTTTGCTCTTTGAATTTAAATTTAGAATCACTATTTTAATGTTTCATTTAATCAAGGTCGTTGTTATTGTTATGTTTATGTCTTTCACATTTTTTTTTTTTTAAAGCATGATTATTGCAACATAAATATGTTTCATTATTCATTAACTTTTATTTATTATTTGCAAGTGTTGACTTATTTTTTTTATTTTTTTTTTTTTTTTACCAGCCTTTATCACTACTATTGAGAGAAAACTAATTATCTAGTACTCTAAAGATCATGTGTTGAACAACTGCATGGAGTTTAATAAGTGAAATATTTCATTAAATTATTTGTTACCTCAGTTCAATCTTTGTAATAGCATGTTTCTTTGCATGTAAAATTAGTAGAATTATTTATTCAGTATTTAATTGAGATGCAAGGGATGCAAGAAAAGTCCATTAGTTATTTTATAATATTTATTACACCAAAATACCATTAATTTAATTTAAGCTATTCAATAACAATTTTATTTATTTAGTTCCAAAAGAAATTTATGTATTTAAGTGTTCTGAGGTAAAGCAATCCTAATAGTAAACTTTTCGTGTATTAACTCATATTATATCTAATTCAAGTAATTTTCGATGATTAGATTTGTATGGTTTGATTAATAATTGCATAATTTCATTTTATGTATGTAAATATTAATTTATTATTTAAGTTATCAGGATAGGCACGGGCAGGGGGGCCTATGCGGGACGATGATTGGCAACATAGATGAAAATACACCTTTTGAATACGATTCTTGCTTGGAGCTGGATAATGTTTTTGAAAGCGAAATTTTTTTTAATGAACCCCCAATAAATAGTAGTCTTAAAATATTTCACACGAACATCAGAAGTTTCTCAAAAAATTTTGACAATTTATCAGTGTATTTACAGTCTTTGAATGCTAATCTAGATATCATCGTCTTATCAGAGTGTTGGTTGAGCGGGGGGGAGGTGGGTCACATGGACGGGTTTGACTGTACAATGACGGATACACAAAACAACAAAAATGACGGAGTCATTGTTTTCATCAACAAACAACTGTCTGCTACCGTAACACAAGTAAACATCAACAGAGTTTTTGGTATTTCTTTGGAATTCAGTCTTTTTAATAAAACATTCAATCTGTTAGCTGTTTATAGGACTTTTGATTGTGAAATTGATCATTTTATATCTGGTTTGGAATGCTATTATAATCGCATAAGTAAAGATACTAACTGTATCTTTTTGGGTGATATTAACATCGACTTACACAAAACTGATGCAATAACGGATCTTTACTTAAAAACTTTACTAGGCGCTGGACTAGTCCAGTGCATCGACAAGCCGACCAGAGTGACACACAACACATCTACTTGTATTGACCACATTTTTGTCCGTTTCCAAGATATGAGACGAGTCAAATCTGCTGTCATACAATCTCACATCACTGACCATTACAGCACTGCTCTTACAATCACTAACACCATTCAGACGCCTACAGGAACTGACACTCAGCCACAGAACCAATTTCGCACCTACATTGATCACGCTACATTAACTGAACATATTACAAAAACAGACTGGAGTCCAATCATGAGCAATCACGAGGTTAATCAGTGCACAGCATGTTTTTGTTCGACACTGAGTAACTGCATCAAAGCCTCAACTAAAACAATCAAACATCACTCTACAAGATTTAAAAAAATAAAGCCTTGGATTACCGTAGATCTCATAAAATTAATTCGAAAACGAGACAAGCTAAGTAAAAAGATCAAAACCCAACCGTTTAATTTATTACTACTAGATAGATTCAGGGCCCTGCGCCTATCTTTAAATCAAAACATAAAAATT
This sequence comes from Macrosteles quadrilineatus, assembly GCF_028750875.1. Taxonomy (NCBI): domain Eukaryota; kingdom Metazoa; phylum Arthropoda; class Insecta; order Hemiptera; family Cicadellidae; genus Macrosteles; species Macrosteles quadrilineatus. Next base: position 27,470,202 of record NW_026542598.1, read on the forward strand.
GCAAAGAAAAATTATTATAGGGGTAAAATTTCAGAATCTAACAGGGATCCAAAATTATTTTGGGGCATAGTTAGTGAAATATCAGGCAGGAATTGCACTAAGGACCATTTCCCATTTGAAAAAGTTTTACCTGGTTCTTCGAATAATGCGAACATTAAGATTAAAATAGCAAACGATTTCAATAACTTTTTTACATCAGTAGGTTCTAAATTGGCCAACTCAATAAATTCAGCTGGGGCTCCAGTCGTAAACGACGCTGACTTCTCACTTGACACGAATTTTACATTCAACACGGTCACACACGCTGACATAGAACGTTACGTCCAGGGTCTGCGCGGAGGGTCTGCGCCGGGCCATGATGGTATCTCGGCCTTTGTTCTTAAAGAAAACATCCACTCTCTATGTGCTCCTCTTCTGCACATTGTCAATATTAGCCTGACATCTGGTATATTCCCAAACGAGCTTAAATTGGCCAAGATCATTCCATTGCACAAATCTAATGATTTCACAGACATGAATAACTATCGTCCGATTTCTTTGTTAAGTGTAATTGCTAAGCTTTTAGAGAAAATTGCCAAAGACCAACTTGTTTTTTACCTCCACCAGTGCAATATTTTAAGTGAAAATCAGTATGGTTTCAGGAGTGACAAAAACATATCTGATGCTTTATTTGATATTAATAAATACATTAACGAGGCAATTTATGGCAACAAACGAAGCATGTTAATTTTCTTAGACTTGAAAAAAGCTTTTGACTCAGTGGACAGAGGTAGGTTGTTGCGTAAACTTGAGCTTGTCGGGGTGCGTGGCACCTCGCTCGCTTGGTTCAGCAGCTACCTCTCTGATAGGCTGCAAACTGTCGCACTTGGTGAAGTGGCAAGCGATGTATTGCCAGTGGAGTATGGTGTAGTCCAGGGTTCGACCCTTGGTCCTGTTTTATTCCTCATTTATATTAATAATATTTCTAAAATTCAAACAGAAGGGAAATTAACATTATTTGCTGATGATACTCTAATATTTGTAACCGGAGCATCCTGGGAGGAGGTTAAAAACAAGGCAGAATCAGACCTCTGTTTACTAAAAAAATGGCTTGATCAAAATGTATTGTCCCTTAATATATCTAAAACAAAATTTATGCCAATTTCATTACGCAAGATAACCGAATACAAACTTGATAACCTAACTATTCATGTCTGTGGAAATCATTTCAATAACTCTTGTTTTTGTAGCAAAATTGAAAAAGTTGATTCATACAAATATCTTGGTATTGTTTTTGATTCAAAGATGAAATGGTCGGAACATGTTGAATACCTAAAAAATAAATTACGTAAATATATTTATGCATTTAGGCAACTTAGTGATATTCTCGAAGAGCAAGAAATTAAAATAGCATACTATGCATATGTTCAATCATTGTTGTCTTTTGGAATTATTGCTTTTGGTGGTGCTTACAAAACTATCTTGCAACCTGTTTTTGTAGTGCAGAAAACAATACTTAAAGTTGCTTTTAAAAAACACTTTAGATATTCAACTGACGATCTTTTTGTAGAATCGGGAGTTTTGACAGTCAGGCAGTTATTTTTAAAATTTATTTTAGTTCACATGTACAAAAACTTTGATAATATTTTTGTAAAAATTACTCATCCCCACAATACGCGCTTTTCTCGAAATGTTGGTGTAAGTGTTCCACAAACTTTCAAATCATTTTCAAATACGAATTGCTTTCACTTAACCCAAATCATTTATCGTAACATGTGTAACAGATATCATAATGTCAACATTCTAAATTCACCCTCTCTCTCTCTATTTAAGAAGCATGTTGTGGGGTGGCTTGTTGGTCTGAGTACAGAGGACACCGAGGCCGTTATCGCGTTGGGTGGACCTGACCGTTGACCCTACACAATCACTGATACACCACTTTCACTGACTGACTAATACACTACACCCCACCTCTCCTCTTCAATCTTCACCAGATATTATAAATTACCTCTGTTTGCACAAAGAATTTTTTTTTTTACCGTCAATTTATTCCAGAACACTAAAAATTCAGCTTCAAGCAAGACAAATAAAAAAAAAAGGTTTAAGTTATACGATTTTTTTTCTCTTATATATTTTTTACTTCCCATTTAAATTAATCTTTTCGCAACTCAGTCTACGCACAGGCCCTGCCTATGTAGACTTTTTCCTTTCTTATAGAATGTATTTTTTTTTTAACACTTTTATTTACTTATTTCTACAGTATATAATTTTTGTTTTGTTAGCTAGTTAGTAATATTTTGCTGTTTCATATTTAAGAAAAGAAAAAAATACAATGTACTTGTCTGTAAATAATTAATGGGAAATAAAATATTATTTCATTTCATTTCATTTCATTTCATTTCATTTCGGATCTAGATGTTTGCGCATAGGTCCCTCGGTAATGTCTTAAATCTTAACCTTCTTATCATAAGTAAATGATTCCCTCACTCAATAGAAAATTAGATTTTCTATTACCTGGGAAACATTATGGTTGTAGAATAAGGTAAAATATTTTAGCACAAAGGCGATTAAATGCTTAGTACAATCTACTAGTATATTCAATATAACAATTAATGCAAAATTAATGTAGGAAACAATAAATAGTTAGATGATGATAAGTAATTCGAGTAAAATATTGTTGCAGCATTTTATTTCTGTCGTTTATAAAATATTACAGAATCCATTAATGAAAAAGAATAATTTATCCAATCTTAATTTGATGTTTTAATTCATTGTTAGGGCTTCTCAAAGTCCCATTATTACATAATAACTTCTACAGACATATTATATGCTCAAACAGCATTTGTCGGAATGGCTAATGCTTGTATCCTATCAAGGTATTCTATCACTTCAAATAGAGTTAAACAACCGCAGGCCTGTCCCTTCATTTACATCTCAATGATATTGCAGTCTAACTCATTCGGATGTCCCAAACTAGGTAAATAACATGGTTAGAGTTGAGAGCGAATTAGAAATTACTATTATATTAACTTTAAGGTTTGGCGTAACTAGTTTTGACTGAGAAAGTTCTTTTATTTCGTTCGTCTTGCCATTTTAATAACGAAGAGTTTACGTTACTTACCGTACATGTTTTGTTTAGAAATTTGTATTATTGTGTTATTGTTATTTTAAGTCAGAATATTGTATCTCAGGGATTGAAATCAAGTACGATTCAAGGTGATATCAGGATCTTGAAAATTGGAACACAACGCTCAATGGGACGGATATTTAATGTTGAAGCTAATTCGAATGCTTAAACAGTTACCTATTACAAATAAATTGAAAATTTGCCTTATCGAATGAAATTTCAGAATCGTATGAAAATACCATAACAAATACAACAACAACATTCAAACAGGCAAAGCTATATACATGATTGAAAACGGAAGCTACATTAGATATGCAATCCTAAATCATACTTAATGTAGAATTAAATAGGAAAAAACATTTTTGAATGTCAGTTACGTAAGACTTGCGTAGTAAAATATTATCAACCAGAGTAAAACACGGATATTTGGGCTCAAGCATAATGGCTCAAACCTCATGTGTTACAGAGATATTTTACAGCTTTTTCGAATTTAAATCGATGCAGGATATAGTACTGTATACAGTTAGTTTTGTGTGATTTATGTAAGGAGGTATCATATAATTTAATTTCAATAGCATTACTAAGCAAACATCTTGACAAAGTTGTAATCAAAAGGAAACTTTAAAATGATATTCGTGTAATACAGTTTGGTTCTTCTAAATATCGGACAGGAAGTTATATGATAAATAAATATTTAACAATCAAAACTATGTGAAACGGGAATAAGTATTACTAGGGGACCCGTGCGTAAGTTGCGCAATTTAATTAGGCCCAAAACTTGTTTCCTAGGCAAAATGAATCCAGCCGCCTTTCAACACCGTTATACCTTTTTAATATTACGTTTGCTTAGAAAGGTTATTAGGTGAATAGAACTACTAATTTACAGTAAATTTGATGATTTTATATCTATACTCTAAAGAGTGATTTACCTACTTCAATCAGGTCACAGTTAGTTGTTAAAAACTTGCCTATTTAAAATAGATTTTCACACACTGTTTAGTTTCTTGTTTACAAAGTGACTGTGGGTAAACGGTTAACTGAAGGAACAGCTGTTAAATTACAATTAATTCAGATATAAACAGCTGTAAAGAAAGTTGGGCAGCATAACTGGACTCTTGAAAATGGACTCTAGAAATTAATTAATCGTGAGGGGTGAACGCTTAAAGGACCCTAATACCTTTCCAATTACCATTCCCAGGTGCGGTAGATCGTAAGCTTTCAAATGACACCTCGATCGTAAAAATTTGTTAAGTAGGACGGCTGGAAAAGGGATGAATCAGGGAAAACTCTTACTTTATAAGTAAAACACAGATATGTATTTTTAGTTACATAAGCGAAGATATAAAAGTAGGGAAATAAAAATAATAGGATAATAATGGGATTATTATATAATTTTGTTAGTTTGACAAAATTCAAATATTATTAAATAAGTCGATTAAAAAACGATGAAACCATGGATACAAGCATCGATAATACAGGCGACTATCGATGTATACAAGGCGTGGATAAAAAAAACAATCTTCTTTTTTTGTCACACATTTAAAGGCAGCCCCAGCAGTGTGATTTGGTTCATCGCTGTTTTACAACAAGCAGTAAATGAAGTAGTTACTGTCTATGTCTGGAATTAACTTGGAAGGCTAGTCCGCTTCTTGATCTTTTTATCACAGTTTTATATAAGGTAGTTGGTAAAGGCAAATTTGGTTATCTTTGGACCTTTAACTGTCTGCTACCAAGATTTTAATTTAAATTTATCATCAAATAGTTCGTACGGTAACTGTTGCTTTAGTCTCAGCGTTATCCTGAAACGGCTCATCCGTTTCCGGTTTTAGAGGCAGTAAAAGCTCATTCGTATTCTGGCGGACCATTTCACTAAACGAGCCTTGCAGATTATTCTGATTAGCCTACCTGCTGTTATCATTCAGTTCTTTGCTTTTAGAAATTTACCAAGATGATTCACGAAGTTTACTCTTTTATGAGGTGTTATGAATGAACTGACGAGTATTCGGTGAAAGTAATTACATTATTTTATTTGAACAATTTTAATAATATATTCTTTGATCAAAAGCCAACACTCAACTAATTAATTTTTGTTTGCATTCCCTTAAAAAAATAAACATGTGGTTTTTTCATTATTAACAAGTATGTTAGTTAAAATTTTAACATTTTACAGCAGCTGGAAATTTAAAACATAACATAACATTTTAGGTCTTTGTAATTATTAAGCTAATCCAACGATATAATAGGAACAAAGATGAGTATTTATTGCAGACTAACTTTTGGTACATACAATTAATTTGTTAATTTCTTTTAGATTAGCGAATTTCTCATGGAGTTGAAGTCGGTATTTGTACGCCTTAATGGTACTGAAAATATTCCATAAAACTGTACATTTAAGATTCCCATGTTTTTTTTTTTTAGATAATAAAATAAACTGTTGTAGTTTTCTTGTATATGGATATACTTTGATTAAATTTTATTTATTTCATTCTAAGTTAATAACATTGAAATAAAAATACGCACTAAATAAATATCTATTTACGAAATTGTGATAACGCAAAATAATTAGAGAAAACTGGTTAATGTAAGTTACATTTTGATCTTTACTATGACCGACGATCACTGGAAAGTGAAATACTTCTGAGAGGATCTGTTCGGTCAATGCTTGAGTATTACGATTCAATTAAATACGATTTGGTTCATATTATACTTAGCGTTTGATGTTTGACTGATTCCAAACCATTGACTATTGGATGGTCAAAGCTCCAAAGCTACTAATAATTTCTGACTGGTACGAGTTTTAATTAGTTTAAGTTCATCCTTAGAAATCCATTAGTTGAGTCCTTTCTCGTAACTATAATTTACAATTTTATTTACATAGGACATTTAAAGCTGTTATATTTTTAGAATGGTTATGGAACAATTACTTTTAACGATTGTCACCCCTTGTTTTTTTTTTACAAAATATCTATTAACTAGAAGAAGTAGTCCAAGGTTCGTAAATAAAATATAGTTTATCACGATACTATAAAATTAGGTCTATAAGTAGAATACGTTTAACTCTTTTTATTTGTTATTTCTACTGCATACTAAACGTTTATTTAGTAATTTAATTGTTGGCCTACACCTTTATTATACCAAACTCTTGAAAGATAAAGTTTGAGTCAAGTTTGAGCCATATGAGTCAATTCTATAGCTGTGATAGAAACACGACGGCGTCACACGTGATTCAGCTACAGCTGTGTATTGCGGGTTGTGGCAAAGTTTGTACGGCGCCTTCAATTTTCGGGCTCATCCAAGGCCGCACTAGATAGTGTACCTACACTAGATATACGATGTGTACCTACACTAGATATACCTTGTGTACCTACACTAGTGTACACAAGTGTGTATGAGTAATGTGATGAGTAATTATGAGTTGTAACAATGTACTATTGCGGTCTTGAGTACTCGAGAAAAAATGATCAGATTTTTCTGAAATTTGGTATATACGTGGAAACCTACATTTATTCGAATGAGTTCGCGAATCAGCATGATCGGACTATGATAACTGGGGTTTATGGGGGGTTTTATAGGGGTAAAAATTGGGAAAAACAGAAAATTTGGCAATTTCTTTTGAAACCATTTTGTAGAGTTTTAAACAAATAATTTAGTATATTGAAGCGTTATTATGCGCTTCACGGAGTTATTATGCGTTATAAGGGTTATGGAGAAAGTTCAAAAAAGTTGTAAATTTTAAATTCCCATGTTATTCTTATGGAGAATAAGTAAACTGTTTTAGTTTGCTTGTTTATGAACATATTTTGATCAAGATTGGACAAATGCATTTATTTTTTACAAAACTATTAACATAAAAAAAATTGTGTAAATCCAATCAGGCGAATGGAAATTTGCTTAGTCTGCAGGTTTGCTGTGGTGGTATTTTTAACTCGTGATTATTTACTCAATTTCACAATATTAAGTAGTTAATACCTTTTTTGTTGCATTTGTTATTCAGTGTTAGTTTATTATCCTATGCGTATTTCGACAGTTTGTGTGGCATCTTCAGGGCGTCTTCTAATGATGTCATACTCACACTAAGACCATAGTTTGGGGAGAGAGCTGGTGTTGTGGTTAGAGCGCGGGATTTCAGTCCCTGAGGCCCTTGGTTCAAATCTCGCCAAATCACCAATGGATTTTTCAAAGTGATAATGTCGCAACCCCCCCCCCCTCCCCCCGGTAAAGCCTGAAGTAATGTGAAAAACAATCCCAGGCTCGTGCCTAGAGTCTAAAAAAAGAAAAACACACTATAGTCTATATATATATTTAAAAACATTACTGACGGCATTTCTACATGTTTAAAGTGGTCGGGTGAAAAAATTATAAAAAAAACAAAAAGGTAATTACAACTTTATATGAAACTGAATATTTAATTAATGCTTATTTTAGTTTAAATAGTAGTGTGTTCAATATAAGACACGTGAGTGTCAGTTTGATTAATTTATTGTAATTTAGTGTCACACTGAATATTATTTGACAATCCAGACTTAATTTAAAACACAACTTTGGAAGTATATCTTCAATTTTTTTGCGATTGCAAATAACTCTCATAGAGTGACATTTTATTGACACACTCACTTGAAATTCCATTACTTTGCATATCCTCGATAATGGAACCAGTCAGCCGCAGGATATGTTCATAAGATTATCCAAACAACGGACCATCTCCACACACAGAATCTTTTAAATTCAGATATATGTACATATATTACTTTGCACAGCCATACAGTTAACTTTCAGTTTGTTAAGTAACTAGAATAGAGAAGGTAATTGCTCATCGTATTTAATATATTATGCTGTCCTCTCATGTAGTTGTGTCTATTATTCGTGCCAAAGCAGAAATAGTACGTCACTAGAAATGTACAGAAATAAATATACAAAGTGTGGAGTGTGTTTGGTTTGTTAACTAACTGAAATTGTCTAGGTATCTAATTACTCTTAGTACTGGCTACACGAGTTTTTATTTGTTCCCTACAATACTTTTATCCACTAATCATGGTTATTAAGTAAAAAAATATGTAATAATGAACTTTTTGGTCTATAGAACAAATATATTTTATTCTGCTGTTACGTAGGTCTACAGGATAATCTGCTTGTATTTTAGCCCTAATTAAGTATAAAAGATATATACGACACATTTTAGCATATTTTATATATTTAATTCAGTTCAATGCTGATAAACCCACTGCATAAGATAAAAAATATAAAATAACCTTTTAAATGCACTACTTTTCTTAAAGACATACTGAGAATATAATGCTAAGGAGCTTAGTTTATGCTGACCGGGGCACTTTTAAGCCTAATACCGAGCTGAAAAACACATCTAAATATAGGGCAAAACCATCATTATGCCACAGTAATGTACCTATCTTGCTATAAATGCTAGCGTTTAGCAGTAAGGGTTGTATTTATGTTTTGAATATTGCCTGTGATATTTCTTTTTAGCTCAACTGGCTTTAACTGCTCTGAAAGAAATCGTAGTTTATTCATAAAAATATATCAAGCATAACACGAATCATATGCTGATGTTGAGTATGTTATTTCAAACTGTACGAAGAATACAAGACAGGCATGATCTTCTCGGGAAGTATATCAATCGTTTTCAGAAATCAAGAGCGATGCGGAGTGATGGCAGGTTCTAGGAAATTGAAAAGCGATACTCAACAGAACGGATATTTGATATTGAAACTAACTTCAATGTTAAACAGTATCTTATTTCACAGCAATTCATCTGATAAAATGTTAGAATCGTATAACAACACCTTTTAAAATGCAGTGGTATTCTCTATTAGAAAAACATATTTCCATCCTTTCGTTGAAACAACCATTTTCCACTGCTATTCCCGAACATAGATATGGTACCTATTGATTGTGAGATTCACTAGTTATTTATTCGATCATTATGTAATCTATTATTTCACCACAATACGATGTTTTTATCTGTTTTACAAACATTAATTGGAGGCTGAAAGCTTCGTATTGCTGTCCATGCCATTTGTCATAGTAATTTGGGGGCCGAGCATTTCTTTACATCAGTAGGGCCGAAAATCAGCTGTTGGCTCATTTTCTTAACAGTATCCATATGCATCGCAATAGACTTGTTTAATTGTCACCGCTGCCTAGCAACTGTTTATTATTACTTCGACCGATTCCTTTAAATATTTATCTACGTAACCTTTCGTTTTGTTGAATATTAATTATTGTGCATTTATTGTATATAATTTCTTAATTTTGTATAGTGTGGTGAAAAATAGTAATTGTACAACGTACTGAAGGGGGTTTGCAGCTCAAGATCGTAAAAATAATCTCGAGCCGGCAACAACCTCATTTTCGGGCCTAAATATGAAATATTCCATTAAGAAACAACTCATTAAACGTAATGTCTACAGCTGATCCCTGAACAATGATTACGTGAAAATGAAGCATTACAGGTAAATATTTGTACTAAAGGATTGAAAGTCGTCAGGTAGGGTAGTCAGAATAACCAACAACCCTCGGCCTCGTAGAGGGTTATGACTAAGCAGAATAAGACTGAGCATTTACTTCTTCTTAAACAAGAACCGGATGAGTCGATTCAGTATAAATCTGAGATGAACACGACAATAGTATCACTATTTTTTTGGAAAAAATGTTAAGTTAACTGCAACAAGTTACTTTGCAAGATTGTTGTTGCAACGTGTACAAGTGAATTTGATCCTCGGCCTTGAAATTTATGATAGGAGTTAACTTACTGATAACGCTAGCTTGATTTCTTGTCTCAAAAAGGCAAGATCAGTGTTTGGTAAAATCTTTACCCATCTTATCCGGTTCGAAGGACCAAAAATGTGCGGTGTAGTTGAATATAAGAGGAAAAGTCGAGTGAATTGATATAACAGAGGTTTATTTTATGATAGAAAAAATGAGTACATTTTGTGTTAGAGGTGATTTGTGATGTATGAATGCAACAATGGAAATTTACATATGGTCATGTGATGAGAATTACAGATGGGCTGTTAAACAAAGACATATAAAATTAATACAAAAAACAAAGACACTTGACTAAACAATCAGAGCCATCCCATATAAATGGTCAACCTTGGTCAACTGGAAATAAATTGTGTTTATTTTATGATCTGGGTGAAATGGAAACCAAATTAGTTTTATCGATATACGTCCAATTTTAAGTAATCTTAGATTAGAATTTTTACTTAATAATATCCTTTCTGAATATGGTTACATTTGCTACATAAATGACAGAAATTGGCTAACCATAGAGCATTTTATGAAACGCTTCATACGGTTGGCTCTTAATACAAGAATATAACAAATAATAAAAAAATAAACTGATATAAAAGTTTACTCCATATACAAACCTTCCAAATGGGTTTTTACTATCTTCACTATAGAAACTAATTGATATAGCTTTAGATATAAATTTAGACAAACTAGATTTGTTTTGTTTCTGCAATTTTATTTCTCAACTTTTAAATTATGTTTACATATAACTATAAAAAAACTAATTAAAACATACATGCTTTTTTAAACTGAATTGGATAAAGAACCAATTACTATAAACACAATATACATAGAAAAGGGTGACATTTTATTGACACATTTACTTGAAATTCCATTTCTTTGATATCTTCAATAACGAGTCAGCCACAGGATATGTTTATAACATTATCCAAACAACGTAACTTCTCCACACACAGAACATTGTTAGCTAAGATATTTATATAACATTTTAATAATCTTTGTTTGATATTTAGTCAAATACATTCTGATGTATTAAGCGTATTAAAAAAAATAATGGTAACTTGCAAATGTAATAATTGTGTTACTAGAAATGTCCCAATTTACTACGAGGTTTACTATTGCATATTTTGGTACACAGTTTATGATAGGAAATAGTTTTAACGTTTTGTATTAGCTGTAATGATTTCAGAGTATATTTTATATTTAATTTTTATGTTTATGACAAAGGCAACAACTAATGGTAAAGAAAAAATTACTTTAGATGTGTGTGTAAAGGAACAATGACAAGGATTGTGCAAGATTTTAATAAGATTTTTAATTAAAAAGTAAAAACTAATGGGTCATTTTGACATTAAAATACCTAGCTCAACCTTAAATATCTCAATAGTTAGTTTAGTGTATTAGTGTATTAGTGTAACGAAATTGTACACGTATTCTGTCCCAAACGCATAATTTTAAAAGGAAAAACAACTGTGTTAAATTTTCCTAAATGTTAAAAATTATTTTAATGATGGAGTTTCATCTGATTGGTCCAATTTGTTTCCTATTTTTATTTATACAAACTACTTCAGTATTTTAACTAACGATCACAAAAGTTTAATTTTGACACCCCTTATTTTATTTCAAGTATATAATAGGTTTAAAAAGTGACAAGATCCGCAATGCCACTCATATAGGTGAAAAAGTGAAAAAAGGCTCACACAAAAATGAGGCTCTGTTTTCTGTTGAGTTATTCAGAGAAGGAGGGAAATAACAGAGAACAGGAAAAATGTAAGTTACTGACAAGTGTAGCAGAATTTTAGTTTTTTTTTTTTAGTTTTAAAGATTTTGTTTAAGGCATGTTAGATGTAAATGTGTAAATTAATTGATATGATTACCATGCAATCATAATGAAATACAATTTAAATGAGATTGTTAATTCACAATCTTTTATACCTACTATGTGCGAATGTGACATTGATACAATAATATATATTTAGAATACAAATTTAAAAAGTTATAAAACTTTCCATTTAAGTAGTTAGACAAAACATATGAAATAGAAACAATATGATCAACAAGATGGTTTAGAGACAGATGACGTGACGTTCAGAGTATAATCAAATGACAGGGAAGTTGATAAGAGCTATCAGTGACACGTGATATCCGCCCTGCATCTCCGAGTGGGGCATTTGCTGTGAAATATCCTTCAATAGCAACACCTGGTAAATTTAGAAATGTTAACTGTCGATTCTTTGCAATCAACCATGGTTAGATGGCAATTCAAACACGAAACAACTTTATTTATACCCCTTTTAGACTGTTGTTGTTCATGTTCTTTTATAAATTCTTTCCTTTACAAACAAAACCAGTTTACCTACTTCATAATCTCAAACAGTAGTTTAAGGTCGAAGTATGTAAGTGCGGTTATGAATTTACCTGGGAAACATTAAGGTTGTAGAATAAGGTAAAATATGAAAATAATAATTTATCCAATATTAATTTGATGTTTTAATTCATTGTTAGGGCTTCTCAAAGTCCTATTATTACTTAATAACTTTTACAGACATGTTATATGCTCAAACAGAATTTGTCGGAATGGCTAATGCTTGTATCCTATCAAGGTATTCTATCACTTCAAATAGAGTTAAACAACCGCAGGCATGTCCCTTCATTTACATCTCAATGATATTGCAGTCTAACTCATTCGGATGTCCCAAACTCGGTAAATAACATGGTTAGAGTTGAGAGCGAATTAGAAACTACATAGGTCGATTATTATATTATCTTTAAGCTTTGAAGTAACTAGTTTTGACTGAGAAAGTTCATTTAATTCGTTCGTCATGCCATTTTATAACGAAGAGTTTATGTTATTAACCGTAAATGTTTTGTTTAGAAAAATTTATTATTGTGTTATTGTTATTTTAAGTCAGAATATTGTATCTCAGGGATTGAAATCAAGCACGATTCAAGGTGATATCAGGCTCTTGAAAATTGGAACACAACGATCACACCGATCATTTTATGTTGAAGCTAACTCGAATGCTTAAACAGTTACCTATTTCAAATAAATTAAAAGTTTGCCTTATCGAATGAAATTTCAGAATCGTATGAAAATACCATAACAAATACAACAACAACATACAAACAGGCAAAGCTACATACATTATTGAAAACGGAAGCTACATTAGATATGCAATCCTAAATCATACTTGATGTAGAATTAAATAGGAGAAAACATTTTTGAATGTCAGTTACGTAAGACTTGCTTAGAAAATAGTATGGTAAATTTAGAAATTTTAACCGTCAATTATTTGCAATCAACCATGGTTAGATGGCAATTCAAACACGAAACTTCTTTAATAGCCCTTTTTGAACTGTTGTTGTTCATGTTCTTTTATAAATTCTTTATTTTACAAACAAAATCCGTTTTCCTACTTCACCTGCTCAAACAGTAGTTTAAGGTTGAAGTATGTAAGTGTGGCTATGAATTTAGGCTAAACTAGTGGCAGAACTCGGTTGAATACCAAATGCCAAATCATGATATCAGTGAAATTAACAGAATTTATGTTTTTATATGCCATTTATATGTATGTAGCAGGCAATTCCAAGAGTATACTGTAATACCTCCTATTAAACTTAAAGCTACCAGGAAAACTTTAGTCGTCAATATACGCAACTCAATATTTTCTATATCACGGATGATAGTACTGGGGATTTTAATAAATGATTGTTCATAGTACGCCGAAATATTTGTAAGAACAGATTATAAGTTTTTCATGAATTATGTAGTGGAATTACTTACCTAGACATTTAAGATAAGAAAAACAGAGGTTCTTAAGACACTGGAATTCTTGACATATTGTCAGCCAAGAAACAAGTAAACAACTGTCTGCTAAACATGAACCTTCAAAATATTACTACATTTCCTCTTCAGACGTCTAGACAATGTTTCACTTTTAAAAATTATTCTTTCTTCGGGTAAACGTCAAGTATTCAAGTTAGGTATTTACTTAGTAAAATCAATGATTCCAGGACTATTAATTTCCAAGAAATTAATTCGAATGTTATTTCTAGCTATAGACGCATTTTGTTTTAACAGAGCTAAACAACTTCTTTAGGTAATTAACGGACTAAAAAAGCCTAACAACTACTATGTAGTACCTGTATGCCTTTCCCAGAACTCCACCTTCAAGCCCAGTCTAAATTCATGAAATGGTACAGTATTTCTTTTAACAACTTGTGATCAAACTGTCTAACTAAAAGTTTAGTCAAATATTAATACCCTTTTTGAACCTTATTTTAATGCACAAAGAAATTCTAAAAATAACTTCAATCTTAAATATATTGTGTTTACGAATAGAAGATGTATATTTAAAAGATGTAGGCTATGTTTTTATTACGAATAAGAGGTTTTAACACTATTAAAAAAAAATAATTACAAGTTACAACTTTCGTATTTGATTCCTAACAGTATTTATAAATAGTTAAAGTATCGATGTTTTGTAGCCTACCAATGCTTTAGATTTCCGATGTAGAATAAGTAACATTAATACCAGTATGAGTTGATGCTTTAGGTTGCATTTAAATTAACAGCCTAAAATATAGTGAAACTACAATCGTATTGTAGTTAGACGTTGCGGCAGCTAATTTTAGTATTTTTGAGTTTACAACTGTTAACACTGAGTTAACACTGTTAACACTGTTGAGTTTAAGTTCGAGTGACATCAAATATCTCCAATTTAGACAACCACCGTCCTCGGCTTACCACAACACCGCAACTAGCCCTTGTGTAAATATCGCATTGTAACTTACTCTGAAGTCCATTACTTGTTTTTTAGCGTGTCTAGACATTAATATTATTGATGGAAAAATCAGGAGTGAAGCGAAATTATTCTTAAGAACTTAGCTACTTTTTTTTAAATAAACATACTAAATTTAACGTGTATGCCTTTTAAAAGCAACAAACTATTTTATTTACTTCAGTGTATAAAACAGTACTATCTCATTAATTTTTCGCAAAATACCGCAATGTAACAGGTTTGATTAATTTAATTGGGGTTTATTACGCATTTTTTGGTTAAGTTGGTTTTAGGAATTCAAAATTTACAATAGATATCAAATCATGAGGTTTACTTAAGAGACATTGGAGCATATACGTTCTAGGTCATAAAATAAAATAATTAAAAACTACAAAGAAAATTTCAAATCCCACAGTGCACTAGACATTTAAATTACAATCTCTATGGTATTCGAAAAACAATATTTTTCGATGATAAACAACTCTTCAGCAGCTGTTTAATATTATCCAAAATGGTCCCCAGTTTGTAGTAATGCTTATACTTTGAGGAATCAAGATTTCATGTTGCATGTGTGGTAGTTTAATATAAAATGTACAACCATACTTAGAGTATATTTTCATAAATTTGCTGAATGTACGAGTAATACTTCTAAGAGGCAGAGAAAAACAAAGGTTGTCAAGTTCAGCAACCTTTATGATAGAAAGCTCAGCAATATCCGTAAAAGAATAATATTAATGAACAACCTTGTTTAGACAACGCTAACAAAACTGCTAAGACGAAACACTTTAAAGCACCTTGGGGTCCTTTTTACTCAGTCTATAAAAGGAACCGCTGTACATTTACGTGATATCATTTGAATCCTTCCAGTAATCGAAATGTTTTTGTTTGATTTGGTTCGTATTCACGATCTTAAATGCATTCAGTGGAATAGTTGTTGCATAATTGAAAAACATTATCATATTCAAGTATTAAAAACCATCTTAGACGATAAATAATCATTATTATATATTTTCAGCTATGGTAGGCCATTTATGGATTGTCAGTTTTTATTGCCAAGTTGTAATAGCATACAATGTACATTGAAAATAAACCCTACTATGTCGTATTTTGTACAACAGCCTTTCTTGTTTTAGCAAATTTCCCATTTAGGGAGTTAGCTATTACCGCAAGTCTCGGGTAAGACCTAGACCCGGGACCAAATTATATTTTCATTTTTATCATCCTAGAGTCCAAAACATCATCCATTAAGATTTATATAATTGTATACATCATATATGTCCGTTAGCACAATACCTTGAGTTAAAACTATCCAAAGAAACGTCTAAGCTTACACTTATTCGACCTATCTCGTGAATCAGCATCATCAGGCATGTGAGGGATTTTAAGGGGTAAAAATTGGGGGCTACCTATTTTCAACCCCCAAAACGTAAAATATAATTTCTTTCAAAACTATTTTGTGGAGCTTTAACAAATTACATGTTGAAGAGCTGTTGTTATTTTAAGAGTTACGGAAAAAAGAAATTAAAATTATTGTGTTATTCAATGTAGATTTAATTAACTGATGTAGTTCGCTTGTTCATAGATTTGTTTTAATCAAAATTCACAAATTTATTTATGTATACACAACGTTTTCCATGTACACGAAAAAAATTCCAAGAAACACTCCATTTTCTTCCCAAGTAGTAAATCTCAATAAACGTCAAATCTAATGCTATTTAAATAGGGGATAAACCTTACATGTTTAAGGAAATATTAAAAAAAAACCCTGACAAATGTAAATTCCTCAGTGTACAGGAATGCTGCAATGGTCTTCGTGTTAGTTTAAGATACCACTGTACACCCGTCCTTTGATGTTAAGTTTAATCGAGGATTAAATACAAAGAACAATTTTAAATGTATAAGTATGTTTAAAAAATTTCGACAAAAACTTCAAGCAATTTGTCACCAAATAGTTGACCAAATAGACAGTTTCTAAGTAGTTGAGCTAGTGAACAAGACAGAGCTTGTATTAAAAACGAAATAAAAATTGAGGAATTTGAGAAATTGAGAAATCTTGTTACTGGTTAAGGCCTACAGCTTGATGATCGTTTATCATAATATACAACATTTGACAATGCAGGTTTAGCCAGTATAACCAATGCATCGTTGCCTACGGTTGTTGTTTTGTTGGCTAACCTGGCCTCAGTAGTGGTTATTAAGCACGTCGCTTCAAATAAACTAACTGTTACCTCAATGCTGGAAAAACTTTAGTATTCAAACAACTCTAAGATGAAACTAGAATTACTCGAATTTAAGCATAACGCTCTTTTCGGCGTTATGTTTCATACTATGCGGCTCATTGAGCCGCACGGGTTCTCTAGTTATACGGTAATACAAAGAAATAATCACACCTGATTTTAATAAGATAATAAATTGAAAGAATAACAAACAAATAAGTACCGCTGGGATGTATTGAACATTAATATGGAAAGTTCCCTTTAGAAAGGAATTACGACCTTAAAGGGCAATTTATTAAATAGTGGATAGTTTTGCACAAGGTTTCTCATTATAACGACCAATTTAAGTACATATATGGTTTATGGGGGTGTGACTTGTAGTTTTCTCAAAAGTTCATGGGTTCATGTGTACTTTGGGATTTATATGTGGATGATCCTGACTGATGAACCAGCTGATATTAGTCGATAACAAAGCTACACAAATCATCTCACACCATTCTACACTCATCCTGCACTCATATTGGGGTTCAAATACTACTAGGTGGCGACCCCATCTTAAATAATTGATAATTAATGATAAACCAGATATAAAATTCTTCTTTGTGTATAAATCACTATTTTCCATGTGTTATGAATTGTATAGCTTGGTTAAACTTACTTTAGGAATCATTTAATTTGTGGCAGGTCACAGAAAATTTGAAGTATAGAATATTTTGTTGTAAAATTAAAACTATTATTTATTTGTAGGGCTAATAATACTTTTAGTTGTCTTTGTTTGCATTAATGAAGAAAAATAATCAGCTAAAACTGAAAGACTGAAGCTTGAGCTAAACCCAAATTAATATTGATGGTTGAAAGACATTATTGAATTTATCAATAGCTCGACCACACTTTATGTGATAAAAATGTTATTTATAATAGCATATAGCCTAATTATAAAGGTAAAATAAGCTTTATAATTGAAAAAAAAACATTAATTTATTAAGATGAATATACTAAGCATAATTGAAGCTTATAACTGCAATTAAGAATGTTAATTTTAAGTATATTAGAAAAGCGTGTTCTTCCAAGAAGTAAATTAATTGTATTTAGAAATCAAGAAAGATGCGGTGCGTCAGCAGGCTCTGGGAAATTGAAAAGCGATACTCAACAGAACGGATATTTGATATTGAAACTAACTCGAATGTTAAAACAGTAATTTATTTCTCAGGAATAAGGCTACCTTTATCTGATAAAATGTTAAAATTGTATTGTGAAACCACAGATTGTTCTTAGGTTCAGCCGAAATAAGTATTCTCTTTCAGGGGAAAATATTTCAATAGTTTCGTTGAAAACAATTTCCTTTCGGCTACTCATAAATATCAATATGATACCTATTTGTTAAAAGTTAATATTTAAGAAGTGTAATTAATAGAGTTTCTTTCATTACTATATAATTGATGGTTATGTTAACTAATGTTCAGTTAATGTTCACTATGTTAAAATATTATTGATTGGTATCTAGCTTCATAAACGTAACTAATAACTACTAAACTATGATTAAATTTAAGTTAAACTCAAATCAAGGACATGAGGAATTCAAGGACAATGAAACATTTAAGTTGAATTATAAATAAAAGAATTGAATGATGACATCAGGTAGGGTGATCGGAATAATTTACAAGACTGGTTTACTGAAATGGTCCGTTAGAATACAAATGAGATTTTACTGTCTCTAAAACAGGAACCAAACGTTTATTAACCTAGATTTTATAGTTTTAGAATAACACCGTGATGAACACAATGACTGACTCATTGATTACTTGATGTAAAATGTATATAAAGCTGGAAATATATACTGTAAGTTTTTTCAAGTTAAAACGTAACAGCAACAATAGTTACTTCAAAAACAAAAACACTAGTCGGATTATAATTTTGCTCGACGTAAAATTATAATTAGTGTGAAATTAGCTGATTATATGCATTGTAATATACCACAGATTTTTATAGAAACTAATTTTGCTTGAGTTATCCTGTATATTCACATTTAAAAAGACATTATATTTACCAAAATTTGATGGTGCCAAAATCCGATAGCATTGAAATTAAATTCATATAACTACGTTTTTTTGGTTGGTTTAGTTTCAACTTTGTTGGAATTTGTTTGGTAGTAGGACTAAAGCTTTAAATTCATGCTTGAATTCATACAAGATAATGATGTTCAATTTATTTTTAACTATTTAAATATAAACAAATGGTGAATCTAGAGAAAATATAGATCCAGAATTGCAAGACTAATAATTTTGCACATTTAATAAAAACAAACCTCTAGGTTGTTTCAATTCAATAACCGCCTTATTGAGTCAGTCTATGATAACAGCATGAAGGTTATTTACATGCAGTTTGAGAGTATTTAAAAAAAGAGAGTACACATAGTAAGGTAAAATTAGTAATTATTAGTAAAATATAGTAAACAAAAAATTGAAAGAAAATATAGGTCAATGTTTTTATATATCTGAAATGAGTTATTATGCCTATTAAAATCTATCAACATAATATTTATAGAGAAGGAGAGGCATGTTATTGACATTCCCTTGGAATTCAATTTTTTTGTATATACTCAATAATGGAAACCAGACAGCCACAAGATATGTTTCTAACATTATCCGAGCAATGGAGCTTCTCCTAACACAGATTTTTGTTAAGTCAGATATTTTTATAACAGTTTATAACTTCTTTATCAGCATTGTACGTGTTATTTAATATATGGGAAGCAAATAAGAATACGTCTAACACGTCAATGCATATTATCACACTTATAAATTTGACTCACGAGAAGGTAAATACATTTAATGATTACAATTGGATAATGATTTCGATTGAACACTAATCATCATCGAGGCGAATGACAAGAATCTCGATGGCGTACCTAATAATATCCTACGAGAGCACGGGTTTGTTGTGACTTAAGCTCTTTGACAGTTCTGAATACAAAACCCAGCACTAAACTGGCCTTGGACGTTACGTGTCGATGTGTGCACGAGGGTCTAGGGTTGATTCCATTATGTTTCCGAGGCCTCTAATCTTGTCGACTATTCCTAGAACACTGCCTGCAATTTCATAGTTGAAGTATAAGCCTTTCTTAAACGACGTAGCACTGAATTTGTTAACGTTGAGATCCATTGCATTTTGCTTCACACCAATCTGCGGTGTTCTTCAGGCAATGTTGAAGATTTAGCTGATCCTCCATTGATTTGACACGAGCAAATACCTTTATATCATCAGCAAAAAAGAACTTGGAGCTGATAACACTTGTTATATAGTCCACGAAGAGATTAAACAGCAATGGCCCCAAATGAGACCCCTGTGGCACACCAGATACAGTACTGCAGGGAAAGGAGTTGAAGTGGCACCATCAAACCTAACAATAAGGCTTTTATCACAGAGGTAGCTTTGTAGAAAACACAGAGGAGCGTCTGAAACTACGAACCCTTTGAGTTTAGCTACAAGGATCATGGGGTTGATTCTGCCGAAAGCCTTGGAGTAATCAAAATAAATACTATCATCCTGCGTTGAGATGGTAAAAGTAGTCATAACAATATTGAATACCATAAAGAATATGGAGCAAGTTAACTAATTTATATACTAGTAAAATTTTTAACCCTCAATTCAACGAGTTTTATTATTTCTGTAAAACTGTATTAAACCATAAAAAATAACATAGAAATGAAATGATTAACAGAAATATGCTTTAGGGACAGATGACGTGACGTTCAGAGTATAATCAAATGACAGGGAAGCTGATAAGAGCTATCAGTGACACGTGATATCCGCCCTGCATCTCCGAGTATGGCATGTGAGAAATATCCTTCAATTACAGATACTAAAACTGTTAGAAAGCTATTGCTATAGACATTTCGTGATATGTTAACCTGTAATAAACGTAAATAATTTTTCGGACCAGTTCCAATGTTTCGTTGTTAAGGATTTAAAAAAATATTCTCTTTCAGTTGCGTTTTGCGACTAAAACGTCGGAATACTTGTTATTTCTCCTTGAGCCAAAATAAATTATATTGGATAAGGTTAATATGTGCCATTGTCTTTTTACTGATGTATAAGTTATAACAAATACTATTAATATATAGATTCTATGGATACAAAAAAAAAAATTAATAACTTAGGATGTTTACGTTGTAATACTTAGTAAACTGCATGTAAACTGTAAATTCAAGGGAGAAGATTAACACAAGTTCCAAAGAGATTGGTCTTTTTGACACACTGTCAGCTAAAAAATAATCCGTCTGTTGAACAAGCAACATCAAAATATTACTACAGTTTCTCCTTAGACGTAGAGGCAACATGAAACATTAAAACATGACCATATTTGTTACTAAAAATGTTTCAAGAGGTTAGGGTACCTTTGTACTGGTTGGATATTTATTTGGTGTTTTAGTGTGCTCCTGAACATTATGAATGGATTTTGTTTTAGCAAGTCATCTGGTCAAAGCTGTAGATACCCATGCCTCATACCAATATTCGACCATGATGAGCTATAAATGCCGATACCAAGAACGGTGTTAAAATTAAGAAAATCTAGCCATCGAAAATACTATTTCATCAATAGAAAGGGACAAGTAGAAGTCACTGGGATAAGGACAACTCGTTCAAGTAGTTTAATATTTGAAGCTATTAGCTCATGGAGTTATATCGTACAAAATGCGTTTAAAGGAAAGGAAAGAAAAACTTTCTTTTGTGGATTTCCCAATTGTGATATTACAACACGTTAAATTCTCGTGACGTATCAGAAGACCAATGTAATATCCGCCCGGACATGATACCTATGATCATAACAATACTTCCGAGATCATGTTTAGTTGTTACAGCCGCAGTATTGACAGATGTGAAAAGTAAGTGTCACGCCGTGATTGACTTGTCACGTGACATATCAGGAGACCTATTTAATATCCGTCCCGGACATGATCTAATCATAACAATACCTCCTAGGTAATGTTTATATGTATACAGGGTGAATAAAAAGTCAAGACCCCCCATCTAATATTTTTCCAAGTAAATATACAGAGATATCCTTTTGGTGGTCGTGCAAGGTTAGCAGGAAGTTTCATTTTATGATTTTGAAATTTTTGAGTGTCCCTCCAAAAGGGGGGATTTGGGGGGCAACTCAAATATTTTGAATGTAAACCCCCTTCAAGTGACATCTCATTTTGAAGTGTTTACAAAAACTTAAAGAATGATGAAAACTAGAGGTCGATATCTCTTCTCTATCCAAAATGGTAGCCCGTCAAATGTTGTAGAAAATCAATGGTAAAATTGGTTGGTAATGGCTACCATTTTGGACAGAGAAGAGATAGCGAACTCTGGTTTTCACCATTCTTTAAGTTTTTGTAAGCTCTTCAAAATGAGGTGTCACTTGATGGGGGTTTACATTGAAAATATTTTAGTTACCCCCCAAATCCCCCCTTGGGGGGACACTCAAAAATTTTAATAGTAAACCCCCATTTTTTTACACTTTGTTTTGAAGTGTTTACAAATACTTAAAGAATGGTGAAAACTAGAGGTCGCTATCTCTTTTCTAACCAAAATGGTAGCCAATATTACTATTACGAACCTATTTTACCATTGATTTTCTACAACATTTGACGGGCTACCATTTTGGATAAAGAAGAGATAGCGACCTCTAGTTTTCACCATTCTTTAAATTTTTGTAAGTTCTTTAAAATGAGGTGTCACTTGAAGGGGGTTTACGTTTAAAATATTTGAGTTACCGCCCAAATCCCCCCCTTTTGGGGGGATACTCAACAATTTCAAAATCATAAAATGAAACTTCCTGCTAAGATTGCACGACCACCAAAAGGATATATCTGTATATTTAATGGGAAAAATATTAGAGGGGGGGGTCTTGACTTTTTATTCACCCTGTAGTTGTTATAGCCACAGTATTGACCACAGCTGTGAAAAGTCAGTGATTGACGTGTCACGCCGTGATTGACGTGTCACGTGACCTATCAGGAGACCAATGTAATATCATAGATAAAACATACTCCCTTAGTAGATTTCTCATCCTAATGGAACAGCTGAAGACAATTTTATTGTTAGTTCTGTACGGTTTATGTAGAGGTCGTGTTTTCTTTACAATTTGTTTCCCGTTAATACAGTCATTTAAAACCTCGTTTAACCAAATAATACGGTCTAATCATAAACAAAAAGTTGTCCCCTAGTTATTTAACCAAACAGTAAAGCACAAATCAAGAAATTAACCCTAAAATAATGAAACAAAATTTCGTCGACACTAGCGCCCAGTGTAGCTTACATGAACTAGACATGAAAAACGAGCTTCAAAATTTACAATGAGTGAGAAGTCTACTTGTGTTGGTTAGTCTATGGTAATATCCACCCCGGACATGATCTAATCATAAGACCTTTGAGGTCCTGTTTGTTGATTACGGTTGAATATAGTGTGTTAAATGTTTATTTTTTAAATAAATGAATTATGTAAAATGGTTGGTAGGATTACCAAACCTCTTTATAATGAAATTGATTGTTTAACATTTCGGTTTTGAACAAATCTGATACTCTGTTTAAATAAATTAATCACCAAAACCTAAAGTAAATTTTACTATGGAACCTCTGTTAAGGTGACACAGTACTCCCTATCCCGCCCATGTTAAAATAACAGTTTTTAGGTACACATAACTTGAAATTTTTGTACTAAGTTTAATACATTATTAAAAACAATAATATGAAGCAAAAAAAGTTTTTGAGCAAAATTAAATTGTAAGTATGATTTTAAAAACTTTATAAAAATTTTTGTAATTTTTTAACATAAAATATTGTTTTATTTCAAAGGTTTTTGGTTGTCATGGAAACTGATTCGTATTATTGTTCCTTATCATATGAGGAACACACACACCAATTTTTATTGAAATTAGATTATAATTGAGGAAGAAAAGTGTACCTGACTAAAAACCACTTGACTTTCGGAAAACGACAAAAGTACCCCCTGTCACGGGTAGTAGTAGGACCCTTGTCGCTGTATAGCTTAAAATAATTTTTTCTTCCATAATATTTGGTATGTACGTGTTCAGGAAAGTGTGTTCTACAAAACTAAATAATAAAAAATGTTTTAAAAGATTTAATATTTGACGGCGTACCCTCTGCGTCTTGATTAGTAGTAGGACCTTGGACATGCTAAATTAGGCTGCAATAGTTTATAAAAGTAGCTGAAAATTTTTAAATAATTTTTTCTTCCTTATTTTTTATTATCTACGTGTTCAGAAAAGTCTGTTATACATAACTAAATAATAAAAAAATTCTTGAAAAATTTTATATTTGAGTACTGTGTTACCTTAATTTAAAAGAATGACAATCCTGTTTACACATTTTCAATCTGTAACTCGATATACAATTTCGTAGGATGATTGTTGTGGATGGATGGAGAGTTATGTATTGTAATTGAAATTAAATAAAATGAAAATCCTTCTTTATTGAGGTGAACTTAGGACCTCATGGTCTTTTCTTACAGTTAACCTCTAAATAAAACTCAATAGCAATAGTAATTCATAGCAATCGTGAATTAATGCGTTAATTTTGTATAAGTGGAGTAATAGTTTATGTTATTTGGCAATATTGTGAAATTTTTAAGTTAGGAAAACAATTATTTATGATTGTGAATATCGATACTAAGATGATCTGATGCTTAAGAATGTTTATCCCGTTTAGACCATCAATCCAGCTAATCGAACTAAACTCGCACGTGAAGTACGTAATTTAATTGAGGTCGTTTAAGTTTGTACGTTTAACCTTACAACTGTGTTGTTCGATTGCCATTAAACATTCTGAATTGTTTCAACCAAAATCCTCGGTTGACCACAACCCAGTAACTAGTCGTTGGGTAAATGTTGCATGGAACTCCGAAGTTCAATACGACGAATGCTATTACGTGTTATTTTCTTTTTTAATGTTTAGTTATATATTAAACGTGTCATAAAAAAATAAGTAACCGATTTTTACAAAATTAATATAGCTTAGTGAAAAGTCCATGTCATTGATTTTAAAATAAATATACACTGTGATACATATGTTTACTTACGGTGTGACCTGTAATGTATGTTTGTTTTAATTTTTTTAACTGATAAATATGTTGTTTTAGTTTCAATTGATTTAAATTAAATTGTAAAACTAAAAAACTAAAATTGTTGTTTAAATTGTATTAAACTATAAAACAATGTTACAGCACTGTATATACTCCAGAATCCTAGATTATAAATTTAGTTTTTAAATACCTATCTTTCTCAAGCCTTTAGGATTCGTACAAACTTCTTCCACAGGTAATTTTATAAAATTAAATTAATTAAACTATGAATTATGAATAATTATGCAGCCATCCATGTCGGACTATTATATTTCATGCAATTACATTAAGTAAAATTCGTAACTGTCCAAAGACGTTACCAACAATTATTGTAAGTTTTGAGTCTCAAGAAATAATAGCAAAATAAAGAAGTTTAAAGTGCTACCACTTTGTTTTGTATTCGTAAAATATTCAGAAATAGTAAAACATTAAGAGATAGAGAAAAACTTCTGAACTTCAACAGCCAAACATGTTTTGTTAGAAAGCTCAGCAATATCAGTAAAAGAATAAAAATGAACAACCTTGTTTTAACAACGCATGCAAAACTGCTTAAACGAGGTTCTCCTGTTTAAAATACTCTCGGGTACTTTTTACAAGGCCTATAAAAGAAGCAGTACAGCTTTCTGCAACCATTTGAATACTTTTAGGAATGTAATTGGTGTTTTCATCTTTAAACAAAAATATTATTCTAAAATTTCTATTAGCTTTTTTTTATATAATAAATATCTATATATAAATAGGCAAGCATGTTTCTTCAAACCCTTTTTTTCTCAGCTCGTGTGCATCGCAGGGAAAATCTACGCATACCGTTAGAAATATATCTTTCTGTAGATGTGCAGAATCCCTTTATAAATAGGCTCAACAATTTTTAGGTTTTCAATTAACAGGGGCGTTATATACTGGCGACGAAATAACAACGAATTATAAACAGAAAATCAAAGCAGATGGAAGATTTTCCAATCACATATTGTTGTATTTATAGCGTGGGGTAAAAATAGAGAAGATTGCACAATAAATGGTCGAGTTTTCAACCACTAGTATTGAAATTGTTAATCTGAAGCTATTGAAATATAAATTAAATTATTGATACAATAGTAATGAAATATTGATTAAAGGGCGCTATTGAGTACCTTAAACGATTGGATTAGGATTGCAATTTATATGGCTCCTAACTCAAAAGTAAAATATAGTTTTAAAATATTTTTTACGATATTAGTGTGCGTGTTAGACTACAAACCTTTAGCTGATTATTTGGTCTTGCCCTAAATATTATCTGTTTTTTATACAAGGTGTTTCAAAAAGAATCATCCGATTTAAAAAATAATCATAACTACTCATCTATGAATCTGATTTGATCGAACAATTTCCTTTTAGAAAAAGGATTTTCTCAAGTTTTACAGCGTTTCTTCTAGGTTGCAGGAGCGCGTTTCTAGTAAACGCCAAGCTCAGTAGTTGTCAAAATATCGTATGCAATAAACACCCCAGAATTTCTAATTTCCCTCATGTTATTCTTATGGGGAATTGCATTAAATGTGACCGACTTTGGTATCTGCGTCGCTGCCCTCCGCTTATCCCAACTATAGGCGCGAGGTTGCTTAACAATAATAAAAAAAATCAATATAATAAGATTATGTAATTAATAAATATTTACAATAGTTGTAATACACTCATAGCTTGACACTAAAACAACATATCTGTCAGATGACAAAATAAAAACAAACAAACACATTACAGATAAATAAGTTAACGTATGTATTACCGTGTATATTTATTTTAAAATTACAAGGACCTTTCACTTAGCAATATTGATTTCGCATATCTATTATTTATTGTTTCAACTGTACGATTAATGCTTACAGAAACAAGAGTGGACAAAGTACGAGTATAAATTATCGTACAGCATTGGACTTCGGAGTTTCATGCAACATTTACCCAACGACTATTTACTGGGTTGCGGTAAACCGAGGGTTTAGTGATCAAACGAATTGAGATTGTTTGACACCAATCGAACAACACAGTCGTAAGCTAAAACTGAACTGTCACACCTAAATTAAACTGAGCTGCGGTAACTGTCACAATTGAATTTCGTACTCCACGTATAAGTGTTGTTTAATTAAGTATTAGACTGCTTAGTACAAATAGGTTGATTATTAGCATCAGCTTATCTTAGGGTAGAAATCTACACACAAAACAACTGCTTTCTTATAAACAAAATGTAACAAATTTTCCAAATATCAAACATAAATTTCATTTATAGACGAGTGTTATGAATTAGAAAATGTAATTCAATTTGTAAAAATTTCAAAAAAATTAGAATATAACATTATAGTTATAAAATAGTTACATACATTCATCTTCCATTTCTATTCCTGGAGGCTACTCAAAATTATATGTTTAAAATTTCAAAGAATATGTTAAAACAACGTCAAAATTAGCTATACAGATAAACATGATATCAGGGGTATTGTTATGATTAGATCATGTCCGGGCGGATATTACATTGGTCTCCTGATATGTCACGTGACAAGTCAATCATGGCGTGACACTGACTTATCACATCTGATGTTAAAACTGCGGCAACATCAGCTATACAGATAAACATGATATCAGGGGTATTGTTATGATTAGATCATGTCCGGGCGGATATTACATTGGTCTCCTGATATGTCACGTGACAAGTCAATCATGGCGTGACACACATCTGATGTTAAAACTGCGGCAACATCAGCTATACAGATAAACATGATATCAGGGGTATTGCTATGATTAGATCATGTCCGGGACGGATATTACACTGGTCTCCTGATATGTCACGTGACAAGTCAATCATGGCGTGACACTGACTTATCACATCTGATGTTAAAACTGCGGCAACATCAGCTATACAGATAAACATGATATCAGGGGTATTGCTATGATTAGATCATGTCCGGGACGGATATTACAATGGTCTCCTGATATGTCACGTGACAAGTCAATCATGGCGTGACACTGACTTATCACATCTGATGTTAAAACTGCGGCAACATCAGCTATACAGATAAACATGATCTCATGATTAGATCATGCCCGGGACGGATATTACAATGGTCACGTGATATTAACGTGACACTTTTAAAAATTTGAAAATTCGAAGATCGTCTTTCCTATTTTGTGAGATCAGTACCCGAAAATGTTATCTGTTGTTTTTTTCTACTAATAACATGTAAAACTCGTGATAAAATGACAACCTGTAAGCAGTAAAGTCATAGGACGTGACTCACCTAGTGTCAAGGGAGAGATAAAACAGACGAAGAGTGTTAGCTTGTTAACGTCTCAGTGGAACTCTAAACTTTACCTTTACACTTAACGTTGTATACATTAGAATCCATAAAATATTATTGTAAAGACCATTTTAACTTCGATCGTTGTATAATTTGTTTCTTACAAGTAGTTAATATTTCCTCTAACTAGAGGTAACATCAGGGTATGTTAGCAATAAAAGTGATCCGGTGCGGAGACTGCAATCTCGTGTGGTCGAGCCTCGATGCAGTGAGTTGGGAGGGAGCTGGAAGGAGTAGTGATAAACAGTGTTAATGTTTATAATTATTTATTAAGCACATAGAATGATCATCAAGAGAACATTGGGTAATATGTCGTATCTTGAGTAAAAGCGATTGGTGTAAAACTGACTCAACTTGAAGAATCCTTTGTCTGAAACGATATCGGTCCAATAAGCTGGTACACCTCCGATCTTCGTAGTTGGAGAAGTAAAACGTAGTGTCAAGGGGATTTGAAAAGGTGAGTTCCTTTTTGTGAGACATGTTGCAAGAGAGCTGGAAGAGGTCTGCTGATAGTGAATAAGGGGTAGTGTATTTAAAGACAAGTTTGAGTAAAAACATATATTTTGATCTTAAGCTCTGCACATATTTAACAGATCTTCATGAGTTACTTCTGGAGATACGATGTATCGGCCAGTGACGTCTTGGTCTGCTGGAATATCACCACGTTCATCCTTTTCCGATCTCTGCTGATCTCGGAAGCGAAGGAATGCACAAAACGGTGAGTTGTAGTTGTGATCGCCGATGGGATCATCTCCTTCTTCCCACTTGAAAAGCCTTACCCCGCAATAGACACATTTGGTAGTATCCTTCAAACTAACCATCCTAATGAAGCCTCCTTCGGCAAGATGTTTGGCTGAAGGTGATTTGAGTTTCCAGTCAGTAAAAGTTTTCTCCCTCACTGCAGGATCGTTCAAGTCTATTAGTTTAGGGTTGTTTACACACCAATCAGCGAGTATGTGAGCGTTGGACTGAGTGCAGTAGAAACCGGGTGCATACAAATGATGAAACAAACACTGATGTGCCTGTTGTTCATCAATGGGTGGGAGTATTAAAATGTCACTAGAAAGTGGTGGACATCCCAAAGACTCGAGACTGATCACAGCTCGTTGATGATCCAGTATTTCTTCTAAAACTTTTGCCTTCTCATTTGAAGCAGCGTAAAGTAGTTGTGTACTGCAACAAATGTCCTGCAGTGTAGGAAGTAGAGATTCATACTCGACACTCCCTGTGTCAAATCCGATGCCGTGATAGTGTTTGCTCAGCCACCTATTATGTCCTTCAAACGCCGAGGTGTGCCATACTCCACAGTCAGGTCCAGTATATACTGATGTGCTTGTGTCCTTGGGCAATTTAAATATCCAATGTTGAGAACATCTTGAATCCAAGTCCAAAATTGTAAGCTCTTTGATTATAACCTTCTTGTTGTTTCCGACAAAAGCACTGAAATCTATTACTGCCTTAGCAATCATGATTGTGTTGCCCGCACCAACTGTAGGAAAACGTCTGAGTGAAATAACTGGAAGCTGTGGGTTATATAGCCTTTCCCCCTCCACACTTACATTATTTTGCGAACCAAATTAGTGGAAGGATCGTATGTGAACGACTTGTCGTGTATGATTAAACAGTATGCAGTAGTATTGGAGGGAAAAGCTTCACTGGCTTCAAACTCCAAACGAATATCGACCGGAGCAGACCTGAGGGATTCGTTCTGCTTCGAGCAATCAATTACAACTACAGGAGCGTGATTTATGAAACTGCTAACGTTCAAAAGTGGTTGTGAAGGAATATTGTAGTATTATTCCTGGAAACGAGTGTACATATCGTATAAGATTGCGTACCGGTTCTTACTGATATTCAGTTTTAAATCATCATAAGGATAATTTATGGAATTAAGATGAAGCTTAAGATTGGATATCTTACAGTGATCAAAACATGCTGCTGACTTTTTGATGTTGTTTTTGCGCTCTTTCTGGAACGCTACCATAACATGTCTAGGTTTTTCCAGTTGAGAAGCAGTCTTTACTGACCATGACTGTTTATCAGACAAAGGTAGGGAGGGATATTCATAGAGTTCCCAGCTTCTAAATTCTACAGGAATGCTTGTACCCCGTTCCAAATGGCGAAGCAAGGCGATCCTTTGTTTGTCACTCAGTGTAACGTATGGGACTCTCCAACACAGTTTTTCAAGTTTAACCTTAACGTCTTCAGGTGTTGTGTCAGTGGCACTGGCAGCAGTCCACAAAACCGCATTCTTATCCCCTGCGGATCTGATCAGAACCAGTTCATGACGACAGTTGACAATTACTTTTCTGTAATCTTCTGCAAACCCTAAAAGTTTACTCAGTGGTATGCAAAAACTGAAATTTCCTTCGGAATCCACTACATGTGATTCTAGTGTTGATGACAATCGGTCAACTGTAGATGGCCAGCCTGAATTTCCTAATCCCTTCAACACGGTCTCGTTTAGTGAAGCGTAACCTTTAAGAGTAGATGTTATACCAGGATTCTTTACGCGATCGATCTCTACACCATTGATTTCATACCGAATTTCATCGAACAAAAAGGCAAAAGCGTTTGTTGTAAATCCAGTTCTTGTAGGCTTAGCGTCGTCTTTAGTAAGAAGCTTTCCTTCGATGTACAAATAGCTCATTGAAGGGAGAACACACAGATCTTGTTGTTGTATAGGTATTCTAATTTCATCGTTGTTCTCAAGTGTGCAAGAAGCATATGGGAAATGAGTGTGGTATTCCATGTGTGATATTGTATCATCAAATGGAACACTTCCCAAAATGTTTAATATATCCATTACTGAAGTACTTGAAATCCTAACGAGCGTAAAAACCGTTGATTAGTACGTGTTAACCGCTTGGGTGGTTGACTAACACTGTTTACCCTTGGCTTGCGGGTGTCCAATAAATAGCCTTTGTTCTCTCTCTGCAGATTAGAAGCACACTTTGAAGGTGTGGGTGGGAAATAAACATAACCCATTGTCTATTTCAATCCTGTGACTCTTCTAATATGTAAACAGGTTGTTATACGTTCACCTCTGAAATCCACCAGTCTTTCGTCCTGATCAACAATCTTAAGCGTAATGTTACTAATGACCTTAGTGGTGATCGGCAGGTAAATGACGGAGTTTGGAACTTCAACCAGCTTATATCCGGGAGGTACAGAGGGAAAAAACTGATAGATGGTGTGCGCTTGTCGATTATTTACGTAGGACCCACTCGATATATTACACTCCAGTCTTATTGTGTTTATTTTAAAGATATCTACTACGTTCTTTGAGTAAATTTCATTCCCTGGCTCTGCAACTTCCTTTTGGAAACCCAAAAGAGATCCTACAGAGTTTGGTTGAGAGAAATCCACCTGTACAGTGCTCTTCATGGAGGTCTGTAAAGTATTATTGTTAGTCCCTAGGCGTATCCAATACTTTTTCTCAGACGTCTGTGGTAATAGCTTAAACTTCTCCCTTATAAAGCTCTCAATATCCTGTACCTCATAAGTGCCGGTAGGAATTTTAATCACTTTCCCATTGTCAAAATGAAACATATTATTGGTTTCATCAATATTAGGTATCGAGTTGTAAGTCTCAAAGCTGAGAAGGCCAATCTCGTACTCACAATTTGGATCCAACTCAACCGGCGGGAAGTAGTCAACAGAGAGTGTAGAACTCCTACCCGAAAGTACAAACGTCAGAGACATGACTGGACGGGAAGGGACTAAAACATCTTATTTATAACAGATATTTATTAGGTTGTAGACAAAAAATATAAACACAAATGCCCACAGTTTTCACTCTTATTGTCTACATCCTGATAAGCAGTGTTGTTGTAGGAGACATAATTCCCCTTCAGATATTTGTGAAGTTCCAATGGTGGTGTAAGATCTCCGTAGCTGTCAAAGTACCTTACAAACTCCCCATTCTTCTTGTAGCAGACCCAATGTGTGCCGTGACCAGTGCTGTCGTCCAAGTTCACTATTGCAGACTCATTTTTCCACGGGCTTTGTGGTAGTTCATCCCGCATAAATACCCCTCTTAAGTGTGGAATCTTTAATTTCCTTGCCCAATACACCAAGTAAAAATCGTATAAAGCACGTTTGGGCAAGAAGTTTATAAGTTTTTTGGTTGCTTCTGGTATGGGGCCATGTAAATTCCGAGTCCCTTTTTGTAAGGTCTAAAAAACAAACCCTTTCCATTGCGTAAAGCGATAGCTTCTATGGTTTCGTTATGTCTCTGCAGCTCTCCCAGGCGTTTCTTTGCATCTTTGGCTTCAGTTATTGCTTTAGCCACACCAGCAGCCCCACCTGCCAAGCTACCCAGTGCACTCAAACCCGCGAAAATCGGCAATAATGGCAACACACCTCCTGACTTGGGTAATGCGAGAATGCGTTCTCTACGACGCAAATGGTCAAACGCAGCACGCTTTCCTCTTCGCATGGACTTGATAGCTTGTAGAGCAGACGTGGCGGCCTTTTTCAAACGACGTCTACCTCCATCTTTACTTTCCTTATAAAATTTCAGTCCTGAGCCCTGTACAGCGTCTCTTGCCCGTCGCAATATGTCGGAAAAGGTAAAAGGTTTGGAGGTTAGTTTCTTAGTAGCACTTCTCCTCTTCTTTCTGCAAACGGTCCTTCTACGTTTAGTGGTTGTACCCATTCCAGACTTGGCTTTGCGAGCTCTTCTCCCTCTCTTCACCGTACCCGCACCGAGCTTCAACTTTGCATTCATTGCACTGGCGACGACCCAGGAGGCGAGCTTCTCACCAAACGGTACACCTTTAGAGCTAAAACGTGTCCAAGCTTTGTCAGCAAGAACTCTGTCTGCAGCTTGACGACTAGGAAGATCTTTGTTCTTGCTATAAGCTATGTCGTGTTCTTTACATGCCCGATCCAACAAGTTAATTCCTTGATCCCCACGCTCCAGACGCTTCCTCAAATCTGACCCAGGGCCACAGTACTGATACCCGGGCAAGTGAAGTTCGATAGGCAAAGAGTCTATCCCGCGATTAAGTAGTCCTCGACCTCTCGAGATCCTGATCATACTGAGCTAGTGATATATCACTGAATCCTTATATATCACAGCAGCACTTTGTGTGTGACGCTTGTGGTGTAAGGATGAAATTTCAAAAGCAACGTGACACGTTCACTGTGGACAACTCAGTGGACAAACTGATCACCACTGACAGTGAAGTTGAGAAACATGGCAGCCTCCTTCCTCGGTCCATTAGGTCTATTGTGTGTGGACCGTCAAACTGTGGTAAAACCAACTTAATGTTCAGCCTTCTGACTGAACCGAATGGACTAAAATATGCCAACATATATGTGTTTAGTAAATCACTAATGCAACCAAAGTACAAGCTGTTAGAG
Organism: Macrosteles quadrilineatus; assembly: GCF_028750875.1. Lineage (NCBI taxonomy): Eukaryota > Metazoa > Arthropoda > Insecta > Hemiptera > Cicadellidae > Macrosteles > Macrosteles quadrilineatus. The sequence goes on from NW_026542598.1 coordinate 27,503,897, forward strand.
CAAATAATTAGTAATCTTCCATATATTGGGTACTTCACATTTAACAACAGTGAAGAGGTACCGGATCCAGGAGAGGCAAAACAGGACTCGATAATGATTTTTGACGACGTGGCTTGTGACAAGCAGGATAACATGAGAGCATACTTTAGTATGGGTAGACATAGAAATGTAGACACATTCTATCTCATACAAACCTACACCCGTTTGCCAAAACATCTAATTAGAGATAATGCAAATCTCATAATTCTGTTTAAACAGGATGAGCTCAACTTACATCATGTCTACAAAGATCACGTAAACACCGATATGACGTTTGAAAAATTTAAAACGCTTTGTAGAGCTTGTTGGCAAAAGCAAAAGTATGGATTTGTAACCATCAATAAGGACTGTGAAATAAACAAAGGTCGTTATAGGTGTGGTATAGACACGTTCATTACTGATATATAAGGTCAACTGCTTGCCTTCACATGTTATAACAGTATCAGATTGGCTAAGAGAATGGACGTATATACTAGTGTCCCGACAAGAAAACGCCCTAGGAAGAAGGTTGGTAAAAAATTCAAGCTTAACTTAAAAACCTACCAACGACCACCGAGTAGAGAGCAGGCAATCAAACGAGAACTGCTGAGGTTGACCGATTCCGTTCGAAAGAAGTACAGACAACTAAGGAACAATGCTGAGCATGTAGAACAATTGTTGGAAGCCCAAGCCAAACCGCTTGTAAAACCCCTACAAGAGACTTTGGAAACACGTCTGAATGACTCTTATAGATACATTAAGAAGGAAGAACCGGAAGATGTAAAAAAAGAAAACATTTTAATAGAAAAGATACAAAATGAAGAATGTGAAGCGGATAAGTCAATGGATATGTCTACACAAACACCTACACCTAGTCAAATACAAAAATACCTTAAACGACTTTCCGGCCCCTCATATAAGGACAAAATAGACTCCACATATGGAGTTAAACTCGATGGGAGAGGTAATATGACCATTGGCAGTTTAAGGATAAAGTTTACCAACTCGCATGTAATTGTAAAAGATCGTAGCTACGAGGCTACACCAGGACTCCTGGAACTTCTTTTCATGCAGGTTCCCGACAAAGCTTCCATTACACAACAAGACCTACAGTCTTATAAGGAGATACTGCAAGCTTCCAACGCCCATCGTCAAATGTATTCCGCAGAAAAACCTATAAATAGCAACAGAGGTAAAAAGTACTCAACTGTTATTTCAGTGCTGTTTCCACCAAAGTACAGTGTGGCAACATCGGCATCACCCTCTGGGAGTGGAATAACTGTGGAAAACATTGAACCGTATAAAAGCAATGCCAATCTACTGGTAAAACGACTTAAGACCTTAATTCTCTCGAAAGAAGCAGGTCACACAGCTCACAGTGAAGAAATACAATACATAATAGGTTTGTTAAAATTAAACGGAATAATAGCTTGACACAATGAGTGACAGATCAACTGAGGAGTCTTTGTCGGCATCCAAGAGAGGAATTGTCAACGAGCTGCATAGACAAGCCAGAAAGAAATTCGTTAGAAGAAAGGTTTTTGTACGCGGTATAGATGATTTGTGGCAAGCCGACCTGATAGAAATGATTCCTTATGCTAGGATAAATGGAGGGAAAAAGTATGTTTTGATGGTGATAGATGTGTTATCAAAATATGCATGGGCAGTGGCGTTAAATAACAAAGCTGGAAAAACTGTTGCATCAGCATTGGAAAGTGTGATTGAAGGAAGTGGTCGGATACCACGCAATATTCAAAGTGATCTCGGCACTGACTTTTACAAGAAAGAGGTTAAAACACTAATGAAAAAACATGGTATCAACCACTATAGTACGTATAGTCCATTAAAGGCCTCAGTCGTTGAAAGACTCAACAAAACGATAAAGAACTGGATGTATAAAGAATTTAGCGTACAGGGTAACTACAAGTGGCTAGAATTACTTCCTAAATTGATTAAAAAGTACAATTTTAGGGTGCACAGATCGATAGGTATGAAACCAAAAGACGTCACCAAACAAAATGAACAGTTTTTGGTAAAAAAGTTAAATATGTCTAAGACTGGTAGTGTCGCTAAGTTTAAAGTAAACGACAAAGTGAGGATCTCAAAATATAAAACGTTGTTTGAAAAAGGCTACACTCCAAATTGGAGTACCGAGCTTTTTAAAGTAGTTCGTGTACGTCAGTCATCTCCCCCTGTATACTACTTACAAGACGAAGAAGGAAACGATATAAAGGGCGCATTTTACGAGCCTGAACTACAAAAAACTAACTATCCTGACACATTTCTTGTTGAAAAAGTACTCAGACGTAAAGGAAACAAAATATACGTAAAGTGGTTGGGATTTCCATCTCGGTTCAACTCTTGGGTATAGTAAAAACGAGCTACACAAACTAGCTAGGACGTCTAACAGGATCAAGATTTATGTCAAACGCCTTGGTTTTCCCTCAGTGGGTTTAAATAGGCTAATATCATGTTCGTTTCACCATTCTGGTTTGGATATTGTTATGATAAACATATATTGTACAAACTATGATCAGAAGACACGTTATAGACAAGTTTGGACACTCTTTGTATCAAGAACAGAAGCGTCACTTATCTGATGATGAAGACGACGATGCGTATGTGTTGAGTGATGATGGAACCAAGAGGTTCAGAGCTGCAGTGGATCCTGACGTATCACGTCAAAAAGTGTCTAAAGGTTATCTAAATCGTTTCTATGTGAACAAAGACGATTTAAATGAGGTAGAAGAAAAGTTAAAGACCTTTGCTGTTAGCCTCGAAGAGCTCCATCAAGCAGTTAAGGATGTAAAAAAATCAATAGTCTCCATAGAGGAAACTATTAAGACCGACCTAAGCGACATAAAGGAAAAACAGGTATCCTATCACGATAGACTAAACAACTTACAAGAATCGGATAAGAAATCATCTAAATTAATTACAGAGTTGGATGATAAGCTCAAGACGCTACAAGACTCGGATAAAAAAACATCTACATCTTTAGTATCTTTGGATGATAAGCTCAAGAAGCTGAAAGACTCAGATGAGAAAACGTCTACACGTTTGATATCTTTGGATAAAAAAATCAAAAAGCTACATGAATCAGACGAGAAAACTTCTGCATCGTTAGTATCTTTGGATGATAAGCTCAGGAAGCTACAAGACTCAGATGAGAAAACGTCTGCATCTTTAGTATCTTTGGATAGAAAAATCAAAAAGCTACATGAATCAGACGGGAAAACATCTGAATCATTGGTATCTTTAGAAGAAGAGATAAAGAAACTGCAAGAATCAGATGAGAAAACATCAAAATTATTAGGAACCTATGATAGAAGGATAAACACGTTGGATGAATCAGATGTCAAAACTTTAAAATTGCTTACAAATATTGATGCAAAGCTCACTGTATCACTTACGACACCAAAATTATCTCTCTCTTAAAATATCCGCGCGGGCGCGCGACCTGTCTAGACTTGTTTTCAGTTCAGTGGATTTATCCTTGACGCCATCTGCATCGCAAGGTCGATGATCGTACCTGTCCAGACCTGCACTCCGTATAAAACCTAGAACTGGTTTGCTGGTTTAGCCAGTATGGAAGTGTCAGTGAAGCGGTCGGCACCAGTTCCGCGTAAAGATCTTTCGCGAGTGAAACGTAAACGTACTAAAGCTCCGCCTGCTTTACCAGTGCATAATGTAATATACTCCGATGTAAATACTATGGACATTGACCAGCTTCTTGCATCTTTAACTGGTGAGACTCTACAAGACGTATCTGATTCCGTACACACAACAGCAGGTGCGGTCGAAACAAATTACTATACCCGCGAGTGCAGTCAAAATGTCAACGCAGTGGAAGAGGATTACGGTTCAAAGGATGTGGAAGAGTACCGGCCGGAACAACCGTCAATTCAGAAAACTCCAGTCAACTCGTCAACAACAAAATCTGCCACACGTGCTAGGTCGAGCCAGGTTTTCGCCAGAAAGATCATCAAAGTAATCTACATGCCTCAATTTTGCCACAACTGCCGCCGCCGCCGCCGCCCCCTCAACATTCGCAACAACTATTACCATCAGCAGCTAAGTTATCTTCATTACCAGCCTCAACGTCGTCTTCAGTGTCATATACGTCTTCGTCGTCAGCACCGACAACATCTGTGGTGAGTCACTCTCATAGTATACACCAGCCACACAAAGCAGCTGTGCGTTCTGATCAGCAACCTAACTCATGGGAACCACATCTTTTACTTAGACAGATTTATAAAGTTGCAAACCAGGCTCATGCAGCTGTTGGTCTCGATTCAATTAAAGACTTTTCTCCCTCTATTTGTTTGGTAAATAATCAAACCTCAATTGAATTGACATTTGAAGATCTTTTGAGTCTGCAAAGCTCTACAGTTCACCACTCTATCGACAAGTTTTACTCCGACGAAACTCCATTCAATCCGTTCTATCTACATACGGTCATATTAGAACATAGACCAAATGGATTAGTATCATTTTGTAACTATCGTCTGAGAAACAAGCCGGTTAATCACAATTTGAATTCTGTTACACTTTCAAGACCTTCAAGTGAATCTGATATCATTCGATAGACTCCCAGAGTGGTTCTTCAAAATGATGGATGGATCTCTTTAAAACGGTTGTTCCCATCCCTTGAGAGCTACTTTAATATCCTACTTGAAATAAACCCAACTGTGCAGTTTCTGATCTCTCGTTACACACGGTATTTTACCAAACACTATAAGGTAATGGCTCTACTTTCTTCAAACACTACAAATGACTTGGCTTCAATGTCATTGGACAAACAACTCGTTCGCCACATTACAAGTGATTTGCCACGATTACTTTCTGACTTGAATGAAAGAAGGTTGCCTGCAGAGACTCAAGATTTTTGGTATGAACGGACGGCACTTAGAACATCGATGTTGCCGTGGATTGATAGCGAGGTTCGACGATTCTGTGTAGCAAACATTATAGAAGCTGTATTAGAGAACATGAAGTATTTGTCAAAATGGTAAATATATAATTGCTGTATTGAATGTATCTTATTGTAATATATATTTTTACTGTAAACTTTTGTTCCTTTATTTATCTCCTTTACCTTTAGCTAAGGTACAACAACAATATAATAGATGTCAATTTATTTGATGAGTCAGTTATACAGTGGTAAAACACTCATTGGTTTTGTTAACAAAGATTACTTTACTTAAACAGCTGGTCAAGATCTAATTATTTATGACACAAGACGTAAGCCTGTGTTGTCAAGACCTACTAAGTAAGGTGTATTAAAGTACAAGAGAATTCTTTTCTTCTTTTTTATTTAAAATATTAGTTCAGATGTATATATACAAAGGTCATATAAAGTTGACAGAACCAATAGTTCAACATAGTTGCAATATTCAATACAAGATGATAAAAGCAAAAAGAAGTTTAAAAAATAAATACTGAACGATCACAAGTATAGAGTATGTTTGACTCTAAATAACCATAGTTTACACATTTAAATATTCTAGTTAATCCGTTTAATTTTAAATAAATACATAGAAAACAAAGTTGAACACAAAACATAGTTACAATATTCAATAAAACATTAGATGATAAAACAAGAAAAGACATAACAACTACAATATATGGACTATGTTGAGTCAATTTTACACAAAGCACATGAAAAAATTCAATTGTTAATCTGTTATATTTTACACAGAACATATAGTTGACAGGGTATTTAAAACATACAATATTCAAGTTAATCTCTACAAAAATACTTAGAATACAAAATTAATAAAAAAAATTTAAACCCTCAGAGAAGACAAACATCGATCCACAGGTTGTCAACCGTGTGATCATAAATCTAATAAGGTCTGTAAATTTCAACTCGCTCGAAAGAGTCGACAATTGATTCGTCACCATCACTGTCGTTGTCCCAGTCGTGTACATGGGTATGTTCTGTACATGAATCCAAACTGTACAACTGGAACAACGGTGATAGTACGCAATAATCGCACCAACTGCTTTCTTGCCTTAGAATATCTCTTACGAACCCACTGGGATCGACACCAAAGTGATGTACTGTACTAAAGAATCGCCAATTCAAGGACTGCCAGTGTTCTTCATAATCGTCAAGTGGATCGGAGGGTTCACACGTTTTTATAAAACACCTTTTACATAAACGGTACGTACTAGTGTTACCTATAATATGGTCGTAGTATTCAAAAAATACATGGCCTTTATCTGAATACGATGGCCAAAACTCAGGGTGAACCCTACTGTGATGATGAGTCAACATAAGAAATTCATACTTGTCTAGTTGGTTGAAATTCAAGTATCGGTATTGAAATTGACTGCGACTAAATGGAAGACAATACCTGTGGGACATCCAAATGTGTTTGAGTCTCTTACAAACATCGCGTTTTATTGAGTTTGGCAGGATCGATAGTATTTCTAATTCATCGAGACTATCTATATTATTTATACTATCTATGGCTAGACAAGTCGACGTAAGAGTTAAATCATATAAAGTCATTGTCGTTGTTTTCATTGCTGTCCTCCTCAGCAGTAGGTTCTTCCGCGATCGTCCTAAGTTTATAATGCCCGTAGGGAAGCGTGTTGATTCGGTCATTAGTAATTACTCTCTTGTTGTCTGAAGCGGACAGAGATCGTTTAACAACTGTTTTCGTTGTAATCCTGAATAGCCGGCTTTGGATTAGATTGAATTCGGCTTTTTCCGGTTCAAATCCTTCGAACAATGTTCTTTTATAGTCTTCAAACGATAGGTAACGTTTCACGTAGGATGATTTTATACCTTTTGCTTTTTTAGAAGTGAACTCTATTTCACTTTCATCCGACCCATAGCGATAAATGTACATTTTAGAACGTAGACCGACGTACTCTTGAATTTGTTTTCCTAAACGCGATTCGTCTTTGAAACAACCGATTTTACCTTTGTTTGTGTCGTCTTTGAGCGGATGTCCTACAGGATATACTGACATATCCAGATATGCAGCAAGTGTGGGCTGTTTTAATACTTGGAAAAGATCGCGATCAGTGGTCAAGTGCAGCAGATAACTATCTGTGTCTGTGTACTGCAGCCTTAACTCTTTGTCTGTAAAGTGGTTACAAAGTACGTCGTAGTAGAACTGATACATGTGTACTTTGGACAAGTCAAGCACACACATTCCCGCATAGATAGGAGCGTTGAGGATCACCGTTTTTCTTTGCATGTACACAAGTACGATGTTTTGGTCGATTATAACATGTTCCACGAATTGAGGGTTCCGAATAAGCTTTTGCAATGTACTGTCTTTAGTTACAATTCTGACGTCGCGGTGGTTACGCTTGTTCATAAGCAACCTTCCGTAGTTCGCATTATTCATCAATTTGAATATGCTTTTGTAGAACTCGTTTGTCGACTTGGCTCTCATTTCCGCGTTAAAGTCTACAAACTTTTTCATAAAAGGTGATTGTGAAAACGAGATTGCTCTGTGGACCTTTGTTACAATCAATCCCAGTTTAACGGCCTGTTGAAACACGGAATAATGAGCTACATATTTCGTTTTATCTTTTAGTGTCGCAAGCAGCTTTTTGTCCTTACTTCCCGGGGGTGCTTCTAGCTCAGGCAATGGCGGAAGGTACTGCAAACGATCGTGAACATTATCAGAGACTTTAAGATCACACTCTAGTATGTATCCGGTTGGGTTATCCGAAGGGACACTGGACCAGTCTAGGTTTTCGGGTGACTCTACAAACTGAAAGTGTCCAGTTGGAAGGTATTTGCTTTGGGATGCGCCATATAAGTTTATGGCATCAAGCATAAGAAGCCAGCTCTGCTTTTCATTGGGATCGTAGTCAGCAGTATTGATTAAATGAGGGTTGTTTGCTTTGGCATAGCGGGTCACACATTGGACTAACCCACCTCGTATGCCACTTTCAATCATCAGTAACATATCAGGATCGGTAAGTAACTCAAGGGTTACACGTGTCATACGCAGCATCGCTTTGTAGGCAAGTCCAGGTGCGGTGTACATATGACAACAGTCGATCTTGTACGCTTCCAAACACGTTTTCCTAAATGATGTCAGAACGTCTGCAAGAAGGCAGACGTCAAGTTTCAAGTAAAAATCATGGAAATCTCCAAAGGTTTCCATTTTTAATTTTTCCCAAACTTCCATCGCAAATGTGTAATCTTCCACCGAACACGGTTCGTTATTGAGTTTGTCATAAAATGCATCACGGTTTGGTAAGCTTGTTTCATCAAATACTTTTGCTGACGTTACATAACTATAAGGATAAACCCCTTTACGTCGGATGAGATTTAAATGTTCAGTGGGTACGAGTTTCGACGATTCTACGAGTTCATTTTCTGACAAGGTGTCGGCCAGTTTTGCCAGACTCAAAGACATCAGTCTAAAGGAATCAAGAAAGCGCAGCCACATACGACCCACTCGGACTGATATCGATATGTACTTATCGTTTGTACAAGGGATAACCTTTACTTCACAGTCTGGGACTGATGATAAGCTTTTTATGATAAAATTACCATCGTAATTCGACATGTTGTGACAATACACCGGGATGTAGTTTATGGTAGAGCTACGTAAATTGCATTTACTACAGATCACGTGTCTCATGTTACCCGATATATGACAGTGGTCTAAGACCCTGACACAGGTGCTGTCATTGAAAGCACGATCACACAGCTCGCAAGCCATGGTTGATTCGAAGCGCTCCGTCTCTTGAGCTGTTAGTGGTTTGACCGGTTCGAAACGCGTATAAAGTTGTTCGACACTCGCTGCAATTTGTTGCATATGAAACATAAACGACTGAGCAGCATTGGGACTACGGTGTACCTGCGGCTCCGTACTGATTCCTACTTCGTGCAATTTCTCGTCAGGTAGTGTTGACTTTACTAAGGTAGCATAGGAATTGGGTTCGTGACATTCGAATGAACGATCAGAGCCTACTATTGGTACAAGAGTAGCTTCAAAGTCGGCAATAACAATGACCGGCACCGGGATTTGATTTTCAAACTCCTCGTATTTTAATAGGTTTTCACCTTCCTTTGGTAGGCGAGTGTTTGCGAGTTTAAATTTTTTACAAAGTCGTAGGTGCTCTTCGAGCCATGACTTTGGATCCGGTTTACATTTTCGAACCTCACGGTGCGTCGAACACCGTTTGCAAATTACGATCTGATTGTGTCCGGCAGCCACTTGTGGACGTATCAGTTTGGAAAAATTAGATATATAAACATAGTGAGCGTTTTCGGCTGACTCGCGATACAATAATAAATCTATGTGGTCCTGTTTCTCATCAACTACCCGTAGTGGTGTTATATCACAGCCTGGAGCTGTTTCGAAAACATTTACCGAGGTATTGGGATTATTCAATTCAAACTTTGCGATTGACGACACTGTCACAGGAAATTTTATTCCCTCAAAGTTGTATACGTGCTCATAGTCAACGAACGATTCTTCAGTCAAGACTGAATTAACATCTACGTTCGGGAGGTGTTTCACTAGTACACTATATTTAAAACATTTAGAGTCTGTATTACGAACATTGATTGTGGCTTTCCTTTGTGTTATACGTTTTGGCAGTACTGTGTATGCTTTCCCAGTGGGTTTCTTAAAAGTAAACCTACTTACTCTAAGCGTTAGCGTTGACGGATGGTCCAGTGTCCATCCAGACCCCTTCCCTTCGAATTCAGACTCCTCAGTGAGTAGCTTGGCACCGTCTTGGGCGAGAATGTCTTGGAGATCATCGCTGCCGCCGTAGACTGTCCTGGTAGATGTTTTGAAGTTGAATTCTTCTTGCGTTCCTTCATGTTGATGGTTGAAGACTGACAACACCACCATGTTGTATTTGAGACTGGGCGATGTTTTAAACTCTTCTCGAAGCAGTTTCTCAGCAACCGGAAGTGCAACACTCAGGAACGCTTTCGTGTCACGGTAGTAAGCGTTGGGATTGTCAATGATAAAATCCCGGCAACTTAGTAGACCTCTTTTCATGTACCATTTTAATCGAGGTGGTGTTCCAGACTGCTGTGATGTGGTGGCGCTCTGTCGAGTCGTATGTAGTTGGACGTTTGTAGACGTTTCTGGAGTTTGTAGTCGAGAGGTTGGAGGCACAGCTGCAGACTCCTCGAATCTCTCAGCAAGTGGTGGGCTGCTGTTCCGTAGCTTCTTTCCCCTAGAAGACGGATGAGCAACGTCCTCATCAGAAGACGACGTAGATAGAGTATGTTTCCTACCCTTGCTGAATTTTTTTGAATACACTTTAGTAGCAAGACACATTTGCTGGTGTCTCGCCAACGCTTTCACTGATATAAAATATGCTTCATGACAAATGGAACATTCTATAAACTCCATCATAAAAGAACATTTAACACACCGAGTCACACACACAAACACCGAGCACACAGATGTTACTACTACTCTGAGCACTGAGCGAATGAGTGCTGATCACAGAGTGCTGAGGGTATTTATGTCGGGGTGTACCCTTGACACATGGTCGTCCTTAACCTGAATCTTACATTGTCATTGACCCATTTTAAGGGTTGTCCTTAACCCCCTTTTGTGTCCTCGACCTATTAGTGGATCAACTTCCTAGACCTCGAAGTGTGCATATAAACACGTTGAGGATTACTGGAGTACTCATTCTACTCTTGGTACTCGTACTCAACGAACCTTCCACACGCTGGTGAGTAGCAGTTGTTTGTCTCTCTTGATTACTAATTACTACTTTATTTCAGCTCTATTTTTTAAAAAAGGTTTTCATAAGAATTAACGATAGTTGTTTATGAACTGCCACAGTCTTTTGCAAATTGTGCTGGCAGTTGTAAGAGGCATTTTTCCAATTACTGCCTACAGTTTTTATCATGTTTACTGCGCGGCTCGGTTTTATTTGTAGGTTTTAGCGTGGTTTTGTGTATACATACGTTTTTTATAAACAAAAGCTGAAGCGTATACGGGTTTTGTGAGTTTGACCATTTTATGATGCATGCTAAACTTTATTTGGTTTACAGACCTCTTGTTTTCTGGTTTCTAATTACACTACACTACTTTTGGGTTGTAAAAGTAACAATAACAGTAAACAGCAGTACATTTATGTTTATTTAAATAAATCGATAATCTCATCATCATCCAATGAGCTGTACCCCGACGATGAAAGTGTTGATATCATTTGATCCAACTCCTCTGGCAGTTCATTATCATCATCACCATCATCATCATCAGATATGATGATCGGTGATGATGGTGCAGGTCGTATGTCTTGTGGTGGTGCTGTAGAGGTTGACGGCTCGGACGTGTCTGGGCGTGGCTGCAGCGGGTGGGAATTGAGTATGGACCAGAGCGTCAAACATTGTTTTTTTACAGGCGGGCCCTGTCCCTCTGTCGGTCTTTTTCCCCCACGGTATCGAACCAGTGATTCGTGGCGCATAGCCGCCGCCATTCTTCCAGCTGTAACAGATTGTTTAGTTTAGAGTACAGTTTGTCAAATCAGCGTTTTACTGTGGATATTGGTGTGTCTTGGTTTACAAATGTTGTATGAGTTTTAACTATAACATTGACAAAATAGTTTATCTGGTTTACAAAGAATATTACCGTTCACTGCCTAGTTGTATTTTTAACATCAAATACTTTGTGGTTTTGGCTGGAGTTTTGACAGTCGGTGGAAAAATAGTAGTTACGCCTTGATCAGATTTATTATTACTGTCATTCGTCTAGCAAGTTTACCGTAGTGATGGATCGTAGGCTGTATTGGTTTCTTAGGAAGGTTGTTATTTTCTCATATTTACTTTCACTACGTTTGTTAATCTTCAACTGCTCAAGTGTTATTCGGACAATACTACAATAGTATATTTCATAGCTAGGGCCAAAAATTAGGTTTTACCAGCTCGAGATATTTTTAAGTTTGAGACGAAGTCGGGAAGGAAGGTTGTTATTTTCTCATATTTACTTTGACTACGTTTGTTAATCTTCAACTGCTCAAGTGTTATTCGGACAATACTACAATAGTATATTTCATAGCTAGCGCCAAAAATTAGGTTTTACCAGATCGAGATATTTTTAAGTTTGAGACGAAGTCGGGAAATCGATCGAGTGCTACAAAACCATTTCGGTCCGTGGTACGAACGCTATTTTTCACCACACCCTATTACCACTTTTCACGACTATAGTCAACACAACTACAACTTGTTATGTTAAGAAATAATTTCAGGAATCAGCAAAAATAAAAATTGTTACTAGGCAACGGTGATAATAACACAATTCTATTGCAATGCTATGGATTTTGATTGTATAAAATGCATTCATGTTTTAAGTAAGAGGACAGCTGATTTTGCCACCCTATAAAAACCTGCTTGGTCCCCAAATTACGATGACAGCTGGCTAGCAAATCGTAACTTTCAGCCCGTATGTAATACAGCCAAAAACATAGTGTGGTGAAATCACAATTTAGCGTACTAGATAAATAAACCCCGGTCTCCAAACACAAAACAGCGGCAAGTGACACGATCGCAGCACTAACAGGATTATATGTTTCAGAACCATGTCTGCTGATCTCCGTACAAAACTGAACAAGCTAGTGGTTGTCGAGGGACCCTCTAGAATCGCAATGACCGAACTTACAAACCCTGCTGGCTACACAATTACAGCGGCACGATTACACAGCCACGCACAGTACGGGATTAGCGTTATTCTAGAGGTATTAGTGGACAACATAGTGAGGATGGTGTTTCTTCCAAAACGGTTCGGACAAACTCTGTCCCAATCGGATGTAGATACGCTGGCTAACGGGACATACAAAGTTAAATGTACCGGCATCACCAACCGCTCTCCAAATGTTGTAATATTTCAATGAGAAAATATAGACACATATTAACAGACATTTGTTATTATTCCACTACCTTATTTACCTGGTGAATAGCTGGTGACGTCTTCTACCACTTCGTACGTCTTTGAAGGTACATCATCGAAGTGGCGTCGAAGCTTCGCCAGAGCTTCCCTCCCCTCAGCGATGGACTCGATCTCAAACAAGACGTTGAAGATCATGTTTCAAACTGATGTTGAGTTTTGGAGTACTTAGTCTTTATACTATCGGCTCCACTCACCGGCCATAACCCAAATTGCAGTTTTCGGTTACCTTGCACAAACCTTGGACTAATAACCGCATTGCAGCTGCACTTGACATTACACAACGGACCCGCTAACCCACTGACTACACAAGGTCGCCGCACCGGTTCGCGGCCACTGCAACACACGAGATCGCAGTCTCCGCGCTAGATCAATTTTATTGTTAACATACCCTGATGTTACCTCTAGGAGGAGGAAAGTCTTACTACTCTTACACGCAAGATTTGTTTCTATACAGTAATGCAAACTAAATAGAAATATTTTTGGATCTTTTTCTAAATAAAATATTTTTGGATTAATAGTGAGTTAGAGTTGTGAGAAATTGTATGGAATATGTTTCATTACTACGGCAGTGTAATAGGAGGATAAGCGCTCATATAGTTGATTAAATTCATGTAGGAACACTTGATTCAAGTATCTTTCAGTTTTAATTAGATTTTAATTGGTTTTGAAATCCAATAGTGGGGCAAAATACTGGATATAATTTGCTACAGTGTACAAGAGTAAAAAACAATTTAAAGTTGTGTTTTTATCAAAATTGTATAAATTGAAAAGGAGTATGTACATTAGTAATGGTAAGTTATTGTTTAATTTAGGGTTTTGATTGCAAACGTGTACGAAGTCTGTCTACAAATTATGAAAAAAAATATTTCACTGTTTTAAGGTTATCACCCGAATAAATATACAACTTAAATTTAGATACATTTGTTTAAAATCATGGAAGGACATCATATTTGTACAGCAACCTGTTGGATATCATCAACGTGTTGACCAAATGCAGTTTTTTTACTACGCTATTGTAATTGTATGTTATATAGGTAATACTACTTAGTCTCGCAATGTTTAAAAATGAAATATAAACATAGGTATGCTAAAAAAAATTATGTGATAGGTATGCTGTGATTTAGCATACCTTATCGAAATATGTCACCGTTTGTAGTTAATTTCATAGCTATCAGATAATCAAGCTTGTGAATGAAACATTAACATATTAAAGTCCAATATTTTAGTTTTAATTAATCGGCAAGGATTGTCAACATGTTATTCAGCCAATCATTCCATGTAACATGTTACTCTGAAGTAACTGTTGGCCACATGTGTTGGTACATAATTTATTTTGAGACCATATTTTATTCTTGTAAGACAAAATTTTGAGTTGATATTCACAAGTTGCAATTTTCAATATAAACTTTTCTATGGAGTCCCTAAGGACGAATGATTTAGAACACGCTTGGCGAGAACTGCCAAGTCCTTAACTTTATATTGAAACTCAAAATCAGGAAGGCGAAAGACTCTAATATATGTTTGTTTCGGATATGAAAAATAACCGTATTATATTTAAATGCCTTACTAAGCTGTAGGCATAGATTTTTACCACTAAATGTAGGGTTGTAGGAATAATATTTTAAAGTTTCTATAGTTAACACTGAATTTAGGTGAAATGATTTGAATTAGCATTAAAGAATTAGACAATCCAGATAAGATAGTATTGCATCATGGCAAATACAAATACAAACAAGCAATACAAGTAAGCGCATCGTTACCTTCAACCAATATTATGTTGGTTAACCTAGCGCTAGTTGTGGTGGGCTGTTTATTAAACACAATTCCACAATTGAGTACTGAGACGATAAGACATGGATAATCGAATCAGAATGATGACACAATTACAAAAATGTTGCCTGTAAAGTATCCCTTAGAGCTTAGTAAATAGAAAACGTAAAATGTATTATGAAATAAAATAACAAAATATTTATTTACACAGGCAAAGTTAGGGCCACACGGCCCTTTTTTACACTTAACCTGTACTTAAATATGATACAAATATTTTAACAAAATCAGCTTGCAATTAAACAAAACAGAAAAAAATATAAACAGAAATTTTGAGCAAAAATCTGTAAATTTTAAATTTTACAGATACTTACACATACATACATACACACACACACACACACTAAAAGTATAAGCGGACAGCATAGTTGAACTTTATTATCAGGTGTTAAAGATTGTCATTTTTTGCTGCATTTAGTTTTGTGGTTCAGATTGAGGTAAAAAAATTAGCTGAGAACTTTAAATCACATTTAATTGATTTCAATTAAGTTAGGGTTTTACTATTAGCATTTGTTTGATTTTTTATCATAAACGTCTCAAAATTCAATATATTGTACTATCCAAATGATGTCCATTAGTAAACTATCTTTCTTTTTTTTACTATGGTGTATTTTAGATTTTGTCTAAATCATCATGGATGGACATATATCCTGCACCCCTTTGCTGTAGATATATATTTTATGGCCCCTAAAAGAACAATCACCGTACGTAATTAGGTGTTATGTGTTTAAAATGATTTATAAAACTGTTAGTACAAAAATTCAAATCGACAACTAAAATGCTTAGTCCACTAGTTTGCAATGGGAGATTTTGAACCTTTACATGTTATATTGTAGTAACAAAATGTCTATATAAGCGAAAGGGTGTTTACGATCTTAAAAGTGTAATTAAAATAGTAAAATTTAATTTTTCCTTAATGTATAGTAGTTAGTTAATTTAAATAATCAGACACCATACAGTACTTAAAAATACATAATATTTTACAGAGGCAAGATTTTGTTTGACTAAAAACTTAAAAATTGTATCACTTTATTCTGTAATACAAGACTTAAAAAACTCATAATGTGAATTAAAACTCATTCAAACATGTTTCATTAATTTCTATGAACTTTTCCCTCTTTTGAAGGAAAATTCCCTGGTAGTAAAAATAATATTTGAATGAAAAATGACCTACGTGAATGATGTCATTAAGATTAATTAGGTTAAAAATGCAGCACTTACGACGATTGAGACGACTAGATGCTATCCACGGTATGAAGGCGTGGCTCTCTTATCAGATGCTGCTTATCAGAGTCCCTGAAATTACTTGATTGCTCAATTACCATGTAATTTAGCAATTAGAACTTCACTTGTATTGTCCTACGTGTTCAACCCCGTGATGGACTACTTTTTCTGCCTTGGTAATCGCCTTCCAGTTGTTTGTAAATTTATTATAATTTGAATTATGACACTCGTCATCTATAATATTTTTTATTACAACTTAAATAAATTAGACAGGCGTTTGGTACCGATTTACAATATTGAAAATTGGGAAAACAAAAGTGATTTAATTTAGTCGATAATGATAATAAAATAAAAAAAATCCTTTTAAGATATTTTAAGGTCGCTCATAAAAAAATTGCAAAGTTACAAAGTTGCAATATATCATAGTTACATAGTTGCAATATATCTCAAAGTTACATAATTTTATACAATTCTAAAACGGTTCAGAATTTTTTTGTAAAAATATAGAAAAGATTCTAATAGTAGAAATGTGATGAAAACTATAATTCCTTATTGTCAGTTAAGCGAGGCTCTTCAAAGTACTTTAGATGGGAAACATGTGTGAAATATGACAGCATTCAACATTAAGCTGCAGGGGTAGTGATGAACCTTGTGATAATGCTAGGGACTGATTACAATAATGTACGAGATTTGTAGGCACTATAATACTTACATCATAATATTATATTGTTAAACCACGAACAACTTTAATCCTATCTACATTATTAATCTGAGAATTTACAATTAAAAATACGTTAAAATGTAAACATGGTTCAAATATAAAACATTAAAATCAATATTAAGACACTTAACATAATATTATTATTGTACTGTATATTTCACGCTCATATTTTATGGATCAATAAGAAAATTTAAGGGTGCAATCATTTGTGTTGATTAGAAAATGCATGATTATTTGAACCAAACAGCATAAGCAAAAAACAACTCCATATCATTTATCACCGATACCTTGAATACAAAATGTTGTTCCAGAAAAATAAAACAACATAAAACTGTTTTTTAGTATATTTTATTACTCTAATAATTCCGTTTTAAGATAGGAATAAAAAAGTGTAGTGCATAGAGCTTATGACGTGTATACGGCGTATAATATAACGGAAGTAGCATTGAATAGCAAAGGAAATTGAATTCGACACTCGTTATATATATTCTATTGAATAAGTGACACAATACATCATTCGGTTCCGTCAAGTCTTGCATTTTCAATCACTCATCTCATAGCAATTTCATACTTGTGCTTATTCATATACTTATTCATAATATATTTAACACTATTTTTGATTAAACTGTTTGCATTGTTACACAGATTATACAATTTAACGAAACCCACATATTACATAAACTTACCATCCTGAATCAACGTAAACCTGGATGTATGATTGATTTCTAGATATTTAACAATATTATCAGTTTGTTGACCTGATGTCGTAAGTAATACAGATAACTTACCTTAATGGAAAAAAATACATAAGCATAGGTAATTGATTTGAGGTATTATAGTAATTTTGTTTGATTGTCAAGGCATCAAATATTTTCAAATATTCATATTTGGGATATCTTTAAATTCTATGCTTCTTATCCAATGTTGGGTTACATATTTATTTTTGCATTTTACTGTACTTCTAGGCCTCGGGCCTGTGCGTGTAAAGCGAAAGAAGAGATGCGTTGTCGCGGTACAATAGTTAACTATACTTATATATTTTAATCACGAAACTTAAAGGTCGTAAACCTAAAAGCCTTAAGTAGGTTAATAATAAATCGAGCTATTGGGCAACCAACTCATTAATGTACAGT
Organism: Macrosteles quadrilineatus; assembly: GCF_028750875.1. Taxonomy (NCBI): domain Eukaryota; kingdom Metazoa; phylum Arthropoda; class Insecta; order Hemiptera; family Cicadellidae; genus Macrosteles; species Macrosteles quadrilineatus. The sequence goes on from NW_026542598.1 coordinate 27,521,731, forward strand.
GCTAAAATTAACATGTACATCAATAAAATATCCTACTATAAAAACATACAAATAATAAAACTAAATACAACGACGAGACACACTAGTGATGGAAGGTGGTGTTTTATCACCCGCGCTTTGTCCCCTCCTGTCAGTTTTGGCGGGTGTTTCCTCTCATTATAACCTCCCCTAACTACATCAAAGATCCCCTTACACTGAGCAAACGGTGATGTTATGATGTTTACACGTTAAAGTAAGTTTTAATGTGTTAAGAATACTTTATTTAACCGTGTTTATGTATTGTAACTTGCTCTTAATTCATTTCTAATTTGTTTAGACTTCTTAGACAAAGATAATTAATAAACTTGCTAATATATTAACTGATACATCCACTATAATGCCAATTCATTAAAATTAATGACATTTAAATAGGGAATACATCGGACAATGTTAAGGTAATATTTTTGTAGAAATATGTTTAATTAAATGGGAAAACGCTTAGTCTGCAGGTTTGCTTTGGCGGAGATATTATTAATGTTTAGTACAGTTTCACCTTGTGTTGAGTTATGTACGACTTCCGAAAATATTGATGCGTCACACTAATAAATAAATACTGATACTTTGAAAACGTTACACATCAACGATGATACACTGCTGTCAAAATATAAAGATGACATCTTAGTGGGAATATAACAGATGGTACTTAAAGCTGCTACAACATTCATGCCTGTAAAATAGGGGACAAAGTCGTGCCTACTCGACATTCAGTTACAATTGAATGGTGTCATATTTCCCTTTGTAGACGAGAGAAGGTAAAGGAAATGCATGAACTTGTTTTTTATAAAACTATGTAACAAAATACAGTATTATATCATTGCAAGTTTATACAATAGTTCAAATTTAAACATTCTTATCAACCTGGAATTACTTAGCTTGTATTAAACGGATACCAGCAAAACCATGTTATGGGGTTCATATAGTTATGGTAACCTGTTGTATGGTATACCCATGGATTCTTCATTGCACAATTAGTTACGAAAAAGCAAAAAAAATACTTCTTTAACATATTCCCTATTCATGTTTTATGCATTCAATAGACTTAACGATTTAGATAATCGTAGACCAAATAATAAGCCCTTTATTGAACATTAATTCAAAAATAGAAATGGAATAAAATAGTAATAGTAATGTCATATTTAAACGGGGTTTATTTTAATATGTTTTAGAAACCCTTCAATTTCACCTGATGATAACAGTAAGACTGGCCAAAACTGGTCGCATTTTACCATTGTCTACTGTCTTTATACATGTTTACAATACGCGTAAGTATGTCAGATAATGTCGTAAGATTTATTTTACTTACTACATTCCCAAGATACATGAAAACTGTAATCAAAAGGCTATGTAAATATTTTCTGAAACACACTGCTATCTAGCTACCAATCTAAAACCAAGTTTATCAAGTCAATTTAAGCCATATGATATGTGGAACATGTTTGATATGTGACAGCTATCAGCATTATGCTACAGGGGAAGTGATATACCTTGCGATAATGCCAGAGACCGAATAGTGCACAGAGCTCATATAAAGTATAATCCCAAGTTTACTATAATATAAGCTTCATGTTGTTAAGCCGTAAAATTGATCGTTAAGTTGATAAAATTAGTCTGTTAAGTTGATATTAATAAGACTGTAAAATCTAAAATAATGGTATATTTTTTTAAAAACAATATTTAAATAATATTATAGCATATTTTATTATTATTAATTTAAATAATGATAATTAAATATATTTTTTAATAGTGAAACTATTCCTCATTCATCTAAAGTAAGACTTCAGGTATATTAAATAGAATCTGGGTAGCAAAATAGAAATAACATAACAAGAATATATTTAAATTTTCAGAATATACACTAGAACGGAAGTAAAGTTAAAGTAGTTAGGATTTAATAGTATTTTATATACTTACAGTTTATATTTTTAAATTTAACAAGGTTAATAATCTTTAAATAACACACATGTTAAGTACTAATAACAACTGATAATTTCTTTTAATTCCTAACTTCTAGTAAAATAGTTCATTATCGCACGATCTTCACATGATGCAAATCGTAACAACAAGATAACTTGCTAAAAATATGACGTAAACAATATTGAACATAAGTTGCTTATAATAGGGTACGAAATGTAAAAATAAAAAGGTGAATTTCCAACAGGAGAGGTGATTTTTTCGTTGAGTCTCGATAAGGCCATTAACTTTGACGTATCTCAGAAACATGATCCTACCTCTACTCACTCTCTGGAGGAGGTTATAGGCACGCCGCTCTAGTTAGAATGCGGCCCTATATTGAGGAGAAATGTTGTAACTTACTGGACAACTCGATACACAAGGAATTTTAAGTAGTTTACTCGTGTCGTTAACACTATTTACGCAAATTGCGTAAACTACTTTACCTTCGACAGTGTTTTATTTACCAAAATTCACTAGTCACAACTTCTAAGAGAGGTTATGTTTTTGTTTATAACCTCTCATTACCACTGAAAGTGATGCAACGAAGTATTGTACCAAACAATAATTGCACCACTCAACAATTAAATTGGCCTGAACAGCTGATTAGTTGAAGTTCGAATCATTAAAATTTTACTTCTTCTATCCCAATCCCTTAACCTCATTGGCCTGTTACCTGTGTTGTTATAAGTAAAACTATGCTGTTATGAAAGTAAACAATGATGTTATGTGAAACTTTTCTACTCTAAGAATTGAACTGAAACGGCTACTTAAAAAACGGCCGTAGGTAAAATCAATTTTACTGCTAAGCAATAAACTGACTGATTTAAGCTAACATTTTTCATTTTAATTTTCACTTCATATTAAATTGACATTTAAGTCCCATGGCTGGTCACACTATATAAAATTTATTTAAGAAATAGCGCACATTTAAAGTTAAAAAAAATTGTCATTTGGTTAGATAAAACGTCGAACAAACCTTCATTATAATATTACCTCATATCGTGATGTCATTATTGTTTAAAACATAGTAAATGTCTTTATGCGCAATGCTTAGTACCCAATATTGAGATGTGTAGTGAGCATTGCTCATATGTACGTACAAATAGTTAAAGATATTATATACGTAACTTTTTCGAAACGTAACATTCATGGTAGGTTTAGCTGTAAAATATGCAGTACCTAAAAGTTTATTAATTCGTAGATAAAACCAATAACAATTAATTATTTCGGGAATACATGTTGAGTTTATAAAAAAATTACTGCTGTGTTTTGGTTTTAGATTTTATTTACAAGATTCAGCTTAGATGTGTGGATATCTTTTATAAATTACTGATAGTTGATGTTAAAATATTGTTCATAAAAGTCATTTATTGGTTTTAGATTATAATAGTAAGCGTAATGCAATATATCTTTCCTTTTGTTATAAATTGAAACGCTGTGTGTACTAAACCTTAATTGTCATTCATTTAATCAACCACAGTGGGTAGTTTTAAGGAGCAGGATTATTATAGTGAAACAAATTAATCAAAAAATAATCTCCATACAATTCAAGTAACATTTATTAAATATTATTCAATGTAATTTACAGTGGGAAAATATTTAGTTTTATCATTACACCATTCAGGTATATTATCATACAAAGTTCCAGTAAGACCAAATTTCAAATAAAAGTAAGAGAAATAACGAATATGAGAGAAGGAAATATATAGACGATAATATGTTTCGACGCCCGTTAGATATGTTCTATTGAATAAGTGGCACAATACATCAGTCAGATCTCTTTCAATATTAACAGCCTGTATTTTGAGCAAATTTTTACTGATTTTTAGCTGATTTTATTAACAGCTGATATTTAATAGCCTGAAGATGACTCCTATGTGAGTTGAGACCGGTAGCAAATCAGCTACAAACAGGATCGCATAAATGCAGGTATTTACCCAAATTTATAGTTTCAATATTACTTCTTGCAACAATTATACATCTCACAGAAATCATATGTTTAGGTTTATGTTTATTACATTCTCATTTATACAATAGGCATACCCAGAACATGTTATTCGTTATTTAGTACAATACATAAATAAATTTATACATAAAAGATGACTAATAGCGTCAAACGATACATAGGTTTCACTATAATTTGCATTCTTATCAAAGAACAAACATAAATAACATCTCGATTTATTTAAACATACAACTTTGAATGTATAACACAATTTTGAAACGTCCTTAAACTTTTTATGGTTATTTAAATAATTATGTGACACAATAAGTATTAGTGAAATAGTTATTTTTGTTTCTATTATATCTAGCTTTTAAAAAATTCAAGATTGTGTATATAATAATATTTATTAGAAAATCTTCTCGCTTGATAATTATATTTTATATATTTATAGGCAATCTTAAGATTTAAAAACAGAATACATTTTATAAATTTTTTATCTACTGTGTTTTAAAATCTATTTAATTAATATATTTTTTAAAGTGAAGATAAAATATAAGAGTGGTTTATTTCAAATTCGCAATTATGTATGACGGAGTTTGCAAATACACAATAGGATAGAAAGGGAAAAAGTCGTCGACGAACAGTCAAATAAAGTAATCGTCTCTTTCAATATCAACGCTCCTCTGATACTAGTAAATATAAAAAAAGGGATGACATATTCAGCAAATAAGACTTTTTCAGAACTTTTTTGATTATCGACACGAGGCTTTCTGACAGGGTGAATTTGCGTTCTAAATATTTCAACTAATATTTAACTCTAACTTACTTTTTAACCGACTTCCCCACTACCAACAAAAGGAGGAGGTTCTCAATTTTTTGGTGGTTAAGGTTTTTTTTTCTCGTATGTTCACCAATTTCTCTATGATTCTTTTACCGATCAGTGTGGTTCCACCACCATTCTTTTTCTATACTTTCAATGTGATTGCACTTTTTATTTTAAAAGTGACCAAAAAACCTAATTAGGCTATCTATCTTTTGGTGTATTTAAATCTATCGGTTGTTCCTTTTTAGTTTATTTAATTGTTTGGATACAAACTGTATTAGAAGATTAAGGGGTTTTTAAAGAGGGTAATGTGTGCATTATAAACGATAATGAAAAGTTTTCAAAAATGTCAGTCGTAAGAGCATTTTAGTCGATACTGAAAGTGAATATTATCGGTAGTATAATTAAGTTCAGCATAGAACATTTTAACAGTATATTTCATCACTAAAGTGACTCTTTTTGACCCGAGGTCAAGTTTTACGATCGATAGGAAGCCGAGGTCAGAAAATGAGCGAGGGTTAAAAAGTCATTTTTTGCCCGTGTGGCGAACTATATTTTTCGTCATATTGCATCTTAATTAACAAACAAAGCTAGAAAACGAAATAATTTTTATGTTAAAATAACCTCTCAAAACGACTTCCAGCTTGTTTTCAATTCTGCTAATGCAAATAAGCAGCTGTTTAGTATGTGATTCAATCGTTTCGTCTATTTCGATTGTGTTACATTACATTGTGTACATTATACCATCGATTTCTCGAGCAATCGGCAACAAAAGTCTAAAACCTTACCTAATAAATCGATCGAGAAAATAATTTCGATCGTTACGATTGCAACAATCAAAATTTACAATTGTTTACAACAGCTGATTTTTACTCCCGAGAGAAAAACATAGTTTTTACTCCCTAAAGAATAAAAATGCTTCCTTAGACCCACAACGCATGCATTACAAACTGCTGTTTTTGCTGCAGTATGACGAAAAATAATTTTAAACTTAAGCAAAATATAGAATTATATTTTCAACTAGTGGCTTGTAGGGGCAATAGCCCCTATTATTCTAGTTAGTATTTTGTACAAATTATTAGTCTCATGGGCTATCCTCTACCTTGAATTATTGTTTAACATTTTTATTTGTTATAATATGTATGATAGTTAGTCATTACATAGCTGCATAAAGCATTTTGTTGTCTGCTCTGTTTAAAAAAAAAAATTCCAAAGGACTGTTCATGCAGTGTGTTTATAATATAAACTTTCTAATCATAATACAACTAAGGAACATGTTCAATAGTAATTTTCATGACTATTAATTAAATATATATAAATGTCTTTGAATATATACAAATTCACTTCGAAAAAACACATAGAGGTAATGTCATCCTCCAAATTGTAAAATGCAAAATCACCCGGCTAAAAGTAACATAAAGTTGACCACTGGGTAAACACTGTTTTTTTTTTTTTATTGCCAACTTTTGTGAAGGTTTGGCCTTGCGCTTTATTTATAGAAACAGCGATTTTTTAAGAGAAAATTTAAACTCGAATTGGTTGATAATAGTTTTATTTTTGGCATGAAAAACATGTTCCCTTTGCCTACTCCAGTAATTCCTTCTAACTTGACACTATTTTCGGACATGGCTAACACAACCAATCGTACTCCATTAACTAATTTAGACCCTTAAAATTGGGAATAAGTATATTTAAGCTTTATAATAGTATACACAGTAAAAAAACAATAACAATCAAATCAAAACAAATACATACTAATTTGACAGTTACAATCAGGTGATCTTTTGTTTGCAATCCGAGTGACGTCAGAATATGACGGGAATAGCACACCTATGTTTTTTCCTTCCACCATGCACAGTACATATTACAAATTACCATATGCTGTAAATAAAGTTAAACCACATGTTTTAAAGTAAACAAAGTAGACATGACTTAGATTCCCGTGCTATTTAAATGTGAATTAATTTATTCCGTAATAACCTTTTGGTGCATAATTAAGAAAAATGAATAGTTTTCCCTCAAAATTCACGTCAAGACCTTTAAAATAAGACCCCTCCCACCCTTCTACGGCCATCCAGAAACTCACAATTTCTTTACAAAAATTTGACTTACGGAATTATATATATAGATAAACAAGATAAATCAACATATTAGACAATAACAGGTGCGGTAAATATTGTAGGTTCACCATAAATAATAAAAACATTGTTCTCCAAGGTGAATAAATATTTATGTTTGTTCCAGTCCATGGGGAGCAATGCTATGGTCCAGCTGTGGCAGTAAAGTTTCATAGCCAATAGAAGACGTGAAGGTGATAACAAGTAGGAGAGGACCTAAAATATCTGGGTACAGCAGTATACTTGAGTTATGTATACCCAATGGTTATATACATTTAAAATGGTTATTATGGTATAAAATGGTGTTGTGATACGTGTTATTTACACTATTTTATCAATAAATTACACAGTTTAGTTCGTTTATTGCGTCCGTACACACGCATATTACGTTTAGTTTTAGTAATAAATAAGATAAATAAGATCTTATGCTTCATTATATTAAGTGTAACCAAACCTTTTTATTTTTTTGTTGCACGGACATTCTAGGACGCTAGTTCTAGCCCGGAATCGTTTTACACGTTACTTGAGGCCCTAGAGGGTTGCGGCATTATTACATGGATAAAACCCATTGATGATTCGCGGGATTTGAACCCAGGACCTCGGGCACCGAAGCCAGCGTTCTTCCACTAGACCTTATGCTGACTTTATATACTGACCTTATGCTGACCTAATGCTCCCCCAAACCAATACGTATACGCAGCCAAACAAATTGACTCCATGGTTGTTGTTATGGTACAAAATGGTTTCCTTATATTGTCCAGTGTTTCTATGGTATTGGTATTTGTATGTTTGATGTAACTTTACTGACTAAGCCCTAGATTTATTTACTATCTTATGTCAATATCTTGTTGGATAATATAACAAATTGATAATTAAATGACAAATTGCAACTGTGTCCAGAACGATATTTCTTGGAATCAAACTAGTACCCTAAGGATTTGAAGGCGAGCAATAAATACTTGACTAGCCAAATTATAAGGGGGTTTCCCAAGTACTTACCAAGCTTGGTTTTATAATGGGGTACACACTTATAAATAGTTGTTATGGTCATATCCAATTGTAATATATTTTTACCAACATTTATTCTATAAATATAACCATGTTTCTGATCATGTTTGAATGTTTTTATTGAATTCAGCTTATCGTCAATTTCCTACCTAATGCCCAATGCTTACAATGTTCTTTGCTTATCTTAAAAAGTAAGCAAAATATGTTAAAACACAACGTAGAAGGGTTACCTCTCCAATAAAATTATAAACTAATAGTATTTCTACACCAATATATGATGCAGTAATAAGTCGGGTGAAAATAGACAGTCAAGTGTATTATACGTGTAGAAAAGTTTTGGATTGTTATAGACCTTAATAAATCAAGTAGATGTATGATGACAGCCAGTTTTAGTTTAGAATATGCCTACCTTATGTAAATGATTATTGGAAATATAATTACATCATCAATAGTGCACCGATTATAATTCACTAATATTATTAATTTATTCCTTACCATCAGATACATGGCTGACGAAATTGAAAAATATTAAAACTTATAGTACATTAGGAAATAAAATTTACCCTCCAAGAATTTTTGTTTGTCATTTAAAATGTTTAATTAAATCTGTCATCTTATTTGAAAGGATTAATTAATCTTAGTAGAACACAGGAAGTATAGACTACTTGGCACGATTCTAAACTACGAGTATAATTAACTCTTGACGTTGTCCTCGGTTGTGGATATATACTCATAAAGTCCTGACTTTAATATCAAGATAAATACTTAGACACTAAAAAAGCAATGCCTTATATTTACTACAAGTTAGGGCATATGTTTAAATGGATTGTATGAAATAATGAGGTGTATACTTATAATTTGGTCAACGTTTAAACAACTCAAAATTGCAATTATAAAACTATTGATAAAGGATAAGTGTTCGAAAAAATTCTTTTGTCGGTAAGAAAAATAATCAAAGTAATTTATATATCAGATTTCAGTTTTTTTATGTTAACTTTTCAAAATATCTTTCCTTGAACTTAAAACAGTAACGTGTTAACCACACAATGACAGTCTCCAGTTCTGTTCATATTTTGGTTGTTAAAAAATAACAAAATAAGCTTTACCATAAAAGCTGTACTTTTAATACAAGTTGTGGAATAATAACAAAGGCTTTGACGAAGCCCCTCTAAACCAAACTTGATAGATCATTGTAAAAAGGTTTCATGCACAAACTTATCAATATAATGGCCCACGTCTACAATTTTTAAAAGCCTTGTCTAGGTTCTACACTGTAAATACAGCTTATGTATAGGAAAAGGTGTTTGAGTCTAGCCTACCACAGGTATAACTAGACTACCTCTTTATAATGAACATTCTAGAAATTAAGTTGACAGCGAGATTTGGTTTTACGAGCAGATTGGTTGCAATGGTCCTCCAGCCCAGTCTATATGACCGAATTATTATAATAGACATAGTTAGTACTATTTAATTAAAATAATTAAAATGTATTTTTTCTGTATAACATATACCAGTTTCAAACAATCACTAAACAAGATGGAATGAAAGATATAGATTTCTACGGGCTGTAACAAACATCAGCCTGGCCAACTGAACAACATTCTTCAGTGATATTCTCCAAATTTTCTTCATACCAAATGCATGTTATTTGGGTTTAACAACTAATGGCCCCATTTCACTCATAGTAAAACTTGGGGTTAAACCCAAAGTAACATGCATTTGATATAAGAAAATTAGGTTTTTTGTTATTTACACAAAACCTATTAGATATACAAAATAAGGGTAAAATACAAAGTTGTAATAAATTTAAAACCCTATAAAATGATGTACCCCTTGAAATATGTTGCTATTTGAAAATTTTTAACGATGGGCATTTGCAAATAAAAACAACTTTTGGGAATATTTATTATAAAAAAAACTGTTACCTGTAGCATATCACAGTAAAGCAAATTTCATAAAGAGTAAGAAATTTCAAAAGGAGAAGGGCTACGTGCATTAGTTTATAAAACACAGATCATTAAAAACATATTGACCCCCCCCCCCAAAAAAAACTGCCGCTTTTTTAAATGTAAAAAGATAATTATTTAATGTTTTTGCAGAAATGTTTTACAAGTAAATAATTTTAAAATAATGTATAACATGGCATGAAATGAAATGAAATGAAATGAAATGAAATGAAAAATTCTTTATTTTACCAGGCAAAGTTAGGGCCACATGGCCCTCTCTTACACTTAACCTGACAAACTTAAATATAAATAAATAAAAATACAATGACATTTCTTAATCTAATATAAAAACACATATTTAACACATCAAGTACAAGTTAACAAAAATTCAATCTATTTAACTAATTAACTAATTAAAAAAAATAGTAATTATTATAAATTAATAGAATATACAACAGAAAAAACTTTCACACTCTCACTCGCATACGCACCAGTAATCGCGCAAAGACGCAGAAGCCCTAGGACACGCCAGCCGAGACCATTTGTTCAAAGTAGAGATTTTTTAGTGCCGCCACAAACTGGGAACGTTTATCAAGGGATTTAATGTCTAGGGGTAGGTTGTTCCAAAGACGGCAAGCGGTAACAACAAAAGCCCTGTCATAAGCGGTGGTCACATGATGAGGTATACGCAATGTGATCGAAGAAGAACGAGAAATTCGTGAACTACCCTGAGACACAAATTTAAAATCTGATGTAAAATATTTCGGGGAGCCTGATTTCAAAATTAAAAAGACTAATGACAAAATTTTAATGGATCTTTGATAATTTAGTTTCAAGATGTTTGCCTCAAGGTAGTATGGCGTGATATGCTCCATACGTCGCAGACCATAGACAAATCTCAAAGCGTAATTCTGAGACCGCTGGAGCATATCCGCCTGAATCACAGTCATGTCATTGATCAATGAGTTGCAGTAACTGAAGTGGGGCAGTACAAGTGATTTGATCAAATGAAGTTTTGTGTGTTGTGGCAAAAAGTTCTGCAATCTTTTCAGTGAATGTATGGAGGCAAAAACCTTTTTTCGTGTGTCCGTAACTGCTGTGTCCCAAGTAAGTGAAGAGTTGAAAGATATGCCAAGATTCTTTACATTGTCAAAGTAGGGCAGTGCTTTGCCACCGACTGTGATTGGGTTTATTGAGTCTAAGTCAATTGAAGGGCGAAGTCGAGGGTGGCAGATTACAATCGGTTTTGTCTTTTCGTGATTTAGTCTCAGTCCATGATTCTCAGTCCAAGTAACTATTCGGTTAACGTCTTCATTGATCCTTCTGACACAGTCATTTTCGTTGTTTGCAGTAAAAAAGTCATAGATTTGTAAGTCGTCAGCGTACATGTGGTGTTTACAGTTGGTCAAGGTCGAGTTTATGTCGTTGACGTACAGTACAAAGAGCAGTGGTCCAAGGATTGATCCTTGGGGAACACCGCATGTAACAGTCATCCAGTCTGATCTTGTGTCACCAACCTCCACACATTGCTGCCTATCTGACAGATAAGATCTCAGCCATTTAAGAGAATTCTGGGAAAACCCTATTGCCCTTAATTTCTGCACCAGCAAGTCATGATTAACACAGTCAAATGCTTTGGAAAAATCAAACAGAGTTAGAATCGTTCCCTGTCGACGCTCCATAGCAAGTCTAATGTCTAATGTCTAATGGCATATGTTTACTTTAGAAAAACCCGAGATTCGAACTAGTGATCCGCGTATTTTGGCACACCCTGTATTGGAGAAAAGTTAAACATATTTTTACGTTATTCCTTGGGGTCAATTTAGTGGGAAATAATAATTTTATTTCATCCTTGTACGTTAATCTGTTATTCCGTAATCAATTTGAGACACCTTACGTGGACACCGTGTATATAAATCAGGATAAACATTTTAAATAAGTTATACTGTAAATTCTGAGTACTAAAAAGTACAGTGACGACATTTCATTTTTCGACAGTTTCAGATAATGTAACGAAGCCAAAAAAATACTCAATGATATTTGTGGAATTGTCACTGTGTTTTCCTAACCCAACAATAGTGTACTTGGAGCACAGTAGTTGGACTTGACCCAATGTTTCATAAGCATCCAAATTATAGATAATGCTTTGCCTTATAGAATAATATTTACATCTGTTATCTAACAGTAAAATATTGTAATATTGCTCCTTTTGCACAAATATAATTTTTAGCTTAGTTTAAAAACCAGTTCACTGGTAAAAATATGTACTAAAAATGTATAATAATCAGCATTAGATATTAGAGTGGTAATAGAAGAAAGTGAGAAAGTAGGAGAATTTTGAGAATATGCATAAATAGAATTATTAGCATCATGAATATATTCCTGGATGTATAACCTAACTATCAAAGGACTAAACGAAGCCTGTGTACCGTTGGGATGTAACATTATTAGTATAATTTAATGATCAAAATTTATACGAAAGTAAATTGTTGTTGTAAGCCCAATTGAAGAAAATATCAAAACGTATATTATTTTGTTATCAGATTAGGTTATTTAAGTATTGTTATTAGTGATTAATAATATTAATAAGACCAAAATTCTTTGTTTGTTAAGTATTATCTTTGACTATCAATAGTCTATGGTATTGCAAACACATATTTTAATAATTATTGTTAACAACTATTACCAAGATTAACTAAATATTGAAATAACTAATAATAGCTACGATAGACCATCGCACAACAGAACCAAATTACAGGAACATTTACGAGTGCATTTTTATATTATGTTTGCTAAAGTGAGTGCTTTCCGGAAAATAAAACATTCAACGGTGCAAAATTACGTTTGTTCATGAGAGTTTTTCATCTTATTTGAAAAGCATTACGTAACAGCTTGTTTTTACAATGAAACTAACCATAGAAATCTATGGCAGCAAAGTATACCTTATTTAATACCAAACGCCATACCCATGCTGCACAACGGGAAGATAACACAAAACAGAACAATTATGTTCTATAGATCTGCTGAATGAAAAGTTATCAACTCATAAATAATTGTGCAAAATTTTGATAAAACACCAACAAAATCATGTTTAAACTCGTGGTTTATACAAATGATAAGTGTATTAATATGAATAACATAGAAACTTTGCAATCCGTCAGGGACCAAAGAGAGTATTAAAATAAAAATTACTATGTCCAATAAGTCTTTGGTAAGTAAATATTCCTGGAAAAAACAAAATTGTCTAAATTGTCAATTAGCTTTTACGCTATTGACATACTCTATGGACTAACAATAAGATTGTCATAAATATGACAAATCTACTGACGGAGTATGTTTAATCCATGCTACAAGTCAGGAAATAGAAACACTAAAACATAGCCATGTAGTTGAGAGCCTAAAAATATTCAATCAATGCCTTTCATGCTAGATTCACAAAAAAGCTTACCCACAAAACAAGAACTTATGATGAACTTAAGGCGAACAAGATAAATATCCAGCTTAGTGTTACATAGCAACGGTATCGAGAGCACTTAGGCAGAGTGCTTCCAAAGGGTGAAATATTATCGATGAGCGGCTTGTTTTAGCACATTCGCCACAACAATAAGCCAGCTGAGAGCACTCAAAAAGTTCAATTAGGTAAAATCTGTTTGGAAGCTTATATTAATCTATAATCTCAGAATCAATTAGATTATTTATGCATATCATTAAATATACTTTGCAAACAACATCATGACAAGGATCTAGTTTTTGAAAGTTAAAAACAAGTTTCAGTGTTCCGTTTATTATTTTATTTCAATTTCACCTATTTTTAATTAATTAGTAACTATTATAATTAGTAGAAATATTGTAATTAGTAGAATAATTGAAATAGTAACTTAATCAAAATGTAAACAGAATGAATTGAAATAAGCAAAAGTAAACATAAAGTTAGGCCTACTTCATGTTTACGGATAAACAAATCTGTAGTTGTAACACGCTTAACTAAGTCCGGATGTGTTTTCCTTAGGGATTTTATAATTGGAAAAAATTAAATCATTTGCAAATGAAGAATGGTTTTCACAAACATTTAAAGTATTTGGATGGATGGTTTAGCAAAGTATTATAAAAATGAAGATGGACAGTTTCACTTTATATGTTTTTATTAATCCAAAACTCATAGCCCAATTCATAGTAGGGAATTACGATGTTTATGACAGATTATGACTTAATCACCCTGGTTGTGTGAAACAAAACACTAGTAATAGAATGGCTAACACGAGTTAGTGGCCAATAACGTGCAACTTTATAATTTTATTTTATGCTTTAGATTTGACCTATTTTAGTCATTATACTAAGAAATCTGTTTTACAAAGACGGGAAAAGCAGAGGCCAGCATGAAAAGTTACCTACAAGTCACAGCGGCAACTTGAAATGTACAGCATGTCCAGTAGACCTTCGTTATAATGACGTCACGTCTTGTATTGGCCATGAAACTCAAGTATCTTGCTTCTCGATCCGTATGTTTATCAAAATACTCGTGATACTCGAAATAATTCGGTATGTTACATGCCAGGGCCGTAATGGTATATTTCGTTACTAGTCCTGAAAATAGGTGTTTACTGGACGAGGGAAGTACGATATTTTAAGCCATACTACTGTAAGCTATCTTAACAATAAAAACTCATGTACAAATCTTTATATATTCCCACCGACAAAGTACTATCAACCACTACTCATAACCTCTTAGAGTGGTTATGTTTTTGTTTCCACTCGTTGTCAAATATAATCAGCTGGTGTCTGGTAAACACGCATTACATTAGAGTAGTACATTATGAAACCCCATTTTATTAAGCTGCCGGGAAACAACTGTTTTCTGGACTAAATTATTACTGAGTGTATTTACTTAGTAAAACCTTAACAAATAAAATTAAAGAAACGATTTTAACTAGTTATGTATTGTAGTAATACCCCAGCCTCTTTAGGACGCCAGGTTGTAGCCAGGAACCGTTTTATTTCTTCATGTCAGGCCCAAGAGGATTGCAACATTTTTTTAAATAATAATTATTTGTGATTAGCGGGATTTTAACCCGGAACCTAAGAGACTAAGCGCCACATTCTACTATTAGATCAGCTCGCTTTCCCAGAACAATTTGTAATAAAATATTGTTTAATCATTATCTTAGTTATATATATATTTGATCATACCTGTTATACCAACCATTCATGCTATGGTATTTTAACGTATTTCTAAATATAAATACATAATCAGCTTATAGATTCAGTATATCAAATATCAAACCAATTATTTAAATTTAATAAAGTGTTCAATTATTATTCTTCTATCATTACGTTTTATTTTTTCCAAAACGAAAAAGGCTACACCATTTGATGACCAGGTAAAGAACATACGTATATTTATAAAAATCACTAAGTAGACCTTAGCTTAAAACACACTTTAAGGGTAATCCCAAAGCAAAGTTTGGTCGTGGTCTGGTTGTTACACTGCTATTGTGGTTTATTATAATACAGAACTGAGATTAAAGCTAATTAATTAAACAACGTCGGGCTCCTACCCACCAGCTTAGCTTGGACGGTAATGGTGCGTGGAATAATAGGGCAATAACAATAACCACTGATTTCCCACTAAAATATCTTCAAAAAACTTAAGATTTATATCTAGCAATTATTTAAAGACACGGTTTAATTTTTTTATGGTTTTAGGTATCATAACCGTGAATCCGAAATTAATCAAAGGTGCAGATAATATTTCTTTGAGTATATAGTAGATTATAAAATTGTTAAACTGTTATTCTGTATGTCTGCTGTGTAAAATTATATCTTGATAGGACATGAGTAAATTTGTTTCAATTCATTTAATATTCTATAGACAAGTAAATTTGCTTGAATACATTTTATACTCTCAATATAAAAATTCCTTCTTCAACAAATTTACGAAAATATTCATTACATGTATTAAAATCGATAACTTCATGTATAAGCCTCATATAGGCTGCTTGGGAAAATAAAAATGTCCTTAGTAAAAATCATGATTTGCAAGTTAAAACTCCTTGGAGGCCAGCGGCTGTTAATTTCAAAGAGCTGCCTAAGAGTTAATTATCATCCAAAAATATTTTTTCTAACACTAAAGTGGGTTTAATTTAAATATCCAGAGCACTGTTAGATAAGAAATTTTCTTTGTAATTGTTTTCGAAGGGAGTCCATGGAAGCCAACGGCCATCTTGGATTTAACCGATATAAGAGCATTTCAGACAGCTGATTAAGAATAATTTACCTTCTAAAAACATTTTTTCGAATACCAAAGGGATTGTTATTTAAATATATAGCGCAGTGTGAGATTATAAATTTTATTTTTTGTTTTTTAATTGTTTTATGATTTGGAAATACTAGGTTCCAAGGTCTTAATCGTTAGTCTAAAGGGTAACCCTGAACTCTTTACCTTTAAGGTGTAATTTCTGTATTGAAGAAGTACTAAAATATTATGTAAAACGTTTCTAAAATAGAAATATACCCATAAAACATAAATTTAGTTTTTTAATAAAAATTTATTTGATAATAGATTTTGTTTGTAATGAATCGGAGTTTAGTACATAGATTAATAGCACAAAGACCTAAAATAAAGCTAAAGTCACATCGTTTTATTAAGAAACCTTCCTCTCAATTCCAAAGACGCCAAATTTGAGAAAATAAGTTCATAAATAAGGGAGAAAAGTCATTTTACTGTGTACACCAATCCTTGCGCTCATTAAGTAGCTAACAATTATTGAAAAAGTTGATGGCTTTTATGTAACTAACAGTGATGTTACCCAATAACCAAAGATATTGCCTGAAATGCTTTTTTTATGTTATTTAAGTGTAATAATTTCGATGACCACCATTTTAAAACTAAACATAATAAAAAAATACAATTTCTTCTTAAAATATGTCTATGCGTTATTAATCAATGCGCTAAACTCAAATTTGTTTCAAAACGCCGTTGTCACACAAAAAATAGTTTTTTACAAAAATACAATAGCTGCTGTACAAAGTTTGCTAGCTTTGGAGTTTAAATTTGTAACGTAACATTTTGGTTCGCCTTTGGTCCCGGGTATACCATACAGGTCGATAGAGAGTTCAGGGACACCCTGTAAAGTTTGTAATCAAGACAAGCCTGTACAATCAGGTCGTTCCAACTAATTAGTGAACTGTCGAAACAATGTTTACCCAAAGCTAAAGAGGCTAACGTAAACAACTAGGTATCTGCTATACAGGGTGGTTGGTACTCAGTGTGACAAAACATTTTTGGTGTAAGTACAAAGTAAATGTAGTGTGATCCGTATGTTTATCAAAATACTCGTGATACTCGAAATAATTCGGTACGTTACCTGCCGAGGGCGTAATCGTATACGTCCCTAGTCCTAAAAATTTATGTTTACCGGAGAAGGAACGATATTTTAGGCAATACGAGTACTACTCTAAGCTAACTTAACACCCTAAAAAACTAACACTAAAAACCCATGTACAAATCCTTATATATTCCCACCGACAAAGGACTATCGACCACTACTCATAACCTCTAAGAGTGGTTATGTTTTTGTTTCACTCATTGTCAAATATAATCAGCTGGTGTCTGGTAAACACTCATTACATTAGAGTAGTACGTAATCAAACCCCATTTGATTAAGTTTGCGGCAAACAACTATTTTCTGGACTAAATCCTTGCGTGGGAAGTTCGTCAAAACAGTGTAGTGTGGCGTAAGTGTTATTACTTCGTAAAACCTTAACAAATAAAATAAAATAAAATATTTGATCATACCCATCATACCAACAATTCATAAATTGCTATGGTATTTTAACGTATTTCTAAATATAAATACATCATTCTCTTATAGATTCTGTATCAAATATCAAACCAATCATTTAATAAAGTGTTCAATTATTATTCTTATTTTATTACATTTTATTTTTTCCAAACGAAAAAGGCTACACTATTTGATGACCAGGTAAAGAACATACGTATATTTATAAAAATCACGAAGTAGACCTTAGCTTAAAACACATTTTAAGGGTAATCTCAAAGCAAAGTTTGGTCGTGGTCTGGTTGTTACATTCAATTATTGTGGTTTATTATAATACAGAACCGAGATTAAAGGTAATTAATTAAACAACGTCGGGCTCCCACCCACCAGCTTGGACGGTAATGGTGCGTGGAATAATGGGGCAATAACAATAACCACCGATTTCCCACTAAAAATATCTTCAAAAAACTTAAGATTTATATCTAGCAATTATTTAAAGACACGGTTTTATTTTTCTATGGTTTTAGGTATCATAACCGTGAATCCGAAATTAATCAAAGGTGCAGATAATATTTCTTTGAGTATATGGTAGATTATAAAATTGTTAAATTGTTATTCTGTACTTCTACTGTGTAAAATTATATCTTGATAGGGCATGAGTAAATTTGCTTCAATACATTTCATATTCTGTAGACAAGTACATTTGCTTGAATACATTTTATACTCTATACCCCTACCAGGTTTGCCAAAAATATTTTTTTCAAATAGCAAAGAGATTGTAATTTAAATATCTAGTGCTCTGTGAGATTATAAATTTTATCTTTTGTTTTTTAATTGTTTTATGAGTTAGAAAGTTTAGACTCCAAGGTCTTAATCGTTACTCTAAAGGGTAACCCTGAACTCTCTACCAATCTTAAGGTGTAATTACTGGATCGAAGAAGTACTAAAATATTATGTATCACGCTTCAAAATAAAAATATATATCCATAAAGCAGGAATTAAGTTTTTTTTTTTACTATTTTTGATCTGATAATAGTTTTTTTGTAGTGAATGGAAATTTAGTACATTGATTAATAACACGAAGACCTAAAATGAAACTAACGTCGCATCGTTTTATTAAGAAACCTTCCTCTCGATTCTAACGACGACAAATTTAAGAAAATAAGTTCATAAATAAGGGAGAAAAGTCATTTTAAAAATACTATGTACAACAATCCTTGCTCTCATTAAGTAACTAACAATTATTGAACAAGTTGATGGCTTTTATGTAACTAACAGTGATGTTACCCAATAACCAAAGATATTGCCTGAAATGTTTTTTTATGTTATTTAAGTGTAATAATTTCGATGACCACCATTTTAAAACTAAACATAATAAAAAAATACAATTTCTTCTTAAAATATGTCTTTGCGTTACTAAACTCAAATTTCTTTCAAAACGCCGTTGTCACACGAAAAATAGTTTTTTACAAGAATGAAATAGCTGCTGTACAAAGTTAGCTAGCTTTGGAGTTTAAATTTGTAACGTAACATTTTGGTTCGCCTTTGGTCCCGGGTATACCATACAGGTCGATGGAGAGTTCAGGGACACTCAGTAAAGTTTGTAATCAAGACAAACCTGTACAATCAGGTCGTTCCAACTAATTAGTGAACTGTCGAAACAATGTTTACCCAAAGCTAAAGAGGCTAACGTATACAACTAGGTATCTGCTATACAGGGTGGTTGGTACTCAGTGTGACAAAACATTTTTGGTGTAAGTACAAAGTAAATGTAGTGTGATGATGCATATAAAATGTTCCAAGTCCAAAAATTCCAGCGATTTCTCAATTACCTGTATATGGATTTGAGTGGATAATGTCATTTTCGTGTTCTACATTAAATTTTGAATAAGAATAATACAAAATGACCGAGGATCAGTTGTAAAGACTCCGTTGTAAAATAGATTCAAAGATAAAAATTAAGATGTTCGATACAAATTTTAAAAACAAAGGTCTAATACATTTTTCTCGCCCTGTATACAAGAAGGTGTCGGAATATGTTAAAAACTGCGCCATTTTATAAGCTTTCCAACCATATGCTACACTATTGAGGTTTAGATATTATTTCGTTTGTTTTAGCGGTTTGAATGCCAGAAAACAGGGAACTTTTTTATTGTTTTACTGTTCAAGCTGAAACAAAAATACAACTTTTGCTTAATACATGCCGACTTTCTATGTTTTAAATGTTAGAGACAATATGCTTTGTAGTCTTCAAACCACTAAAGCGTACATAAGCAGACATAAAGCTCAATGGTGTAGCATGTGGTTGGAAAGCTTATAAAATGGCGCAGTTTTTAACATATTCCGACACTTTCTTGTATACAGGGTGTGGACAAATGCAATTTGACCAATGTTTTTAAAATTGTTATCAAACATCTTAATTTTTATCTTTGAATCAATTTACAATGGAGTTTTTACTACTGATCCTCTGTCATTTTGTATTATTCTTATTCAGCATTTAATGTAGAACACGAAAATGACATTATCTACTCAAATCCATTTATATTTAATTGAGAAATAGCTGTATTAAGTTTAAAAACATAGTTATTTTTGAAAAACATAAAATAATCTTTTGGGAAGCTAATTTTTAGACTTGGAACATTTTATATGCATCATCATACTGCATTTACTTTGTACTTACACCAAAAAATTTTTGTCACACTGATTACCAATCACCCTGTATTCATACATTATAAGGATAATATAGGATTCACCAACCTACTCAATTGATTTATTGAGAAATAAATCAATTCATAAACACATTATCTATTCCTGTATACAGATTAGAATAATAGATTTCAACAGGTAGATCAGTGGTGTTCGGTACGATGGACGCCAAGGCAGCAATGCCGTGGGTTCGATCCTGGTTCCCATCTCTAAATTTTATCACACGTATTGTAAGCTTAGGGGATGAGTTTACTGCATACGTTCCAAGCATGGCCCGAGGTCTATGGATGCAAATACAGACTTAAAAGATAAATACTCATAGAAGTGAAGTGCTTTGACTTAAGCATATGCTGTTTTTGAGTTGAATTTTATAATGTCAATACTTTTGAAAATTAAATATTTCTAGAATGTCCTCCTAATAGCACTTTTGTAGGGTAAAAGCAACGTAAACAATAGTTAAAAGCTTACAATGGCAGTTTTAAATTGTAAAGCTTTAAATTATAATTTAGTTCTTAGCTTCTTAAACCACTAAATAATTACATTTACGAGCTCAAATAAAATAAACTATCCGTATTTATTAAATTATTAAAGGAATTAATATTTATTAAATTTAGTAATAAAATTTAGATAGAATTTTTTAAGAATAATGATGAGTTACAACAAATGATAACGAACCATTTGTAAAGGTCTAAACTGTGAACGAAATAAATTATTGACATTGCCTAGCAAGTGGGCCATCAGTACCTCTCCGTGTCTCATTCGGTCAAATGGGCCGTCGGAATAAGAATGAGTCTCATATGTATTATTGTAAAATAAAAACACTACCATCGATGTATAACACTACTTACCATGCCATTCCTCCTTCCCCTCTCCAACGTAAACGGTATCAGCAAACTGACCCATAATTTCTCTCATTAGCTTGTCAAATACCGTGGAGTAAGGGTAAATATGATATTGATGGGTATAATAAACAATTGCAATAATCTTTGAACCGTATTTTTTCAGAATTGGGGGCTGTACCATTTTGTTTATAGTTAAACGGACCATACGATAAAATATTTCAATCAAACTCGATTAAGCCATTTTAAAATCAAATACTCCATTATTCTATGAAAAATGAAATGTTAATTTTTTAAACTCCTGGGCATGCAGGAGGTACCATCCCGTTGAAAACTCCTTTTTGGATTCAAGGGGGGCCCAAAACTCATATCTCCACCTAAAACTCAAATTAGAAAGTTTTGACGAAAACAATACTTTCTCCATATTGCGAGAAGAAAGTGAACAGAACAAAACTTGAGGTACAAAATTGAAGCATTTGATTTTACGTACAGTCTTTTACGTTAGTTAAAATTTGATTGGTAGACAAACTCTTGCAATTCAGTCATAACTTTAAAAATCGGTAGATAAGTCCCTATAACAATTCGAATGTTAGTGTGTTAATTAGGTCATATGTGTATTTAATCATAATTTAACTTTCTTTTACAAAAAACAGCTCGGATTATTTCAACAAAAACTTCATATTGCGGTCTAAAAAAAGGATACAACCTTATTTTGCAAAAATTACAGTGCAAAAGTCATTACATTTTTACCCATAAAATACCCCACTGGCGATCCAATTACAACGGTTGTTGACAAGCTAATAGGAGGAAGTATGCATCAGTTTACTGAAAATGTTTATATCTGTATCATGCAACTCTTGAATTGCCAAGATACTGGTAGTCTCCTGGTGAGATAAAATCAAACTTGTTTAAATATTTAGAATTTTTACTTTGTTTGTATTTTTATTTCATATTCACACATCAATAAAAAAAAAACACTAAATTTATAGCATAATGACTAACAAGACATTATACATTATGTAAGTAACGCATCATAGGCCTACTGATTTGTCCATCATATTGCATCATATTGTATGTTGTTACAACAAATTGTAGGTACTATTATTATGGCGGATTTGTATGGTGTTGATACAAAGCTTAGATAAGGTCTTATATTGGAATATGACTTTTACAAGTATTAATTACTAATTATTATTAGGCATAAAGTTCTTTCATTATTTCACAGCAATGAAAATAACAAGTTATTGATAGATAATCACGATCATTATTTCTCAGGTAACATTAATTATACATGAATTTATTGCTGTTCAGTAAGAGTTTTCGCAAAGATGCAAACAAAAGTTATGTACTTACTAAGCAATTTAATTAAAGTTGTCTTTTCAGTATTCATAGCTAGGGCTAAGGGTCATCCAAGTCTCCATATAACCTTACAATTAATTGTATCATTACATTGTTATACGAGTATAAGTCAATATCTTCCCCAAATTAAAAACTAAAATCTACACAGTGGAATATGCAAACAGGATTTTCCTTATTTTAGTTACTATTA
Source organism: Macrosteles quadrilineatus (assembly GCF_028750875.1). Taxonomy (NCBI): domain Eukaryota; kingdom Metazoa; phylum Arthropoda; class Insecta; order Hemiptera; family Cicadellidae; genus Macrosteles; species Macrosteles quadrilineatus. The sequence goes on from NW_026542598.1 coordinate 27,544,434, forward strand.
TATTGACTGTTGATAACTTATCTTTACGGTACTAGGAGTTAGTTTTTTTTTATTGTAACAACAAATCAATACCCTTGGAATGTTTCACAAAACTTCAAACTGTATTTTTTTGTAATTTTGTATCTGGGCTAATATTGTAAGACATACTGTAAAAGTTACACCATTTGGTTTTGTGGATAGACATTTTAAGGCCTATGCAAAAGCCAAGCTGTCCACGAAAGTATGTTTTTATGATTTCCAATTTGTAAACAATATTATAAAAAAAAGAAAAGCACTTTTTAAAGAAAAAGGAAAAAAAACTGCGACAAATCGTTTGAGCATTCAAGAGAGAGAGGAAAAGTGAAAAGAAACTCATAACACAATCGTGTTACTGTACTATTGTATTTAGCTTCATTTTTTGGTAATTTTATTCACACATTATCATAGTTGTTGATAGAAATAATATTAATTAAACATTATTTTGCCTATAGGTTTTTCTGATCAGTAAGAAGTGAAGTGAGGTATACAAAAGAGGGAATCTAGTTGAATTGCTTAATGGATGTTAATTTTATAGTACTAAGAATTGTTATCCAGAGTACTACGTCCATAGTTGTGTTCCACAGTATATTACCGTTGTATACCGGTGTTGACTATGCAACACCGAAACATAAACAAACCGGCAAACCCTTGCAAATTAGCCGTATTCGAGTTAACTCATGGAAACGACCCAGGAAACTTTACCGTTAGCACAAGAAAATACAGAACCGCACATAAACTCCGAAAACGAGGTGTAATTAATTACCCAAGTTTCCAAAGCCACCGGAACCTCCTGGGTCGCCCGGGCCGCCCTACCCGGGCCAGGGCGGGGACCTCCCTAGAGTACTGGGACACCTGGAGGATATGTGGTTGGAAAGTGGTTGGTAAAAATTATAATTATATAGGTCGAAAGGGCATATTAGTGAGTAAGTGCGGTGGTGGAGGTATATTGATCAGCAGGGTTGTGACGGTGTGGGGGGGGGGGAGGGGGTTGCGTGCGCAGAGTGCCCGGACTGTCAGTAGTCAGTTCTGCACCCTGTGCCGTGTACCGTGTTGTGAAGTGTCGGGGTGTCTATGGTGTATGATGTGGTTCGAACCGTCGGGGCGCAGCACCTCGCCGCCCATGTAGTGGACACCAAGGTGGGCACAGGTTATGTGGAATATAAAAATACATGTTATTGACCCCTCTAAATATCCTGCTACTGATGTTACTGCCGGGATGTGAAATTGTTTGTAAATTTAATTTTTGAGATTAGGTTAGGAAATTAAAATTTTGGCGCAGGCGCCCCCTCCGGCGCGGTACTCACGCCCAATGTCACCTTCGACGGAGATTAACTTTGGTAGATTTTTTAAAATTGACGACGGTAAATTTCAACAGTGTGGGACCCAAAAGGAGTTGATATATATAACGTAGAAAATACAAAAGCCTCCCATGTGATTTTCGTGAAATGGTAGCAAATTATATGTAAACTTTTGAATTTTAACTACCGTTACCAAATGAATTTATAAATTTTATATTTGTGTCACGAATAAATACAGGATACACACAAATATTATTCAACAACTAAATGTATTTTTCTAAAAAAAAAATTAAAGAAAATACATAAACCTGATAAAACTACATTTTTAATGTCATAAAATATATTGTATCGCCGTATCATAAAAGTCGTTAGGAAAACGATACATTACTTTAATTTTGTTTTAGAAAAGCCTTACCAGTCGATTGATATTGTAACCCTCAAAAGCCTGCTAGGTTAATTTAAAATACTATGCAATGAGAGGTAATGCGCCTGGCTTGCACGATCAGTCAACTTTGTAATAGCAAAAAAAAATAAATAAAAAAAAAATAAATGAATAAAGTAAAAATATAATAAAATAAATAAAAATAAAAACAAAAAAAAATTATAACAATCACCAAAAGTCCTCGCCGCAGTTATATGATTAATAAAATGTTATATTAGTTATATGTTCAAAAGTAAGAAGTGAAAATTTAACCGTTGGAAATCCTCCAGCATTTTAAGACGTCAAAGGCTTTAAAATATCAACAAATTATTTACACTATTATCCACCTGTTTTCATAATATTCTCGTCCGTGTAATATACGATGAGATAGTGTCAAGAAGAATCAACAGGTCTTCATGAAGCATGGTAATATACAGTGCACCTGTTAGGCTTCTTGCGTGCAACGGACAAGTTTATGGAAGGGATGTTTTATACAATCATCGGTAAAGTCATTTTCACACTTAAACGTGTTTTAAGTGTTTACGCAATTGTTGAATTACAGACGCTTTTTAAATGGACGTTTAGTGATTTTGTAATATTTTTCTATCGATACTAAATGGTATTACACTACATATTAGCTTCTTTGAAGGAATGTTTGATTTGTTTACTTTTGAATTAAAAACAAACCACTATTTTCAAATACATAACTCATAGAATTATGTAATTTAAACATGACCATAAATGTTTTTTTTTTCAGAAATGATTTTAAGAATAGGATATTCGAAGGAATTACCTGTTGCTAAACTATCTTTGGTTACGTTGTGTTGAAAATAAAGTTACGTAATTAAATAAATTCACCGCTGCAACAACCCTAGCAGAGAAAGCAAAATGTATATTTGCCTTTGATTTTTGCAAAATCTTTTTATTTAAAATGTTTCATTATTACAGCATTAGATTTAACGGGTATTGAGGTTTGCTGCTATAGGGAATTACGTAATTTATTAAATATTAAATTTCTGTAAAATTAAGACACTACTTAAGTATAAATGTTGCCGGTTATTTCATTAATAAATTTATAAAATCATATTTATATACGTTACTCTAAGACTTTTCATAAATTAATTGATTCATGTAAACCAATTGTATTGAATTTTTTTAAGAGACTTATTGTAGGTAATATAATTGAACAAAACAAAGCGCCAACGGTTCGTAATAAAGTCACTTGCTCGTATATTTAAAACGTGTTTTAAATAGCACACGACCTTATATATATGTACCGTAAAAATACGAATTGACATGTTGCCAGTTTAATTTATCTTCCTATCCAGGTGCGGTTGGCAGTTTGTTGGGAGGGGCTACTTTGACCTAAGCGTTCGGCCATGTACCGGGCACAACAACTAACTTACGTCTTATCTGTATTTTATGGATCTATTGATTTTCTAATAGTATACATTAACTAAATGTACAAGGTGACCAAACAAAAACGGGTGAAAAATTAGTCTACCAACCAAAAATATTCTTACTCATGAAAAAAGTGACATGGTTTGATTAAAAGGAAGATTTTCTAAATTCATGTTGAAAGATAAACATTTTATACCACGCCTTTAGCTAAAGAGCGTAACGACGAAAACGGTTTTGCTTCAAACGACAGCTTCCAGGAAGTTGTTAAACCTGCTCCAAAGCGGAAAAATGAGTTTTGCTTATGCAAATGTTGAGTAAATGAACTCCATCTGTGCTTTAAACAGTCTGAAAATAAATGTAAATTTGGAGTTCAGCCTGAAAAAAGGTGAGTGAAGCAATTGCATGATTTTAGTCTGTAATTAAATCTACAACTGTGGGTTTACGAATTAAAAATTAACAAACGTAAGCAAAATAGGTTTTAAAGAGATAATTTTGAATAAAATACGTTTTGGAAATTTTAAAAATATTATCTCCAAATAAAAAAATAAAGTATAATTGTCTCTGGATCTATGTTGATAAAAACAGTATCAAAATATTAATATTTTGATGATATTGCGTTTTATATACATAATAAGTATACAAATTCGCAACACCCTTAGTAAAACAATTTGAGTTCATAAATAATTTAAAATTTTATAAATAAAATGTATTCTCCTGACTTATTTTATCTCGTACTGGCGTAATTATTTGAACAAAATACAGACTGGCGTTCGTTTTGAGCACAGCCCACACAGTTTGCGCTTGAAATTCTGGAAATAAGTGGGCCGTGAATTTTTATTACACCATCATTTGTGGCAATAACATTTTAAAATACCACTTAGGTGGGTTGTTGGGTTATAATATTTTTTATAAACAGAAATGCAATCGGTTCAATTGCCAGGGGATAAAATCATGGATTGTTGACATCATAATGTAATTAAAGTGTTGTATAGACCAAAAGTATATTTGGAAAATATTTAATAGCCTTTAGTTCCAAATATTTATTAAGTTAACCTACCCATGTTGTCAAATTTCCAGAAAAAAATCGATCATATGTTTTACACGGTCTAATTTTAGTTTTTTGCTTTCTATAGTAATGGATAAAAGGTTCACTTTTAAAACTAGGGTCTTTTGATTTCCCATTCCGTTGACTTATTCATCTGCATAAACAGATATTCCAATTATTTATTTTTGACCAAACCTTTTGTGAACTATACAAAAGGCTTTTACTCTGTTAGAATCCGGAAAATGTCTTGAACACTATTTAGTGAAGATTAAATATTTGAATAATACTTTTACATAGATTTATTTTTTATCAAAACTTATATTTAGTATTGTGTAAAAAAGAAACGATGTCTATAAACAAAACATACTTTTATATAATATCAATATTCTAATTTACACACAATTTTAAAGCAGTTTCTTAATAACAATAATCACATAAAGAGTTATAATTACTGTAATTGGTTTTTGGGGTCATCCTCATTAATAGACTTTTGTTCAATATGGATACTATGTATCCAAGAAAATACGAATTAGATCCATAATATGGATACAATCGCCCTGTATATTATTAGTATCAATTCGGATCACAAGAAATCGTGTTCGTTGTCTTTATTTTGCCACAATGTTTTTTTATAACATATATTGGTTCACAGTTAGATCGTTTTAAGACATTGACTAGATACAGAATAATGTATCAGTCAACGAATTATTTGGTGAGGATAAATTACTTTAAATGTATCACTTTAAGGATGTTTGGCCTAAATGTTTCATGACACAAATAGAAATAAATCCCAAAAAATAGGCCATATTATTAAGAAAAGAACTACATTTTAGAAAATGGAAAGGAAATTATTAAAGTATTCAATTGAAACTAAATATAAAAAAAGTTTAAAATGAGGTTTCTAAAGCAAGGGACACCTCTGATGACGTAATTCAAGCTATTATTGATTTAACAAAAGTCAAATATATAATGTAAATGGCAGTTCTTGAAACATATAAAGGATTATAGTTTTGAACTCGTTCTTTCGAAGCATAGTGCCATTTGCTCCCTGGAGAACCCAATACATTATATCCCTGGTGTGAAGTACACTGAAGAGACAGAATATATCTAAGTCTTTGTCGTTCAATGAAAGAGAGAGAACTCGCTCCAAAATGACATTGTCATGGAGGAACCCATCGAGAATACGAACTATTGTGTCACCCTTGTGAATTAAAAGAGGGGGATGTATCCACATTGCTGCAATGAAATAAGAATTGAAGGAGCTTATGAACCGTGCTGTGACCCCTGAGTATTTATAGAACAGGGAAATACTCCTTCGGAATCAATAGTATAAAAGAGAATGGAGGATTGGATATAAAATTGCACAGATAATCTCACATCGTTCTACACTTTCTTCCCTCATTATTTCGGTTAAAATTAGCTCCTTGTTGGTGTCTCTTCTTCTATTGATTTTTTTGTCCTAGGACGCTAGCTAGGCACGAGTCCGGGATGGGTTTTCACACTATTTCAGGCTAGACCTAGGGGTTGCATCATTATCACTTACAGTAGATAAAATCAATTGGTGACGGCGGGATTTGAACCCGGGACCTCAGGGACTGAAGTCCTGCGCTCTAACCACTTCAGCAGCTCGCTCCCCCACTACCTCTATTGATAATGATACTGATACTGTAGGCTATATCTGGGAATATACAGTGTGTAAATTAAGTATTGAAACAAATCTGTATTTTTTAAACCGAAATAGATAGAAATATTCTGTTTGAGGCGTTGATTGTTAACAAAGGTTCCACAATTTTTCACATCAAAAATATTTTTTTACCCCCCTAACAGGGTAGGGGGTAGACTCATTTTTTTCAAATAGCAACCCCTATTGTGTGACCCCTCATTTTGAAGGGTTTGTCAAAAGAAACACAATGACGCAAATCCGACGTGAATATCTCACCCCTAGCTAAAATGGCAGGCATTCAAAAATTTGATTTACTGTATGTGAAAAAGCACCAATTTCACAAATAATAGAAAGGAATATGTATTTTTACAACCGAAATAGATAGAAATATTCTGTTAGTGGAATTGATTGTTAACATAGGTTCCGCAATTTTTTACATCAACAATATTTTTTTCAACCCCATTAACAGGGTAGGGGTGGGGGTGACTTTTTTTCAATAACAACCCCTATTGAGTGACCCCTCATTTTGAAGGATTTGTTAAAAGAAAAACAATGACGCAAACCCGAGGTTGATATTTCACCCCTAGCCTAAATGGCGGGTATTACAAAAGTTAATTTTTGTAAAAAAGCACCCATTTTGGAATATCCGCCATTTTGGCTAGGGGTGAGATATTCACCTAGGATTTGCGTCATTGTGTTTCTTTTGACAAATCCTTCAAAATGAGGGGTAACTTAATAGGGGATGCTATTTGAAAAAAATAAGTCACCCCCTGCCCCCTGACCTGTTAGGGGGGTAAACAAATATTTTTTTATGTAAAAAATTGAGGAACCTTTGTTAACAATTATTACCACAATCAGAACATTTCTATCTATTTCGGTTTTAAAAATACAGATTTGTTTCAATACTTAATTTACACACTGTACAATTCAACATGTCATGCAATGTAAGAACAAAAAAATAACATGAAAACTGAGATTCTGTAGTATTTTACAATGAAAAGGATTAACTCTACTGTGCTAATCTGAAGTAAGCAACAAATTATGATTTAATAAATTGAATCATCTTGTCAGAATTAATGTTTCCATCTCACGATGATTGAAAATATAAAATTTCCTGACATGTTTACATACTTAGCACTCTACGTTTGCACTGATTTTGCTAGCACAGTGGGCGTACAATCACCAAATTATTTCTTTATATTGACATTGAGTATTATTTTTTGCATTTTTAAACCTTTTCAGCTAACTGAATACATTATTTCAAGATGTGATTGTATGTTGTACCGGACATGAAAAAGATAGACATTTACATGGCGCCGTCACTCTGGGTGAAAAGGAAGTTATAAGTGTCGAGATATATGGCCTGTTCATGTACAAATAGACAGGCACATGAATAACAGTTATTGACCATGCCCGTCACACCACATATGGCCCTTTCTCAAACATACAATGTCATATATGGCAAGTGTGCAGTTTTAAGAGTAATTGCGATGTTATTATTTTCCAAAAGTATTGCTATATTTTATTGTTTTTTATTAATTTAATATCCTAAGTTTAGAAATACAACTAGTTCTTAGTATATGAGCTTATATTTCTCGAAACACCGTACACATACACATACAAACTAACCAACTAATCTAGGTGTAAAACAAATTTTTAATATAAATGTACCTTTCTAAACAAATCGGACAAAATATCGAGAACATACATATTGAAATTGAAAATAATAAACGCACAACGTTTCATTTCAGATATTAAACTAGTATAATAGAATTGGCCAATTAGTTTAAAGGTTATGTTAATGCAAAGTTGTTCTGTTGTTTTAATTTTAATTAGCTGGATAATTCTAGTCTATGTAATTAATCTCTCAAAATAGTGAGACGATCCATCAAGTATGGTTAATTGACAATTGAAACAAAGTTAAATAAATTTGTATTAGAAATGTTTGTGTAACTATTATTCATTGAATGACTTAGTTCCATATGAAAGATAATTAGGAAAGAAATTGTTACCAAGCCCATGTTAAGTAAGCAACTAACAAAAGACAGTTTTTTTTTTTTTCAAGTGCCGGTGTCGTTATAGTTGTATTAGGCTATGACAATGACCTTTTACAATAATTAGAGTACGTTATGAGAGCTCTACTATTTTAGTAAACTAGTTTAATATAATTTATTCATTGCAAATTCTTCATTAATGTCCCGTTCTCATAACCTTTTGAATAATAAAAAAAAACTAAATGGAAAAATAAAAAAATAAAGTGAAATAATGGAAGCGTCAAAACACATATGAACCAATACCTGTCATAGTTGTCAGAAGTGAATATCGAATGTGCTCCTAGTGGATGTAATTTGAATCATCATTATTTGTTTTGTTAGAATACATTTTAAATAGCTATTATAATTCAACCCCAAAGTCATTTGTATAAGATTTTATGTCTGTACAAATATTTTTACAGAGAATTTCCAATAAAACTGACCAAATTATAATTAAAATCAATACAACAATTCAAATGTATGAGTACTTTTGTATTGCTCATAATATTAATTACTCGATACAGAATCGTGTTGATTGACTGCAATACTTTTTCATTCACACATTTTTGTCTAAGTTAACATGATTCTGATGCAAGATTTGTTGGGTACTTTCTGTTATGCCAACCAAACATCCGATGTCGGTAGCTTAGATTGAGTTTATTTGTGCATTAGCTATTGAAAACACGTTACCTACTTGTAACGAAATACCCTTATAAACTTACCAACCCAGCGTGTCGTCTTTATAACAGGTTTGACCGGTACAATAGAAAAGCACCATTTTAAATTATTGTGTCATATCTTCAGGAGTTTGAACGTACCTTATAAAATATGATATTATCACCTAAAAAAAATGATTTTGTTAGTGAAAACTTTGCATTGGACCACATTAAAGCAAAATATTTCTAAGTCGTATAATTTATGCCTAGAAACTAGTTATCTTTAAATAAAGATCTTAACAATATTCTATCTACAACTCTATCATATCATTATGATTCCCATAAACAATTCAATACAGGTAAATAAATGTCATAAAGGTAAACGTATTGATCCCAGACTGCCAAGTGTATGTGTTTTTATTGGCGAAGCAGCCTCTTTTGAAGGGCGGTGACCCGCGAAAAGCAAGTCGAGCCCAGCATGTCCGCGTCATTTGATTTTCTGTCCTTTCATCCGTTAAAAGTCCATCCAAGCCGACAAAGTGGAGTATTTTGATGGACGAATCATACTTTACCACATTCGGGTTACTGATTCAAAACCAGTTAGAAAAGTCAGTGTTGAAGATTTGTTATAACTAGAGTTCATCCAGTGGTCGAAAACTAGACCAAAGATATCTAATGTACGACCTTCTCTATTGTTACCCAACGCTGTAAATAAAACATGTGATTGGAGTTTCTTCCATTTCTTCCGTTATATTTCGTCACCATGGCAACCCATAAGGCCTAAGTTTTTTTAACTTCAAATATATTTTTTGTGCTTATTTTTGAGATTATTTTAATTTATAAAGGGATTCTGCACACCTACAGGAAAATATCTTTTAGTATGCGTAGATTTTCTCCACGATGCACACGAGCTGAGAAAAATGGGTTTAAAGAAACATGCTTGCCTATTAATATATAGATGGTGTAAATGTTGAACTCCAGATTATTAGCACATTTTCTGTATTTGGGTGATGTGATTCCCATAGTGTTTATGGTAAGACGTAGACTTGGGAACGAATTTGATCAAAGTCCCCTGAAGCCAAAAAAACTCGTTAAATTAATACATATTTTTATGTGTCTACATGTAAAAAGACTCGAGTTTCAATTATCGAATGTCTATGTAATTTATTTAAAAATGTAAACCTTCGTTCATTCAAACAATTTCGTGAACCACAATGATTGGACTAAGTTCAAATGAATGGGGTTTTAAGAGGGAGTTTTTTGGGTAAACATTATGGTTTCCTACTTCTAAAAATAAAAAGAACTTTATAAGATTGGGTTTGAAACCATTTTGTTGAGATAAGTAAAAGACAATTTAGTATGTTCAACCGTGGCTTTACCCTTAAATGTTCTTGGGAAATGCAAAAACACTATTTTTTATGATTCTTAACCAGAGGAAGTAAAATGTTATGTTTCGCTTGTTTATGGGTTCAACAGGTGCTGTTAAAAATTTTTTGGGGAAAAATTATTTATGAATTTTTCCATAGCAGCAAACACCATCATTCGTTAAAAAAGTGTTATTTAAAAAGGAGTTATTATAACATGTTGAAGGAAATCCAATAAGATAAATGGAAATTTGCTTCGTCCACAGGTTAGTTGGGGGGGGATTTATTATAGGATAGGCTGTGTTATAATACTGAAGACCTTTTAAGCTTGAATGTAAAGGAAAGTTATAAATATATTTAGCTGAATGCTTTTAACGCTATAAATGTTTAATGTGTATTGATTTCAGTAATTGTTGACACGATCCCTTATTATCTGCACGAAATGAATTTATAACTTGATTTGATTCAATAACGATATTTTACTCTTATATGAATAAAATTGCTAAACTTTCGTAATGTAAATAAGTCTTTTCTGGTTTGAAAATATTAGAAGTATAAAATGGATGGTTTTCCCAGAATATTTTAAGAAATGTTATCTCTTTTAGCCGTTTAAACTGCAAATAGTAAATTTTACCACTAATTATTTCTTTTTTTTCGTAAACAACCTTGGATTATGATTTAAAAAAGTTATAACAGTAAAAATGTATAATGTTAACAACGCATATAAGGGAAATAAAAAGAGGAAGAGGAACATTTTAAAAATACATAAACTGTTAAGGAAAGTATTAAAAACCTTGTTTAGCTACGGTAGCAATAAAAATGTGATCTCAAAATAAACACTCACAATTGCAAAGACTGAGTAATTAAAGTAAATTAATAATTAAGTAAAAAATTACAATTTTACCTGAGTAAAAAATACATACAATTCTATGTATGAATAAACAAGAAGCAATAATACAAAAAACCATTCTAAAAATATAATAAAAAACTTTTTTTACCAAGTATAACAATGTTAGTAGTGATTTAAAAGCTCACAGTCATATTTCCACTTTTGAAGTTCTTTGAAATATCGCTCTCTTAAAGTTTTCGGGAATGACAGATACAAATGATCGTGGAAATTATCACTAACGTTGCTTTCAGGGACTAAAATGTAGAAGCTTATAAGCTGTACTTTGTCACAAAATAAATAGATACTGATATAGATACATTGATCAAGTAGATAAATAAACATCAAAAAGCTTTAACATTTTTTAAATTGTGTTGCTTATGCTGTAGAAAGTAGAAAGTAATTCACATATTACAGTTTTGGTCCTTTAACTTTACTACCACCAATTTGATAGGCATGGTTTATATTACAAATAGGCCTTAGTTATTAATTTTAGGAAATATAAATTTTCCTCACAAACAATATCTCGTACGAAAAATGACCATATTTCTGATGCTACACATTACATTGAGTACAAAACTAACCTGGATAACAAAATGTAATTACATTTGACCTCGAAGTTCATTTATTGGTTTTTAGCAATATAACCGACCAATGTATGTTCATATCTGGTTCCGCAGAGCAAATAACCGCTTCAAATACTCTTTGAAATTAAACTGCCTCAAAAATACTTGAACATATACAACACCAAGGGGTTGAGTTTAAATAACATGTTATTCATTTTGTTTCAAAAACTAAAAAATGTAAAGTAATTTAAACAAGGACACTTGAAAATATATATTGTTATGATTTAATAATTAGTAGTAAAACCATGGCTATAATTGAGAAGGTCCCATTGATACAGAAGTACCTTTTATTGTAGATACACCTTATACAACCCCTTATCAATCACCTTATCTTATTGTTGTTATACACAATGGTTATAACTCATAATAAATTGGTTATAATAATAAAAAAAAAAAAATATATAAAAAAACTCAGTATAATATAAAACATCATACAAACAGTTGCTGGAACTTATAACACTTCTCATGAAAACAAACAACACAACTAATAGTACTATGGTAATAGGTACTATAGGTAAGGTAAGCTTAGTACTAATAGTAACAAGGTTATAAGACAAAACATACTAAACACTACCTAATATTTAGCTTATTTCATAAATATTCCACCTAAAATACATAGATAATAAGTTAAAGGCGTTATGTAAAAAATAACGTTGTTTTTTATATTCGATAGTTATACCTAGACAAACATAAAGTAATATTATTTTGATAGAGTGTTGAGAACTGTTCAGCACTTCTAAAAGGTACATTATTTTGGTATTAGGCAATGAACATGTGTCCTATATTTTAATTTATTACAATGCAATAAAAATAGCAAGTATGGTAATTAAATCTGTTGGAAATGATTAATCCAAAATAACATAGGGAACAAAATTAGTTAAACCTATCTTATCATGAAGCTTACGGGAGAGCAAAAGTCGCCAGACCCCTCGGTTGAAAGAGACAATTTATAGTTATTGACTGTCACCCAGACCTCAATAAATCAGTTAGGACTTGACAATATACACTACAGAAACCAGCGTAAATAAAATGTCGTACACAAGCAAAAAGCTCTCGGGATGAAGGAAATACATGTGTATAACAAGTATTTCATGTTGGAAAATACTTTTGATTATAAAGTAAATATTTGTATAGCATTTGAATATAACTTTTCTTGTATTTGTTATAAGATAATACCTTGTTGTATTAATATTACTATTCTAAATGTTGAAATTATATAGTTAGTTAAAGTTTTAATTTTTGTTTGTAGATGGTATTTAAATAATGCTATATACACCTTAGATTATTTTAATACCATAAAAATAAATTGTTGGAAATACAAACTTAGATTGAAGTTAAATCGAAGCCTTGTTGAAAATATAATAAGGTTTTACTAAGAAGTTAATGAAAATAAAACTCATTATTTATTTTTTTGCAAGGTTAAAGAGTAAGTATTGTAGAAGAATACACTAAAAGGAGATAAAATGTCAAAAAAGGCTTTCAAAGAAGTTTCCACGTTAGATTCAAATACCTAATATATCAACTAAAAGATTCAAAATATTTAAAGATAAAAACTACATTTTCCCATAATGTGAAATAATCTTAAACATTGGTTACGTTAGAGAAAAACAATAAAATCACAACACAAAACCACGTAGGAAACAAATGATTAATGCATATCAGCTGATTGATAATGAAGTAAAGGAAGCAGTTCTGAGAGCTTATGAGCCTGTTTTGAGTCCAAACAGTAACTATGTACTCGCAATAATTTGGATTGCCTTTTTATATAAAACACTCCGTACCATGTTTTCAACAATTTGCCATCTCATTCACATTCTTTATTTACTACTTTGCGTTTTTGCATTTGATAAGAAATTTATGGTAACTTTGTAAAATATAAAAAGGCTTAGAACAAGATAACTGGGTCTGATTGTGTTACCTTAGTTTATTCATTTGTTACTGATTAAAAGTCGAATAGTTACAAGCTTTGTTGCATTGCGGAGTGTAGTCTCTGCAATACTCCTCCAAATCCCTAGGGTTCTACTGAAACACATAGGAATAATGGAACTAGAGTAAGGTTATAACTAAAAAATATATACAGGGTGTTTAAAAAAGGGTCGAAATAGAATTAAATCAAAACTACATCTTATTTCCAAAATCACTTTGCTCATCAGATATCTGCCACTTTTTTACATAAAATAAAAACTATAAATCTTTGACAAAATCACTTCGTTAACCGGGTATCCACCATTTTGTATTTTTTGCAGAAATATTTTTATATTTGGATCGTTTGAACCATTCATTATGAAACTTGGTATGTATGTTAATGTAGAAGAGACCAATGTAAAAAAAAACGTTACTTTGATCCAATTAAAACATGAAAATGGCGGCCATTTATTAATTTTTGTTATTTGAATTACAAAAAATGGCTGATTTCCCCCAAAAAAAAGCCATGGACACTTTTATTTTGTATTTAACATTTTCTATCAAACAACTCCAAGTCCTAAAAATAACTTAAACATCACGATTTTTAGTTTGAATGATTATTCAGTCGTTTTGAACTTGGTGTAATTCGACAGGGAATCCAAAATGCCAAATAAAAGTATTCTAAAAATTATTCGTAAAATCAGCAACTTTTTTGTGATTAAAATCTTCAAAATTAAAATGGCCACCATTTTGACATTTTAAATTGGATCAAGGTAACGTGTTATAACACGGGTATCCTTTACCTTAAAATACACACAAATATTCATAAAGATCGGTTTAAACAATCTAAAGATAAAAACGTTTATGGCTTATGTAAATAATACAATGGCAGATATCTGGTTAACAAAGTGATTTTGAAAAAAAAATGTTTAATTCTTGATTAGAAAAACACAACAGATATGTAAATTATTCCCCCACCTTGTGTTAAAAACTCTGTATATAAATATAAAATATTTCCAAACACCTAACATTGAGATAATGCTATTTTATATTTTTCAAATTAACCAAGAAAAAAACAGAGAGAGTAAAATATCATTAGTTGGTAAAAGAACAATGAAGTTGGGCTGCGAATGAGTTATTTGTTGATTAACTTGTTACTAGCTATATTCAAGCGAGTAACTTGACTATGATAGACAAGTAAGCCAGTCCATTGTTAGTTCAGACTGAGTAACTTCGACAACCAACTACTACATTACGTTTTGTAGTTAATTATACCAAGTTTGACTTGTGTGGTTTATTAAATGTAAAGTTAGTTGATAGATAGAGGAAAAGCATCAAGAGTTAACATTTTATAGAACATGTTTTGGTAAAACTTTATTCAAAATTATAAAAAAACTTAACATACTTTAAAATAATTGATAAATATTATACAATTTGAGTCTTTCAAATTGTTGTTTACATCAACACGATGGATAAGTTTTACAACATTTATAACATTAATACTGTACATAAGTTATTTATAATTTAATGTTCATCCTTTTATAGCTTTGGCTTAAACACAAAATAGAAACATTCGCACACTAGTAGACAAATATATATAACGTGTCTGAGAGCACAGATTTATAAAGCTTATTTTAACATGTGTATAAGTTGTGTGTCTTAAAAACATAAGAATATTAAAACAATCAGGCAATTATTCACTTGCAGTTGATTTAAAACGAAAATCCACCAATTAACTTATAGGGATTTATTCAATTAAAGCTTTATTGATTTAAAACTCCTAGCTTGATTCAAAGAGGAGTTCTCAATTTTATTTACGTTAGGTAAATTTTAAGTAATTGAAAGCAACCAATTAAAACCTGCAAACCTCGACCAAAGCGTGTTGATATAAATCTACCACATCGATAGATTGCAACAGATTGGCTTGTTGATAAAACTTTATTTAAATAATAAGTTGATTCATAATTTGAATGAATCGTTGCAATCCTTAATAAAGATATTAATCAATAGCATTTCAATCGATTGAAAAAATACTGGTGAATGGAGTTCTCTGGCTTTTAAAAGCTGTTCAAAATATTCACATCACGTCTAAATATTTTGTTTTCGCTCTACTAGTAGGTAATCAATGCT